>NC_082663.1:135303148-135928148 GCF_025265405.1 Mesoplodon densirostris
TTTTCTTCATGGGTTAAATGAGGTTCTGCAACCGAGTATCTGCAATTCATGAGTTAAAGTGGCTCTGACAGTGCCCCATCCAGAGTAAGCATTCAATAGTTGTTAGTTATTCTCATTTAAAAATATTTTACTACAGCTAGGGAAGCTTAAATGGTGAAGTTTTTCAATATGTTTTGTTCCGTTTTATTGAAGTAAAAATTCTTAGTGTAAATTAATGCTTCTTGAGGTTGTTTTGAGTAGCATTCATTCTGCTGGATCACTTAATATGTTTAATGTAAAGAGAAGGGGGTTCTACAATTAAATAAGGTTGGGAAACAAACCCATGATTAAGTACTATAAAGTTAATGTGGTTTTATTGCTTAAAGACTTCTCATAATATGCATTATGACTATACAAAAGGGTTATTGTGTAGAACTTACATATTAAGAGCAAACTCTTTGGATACCATTTGTCTTTCCTGATATCTTAATAAAGTAAAAATCACCTTTTGTTTAGCAGACAAGGTAAAATTCCCCAAAACACTATATCTCTTATGATACAAAAATGTTTCTCTAACCATATGACACAGAAGAAGCCGTTAGTGTGGGTGACTGAATTATTTTAAGACTGTATATGTTCATCAGTGGGCTTATGGCAGAACTAGAATTTTTAGTGTTGGGGGTGGACTTTTATAGTAGTTAGAGTGCTTTGGGCGGCAAGTAACAGGAAAAAAATTTTAAGTGACAGCTGCAAGAATATTTGTTGTCTCATTCTATAAGAAATCTAGAGATAGATTCCAAAGTTGGTTGATTCAGCAGTTTAGTGACTTGTCATGGACCCAGATTTTTTTCCAATTTCCTGTCCTCTTATGTGGGCTGCCAAGTTCAAAGCAGTTCAAAGCATCACAACCACAAAACAGTGACCAGTTAGAAAATTGGAACATCCAGTTATTTTGCTTTATTCAGAATGGGAATACATTTCTGGAAGTCCCTAAACAGATGTTGCTTTATATTTCACTGGTCAACATTACATCACAAGTCCATGCCTGAAGCAATTTTTTGCAAGGAAAATAAAACCACTCTGCCTGGATTAGAGTAAGCAAGATTTCCTCCTGCAGCTAGGGAGTAATCCAGCATCCCTGAAGGATGTTTCCACCTGGTGGAGGGTAAACAAATTGGGATTCTCTTAGCAAGAAAGAAAGGGAGAAATGGCTGTTAAATTTGCCAACCAATGGTGTCTGTCACACGTTGCATAGGACTCAGATTCTTGTTAACCCATATAACATTGTGGGTGCTATTTTCAGATCAGATACAATTAAAATAGTCACATAAAAGAAAAATATATATAGGACTTCCCTGGTGGTGCAGTGGTTAAGAATCTGCCTGCCAATGCAGGGGACACGGGTTCAAGCCCTGGTCCAGGAAGATCCCACATGCCGCGGAGCAACTAAGCCCGTGTGCCACAACTACTGAGCCTGCGCTCTACAGCCTGGGAGCCACAACTACTGAGACCGCATGCCGCAACTACTGAAGCCCGCGCACCTAGAGCCCTTGTTCTGCGACAAGAGAAGCCACTGCCATGAGAAGCCCAAGCGCTGCAACGAAGAGTAGCCCCTGTTCACTGCAACTAGAGAAAGCCCACATGCAGCAATGAACACCCAATGCAGACAAAAATAAATAAATAAAATAAATTTATATATATAAAAAAAAATATATATATATATATATAAAACTGGACTCTGTTACATTTGGAGAGGCAAGAAGCAAGTTCAAAACTCAGCCTTATTTTATATCTTAAGCTGAAGAACATGTTAATTTTTGTTACTTCTAGCAAGTTTGACTTGGTTTTGGTTTGTGATCACTAACAAATATAATTGAGTTTGCATTTTTATAGCTAAGTTTTTAAGAGTGGTAAATTTTGCATTTCACACAGAGAGCCAAAACACAGTCAGTACTCAAAAGGAAATAACTATGATCATGTACCACATCTGTAAAACTTAGAAATAACCAAATACTCTTTCTAAGTATTTGGTACTGGAGGCTAGCCAGATTGAACTGACCAATCTTTTCCTACCTGCTCTAGAAATTACCCAGGTTTTAGACAAAATCTAGACTTTTTTTTTCATTCTAAGGATCAACTTTCCTATTATGCATAAACTTCAAAGTTAAAACTTATCACACGTATTTAATGAAATATGTCAAACAGCAAACTGTATTTCTAAAAGTGTCAACTGCTTATTTTGTACACTTGAGTGATTTCTCTTTTTGTGTAGCCAGATTCTTCATGCTTCCCATCTGGGAGGTGGGTGCTAATGCTCACTGCTTTGTGAATTAGGCATTGCTGGTTGTACCATTGACAGGGTCAAAATGATGCTGATTAAAAACATTCTTGGGCTTCCCTGGTGGCGCAGTGGTTGAGAGTCCGCCTGCCGATGCAGGGGAAGCCGGTTCGTGCCCCGGTCTGGGAGGATCCCACATGCCGCTGAGCGGCTGGGCCCGTGAGCCATGGCTGCTGAGCCTGCGTGTCCGGAGCCTGTGCTCCGCAGCGGGAGAGGCCACAACAGTGAGAGGCCCGCGTACCACAAAAAAAAAAAAAAAAAAAAAATCTTGACAACTTCTGTTGATAGTGTTGTCCCCTCCAAGATGGGTGATTAGAACAACTGAGTAATCATAGAATTTCCTTTGGATGCAAATGTCCCTTCTGGCAAAGTAATCTTTCAGGCTTGTAAAGTCCCTCATCATATGAGATAGTTTTAAAGGAAGATACTTTTAAAATATAGGGAGTAAAGGATTTTTTTTTCTTTTCCAACGACTACATTTTATCTTACTATGTTCAACTGATGATGAAAATAGTGCAAACAGATTGTATATACCTTTGCAATTTTCCAGGGAATTTTTACATTTAAAAAAGTCACCCTCAACACATCTCTGTAAAATCAGGCAGTTGTTTTAACAAATTGATGGATTGGAAAACTCAGGCATGAAAATGGAAACTGGCTTGCCTCTACTCTCATAGGCACTGCAGAGTTTGGTTTAATTTATATTTTTATATTTTATGTTGTCCTTTATAGTAAGAAACACAGAGATTTTATTATTGTATTTGTTTCCATTTTCTAGCTGGAAAAGCTGAATTGGGGAGTTTTGCATAACACATTCATGTTTGTATAGCAAGTAAATAGCAGAACTACAGGAGCTCTGAGAGACCAGCAGCTATGCAAGATTTAAGAGCTCTGAAGTTAGCTGCACCTCAGTTCAGAAGCCAGCCCTGCTGCTGAATATATGTGTGACCTGAGGCAAAGAGCTTAACCTCTGCATTTCAGTTTTCTTACCTTTAAAATGGGAGCAAGTTCATATTTACCTTGTAGATGGTTGTGAGGATTTAATGAGAAAATGCCTAAGAAGTGCTTAGCATCGTGCCTGGCTGGCCCATAGAAATATCCATAAACGCTAGTACCGCTAAAGTTTCCAGTGATACCATTGCTTTCAAAATTCTTAGAAAGAATGTTCTTGAAATCACAATTGTCTTAGTAGCTTGTACTCTGACTTCAGTATTGAGTGGATGGAGTTTCCCACAGATGTGGAGATGGTGGTATGTGCATCAGTCTTGAATTTTGCTATTTAATAGGCTGTTTGAAAATTCCCTTCGATCTTTGACACGTATCTCCCTTGGCATGTGTCACAGGGCACTGCCAAAACCCGTCAGTCAGAGATATCTAGGTATGTTTTAAACACATTAATACACACACATGCTATTTCAAGGCACTGTGTTATGGGAGAGGAGATGGTAGGATAAAAAAATGTTATGATGTACATTGTCAATATGCCTGAGTTTGCACCCACACAATTGTACCAGCAGTTCTGACCTTGTGACTCTACACAGCTGAACTCCAGCTAGCAAACCTGCATTTGCGTTTGTATTCTCACCAGGAAAGTTTTGGAAATGTTCTTTCTGTTGCTGCCTGTAAAAATCTGGCCTGTACGTTTGTTTCCCCTGTGGTTAAGGACATAGATTTGTTAGTGTTGTCAGAGCCTGATCTATCCTTCTACTGTTTTTATTTCAGAATTTTACTTGTATTTGACTCCTGGGTGAGCAGAAAATATTCCTTCCTCTTAGAGGCAAAATGATCACCTTTGTTATTTCCTAAAGTTAGTATTGTGAGATTAAAAAAATACAAATTCAAAGACCTCTATAGCTAAAAGAAGCTTTGGAGACCATTTAATCAAATGTTTTAGAGATAGGGAAACTGAGACTCAGAGACGGGAAGGGAATTTTTCAACTGGGCAGTCAGCCTAGAACCCAAGTGTCCTGACTTTTTTAAAATTAATTTTTATCAGAGTATAGTTGATTTACAATGTTGTGTTAGTTTCTGCTGTACAGCAAAGTGAATCAGTTATACATATACATGTATCCACTCTTTTTTAGATTCTATTCCCATATAGGTCATTACAGAGTATTGAGTAGAGTTCCCTGTGCTATACAGTAGGTTCTTATTAGTTATCTATTTTATATATAGTAGTGTGTATATGTCAATCCCAGTCTCCCAATTATCCCTCCTCCCCCTTACCCCATGGGAGCCATAATTTTTTTTTTTTTTACATCTGTGACTCTTTCTGTTTTGTCAATAGGTTCATTTGTACCATTTTTTTAGATTTCACATATAAGCAATATCGTATGATATCAATATTTGTCTTTGACTTACTTCACTGATTTTCAACCTACGCAATTTCCATAAATGACATTTCCACCTGTAATCAATGCCAGTTAAAAAAATTAAGATTTAAAGCATTCATCAGCCAACCACTTATTTAATAACTAGGGAACTGAAAGCTCAGAGCATTTCAACAAAATCCTATGGGATAATTAATGGCAAAACTGAGAGTAGAATTCAGATTTCTCGGCTCTCGATTCAGCACTCTCTCCAATCACATGATGTAACTGTGCCCATAAAAGGAATTCACTCTCACTAATCCTTTTTAGATGTTGTTATTGCCCTATTCTTCTTGGCTTCTTCCTTTTGTATCTCTGATATAAGCCGTCTTGCAAACAACTTAACACCTCTGTTATGACCCAGGTGACACCTAAAGATGATGAATCCTTTACCAAGGTGATTCATAGCTCTCCTGTGTGGGATGAGGGAGCTTGAGAGACTCTGCTTTCGTTTACTTTCAAGCCACTTACTTGTTTGTCCTTCTGTGTGTCTAGAAGAGTCAACAGTAATCACTCCGCTGATGTATGATCTGATTAGTGGTGCCGGGGCTTCTGCTCTCCGCAGGAACGATAAATCCCACACAAGTCCTGCCCCATTCTCTGCCATGATGCCTGGGAGCCTTCCAATTTAACCTTTGGCAGTAAATTTAGCTCATCATCAAGATTTCAACTTCTAGAGAAACTGTTTTGTACCATTACTTAAGGGCTTTTCTTAAGAGAGATTACTTAGAAGTTCTGCAGTTTTACAATACGCCTAAGTCCAAATAAGGATGCTCAGGTTGAAATATTCTGAGATCTATCAGGAGTTGTTTTTTTTAAAATCCTGCTTCATCCCACTCTCCCTTCTCTGTACTCTTTATACCCTTAGAGTTGGTGTAGTTCTTTCTGGCATCTAGTTAGGTATTAACTCTAAAGATAGGCAGACTTGAGTTCACAATTCTATTCTGTCACGTATTAGTTGTGATCTTGAGCAAATAACTTAAAACTTTGTGAACCTCAGTTTCTTAATCTGTATAGTGGGCTTGGTAATAGCACTTCTTGTGTAAGGGCTTGTGATAATTAAATGAAATAATGCATGTAAAAACTTAACAGAATGCCTGATATATAATAAATGATCAATAAATAAGTTGATGGGGCCTCCCTGGTGGCGCAGTGGTTGAGAGTCCGCCTGCCGATGCAGGGGATACGGGTTCGTGCCCCGGTCCGGGAGGATCCCATATGCCACGGAGCGGCTGGGCCCGTGAGCCATGGCCGCTGAGCCTGCGCGTCCGGAGCCTGTGCTCTGCAACGGGAGAGGCCACAACAGTGAGAGGCCCGCGTACCGCAAAAATAAATAAATAAATAAATAAATAAATAAATAAATAAATAAATAAGTTGATGATGATGATGATGATGACAGTAGTCATGACATGTTTCAAAGGGTACAGGCTTTCATTTATAAGATGAATATGTTCTGGAGACCTAATGTGCAGCATGGGGACTATTGTGAATAGTAATGTGTACTTGGAATTTGCTAAGACAGTAAATCGCAAATGTTCTCACCACATACACGTACACACAAGAGTAATTGTGTGAAGTGATAGATATGTTGATTAGCTTGATGGTGGTAATCATTTCACAATGTATATCTTTATCAAAATATCACATTGTACGCCTTAAGTATATACATTTTTTTTTGTCAGTCATAGCTCAGTAGAGCTGGAAAAAATAGTCATGACGTTTTGTATAAGTACTTTCTCTGTAACCTTCATCACAGTAAGAATAATGTTGTGTGCTTTTTCCTCAACTTTCTCTTCCCCATAGCATTTAGCATAAATGCATGTCATGAGGGAAAGAGTATGTACTTAGTTAATAAACATGAATTGATACCCACAGAGTCTAAAGTGACATGCTCTTTGTCCTTGAGATATATGCTCACTTAACATCCATCAAATAGTTAATAATTGCTCATGAACTAGATGTTGTACTAGGGGCTGAGAATACAGAGAAAAAGGATAAATTCCCTACCTCAGCAAGTTCCCAGCCTAGTAGAGCTGAATGGATGTTAATGCAATATGATATTTGTTGCAATATAAGCAAGCATCAAAAATCAGGTGTTACAGGGACTTCCCTGGTGGTCCACTGGGTAAGACTCTGCAGTCCCAATTCAGGGGGCCCGGGTTCGATTCCTGGTCAGGGAACTAGATCCCGCATGCCTGCCTCAGTGAAGATCCTGCGTGCCACAACTAAGACCTGGCACAGCCCAAATAAATAAATATTTTTTAAAAAAATCAGGTGTTAACAAAAGTCCAGAGAAGTGAGTGGGGAGAGGGGAAGGGCAGCTGGTAGGTGGAGAGAAACTACTTGAAAACATAACAGATTATTGAGTTAGGAGGTACAGTATTGTGTCTAGATATGATCAAAGTAAAAAATAATAGTGATAACACGATGCATACATTCTTGTGCTCTTGCAGGTATGTTATGAACAGAATGCTTATTTTTCATACTTTGAACTTTGTACAGCCAGTAATCTCGCATATTAAATACCAACTCTGGTGTTTAACAGCATGAACAGCCACTCTCCAAAAGGTAAAGTTGAATATGTTATTTTCACTGTAAGTAGGTTCAGAGGACTTTAACTATATTACCTTTAAAAATGAAAAGATCAAGAGATGATGAGCCTTTCATAATCAGTGATCCGTCCATCTCAAATATCGACCTCAAATAACACTATAAAGTTTCAAACCAATTATTCCAAACATGACTACATGGAAGATCCAGGAATGCAAAAAAATTTGGGTGAATGAGGGTGTTTTTCTGTGCTTCAGTTTCACCATCTGCTAGCAGAGTCTGAAATGCCATACCAACAGTCCTGATTAAATAACATAAACTAGTACACACACTTTGAAGGGTATAAAGAATTCTGGTTTTCATCATCATTGTTATTTTTGCCTAAAAATTTGTTGCAGAGAGAGAGGGTTCACTTCTGCCTTATCTTGGGCTTCTGGAGAGTAAAATTTCCAGCAATATTGCACTTATATAAATTTCTTTATTGCATATCTAATGGAGGCTGTTTAGGTTACAAGTAACAGATACTGATTCTGACTAATTTAATCCAAAAAAGGTAATTTATTGGAAAAATACAGGGTTATTTCATAAAATTTTAAAGCAGGAAGCTCAGCTAGGCCTTGGAAGGGACTGGAAGGAGGGTCTGGAGCTCTCTGTGTGTCTGCTTTCTGCATCAATCATTCTACAGCAAAAAGAGGCTCCCCCAAATGGTGTCCTTCGCTCCCAGACAATATTAGCTCAAACCATTCAGAGATTCTAAATTCCCAGATGAGAGAAGCTGATTGATAGACCTTGGGTCACATGTCTATCCCTTGTCCAATCAGAACCAGAGAATTGGGTTGATTTGGCACAAGCTAGACTGGAGAGGGGCATGTGTGCACTAGCATGCAGCCTCAGAGAGGGTCAGGCAGATTACCCAGATGTTTTCTTCTCTAGAGGAAAACATTCCAGGAACCCAGGGTAGTTAGAAAGGATGCTCTCATGCCCAGGATGGAAGGAAAGTGCTTGGGCATTCAAGCTTAGTGACACATTTAGGATGGGGAGGGATTTATAAGGGAAGCTTCAGGCACTAGCAGCTGATTCCACCTTCCCTGCAGCCTTCTGTCAGGGAGTGTTCATTAGAAGGGCTCACTGGTTCGGGCTCTTCCCCTCAGAAGCGACTGTCAAGTGAGCTCTCTCATTCAGAACCTGACAGGGCATGCTGGCTGTAGATCTCCCTGAAGCCCTTGGTTAGGGAAGCCACATTCTTCCTTCCTCTGCCATCTGAGATCTCCTGATGGGCAGCCTCAACAGGAAAAGTCCTGGATTCCCTTTTATTTCATTGGGACGGCACTGTTCAAGGAACCACACAAGCCATGTGAATCTCACAGCTGACATTGGGGATGTAAATGCTGGGACAATGGCATAACACATATGCCTCTCTCCTTCACACGTGGATCGCTTCCTGAGAAGTGTGCACAGAAATCAAGCTTGTATTATTCCAGTCGTATTTTCTCTCTGCCTTGCAAAGTCGTTTTTCAGGTACTTCTGCCTTTCTGATTAATCTTCCGCTAGCAATAGCTCTTCATGCTTTACTATCTCAAGTTCTCTGTTCCTTGGTCTTTCTTCTGAGTAGAAAAATGATTTATGAACACACCTGCCTTTCCACCTTTACTACTACATTATTCCATTTCAGTGTTTCTGAGCATGTTAAAAACTCCACCTAGCTAATACTAGCTCTCTCTCTTCACCAAGGTCCCTTTACCCCATCCCAGAACTTCCCTTGCCTTCTCTGTGCACATTGAGGCTCTTGAATCAAAGTGTCTATGTTCCTTTACTTATTAGCTGTGTGCCTCCAGCTACTCAACTTCTCTGCTTCAGTTTTTGCCTCTGTAAAGGGCGGGCGGATAATAATAGCTGGGATTCTTGTAAGGATTGAAGAAGATTTGTGTATGTGAACCTCTTAGAACACTGCCGGGCATATGTTAATTCTCAGTAAATGCTTGCTCTTATGGTTATTGCCTAGCTCTGTTAATGGTTAATGACATTATTATTTACCAGACTTCCAGGCGTGATAGTGATTTCTGATGCCCTTCTCTGCCATCTCTCTCAATCAGTTATTCATTAGAATATTTGTTATAATAATGATAGCAATAGTACCAGCATTCAGTGAATGTTAAGCATTTATTCTATGCTAGGCTTTAATTTATACCAAGTGCTTTACACCATTAGCTTGTTTAATCCTCTCAATAACACGATCTTCATTTTTTTTTTTTTTTTTTTTGTGGTACGCGGGCCTCTCACTGTTGTGGCCTCTCCCATTGCGGAGCACAGACTCCGGACGCGCAGGCTCAGCGGCCATGGCTCACGGGCCCAGCCGCTCCGCGGCATGTGGGATCTTCCAGGACCACGGCATGAACCCGTGTCCCCTGTATCGGCAGGCGGACTCTCAATCACTGCGCCACCAGGGAAGCCCACGATCTTCATTTTAAAGATGAGGAAAGTGAAGCTCAGAGAGATGAGATAACTGGTGTAACATTATACAGTTAGTGGGTGGCCGAGCCCCAGTTTATCTTTAGGTTCATCTGATGCCAAAGCTTATGCTGCTAACAGCTGTGAAACTCTGTAAGCAAATTCAGTCCATTGGGTCTCTGAAATTGCTCTGGAATAGTTCCCTCCTCTACATCCCCGTTCCTGAAGATCTCTCTTGTGATCCTAAGGCAATTTTCTCTCTGGTCCTCCTGCCCCCAGCTTCTCCCTACTCAACCCATCCACTCTCCTCCTCTCAAAGTTATTTTTCTAAAACTTTCAGTAGATTACAAACTTTCAGTGGTTCTCCATTTATGAAACATATAAGTCCTTCACAACAAATCTTCCCAATTCCACTCTTGTCGTCCAGTCTTACCTTTGATTCTCTCCTTCATTTCTGTACCTTTGCACAGACTCTTGAGTCTGTCTTAATCAGCCTCCACTCTCCTCATCTGGTTACCTTGCTGATCCTCTCAAACCCTGTTCAGACTCCTGTCTTTTCTCTTTCCCAACTCCACTAATCACAGAACGACTATTTTCTTTAAAATACAGTCTCATAACACTGTATTCATACATTGGTTCATTAATTCTCCATGTGTATTATTTATTCTTTTTTTATATCTGTCTCCACCACTAAGCTGACGCTTCCTGAAAGGCAAGGAACTTAACTTATCTTAGGCATCTTGTGCTCCTAGATGAGTACCTGGCCCATTAGATGCAGAAAGAAGCTAGTAAATGAACTCACCTACCTAGAGACTGTTTAAATAAATTCCCAAAGTAGATATTTTTTGGTCTTAATTTCTTAAAATGAGAATGATTCCTTTCTCATGTGTAATTTTTGGAAGTTTGGGCATTTTTGGTCGTATGTTTCCTTAAAAATGAGACCTACTCTAGTACGCTAAGACCTAGTTTTCTATAAAGAAGTTTAGGGCTCCACAGGAAAGCGTTACCATTCTCTGGAGAGGTAGGGTTCTTTGAGTTTTTGCTGCATAGAAGATTCAGAAGGTGGTAATTAAAGTGATTAACAAGAGAATATGGATGTTTAAGGAATCAGCCTTCCAATTATTCATTAGAGGTCTGTACCTCCTAGGTAGGTGAATTGTTCATTTAAACACATTTCATTAAGCCTTGGATCTTATTTTCAAAGGATGAACCAAGTCAGAAAGGCCTTCTAAATGGTGGGTGGCTGGAGGAAGGAGTACTGGAAAGGTAGTCAGGAACCTGCTTTCTTGCTCAGGAATCTTGTAGGGATCAAATGCATTGCCTGTCACTCATAGCCTCTGGTGAGGAAAACTGCACCACAGACCCTACTTCAGGGACAGCTTGGTGTGAACTGCTTGACTCTGTTCCTCACTCCCCCCAAAATCTCATGGCCAGTGCACAGAGAGTGGTCACCTGAACCATTCCACAGACTGGTTGGATCTGGCACGTGAAGAGGACTGGGGCCAAACAGACTTTTTCTCTCACAAATGTGAGCTACAAAATACTGAGAGAAGATAGTCATCCAAGTGGGAGCAAATGTTGAGAGTTTTTGATATAGAACAGCATATTTTAGGGGCAACCGACATCAGAATCAGTTGGAATTCTTATTAAAATGCACATTCTTGGGCCCCATCTCCTGATTTCGGATTCATGGATGACAGAGATGGAAAGGCATGTTGAAGAAACACTCCCTCTTACTTACATTAAGATCTCCTAATCATGGCTATGTAGTGAGGCTCGGAAAACCGCGCGAGCCATGGGCAAGCTAAAGCAGTCAGAGAACAAGCGCCATGAATGAGCAGAAGCTCTGTGGAGACAGACAAACATCCAACACAATTTACTGGTGTAGGTTCTTTGGATTCGGGAAACCTGGTGTGGCCAAGCTTAAAAAGACAAGTGATTTGTTGGAGGGATGTAAAAGTTCACAAAATAGAAGGATGGAGAACCAGGCTCAAAAGAGGAAAGGACACAGGGAAACTGTGGAGTAGCCATGGGATAGCAAGAACTAATGGTCTTACCAAGGCTGTTTTCACTGTGGATAGGAATGAGCCCCAACCTATGGCTTCCCATCTTTGCATCACTCAGGTCAAGATTTATCATCTGGGGTGGTCTTGATGGTAGAGAAAAAGTCCAGTTGGCCTAGCTTAGGTCATATACCCATACCACGGGCAGGACAACATGATTATCAGCCTATATGTCTGCTCACCGTGCAGGAGGGGAATTCCCAAAAGGCTAGGGTGTCCCAAAAACATGAGAAAAAGGTTGCTAGATATCCCCCCAAACAACAAATATCCTGTGGAGGATTAAGACTCATGTTGGAAGAGAAAAGAGAAAGGTTAATATGTGGGGAATAATATTGATGAGCAGAGGTCTTCAAACCCTTACTGCTGATGGCCCTAGATGGACTCTGGATATAAAACCAATTCTTGGAGCCTTCTATTCTGGAAGCCCAGCTCAGTTTTTCTTTATTTCTCATGTATGCATCTCAGTCTGATCACCACTCGCTCAGCCCAAGTCTGTCCTTTCTGTTCGTTGTGGCTAAAAGTGAAATAGAACTTTTGAGCTCTGTCTTAAAGAGCTGAGAGTGGTCTTGGCTAGTAAATGTCTATCTCCTTGGGCCTCAGTTTTTCTTCTTTGTAAAATGAGGGGGTGGGCTTATTAAACTGCCTATACTCCAATTTCTGCAAAAATAGTACTCATGTCCCCCCCTTTTTTTCATCCTGCTAGTGATGATAACTATAAATGCAGTAAAGGAGTTGCCAAATTCCAGAAGAAAATAATTTTAAGAGTGTTTTGTTTTCAGTATTAGTTTGCGGAGCTATTATCTGGTCACCCTCTTATTTTGTCCAAAAAAATAGAAATGAAAACAATTATGACAATGCTCCTAGCTAACCTTAGGTTCTTTGGCCTACGTGCTCCGTGTCTGGCAGATAAATGATGTTTCGGTGGACTGCTGATGCCCACAGGATTCCCATATTGGAGAAGTGCTAAGAACTATAACCCCTTTAGCCACCCCAGTGGTAAGGCGTGATCCACTTCATGCAAGGCCCACCTGTGTTTTTCTAGTTAACAAGAGAAAACTCCTCAAACATGTTTTCCCCTGCTTTTAATAACTGAGAAACTGTGGTGACAGAATTGGGACCTACATCTGCTTCTTGTGTTTCTCTTGAGAATTATAGAAGTAATCTATGAAAAGAGTTAATACCCTAATGTGTATTATTTCCCCTGTAGGAGGTACATTTGCTTAGGGGACTCTAAGATTAGTCAGCTCACTTACGTTTGAATATGGGTCATTGCTTATTTTGAATTGTATTTTGAGTTTATTGGAAGAATGAGGTAGACATAGAATCTGTCTTGGATCTAGGCCGGAATGACAAACTTGGATGCTTACAGGGGCTAGACAGGTCAGGAAAGAGTGAAGTAGTTGGTGTTCCAGGGAGTGGACAGGTGGGTGGAGGACACCTGCTGCGTGTAAAGACTAGAGATTCAGCTCCAGGCAGTCGTTGCCCTTAGGGAATGCAGGTTTTGTATAGCCCCACCTTGTGATTTGTCAAGATGGCCTAGAATGTGGGATATTTGTATAAATTCTTTTGATTTTTTAAGTCTTAGCAACTAGTTCACTTTGAAAAAGGAAAATATTTAGGTCAAATAATACATATTTATGGTCTGGATATCACCAACTGTAAACTAAAGTGTCCCTAGCATATGGAGTAAAACAATGAAAAAAAAATTCAGTCTTCCAGATGTTGAGATAAATGATGCTGAAACCTTAACTCTATGATTCTCTTGCTACTCAGCATGATGGAGTTGAATTATAAGAACAGTTGACTACATTTTTTTTTTGCATTTGATTACTAGGATCATTTATCAGAGAGAGGAATAGTGAAAGAAAGGCATAGATTGGTCTCTGTGGTTCAGAAAACTTGGATTTGAGTCCCAGCAGACCACACATTAGCCAGAGGAATAAGGGCAACTTAACATGACTTCATTAATTTTTTCTTTATCTGTAAAATGGGACACTAGTTCAAACATCATAGACACAGGTGAGTATTAAATAAGATAATGTACATGGAACTTGTATACCGTGTGAGCCTCCTTGCCCTTGGCCTGACTCCATTTCAAGGTCTGGGCCAGCTCAAACCCTATCCCCAACCCAGCTCCACCTGGGATTGTCAAACCCCCTTGCACTTCTTTTATTCCAATAGTTCTGCGTCTTTATGGCCTTTTCCCTCTTAGACATACATTATGGACAGACAGAGTCTGATATTTCTACAATTTCCATTAAAAAGTCCATTCATACTGAACATTCTGTATACTGATAAGTTTGATATAGATTCTTATAGGTTCCAGGCCAGGGATCACACATATTTCCCTATTCCTCAGTCTCTCCCTTACTCCCATCTCATCCACCTCCCTAAGACTTGCTCCTTTCCCTTGATTCACCCAACCATGTGCAAATCCTGGGAAGTATGATGCTCTCTTCCCTTCTATTATACACGAGGGGCCTCACTTGGCCAACCTGCCTTCTCCAAGCCCCTGTGGATCTCTGGTGAGTAAAACGTTTCTGCATCTGACCCTTGATTGACTTCCCAAAGTGCTCACCATTCCTACAAGACTCTGCATAGTCTCCTTTCCCATTATATCTATGTGTCTTTGAGCTGTGGATTACTGGGTTGTCTGACTACTCCCTTTTCCCCTGAGCCATGCTTGGATTTTTGTTCACTTCCTTAGTGCTCTCATCAGTTTCATGGTTTTTATCACAGGTCTATATGCTGATGACTCCCTCGTTCTGATCTCCAGCCTGGACCCATCCCCTGAACTCCAGACTGCTTACATATTGTCTCCCCTTGGATATCTAATCGTATACATCTGAAATGTTACTTGTCTAAAACTGAACTGAACTTCTGATCTTTCACACAAAACCCTTCCAGTGTTTCAGTAAGACAGGATGTCAGTTAGTGTCAAATGCTGCTAATAGGTTAAGTTTTATGATGACTGAGAATTGACTTTAGGATTCCTGAATGTGGGAGGCATTAACCAATAGGGAAAGAATTGAAAGCTTGATGGGATTTAAGAGAAAATGGGAGGGGAAGAATTGGAGTCTACAGCAGAGACAACTTTTAAGAGTTTTGCTGGAAAGGGAAGTAGTAGCTGGAAAGGGAAGTGGTCGCTGGAAAGGGAAGTGGGCTTAAGAGATTAAAAAAAAAACATTACTGGGCCTCCCTGGTGGCGCAGTGGTTGAGAGTCCGCCTGCCGATGCAGGGGATACGGGTTCGTGCCCCGGTCTGGGAGGATCCCATATGCCGCGGAGCGGCTGGGCCCGTGAGCCATGGCCGCTGGGCCTGCGCATCCGGAGCCTGTGCTCCGCAACGGGAGAGGCCACAACAGTGAGAGGCCCGCATACCGCAAAAAAGAAAAAAAAAAAAAAACATTACTGATATAACAGCATGTTTTTGTATGCTTATGGAATTGATCCAACAGAGAGGAAGAAATTGAAGTCAGAAGGAAGAATTGCTGGAGTTGTGTCCTTGAGTAGGTGGGAAGAGATTGGATCTAGTACACAAGTGTACTGCATTGACCTTAGAAATGCAAGCAGTTTTTCTCTTGCAGCAGGAGGGGAGGTAAAGGATATGATTATGTCCTTGTAGAATGAGGATAGAATTTGAGGGAAAAGTGAGATGGCTTTCTGTGGAAATTCTCTTCCAGTTGTTCCAGTTGTTTCAGGTTTTTTTGTTTGCTTGTTTGGTTTTTCAGGGAAATAGCAGGCAAGATCTATCAGCTATGAGTGAGGATGGAAAAGGAAGTGTTGACGGTTTTGAGTGAAACATGTTGAGAAGTAAATCGCTGTCCAGGAGGGTTAGCAAGTTATCGTGAAGGGAAATATAGAATGTTTGCCTTGCTGTGCTGAGGGTCCTTGAGATTTCTACAGTAGAATTTACTCAGATCATGGTTGTATGCTTTTCTCCATCCATGACAACCTGGGACATATGTCCACACTACTTCTGGGGATTAATTAGGAGATGAAGGGAGGACTTGAGAATAGGGGGCTTCTTATGGTGACAGATGTAAACAGGGATAAAGGCATAATGAGATGTAAACAGAGATTCATGCTGCTGGACTTGGGTCAGATGGAAGTAGATGAAAATATGAGAATTGAGAGCTTGAGGACTTGGTTGCCCTTTTGAACCCTAAAGATGGAGGCAAGGCAGCCTGAGTCAGGGCACTTTGAGAATAAGGGGCTTCCCTCCTGCCTCCTATTGAGGATATAAAGGGCCTGGGGAGGTACGATCTCAGGTGCTGAGGTCACTAGGTAGAAGCAAGAGTCAGAGAAAGCCGAGTCTTATCCAAGCTCATGGATTCCCTCCTGTCTACTGCCATTGGAGGCATAAAGGGGCTGCAAGACCTTTGATGCTTTACAGGAACATAGTCTTCCTACCCCTACAGAATAAGGTGCAAGAGCAGTGTCCACATGAGTGGACACTTTTCCCAAGTAGGATTGACATTCTGTGTTCAGTTCACAGGTAGCAACGCTCTGAGGGAAGTTTTGAGATCTGATGAATTAAGTGCTGCCTGATTGGGTCCTTTGTCTTCAAATACATTTTCAAAACCTGTTCTTGGCAAAAGTTTCTCTTTCATTCTGAAATGTGATTACTAAGTGAATTAAATGGAGTTCTTTGAATAACTGGAGGGAGAGATAGTATTTGAACGTTCTCTTTAATGGGCTTATTGTTTGAATTTAAAATATTTGAGCTTGGCGATCCGTGGTTGGGGGTTCATGAAATAACAATAGTGCAGACATCCGAATCTGCTGTCATCTTTCAGTCTTCACAAATGTCCTGGTGGTAAGTGAAACCTTGCATTTTTATAAATACATTTGGACCTAATTTCTGCCTTTCTTGCTGTGAAAGAACTGTCAAATTTGAAGTGTAATGATTATATGATTTCTTGTAATGGCACCAAGAAAACCTGAAAAACAGATTTGAATGTCATCTAAGTGAATGCTCTGTGGGATGCAGACCCATTTAGAGATTACTTCCCTTTTCGGCTTTTATACAGCAAAGCAGGAGCACGTTGCAAGGAAGCGAGTATAAAGTGGTATATCTCAGGGAGTAACAGGCAGCGTGAGGCCTCACAGAGCCCAGAAAATGAAAAACGTTGACATCGCTCTAGTTAAACTTCCCCACTTCCATGAGAGAACTGACCCGCAGCCATTGTCTGAGAGGTATGGCCTTTGACCTAAACACACCATTTCTCTCACACTTTGCCTTATCTGGTGAGACAAAATGATGAACCCTCTATTTTCCCCAAGCTGATGGCTTTTCCTACATTCCACTCCTTTTTTCCTGTGATACATTAATATGTTCCAGAAAAACATCTAGATCCTTAGTCCTTTACCAGATTTCTCTCGGCTTTCAGTATAGGTCAGTTGATCATGGGATAGAAGAGAATGTGCTGGAAAGGAGAGGCAAAGCATCTGGGTTCTATTTCCAGCTCTGTTGCCAGTTAGGGGTGTTCACTTGAACATTCTAGACTTTGGGACTTTCCTGTCATGCTTTTTAAATTAAGGAATTGGAATAAATTTGTCATTTTCAACCTATGGTCCTTTGAGTCCCAGGGTCTTCGGAGATGCCTCAAGGGTCACTGTGGGGTTTGCCAGCCTAGGAGGCAGGATCTTTCCTCCCATCCATTACATAAAGTCATGTTTGGGGAAAAAAAAATAACCCCCAAACCTAACATGTGGGATGCAGGACAGTATCAGTATCAGTATTTTTGATAATCTAGAAGAATTTTTTTTCTGGGTTCAATATCCTATCACATGTGTGACTGTTTCCTCTTGAAAGCAATTTTCAGCAAAACTACATATTGTTATTCAAATATGTATTTGAACAAAATGCTGATAAGGACGTATGGTGCATTTCCTAATTCTGTGAGGGCAAGGTTCATATCTATCTGAATCGTGCAGAATCACTAGCTGCTAGTGATAATACATAATACATAATACATAGCAGATGCTCAATAAATTCTGGATAGATGAATGGGTAGGTCGATAAAAGAACACAAATCCCATCTTGATACTATTGCTTTGGACTCTTAAAATTCAATTCTGAAGCCTGTTCCATTGAAACTTTATATCATCACCTTTTCCTCCTGTTCTCTTCTCAGTTGCTAATGTTTAAGAAATTTGTGCCAGGGGTACTTTTGAGCAGTTAACTTGTGGGTGAATTGTCCCTGATGTTCCAGGTGAATATCAGAAGATGCTGGAACCACTGTAAGCTACAACTTGGAGAATATTTTTCTTTAATAGAGAATCTGAAAAAAAGAAAAAAATAGAGTAGTAAAAGTGATATGAACAGCACCTGGTTCTTTTCTTATGCCACTGTATTTACTTAGTGATCCATCTATTTGTTTATTCATCCATTTATTTATTCAACAGACTTTTATTTTCTGCTCTCTGTTTGATCTGATGATGCTAGGGGATGGGGAGTTTACAGTCTTTATTTTTTAATTTATTTTTATTGAGATATAATTGACATATAACATTGTATTGGGTTGGCCAAAAAGTCTGTTCGGGTTTTTCCATAGGATGTTGTGGAAAAACTCGAACGAACTTTTTGGCCAACCCCAATACAAGTTTAAGGTGTACAGTATGCTGATTTGATCCATATATTGCAATATGATTACCACTGTAGCTAACACCTCTATCTCTCCACATAATTATCTTTTCTTTTTTTTTTTTTTTTTTTTGTCGTGTGAACAATTAAAATCTAGCCTCCTGGCAACTTTGATACTTATAATACAAATATAGTACATTATTGTTGTCTGTGATCACTATGCTGTGCATTATATCTCCAGGACTTACATATCTACTAGTTGCAAGTTTTTACCCTTGCAAGAACACTGTCTTCCCAATTTTCCACCACCCCCTGCCCAGCCCCCAGCCGCTGGTAACCATTATTCTACTCTCTGTTTTTATGAGTTCAGCTTTTTAAGATTCCATGTAAAAGTGATATTATACAATATTTGACATTCTCTGTCTGACTTACTTCACTTAACATAATGCCCTCAGAGTCCATCCATGTTGTCACAAATAGCAGGATTTCCTTCTTTCTTGTGGCTGAATAATATTCCATTATGCATACATGTATATTACGTATATTTGTTGATGGACACTTAGGTTGTTTCTATTTCTAATCTATTGTGAATAATGTTGCAATGAACATGGGAGTGCAGATATCTCTTCAATATTCTGTTTTTATTTCCTTTGGATGTATATCCATAAGTGAAATTGCTGGATCATATGGTAGTTCTAGTTTTAATTTTTTGAGGAACCTCTATACTGTTTTCCAGAGTGAATGAGCCAATTTACATTCCCAAAAACAGTTCACAAGGTTTCTTTTACCTCTACATTCTTGCCAGTGCTTGTTATCTCTTTACAGTCTTTTAAATGAGGCACACATTTGAAAAGATGTTATACCAACACAATATGCATAGACGCCGTGAGAGAGAGATCATAAGAAGGCTTTGGGAGCTACACCAGGGAGTATTTCCCCTGGTTAGGCATATCCACTAGATTCTCTAAGAAGCAGATAACCAATAATGCTTAGATAATTCAGGCCTTTTTGATAGATGATCTCAGGGTTGGTACTGTACTCAACATGGTATCAAGATGCATTCTTCCCATACTTCCTCTCTGCCACCCTCACCATTTTAGCAATCTCATCTCAGAGTTGCAGAACGGCACTTCGGGCTCAGAAATCACAGGCTCATAAGGCTGCTTTCAAAGAAGACAAGCAACCAGGGTGGTCAGTGAAGGAGTTCTCTTAACACTTTTTCTTAGGATGGAAAATTCCCCCAGATGCCTCTACGCAGATACTGTTCATGTCTCATTGGCTAGAACTGGTGGGTCACATGACTACCTCAAGCTGCAGAGGAAACTGGGAAGATAAGTATCTAATTTTTAGCTTCTGAAATGGGAGGCTGGCAGGGAAGAGAGAGATTGGAAACGGCTGTTGAGGAGACAACCAAATTAGGAGAGTCAGGAAAGATATTACTAGAAAAGGTGATATATGATCTATGCTTTGAATGACTTGCTAGAGCTTGCCTGAAGGAGAATTGAGGGACATTCTAGGCAGAGAAACATGGAGAGACAAGCAAGGACATGGGGTTATGAAAAAGCTCCATGCGTTTGAGGACCATACCAAAGCTTAGTGTGCTTATGGGAGAAGTTGTCATGGGAACATGGCGTTAGACAACACTGAAAAAAGAGATATAGGTAGATTTGTATGTTATGCTAACGATTGTATAGACCATTTTGATTATAACTTCAGAGTGAAATCTGTTCCTGTTGATAACACTAGAAAATCTTTGGGGGAAATTATGTGAAGGAGAAAACCCATCACAGCTTGCCTACTAAGAAATTAGTTTTGATGAGAAATAAATGATTGAACTAGTTGATACAGAAGTACATGTAAATAATATTTGTGTAACAGGTGATTTTATTTTAACCAATCAATGTATCTTAGCAGGAATCCTAGGGCTTTGAGAAAGTTAACTAACATGACAAAGCATTGTTTCAAAAACCCTCTATTTTTAGAAATGCTATTAGCGGAAGCATCAGCTCTAACCTTTTTCTTGTTCTATGTCACACACATTAATTGACACTTCCACCCTAAAAGAATGTGTTTCTTCCCATGCACTGGGAATGACCTTTTAGTAACATTAGAATCCTTAAGAAAAATAAATAAGGATGATTTAAAACTGCTTTTTGCTGCGAGTAATTTCCTGTTTAGAGTTTTTTTTTTCAGATCACAACTAGTTACAATTTATGATATGCTTTATGAAGGGCAATGAAGTTGAAACTTACCTTTGCAGGATCTTCCGAAAATAATTTGATGACCAATTAAATGGTATATGAAGACTGAAGGAGAACTATTACAAATGCTAAGGAAAATAAAGTTTAGACACTTCGGAAATTCCCTTTTGCAGGCAGTTCACATGGAACTTAGAAGGAATTCTTAACTATTCACTAAATCAGGATTATCCAAAAAAGAACTCTAACAAGGAAAGCACAGCATGGTAAAACTGCTATTCATACTTGAATCGATGAAACGATGCCTCTTTATAAAATTTATGATTTATCTTTTACTAATTTAGGCTGCCTTTCCCTAACTCAACAAAAACTATGTTTCTTTGGTTACCCACATGTAATCTGCTAAAAGTAAATTTGCATTGTTCATTTGGGTCTTCCATGATATTAGAGATTTTCATTTGGTATTAATATTCCAGAATAATCTAACTTCCCCAGTCTTTGAAAGCCAGTAATTAAAATTTTCTACAAGATTCTTGCAGTTGAGGCCTTGTGGACACTCCCTTTCGATATCAATTTATAAAAACACCATAAAATAGAGTACAGAGAAAGCTGATTAAAAACAATAGCAGCAAGAATATAACAATTGCTTCCCCACCACCAACCCCACACATATTTTTTATCTTTTTGCAAGTAGTCTTTCAGTAGATGTTGGAACCTGTCCTAGTAAAAATTTCAGTTCCAGGTATAAAAAATAAGGTTTTTGATAGGGCATTTTACAAGAGTATACAAAACCCTTTGAAAATGTGAATAGTAGGTAAATTATGTTTTCTCTATTCAGTAAAGGATTTAACGAAGTATTTTTTTGTTTGTTTGTTTGTTTGTTTTGGCGTTACTTGGGCCTTACACTGCTGTGGCCTCTACCGCTGCGGAGCACGGGCTCCGGACGCACAGGCTCACCAGCCATGGCTCACGGGCCCAGCCGCTCTGCGGCATGTGGGATCTTCCCAGACCAGGGCACGAACCTGCGTCCCCTGCATCGGCAGGCGGACTCCCAACCACTGCGCCACCAGGGAAGCCCTAACAAAGTATTTATAATTGTACTTTATCATCTAATGCTGGAGTTTCGGGATACATCCCATGTTTCAAAAGTTGGTATAAAATACAAAGGAAACACAAAAATTGAGTTACTTTTTTACATCTAGCTAGATATGCTAATCAAAAAGTTACAGTGTGAATTAAAGTACTGGGTTTCTGGAGCCCCTGAAACTGAGATTCAGAAGTGGAATCAGAAACTCTTTGGGCTGGGACGAGACTAGGTGCTCAGCTCTGACATGGGAAAGTAGTGCCTTGAGAAGGTCAATGATTTGCCTGAGTTCCTTGAATAGTAAATGCAGGTCTGGATCAAGGACCAAGCAAGTCTGAATTTCCTGAGAAAGTTAACTAAGTCCTGTGCTCATTTTATAAAACCACCTGGTAAGGGAATACATTCCCATTTCGTTTTTAAAACAGTCCTAACCTCACAAGTCTGAAAGCTTCAGGAGTCTCTTATTTGGCAGCTATCGAGGATGATGAACCTCTTGAAACATTCAAAAAGATACCTTTGCATTTGTATTGCACTATGACTCTCAAATAGCTTCCATCTCTACTTTACATTTAACCTTTTTACTTAGGAACCTTATTACCTACCTGTATGCTGAGAGTCTGTCCCCACTTTATGGATCAGGACCAGAAATGAGACAGTAATGACTTAGTAGAATTTTACCCTGAATAACAGGTTTCCTATTCATAACTGTAGATTTCCTGAACTCTATCCCGTCTCTCTATTTGTTCATGGGTTGGTATAAAAAATTTTTAAACAATCCTATACCAAAGACCAAACCAACTTGAAATTGTAGACTCCTGAAGTTTTTATCTTTTCAGTCAAGTTCCAACATTTTGATTTGAGGCTTCTTGTGTTGAAGCTATTTTATATCACTTACTGTGTGCCTTGTAAGCAAGTCACTTTTTCCTCTCTAAGGCTCAACTCCTGCATTTGTAAGAAAGGAATAGTAGTGGTAACTCAGTCGTAAAGATGTGAAGATATAATAATATGTTTAATAAGGCTAGTATATGTTCTTATTCATTCAGCTAATCTTTATTGGGCGCCTACTATGTGTCAGACTTCGCTCATAGTGAGGACTCATATAAATGTTAGTTGGTGTTGGTAATAATTGTTTCCTCTTTAAACTCAAAAGTTATTTATCCATACTTTTGGCATTTTCAAGCCAAACGTAATTATGGTCATTATCTATGCCAATATTCTTTTTTTTTAATTTCAATCATACACCTTTATTGCTGTCTTATTTTTTTAAATTTAATTTTATTTATTTTTACAGCAGATTCTTCTTAGTCATCAATTTTATACACATCAGTGTATACATGTCAATCCCAATCACCCAATTCAGCACATAATATTCTTATTTTACAGATGAGGAAGCACAGGGTAGTTAATTGGTTTCTCAGGGTCGTACAGTAAATTATTAGCAGATGAATGTAACCATTAAAATACAGTCCTTATAGATGTACGAACCAGGTCAGGATCCCTTCATTGGCTTCTTAGTTGCTCTGTGACCTGGGCTGCTGACTTCACCTCTTGACTCTCAGTATATTTATCTGCAATTTGGAGATGAGAATGATACCCAGTGGGATTATTATCAAGATTAAATTTGGCAATTTAGCATAGTTCTTGGCATATACTATGTGCTCCATAAGCATTTACTGTTCTTCTGCTATACCTTTGTTTTCTCAAATTAAACATATTACCATTGTTCATGTAGCAGTAGAATTCTCCAGGTAGGTGCTCAAGTCTGCTTTGTTCTACATACCTAATGCATAGGAAAGCTTCCCTTAATGCTGGGCTATTTGCTAGCATTTTGTAGAAAGGAGTTAATATACAGACAATTTTGTTTCTCCCCAGCCATATTTCTATAGTTCAGGTATTTTCAACCAAGTCTTTGGACTATGATTATGTATGTAGTTGGACTAGCTAAGCATTACTAGAACAGGAAACATGAAGATTAGAATTTTTCTCACAGTCTAATTTTGTTTATTATGTGAGTTCATGTGTTCTGTGTTGCAAGAAACAGAGAAGGGGTTTCTATAAGGATGTCATGCCAACTCTTCCCAAGCAAGCTGCAAGCTGTGTTTCTCTGTGCTTTGCTACGTTCTTAGCCGGACACTCACTCACTCACTCTCTCTCTCTTTCTTTCTTTCTTTCTCTCTCTCCTTTAATTTATTTAGTTTTTCCTTTTATTATCAACTGGCTGGTTCCTTCCATATATTTAAAAAAAATTTTTTTTAAAGGGCTTCAAATGCTTGGCTTTTTATTCATTCATTCATTCATTCATTCATTCATTCATTTATTTTTGGCTGTGTTGGGTCTTCATTTCTGTGCGAGGGCTTTCTTTAGTTGTGGCAAGCGGGGGCCACTCTTCATCGAAGTGCGCGGGCCTCTCACTATCGCGGCCTCTCTTGTTGTGGAGCACAGGCTCCAGACACGCAGGCTCAGTAGTTGTGGCTCACGGGCCTAGTTGCGCCACAGCATGTGGGATCTTATCAGACCAGGGCTCGAACCCGTGTCCCCTGCATTAGCAGGCAGATTCTCAACCACTGTGCCACCAGGGAAGCTCCATATATATATATATATATATTTTTTTTTTTTGCGGTATGCGGGCCTCTCACTGTTGTGGCCTCCCCCGTTGCGGAGCACAGGCTCCGGACGTGCAGGCTCCGGACGCGCAGGCTCAGCGGCCATGGCTCACGGGCCCAGCCGCTCCGCGGCATATGGGATCCTCCCAGACCGGGGCACGAACCCGTATCCCCTGCATCGGCAGGCGGACTCTCAACCACTTGCGCCACCAGGGAGGCCCCTCCATATATTTTTATACAGACTCCAAAGGAGAAAATCTTTTTGGACCAGCTAATTACCATTGTTTTCATGGGACAGAGTTTTTGTTGTTGTTTGTTTGTTTTGTTTTGTTTTCAACAAGTTCTCCTCATAGGTCTCTAAACTACCTGTCCACTGGTTGGCTTTGTGTGAGTGGGTTAAACTCCATTGGTTCGTCCACGGTCTAGCCATTGCTCAAGGAGAAGCCTGAGTGCTTCGTCACTAAGCAGGAGCCTCTGGGTGCCGCAGCTTCCCACCCCAGGGACAAGGAATAATGCAGGGTCTCTGATGGGCATGGATTACATACTTACAAGTTAAAAACAAAACTTTTGGACTAGCCAATGGATTATAAATTCGTTTCTAATTATTGGTAATGGTAGAATAAAATTTAATTTAATAGGTAGCTGATAAAACACCTACTAGTATGAGCTTCAGGGCTACAAAGAAGGTGTGGAGAAATGTAAATCCTGGGCACAGTGTGTTTGTTTCTCTCACTTAATTCAGCTTCAGTTAAATATCTAGTTTCTCCCTGGCTTGCACAGAAAACAACTTTCAACTCACTGTGGATATTCTCTTAGAATCAAAGGCGTTTGAGAGCACAAAGACCCCAGCAGAGCTTCAGAGCTTCAGCTTTGTGTCAGGAGGTTTCTTGCAGTTGACTTCATGCCAGCCTTGACTCATCAGCTAGCAGAGAGAAGGTGTCCTGAGTGATCTCGGTGAATTTCTCACTCTGCCTCATGTGCATGCTAAATGTGTGACTGTGCACATGTGTAAGAAGGTGTGAAAATGTGTATATGTATGTGCCTTTGGAAAGAATATCTTTCTTTGTCTCTCATGACTTGGCTTAAATCACAAGAAGGAAACATTTGGGGAAGTGTGCATGATATATTTCTACAGCTGTTGGATGTCTTCTTCAATGAGGAGCCTATTTCTCTGGCAACCATACTGTAAGTCACTCCCTCATGGCCTTGCCCAATCTTGATAGAACAGAACTCATCAATAAGATGTGGAATAGGCTTCTTTTCAGAATTTCAACCACCCTTTCATTGTAGTAGAATTCACATAACATAAAATTAGCCATTTGACCTTTGAAAAGTGGACAGTTCAGTAACATTTAGTAAATTCAAAATGTTATGCAACCATCAATGGTTACAGTAGCCATGCTTTATTTTCCTATCATTTTTTATTTGCTCATATGTTATCTTATATGTTTAATGGAATTTTTTAAACAGAGTGTTATCTCTTAAATGCTTATATAGGACATAGATAAAGGAATTTTCTAGACAATGTTTTAATGTAAAAGATTGTACTCATGATCAACTAAGCCGAGAGAGAGAGAGGGAGGGAGGGAGGGAGGGAGAGAGAGAGGGAGGAAGAGAGAGAGTGAAGAGCTGTTGACTGTGGCCTCATTTTTTTTTTTTTTTTTTGGCTGCGTTGGGTCTTCGTTGCTGCATGCGGGCTTTTTCTAGTTGCGGTGAGCAGAGGCTACTCTTCCTTGCGGTGCGCGGGCTTCTCATTGCAGTGGCTTCTCTTGTTGCGGAGCACGGGCTCTAGGTGCGCGGGCTTCGGTAGTTGTGGCACATGGGCTTCAGTAGTTGTGGCTCGCGGGGTCTAGAGCACATGCTCAGTAGTTGTGGCGCGTGGGGTTAGTTGCTCTGCGGCATGTGGAATCTTCCCGGACCGGGGATCGGACCCGTGTCCCCTGCATTGGCAGGTGGATTCTTAACCACTGTGCCACCAGGGAAGTCCCAGCCTCACTTTTTGAATTGTGATTTTTAGTATAGTTTTTAAATAAAGCTATACTCTCAAAGAAATAGCATGCATAGCATCTTATCTTTTGATCTAATGTGCATCACTTATGTGTTGAACACCATTCTTCGTTTTAATTAGTTATAAATTATATTTAATCTTGTGCAAAGAGCACCCACTCACAGATTAGGAAACTCTGTCACTTACTAATTGGACAGCCTTGAACATGAAAGTTTCCTTCTCTGAGTTTCAGTCCCCTCATGTATAAAATGAATGGGATTTAGCCATTCAACGGGGATCCTGTTGTGTGCCTGGCATTGTCATATAATGGAGATACTATGAAAATAACAGCATCTTCATTGTCTTTCTTGAAGGATCATGGAGAAAATAGTATATTATAATGAATGAATTTCTTCATCATATAGCATCGTGTCAATACAAACTATACTGATCATCACTGTTATTACCTCTGTAAGTTTCAAGGTAAAAAAGAAAAAAATAACAACAAAAAACTTTGCCCTAAGACAATACAGATGACACTCTTCAGTCTAGCCACCTATTAAAAGAGAGGATAGACATAATCAGATGACTGTCACACCCACTTGGGTGGCTAAAATCAAAAGACAGATAATCAATCACAAGGGTTGGTGAAGATGTGGAAATATGGGAACTCTCAGGCACTGCTGGTGAGAATGTAAAATGGTGCAGCCACTTTGCAAAACATTTTGGTAATTCCTCAGCGTGTTAATAAGCATAGTGTTACCATAAAACCCAGCAGTGTCACTCCTGAGTATATATACTCAAAAGAATTAAAAACGTACGTTCACATAAAAATTTGTACATGAATGTTCACAGCAGCATTATTCATAATAGCAAAAATTAGAAGTAGTCCAGATGTCCATCATGTACATTTATATGATGGAATGTTGTTTGGTAATAAAAAGAAGTGACTGCTGATATGTGCTACAGCTGGATGAACTTTGAAAATATTATGCTGAATGAAAGAAACCAGACAGAAAAGGACATATACCGTGTTATTTCATTTATATGAAATATCCAGAATAGGCAAATTGATAGAGACAGAAAGCAGATTGGTGGTAGCCATGGGCTGAGGGGAGGGAGAAATGGGGAGTTCTGTTAATGGGGATGAGGTTTTGGGGGGTGATGAAAATATGCTGAGGTTAGATTGTGGTGATGATTGTATAACTTGGTGAATATGTTAAATACCACCGAATTGTATACTTTAAAGGTAATTTTATGATGTGTGAATTATATCTCAATAAAGTATTATTTTAAAAACATTAAAGGATAGAGATTCATCAAAGTGGCTTTTCCCCTAGTCTCAGGAACTTTGAAAGGAGGACAACCGCCCTTAGAGAAATAAGGTTTGAAATGACCATTGTATCCGTCAGAGAAGCAGAAGCTCTAGATGACATATGTAGGATTTATATAGAGATTCAACTTTCACAATAGTGGGAGCTGTAGCTTTGGTGTCTTGAGCTGGAGTTTGAAGTCAGCCAAGCATGTAGTGTCAGGAAGGAAAAATGGATGTGAAGTGGAGGAAGAAAGGGCAAGCTGGAACCTGCAAGAATGGGCCTGAGTCCTTGGGGACAGATGAACCCACACAGGTGTCTCACTGCTTTTAAGCTTCCAACTTCAGTATTAGAAGTAACCTGCAGGAGAAGCTGGTGACCTTCATCCAGCAACTAAACACAGGATCTGTAACACTGCCTTGTGCCCCAGTGCACCTACCTTTCAAGTTTAAAAAGATGGCAACTGTTTCACTTTTGTCTTCCAGCTCTCAGGCGAGATGTCTCATGTAGCCAGTGCTGCAGGGATGGGAATTCTGGAAAGCATAGTTGCTGTTTAGCTAACTTGGCACATTAACAAATATACTACACACACTAACTGGATTAAAATAGAACAGATGTAAAAATCATGTTAGGGAGAGGACCAGATCCCTAGCCAGAGTAGAAGTAATTTTAAGCACATAGTATGTGCTCAGTTATTACTAGTTAGTATTAGCTTTCTGAAGCTCTATGTTGAGTGCAGCTGTCAATCATAAGGGACTTTAGACAACCAAGGAAGCCTAGAAAAAGGATCATAGAGGGAACCTAGGCAGAACCCAAACTGCTCACCTGACAGGTAATGCCCACTCTGACTACACCTGGTGCTAAAGTATGTGGCTAACTCTCCCTGTACTGGTGGGCATCAACCTTCTCTTCATTACACTGTTTTGCCTCCCAAAGCCCTTGGAGCCATTGTTTGATTCACTCACTGCTGTGTTCACAGTGTTTGGTATGATGTCTGGTACATAGTAGGTGCTCAGAAAATATTTTTTGAATTAATCTGTGATAGGTACTGCATAAAGGTTATTCACTTAATAGCAACAATTTTGTGGAATAAGGTATGATTGCCATTTTATAGATGGGGACACTGAGGGTCTAAAGAGTTTGCTAAACTTGTATAAAGTCAGACAGCAAGTGACAGAGTTTGAACTTATTTCTACGTAATTCTAAAGGATGTATTGGTTGTGATACACTGTGTAGATCCCTGGTCGGCATTGCAATTATTTTTCTCACTGGTTTAGCCATCAGTTTCTTATGAGCTTTGTTTCTGTAACTCAGCATGGACAAGTGCAGATAAACCTAGGAATTAGGCAGCATCGTGTATGAACTCCTTTGGGCTGAGAGCCACAAATTCTATACTGTGACAAATTCACCAAACTGATCATCCTATTGGTGTCTGCCCACATTGTCAGATGGCAGCTCTCTGTCTACAAACTTCAAAAGATGCAGTCTGCCTTACAGCATAGTAGGTGCTCCATAAATATTTGCGAAATGAAGGAAGGAAAGGCTAGATAACTGACTTTCTACATGTGTTAGAACACATGCCCTACTGATGATAAGTCATTAGTTGCCTCTTCATTCATGAGGAACACAGGAAGCATGATTTCAGTTTTTAAATCATTGATTAGCTTGAGGCGAATCATCTAGTGAATGTTAGGCTCTAAGAAGGTGGGGTATAATCTGTCTGCAGTTGTCTGAAAATCTCCTCCAGATGCTCTACACAGGTCCCCTGCTGAACCCTTTAAAGGAACAAAGTGCATTTTCTACTCTCCTTTCTTTTTTTTTTTTTTTTTGCGGTACGCGGGCCTCTCACTGTTGTGGCCTCTCCCATTGTGGAGCACAGGCTCCGGACGCACAGGCTCAGCGGCCATGGCTCTCGGGCCCAGCCGCTCAGCGGCATATGGGATCTTCCCGGACCAGGGCACGAACCCACGTCCCCTGCATCAGCAGGCGGGCTCCCAACCACTGCGCCACCAGGGAAGCCCTACTCTCCTTTCTTAAAGGAAGTATAGTTTCAGGCTGTGAATCATTAAGTGCCAGTAATACCCATAGCTGTTTTATTCCAGTAAACCTTAAAAACAGTTGGTTTGCTTAGCAAACATTCAGAAGATAGAAAGTGTGCATTTTCCAAAGGGATCTTCTTTAATACTTGATGATAAGTGAGGTCCTGATGGAACAGTGCTGTAAGTATAAATGACCATCATTTTCTTCTTTATTCACCTGCTCTTCTACAATGCCTTTATGCAGAGAGCTTTCTCATGTTATTGAGGGAGAGCTTTATCTGGTGACTAAGTGTCTGTGTGCAGATCACAAGAATGCCACTTCTAGGATGGCATGCATTTGAAAAATAAGATTATAAGAGCCAAAGCAGAGATTATAGAGTCTTTTTGACTGGGATGAAAAAATAATAGCAGTTGCTTCCAAGGGCAAGAAAAGAGTGTCTCTTTTTAGAGAGATCACAGATGCTTCAGCTTCTGAGAATCGCTGCACAATTCTTCCAGGTTTCTCCAGACCCTTAACAAAGTGAGAGGCACTTGAACTTTGCCTTGAATCTTTCATGGTAGACCTTAGCCAAAATTATTAACTTTCTTACCAGTACCGGACATATGAAGTTCTCCAAACAGTTTAGCAGATGAAGGCACATTTTTGAATTTTTTCCCTGAATTCAAGATAAAATCTTAGAATTTACAAATTATTACTAGAGAATGAGTGTTTTTAGGATTAAATCACAATATAATGTTTTAATAGTCTGGGAGTCAAAGGTAAGTGATAGCCATACTTAGAATAGGTTGATGATATCATGTATGTTCATTTTTTTTTAAATGGAAAATGTCTAACGATTCTTTAAAACAGAAATCTCCATAGTATTATGAATTAGTCATTTTCAAATTTTGTATTCTAGAAGATACAGAGGGGGTAGTTGGGTGAAGATGGGAAATAACTGTGGATGGTGGTCTAGCTCCAAACTCTTTAGCTGCCCAGCCTCTCTCTCCAGTATACTCAGCTAACACAGTGTCCCTTTTTACCCATTTTTATTTATTTATATATTTATTTATTTATTATTTTTTTTGTGGTACGCGGGCCTCTCACTGCTGTGGCCTCTCCCGTTGCGGAGCACAGGCTCCGGACGCGCAGACTCAGCGGCCACGGCTCACGGGCCCAGCCGCTCCACGGCACATGGGATCCTCCCGGACCGGGGCACGAACCCGTATCCCCTGCATCGGCAGGCGGACTCCCAACCACTGCGCCACCAGGGAGGCCCTACCCATTTTTAGATTGAGGTTCTGCCTAATATGTCATTTTATTAAAAGGTTCCTCTACTCAATAAGGAAGTTCAAGAATTAGTGATTGAGAGAAAAATGCAAAAGACTTAAATCTTCTTTCTTTCTCTTTTTTAAAATAATAGGATTGTAGAATTCTAGTGACAGATTTTAGTAAAAGAAGCAGTGTAAGAAATCCAGCAGACAGAAGTTAGATGACAGCCAAGTGGAATTAGGGAAGAAAGCCAGTCTTGGGCTTTGGTCCCAAGAAGGTCATTAGATCTCCCAGCTCAGGGACTTTTAGCCACGATAGTAGCTTGGTGGTTGCATATCATGTCAATTCTGATAGTAAAAAATATCCACGAAGGGCCATGAAAAAGCACAACACCAGGATGACAAATTTGATTGAGTCCGTGCAAAAGAACTGACTAAAAGACTATACTCTTGCCTATGGATAGAATGATTTTTTCCTCCTTGAGGGAGAAAGGAATAAATGGTAGCTAATTCGTCACTTTGCAGGGAAAGAGAAAATGAATCATGTACACAAAAAATTTCCCAGTTTTAGGGGAGTGTGCTGTCAAAATGGAAGATACGTACTCAACCCGATGATTCATTTGCATTCTGTTTCTTCAATTGCTTTATAACCTGCTGTATAAATATTTGGTCTTTGTTGCTCAGAAAGGAGAGCTGTACATCTTCTGCATGAAAACTGTGAGAGGATGATTCGAGGTTCTAATTTGGTATTTAGCTGCTTATTCCATCGCAGAGCTGACTTCAGTGGCTCTCATATCAAAGATGAGTAGGATGAATGTCAGCTGAATAGCAATGCAGTATATGCCATACTTGTATGATCGCCAACGTGATGTTGCCATTTTTAGAAGGGCCATGCCCCATATCAGTCTACGAATTCCAGGATTTCTAGGGTCTCCGAAAGTCCAGGTTCTTGAATTTTGACCACCATTTTCAAATATTGCTTATTGCATGTGAATTTAAAAATCTTTTCCACCAGCTTTATATCTCTATTTTATTCTTTAAGTTTATAGAAGGTAATCTTTTATGAGTATGCTAAACATATTCCCCCAGAAGAGTCCTTTACCAGGGCCTGCCTAAGATGACCAAATCAGAAGCAAAGATAAGTGGAATGAATCTAAACAGCCTCTTGACTTCAGTAGCCTCTGCGTACAGATAAGTTCCCAGTGGTATTTGTATTTCCCACACTCTGATTCTTGCTCAGACCTGCTGGTGTCCAGCATCCCACCCACTGGACAGTCTTCCAGAGAGTACTGAAAGTGTTGAAGCGGCTTCTCTGCCAGCCACGTTCACGATGTAGTAGCCACCATGTTTTTCTTCTCTTGCTCCTCCTCCAGTGTTGATGTCTTCTGCTTATGAATTCATTTGTTAGTGCCGCCCCGCTCCACTGCTGCCAGCACCCACCACGAGAACACTAAATGTTAAAAAAGTGATACGTCCTGAAACTCTGAAAGTATCTTGTCAAGGGATTCGATCAGAGATGTGTGACGTGAAAAAATAGAGAGGATGGCCCTGCTCTCGAATCGGTGTCACTTTTGTCTCGTAGGCTACAGCTCTGTTGTGCTCTGCATCTCACAGGGTCTCATATGAGATCAGCCTCTTCTCTGAAGGGGTGGCCCCAGTTTGGGGAGGTGGGTAGCCTTCCCCACACTAACCACTCAGTCTCTGGCCCAAGGATTTTGAGCATAAAACCTTCTTCTTTCCAAGTGCCTGTCCTCTCCATAACTGAACTTAGATGGAAACTGTGATCAGTGCTTTCACTTATTCTCAGCTTTGACAGACAGATACCTCCCTTGGTTCCAGAATTTCACAAATATGTGATTTGAGGGCTCTTGAGCTCACCATATTAGAGGGATGAAAGACACCATACTTGGTGAAACCCCAGGTGTGTTCAAGCATCGTGTTATCTCTACAGAGGGGGTTTAGAGGAATTAGAATTAACTTGGGAAGCTTCAGAAAGGTAGTAACAAGTACCACGGGTGTTTATCGCAGTGCTTCGTATTAGCTTTTGTTCACCTTCAAAGCATTTCTCCGTGCTGGCAATAACATTGAGAAATTACACACCAACGTGGAAACTGCTTTCCACGTTTTTCTTTTAATGATTTGTGCTTCTCATTGGGGCATGAACACCTTGGGTTCTGTCCAAATGGTGTTTAGGACAAGTTTCTTCAACAGTGCCAGGATGAAGTGTACAGCCTGCTCGGTGCACAGTAACCACACAGTGAGTCATTTTGTTCCAACTCACATGGCTTTTGTGGCTGTATTTAAAGCACAACTTGGAAGCCAGATTGTTGTGCTGAGTATATTTTATCTCATTACGTGGCCTTCATTTGTTCACACTAATTTCCTTTGGAAGGGAGTATGATAACCAGTTCATCTTAGTCTTGACTAGCCTGTTTTGAACAGGGATAAGGGTGGCGAGGAGAGATGGGATGGGTCCAGACCAGACTGGTTCATGTAAGAGAAATGGTAGAAGGAACTGGGAATGATTACCCAGGTGGAGGGACTAGTCCAGTATGAGCCCTGTCTGTAAAGGACTGAAGAGATTTCATTTGGAGGACGGATTCCACCTAATCTGTGGAACTCTAGAGAGCAGGATATGGAACAGGAGATTAGAAGAAAATGAAGAAGAGTCAACTTGAGGTCAACATAAGGCAAACTTTGTATATTAAAGGTTGATTGAAAAATAAATGGACTGTCTAATGAAGTGTTGGCTGCTCCATGAGTAGGAACATTTATCTAGCAGCTAGATGGTAAAGGGAGATGAAATGCTATAGGAAGAATGGTTTAAGTTACCTCTAAGGTAACTTAGTTGGGTTAGTCCAGGATGCTATCATTCCGAGGCACCACCTCCTTCACTGAACCTTTCAGGAATTCTGTTAACATTGACCTCTTCCCAGTTTGACCACTCTTCACACTAATTAGTACCTTATATCTTTGCCGTTGAGCACACTCAATTAAACATTTTTTTTTTTTTGCGGTATGCGGGCCTCTCACTGTTGTGGCCTCCCCCGTTGCGGAGCACAGGCTCCGGACGCGCAGGCTCGGGACGCGCAGGCTCAGCGGCCATGGCTCACGGGCCCAGCCGCTCCGCGGCATATGGGATCCTCCCAGACCGGGGCACGAACCCGTATCCCCTGCATCGGCAGGCGGACTCTCAACCACTTGCGCCACCAGGGAGGCCCTAAACATTTTAATACATATTATATCTTGTTGTTATATGATTGTTTTATATGCCTAGTATTTGTTTCTTCAATAATTATAAGCACCTTGAAAGTCAGGAAATTGTCATTCCTTTCTTTAGGCAAGATTTGTACTTGTTACATTGCATTACATTTGAAGTAAGAGTCCCTTTTTTTTTTTTTTTAAGATCTAAGGCCATAATATTGTAAAAATGTGGTTGAATTTAGCACACATTCCATGAGTGGACAATTTTTGCATAGTCTCTGTTCACCATGCAAAATTCAGAAGCAAAGATACTAGGACCGTTAAAACAGCTTCCTTGGGGGTAATCTTTATTGGGCTTGGGAATATAGGTTGGAAATTCAAATCCAGGACAGATTCTGAGAAATTGCTGATAAGCTTTTAATGAGCATAAACCTCACAAAATTTCACAGTTAAAATGTTGGTCCTTTGTGATCACTTATCCAATGCCCTCATTTTATTAGGAAATCAAGGTCCAGAGACATAAGTGGCTTGCCCCAAGTCTCAGTGATAGTGAGTGGAAGGGAACCTGAACTTGGATCTTCTCATGCCTTTCCAAGAGTTCTGCCTTGTATTACTGTTGTGGTTTTCACAACTGGAAACCCGTCACAGGCTTGGCATCACATTTTGGTGAGGCTGTAAATGTATGTCTGTAATCAATGGGGATATATACTGTCATCACAATAGATATTTGGTTGCCTTTCAGCATCCAGAGTTATTGCACTGCTGTGACCAAGATTTTATATCCATTTAACAGATAATTCATTTTCATTTCTACTATGTGCCAAGCACTAGGCCAGGTGCTGAGAACCCAGTGTTCTCGATGGCATTAAGGCGTGCTTCTTGGCTCTTACTTCTGCTGATTGTTCCCAGTGCTACATGTATCATGAAGTCTAGTCAAATCAGTATCCCACATGACAGGTAGCTCTGCCACAGTGATAGCCGTATCCTTGATTACAGGCAATAAAGAAAAATGAGGATGATGGGCTTCCCTGGTGGTGCAGTGGCTAAGAGTCCGCCTGCCGATGCAGGGGACATGGGTTCGTGCCCTGGTCCGGGAAGATCCCACATGCCACGGAGCAGCTGGGCCCGTGAGCCATGGCCACTGAGCCTGCGCGTCCGGAGCCTGTGCTCTGCAAAGGGAGAGGCCACAATAGTGAGAGGCCTGTGTACCGCAAAAAAAAAAAAAAAAAAAAATGAAGATGATAATTTAATGACTTAAATAGACTCTGCTGTATAACTTTATGTGTAATAGTTACACAGATGTTTTCAAACATCTCCAGCCTTACTTTTTATATATGTATAACTTTATATAGTTGTAAATTATATATAATTATATATACATATATAATCATTGTAGTTATGTATTGAGTTCTTGCAAGTATCCTTCAATAGATTCTGATATGACAGTTCATTTTATTGGAGAGAAGTGTTCCTCTCCTTCACATAATTTGTTCCCTACAAAAGATGGAAGGAATTTCTATGCCTACAGTGCTACCACCTGGCCGTAAATTCAATTAACTCTTCATGTGGCTTACCAGCTTTGAAACCCAGGCAATTCTTGGCAAATTTTTAGTTTGAAGGAATGTGCATCATTTCACATTTTGAACCCTGGGTATTTATTATGACATTCTTTCAAATTTGCATAATTCAAAGTTCCATAAAATTAGACTACAATGTTTTCTCAGGAGGGTGGAAAACAAAAAAAAGTTGGAACCTTTGAGCAGGTGGTGTAAACACTGAGGAAAAGTAGAAGATGTAATCCTTGTTCTTAAACAGCTTCAACTCTGTTAGGAAAATCAAACAGATGCATATAAAGCACATGAGTACAATCCAAAGCAGTGTCAGCCTTTTTGCCATTATTCTCCCCAAGAGCTTTTTTAGAAATTTTTCCTAATTGCCCCTCACTCCATGGAAATTTTATACCACAGATCTGCTGTATATCTGTCTGTGTACTGTCTGTGTATCTGTGCTTCATACACAATTAGAGTAAGATTTTTCATTCCCCAAGAACCAGTTTTTATCCCCTTAGGGGTATTATTTCCCCCATTGAGAATGCATGCTTTAACATAATACATGTCTGAATATATGGTAATAAAATAAAACAGGGATTAACTATATATAAGGCCCTGAAAGATCAGAGTAGTAGACATAGGGCCTGGGTGAAAATATATAAATCAGTGGCTACAGATGAAATCTGCAAAGTCAAAATTAACCAATATTTAATTAAATATCTGTGAAACAATATAGTACCAATTTCATGTGTTGTTCCATGTTAAGCTCTGAAAAATTGGATTACATTTGAAAACAATTTGTAGTTAGATTTTCTCACTCACTTCTTAATAATCCCTGAGCCTGAGTCAGATTCTCAAGGAATGAGTCAATCATGTATCAGATGAGTTACTCATAACCAAAGTTCAAAAGCTGAATTATTTAAACCATTGGAAAAACTTCATAGCAAAAAAAATATATATATATATTTAAAATGGGGCATGGGTACATTTAATATGTGTGACATAATGTCGGGTGGCACTTCTAAAAATAGGCTTGGGAAGGCTTCCTGATGAGAGTGAAAGCTGAGTCACACCTTGACTGTGCTGTGGGTACGATGCACCAAAATTGGTACATGGAAGAGAGAGAGAAACAGGAGAAAAAGCAAAGAGGAGGCAGCTCCCCTTGGGCATAAGTGGTTGGTATCTTTATATATATGTTAAAGAAAAATACTAGACAGAATTAATTATCTTCAGTTAAGTAGCCCTTTTTACAAAGTCCCAAAGGCCATATGTTCATTGTACAAACTGAGTTCTTAGCAAGTGTGAAACATACAGAGATGCACACACGGACCCACCCTGGAAGCAAAGAAAGTAAGTGCCATCTTTTGCTGTTTCCCGACAGCATCCTGTTACTTCCCTTGAGCCCTTGTTTAAGGATATTTTTAATTAGGGGAGTTTTGGGAAGAAGTGAAAAATCTTATGATCAATAACAAAAGATAAAACAGAAGTTGAGTGTGATATAATTTCTTTCAGAAATAACTCTTGGGTTTATTCTGCTTATGTTTTAGTAGATTAGTGTTTGTTTTAAAGTTCCTAAAATCTTGTTATGATTTTTAGTATAGCTTGACATGAGGTCTCTGATCTTCACTTTTAACCGTAGGTTGCCCCAGTTCCCTGGTTATCATGGGTGGTGATAATCTTCTTTTTGACAGATGGAGTGTAGGAGTTGTCCCAAGTTGAACTTGGTTTTATTATGAATATCAGGTCTGTATTGACCTTCATTTTTCCAACCTCATTTCTTATTTCAAGTTGCCTCTGGGAGATCTGTAATATTAGAGCTAAGGTACAAAGGATGCATTGTTGTTGAGAAAAGTCTGGAAAGTTTACTGTGGTTATGTTTCAAGTTTACGTTCACAGAATTTCAGGGAAAGGAACTTAAACTGAATTAGAATGTTGGTACAATAACACCTTGCACTTACGGGACATTCAGACTTTTTCAGATTTCAGTGTTGTCACCTCATAGGCTTCTTACAAATGTCCACAGGAGTAATTTGTACGTTCTAGAATCATTGAAAGGTAAGCAGGAAAGTGAAATGACTTGCCTACAATTACCTAGCTAGCCTATCACTTGGCTTCCTTCTATTTTCTTTTGCTTAAACTGTGATCTCCTGCTCTTTTATAACTTCTCTTTGTGCTTTTGTCTAGGGGGAAGGGGGGCATTGTTGTTTTTTAATTTAATTTTATTAATTTATTTACTTTTTACTTTTCTCCTTGTCTTTTTAAAAAGTATATATATATATATATATCTTGGGACACAAATCAAGCCTTGGTAAATTTAAGAAAATTGAAATCATATCAATTATCTTTTCCAACCATAATGCTATGAGACTAGATATCAATTACAGGAAAAAAACTGTAAAAAATAGAAACACATGGAGGCTAAAAAATATGCTACTGAATAACTGAGAGATCACTGAAGAAATCAAAGAGGAATCCAAAAAACACCTAGAAACAAATGACAATGAAAACACGACAACCCAAAAGCTATGGGATGCAGCAAAAGCAGTTCTAAGAGGGAAGTTCATAGCAATACAATCCTACTTCAAGAAACAAGAAACATCTCAAATAAACAACCTAACTGTACACCTAAAGCAATTAGAAAAGGAAGAACAAAAACCCACCAAAGTTAGCAGAAGGAAGGAAATCATAAAGATCAGATCAGAAATAAATGAAAAAGAAATGAAGGAAACAGTAGCAAAGATCAATAAAACTAAAAGCTGGTTCTTTGAGAAGATAAACAAAATTGATAAACCATTAGCCAGACTCATCAAGAAAATAAGGGAGGGCTTCCCTGGTGGTGCAGTGGTTGAGAGTCTGCCTGCTGATGCAGGAGACACGGGTTCGTGCCCCGGTCCGGGAAGATCCCACATGCCGTGGAGCGGCTGGGCCCGTGAGCCATGGCCGCTGAGCCTGCACATCCGGAGCCTGTGCTCCGCAACGGGAGAGGCCACAACAGTGAGAGGCCCACGTACCGCAAAAAAAAAAAAAAAAGGGAGAAGACTCAGATCAACAGAATTATGAAATGAAATGAAAAAGGAGAAGTAACAACTGACACTGCAGAAATACAAAGGATCATGAGAGATTACTACAAGCAACTATATGCCAATAAAATGGACAACCTGGAAGAAATGGACAAATTCTTAGAAAAGCACAACCTTCTGAGACTGAACCAGGAAGAAATAGAAAGTATAAACAGTCCAATCACAAGCACTGAAATTGAGGCTGTGATTAAAAATCTTCCAACAAACAAAAGCCCAGGACCAGATGGCTTCACAGGCAAATTCTGTCAAACATTTAGAGAAGAGCTAACACCTATCCTTCTCAAACTTCCAAAACATAGCAGAGGGAAGAACACTCCCAAACTCATTCTACGAGGCCACCATCACCCTGATAACAAAACCAGACAAAGATGGCACAAGAAAACAAAACTACAGGCCAATATCACTGATGAATATAGATGCAAAAATCCTCAACAAAATACCAGCAAACAGAATCCAGCAGCACAATAAAAGGATCATACACCATGATCAACTGGGGTTTATCCCAGGAATTAAAGGATTCTTCAATATACATAAAGCAATCAATGTGATACACCATATTAACAAATTGAAGGAGAAAAAACATATCATCTCAATACATGCAGAAAAAGCTTTCAACAAAATTCAACACCCATTTATGATAAAAACTCTCTAGAAAGTAGGCATCGAGGGAACCTACCTCAACATAATAAAGGCCATATATGACAGACCCACAGCCAACATCATTCTCAGTGGTGAAAAACTGAAACCATTTCTGCTAAGATCAGGAACAAGGCAAGGTTACCAACTCTCAACACTATTATTCAACATAGTTTGCAAGTTTTAGCCACAGCAATCAGAGAAGAAAAAGAAATAAAAGGAATCCAAATCGGAAAAGAAGAAGTAAAACTGTCACTGTTTGCAGATAACATGATACTATACATAGAGAATCCTAAAGATGCTACCAGGAAACTACTAGAACTAATCAATGAATTTGGTTAAGTAGCAGGAGACAAAACTAATGCATAGAAATCTCTTGCATTCCTAGACACTAATGATGAAAAATCTGAAAGAGAAATTAAGAAAACACTCCCATTTACCATTGCAACAAAAAGAATAAAATACCTAGGAATAAACCTACCTAAGGAAACAAAAGACCTGTATGCAGAAAGCTGTAAGACCTGATGAAAGAAATTAAAGATGATACAAACAGATGGAGAGATATGCCATGTTTTTGGATTGGAAGAATCAACATTGTGAAAATGACTCTACTACCCGAAGCAATCTACAGATTGCATGCAATCCCTGTCAAACGACCACTGGCATTTTTCACAGAACTAGAACAAAAAATTTCACAATTTGTATGGAAACACAAAAGACCCCAAATAGCCAAGGCAATCTTGAGAAAGAAAAATGGAGCTGGAGGAATCAGACTCCCAGACTTCAGACTATACTACAATGCTACAGTAATCAAGGCAGTATGGTGCTGCCACAAAAACAGAAGTATAGATCAATGGAACAGGATAGAAAGCCCAGAGATAAACCCATGCACATTTGGTCACCTTATCTTTGATAAAGGAGGCAAGAATATACAACGTAGAAAAGACAGCCTCTTCAATAAGTGGTGCTGGGAAAACTGGAACTACATGTAAAACTACATGTAAAAAAAATGAAATTAGAGCACTTCCTAACACCATACACAAAAATAAGCTCAAAATGGATTAAAGACCTAAATGTAAGGTCAGACACTATAAAACTCTTAGAGGAAAATATAGGAAGAACACTCTATGACATAAATCACAGCAAGATCCTTTTTGACCCACCTCCTAGAGAAATGGAAATAAAAACAAAAATAAACAAATTGGACCAAATGAAACTTAAAAGCTTTTGCATAGCAAAGGAAACCATAAACAAGATCGAAAGACAACCTTCAGAATGGGACAAAATATTTGCAAGTGAAGAAACTGACAAAGGATTAATCTCCAAAATATACAAGCAGCTCATGCAGCTTGATATCAAAAAAAAACAAACAACCCAATCCAAAACTGGGCAGAAGACCTAAATAGACATTTCTCCAAAGAAGATATAGAGATTGCCAACAAACACATGAAAGGATGCTCAACATCACTAATCATTAGAGAAATGCAAATCAAAAGTACAATGAGATATCACCTCACACCAGTCAGAATGGCCATCATCAAAAAATCTATACACAATAAATGCTATAGAGGGTGTGGAGAAAAGGGAACCCTCTTGCACTGTTGGTGGGAATGTAAATTGATACAGCCACTATGGAAAACAGTATGGAGGTTCCTTAAAAAACTAAAATTAGAACTACCATATGACCCAGCAATCCCACTACTGGGCATATACCCTGAGAAAACAATAATTCCAAAAGAGACATGTACCACTATGTTTATTGCAGCACCATTTACAATAGCTCTGACATAGAAGTAACCTAAGTATCCATCGACAGATGAATGGATAAAGAAGATGTGGCTCATATGTACAATAGAATATTACTCAGCCATAAAAAGAAACGAAATTGAGTTACTTGTAGTGAGGTGGATGGACCTAGAGTCTGTCATACAGAGTGAAGGAAGTCAGAACGAGTAAAACAAATACCGTATGCTAATGCATATATATGGAATCTAATAAAAAGAAAAATAGGGTTCTGATGAACCTAGGGGCAGGACAGGAATAAAGACACAGACTTAGAGAATGGACCTGAGGACATGGGGACGGGGAAGGGTAAGATGGGATGAAGTGATAGAGTTGCACTGACATATATACAGTACCAAATGTAAGACAGATAGCTAGTGGGAAGGAGCTGCATAGCACAGCTCAGTGCTTTGTGACCACCTAGAGGGGTGGGATAGGGAGGGTGGGAGGGAGATGGAAGCAGTAGGGGATATGAGGATATATGTATACATATAGCTGATTCACTTTGTTATACAGCAGAAACTAACACACCATTGTAAAGCAATTATACTCCAATAAATATGTGAAAAAAAAGTACAGATATTTTGAGCAGTTCCAGTTCTCATATAATGAAAGTAAAATCAGTCATTATACATAAAAGGCTGTTTGCATTTGAATTTTACATTTTGGCCATAACTTTCTCTTCTAACCCCTAGACATGCACCCCTGTTTTTTGCAGTGATCTTTGGTTGGTTACACATCTCACCTCTAAACTCCATTTGATCATGGCCAATTGGAGAACTTTTTTCCCATTACTACTTGAGAGGGATTACCTTGTCTTCCTCCAGGGAATAGTGCCACGTGAGGGGCTGCCTTTGTTGTTCCCTGTTGTTAAATGAAGTTGCTGGTGGTATAGACCCACCTTGCAGTACTGGTGAGGAGAGAATGGAAGTTGGTTGCATGTGAAACATTGAACATAGGGTCTTGCCCGTAGTAAGTAAACGATTTAATGCTAACTCTTCTCATTAGACGTTTTTGGTACTTAGACTAATGTTATCAAGCAAAGTTGAGGATTGAGATTTGAGAATTAAGGGATGTATTTTTAATGGAAACATCACCTGCTGCCTAGGCAAGTGGAAAGTAAACTTTTCTAGGTAGCAAATAAAATGTCCCTGGGAACTTTGCTCCTAGAAATACTGAGATACCAGGCTGAAAGATAGCACCTCAGGAGGGGACTCACCCTTCTCACACAGCAGAGAGCCTGCTCTGGTGGAAAGATGGCCAAAAGTGTGTGCCTCTATGAAGGTTGGCTGTGAGATGCGTCTATTCCCAAAGGAGGCCTATTTTTTTTTAAAGGGTCGAGCTGTTCTAACATCACCACTAATAAGACTTTTTCAAAGAGCCCATGGGCTTTTTTCCGTGTGTCTGGTTGCAGAGGAGAATTCTCTTGAAGTAGGAATTAATGGTGTTATTTACTTTGTTAGGAATATCATATGTTTGTGTTATATTTTTTGTCTACCTTTCTCTTGATCTCTAATGCATAGCTCATCTCTAATGCCTCGGGGGCATTTGCCAGATGGCCACATGTTACAAATTGTCCAAATTTTTATTCAGGTGATTTTCTTTCATTTTTCACCCCCCTCAAAAGAATCAAAAATATATTAGCTCAGGAGATACACATTCTGATATGAATGTGCCTCTCTTTTAAACAAAAGAAAGAAAATAGTAATAATGGTCTTCTGAAAACTCACCACTGAATATAGATGACCAGAATAGAGTTTAAAAGTGGGTGAAGTGATATGATATAGTATATCCAGGAAATTGTGAGGCCACATACTTCTAGAACATCAAACTTGCCTTTCCTATCTCATCTCTACCTAATAGGAACAAAGTAGTGGAAGAGAGAGGTGAATTAATCCTTGGTTAGATCCAGCTAGTGCCTGCCAATAACCACTGGATTTCCATTTCTGATCTAGTTTCTCTCTCAGACTTCCCTTCTGTGTGATGCCTAGTCAACAGTTGCCTAAATTTCCACGTTTTATTTTCTCCCTTCTCTTCCATAGATTGGCTTGGTTAATAAGTATATATGTCCTCTCATTATCTTTCCTGTTTGAAGCACATGCTTTAAGAGGTGAAGAAGAATAAGACTGAAATTGGTTCCTGTAAAAAGCTTCTAGCTTGCTGACGTGCATTGCTTCCACAGAGTCGTCTCCTGGTCACTGTTTTGAAGTTTATTTTTAGATAATGTTAATAAAACACTAGCCAGTTGGAATTCATTTTTCACTTTGCAAAAGAAACCACTGGGTTGGTAGGCATTGAGAGAGCTAAAAAGGACATAGGACAGATCAGAATAGAATTTTGGAGCTGGAAGTGGACCTAAACATCATCCAATCTAACCCTTTCTTACTGCAGGCGAAGCCATGTAAGTTCAAAAAAGTTAAGTACCTCCCTCAAGGTCACATCAATAGTATATGGTTGAGCTGGGACATGAACACCTATTTTTCCACTTCTTGACCAGTGTTTTTCCAGTGTCAAAAAGAATTATAATGCAACAGGCAGGACCAAGTGTATAAAACTTCCATTCCAGAGAGGGATTTGCTTCAGATGAAGTTTGCTTAGCAATTCTGGTCTGTCCTCCTTAATTATTGTCATTAATTTGTGTTTATTGATTCCCCCGTTGGGTAAACTGTTTCACTGCACAAGCTGGTATTATAAGCCCTCTTAGAGATTACACACTAAAAAGGGCAAAATGACAAAATGTGGCTATAATTTAAAACCTTGTTTTCCAGAACTTTACCAACATTCCTCTTACCTTCTAAAATAGATCATTCATTGTGGCAGTCAATTCAACACCAGGAACAAGAGTGTTGGAAGGATGAGAAACTGGTTTCTTTTCCTTTCCCTTCCTTCTTTTCATTATTACCTCCTGACCCTTTCAAACTCTGCTTCGTTACTTCTTTCGAAGGATGGATTGACTAGGTTACTGATTTATTCAACAAGTATTTGGTGAGTGACTACTATGTGCCGGTCTTAGGTTGAATTCTGGGAAACAGAGAGAAAATACTGAGTTCCTGTCTTTAAGGGACTTAACATCTAGCATAGCAAAGGGGAGACCCAAGGCAAAGTGACCAACTAGGACCAAGTGGCAATAGCAGTTTCCTGTCTTTTTCACGGCGTGACATACACAGAAAATGATAATATTGTATGTCAAATGGCAGGACCCTGTTGGTAATTTGGAAGCCTGGAGGAGTTATTCTTGGATAGATACAAATGAGTGGTATGTCCTGGCTACCTCAGGCCACCCCAGGGGTGAGATGATCAACTTCTCGCTCTGGCTTGCTGGTTGGGATGCACTGCAACAGTCTTGGGAGAGGAGTTGTTTTCCTGAACTGAGGAAGTTATAGTAAAAATGGAGGAAAAAAGGTTAACCTGAAAGGTATTTGGGAAGTAGAAGTGACATGACTTGGTGAGTGGCTGAGATATGGGGAAGAAGTCAAGGATGATTCCTAACTATCTGACCTGATCACCTGGGTGTATGATGGTGCCATCTACTAAGATGGTGAATATTGCAGGAGGTGGAAAAGGAGAAGGAAGAAGCCATGAAGAGCCTTGAATTAGGCCCTTGGATGAAGTGCAGCCAGGTTCCAACCAACGTGCTTGGGACCAGAACATAAAGAGTAGGCTGTAGCCGGAGCTGGGATGAGTCTGGCCTGGTGTAAACTCTGCTCAAGCCTGACAAGTTAAGGAAAAAACAGCTATTTTGGAGTCTCTGCCTTTGCCTCTGAGTCCTGACATGACTATTTTTTATATGGTTTCTAATTAAAGAGTAAAGTTTTAAATAACAAAAAAATAGTTTTTATTAGTTTATAGGAGGTTATGGTGAGTTTTCTTTTGATGGTTCCTTGAGATAGAGACTCTGAGATGGGGAGAGTTGAATGCAGAAGATTTACTGGGAGTTCCCATAAGAGAGAATCCTGGGGCCTCCCTGGTGGCGCAAGTGGTTGAGAGTCCGCCTGCCGATGCAGGGGATACGGGTTCGTGCCCCGGTCTGGGAGGATCCCATATGCCGCGGAGCGGCTGGGCCCGTGAGCCATGGCTGCTGAGCCTGCGCGTCCGGAGCCTGCGCGTCCGGAGCCTATGCTCCGCAACGGGGGAGGCCACAACAGTGAGAGGCCCGCATACCGCAAAAAAAAAAAAAAAAAAAAAGAGAGAATCCTGTAGAGAAGTGATGAGAGGAGGAATGGACAAAGGGAAAAGCAGATGTGAAATGAGAAGTCAGCCAATTCAGTCAGGAGCTCTGGATGGCACTTCGCAGTACTGAACATTGAGGCAGGAGGGCCTGGTCTTTTTATCTGCACATTAACCAGTCCTCTTCTGTGGCTGCCTTCTGGAAGAGGGCATAACCTTGAATGATGCAGTTCTCTGAGCAGGAGAGCAATGTCCAGTGAGGGACACAGCTGTGAGCCGTCAGCAGCCGGTATTCCAAGTAGCTAAGGAGAGTGGGATAAAAAAAAAAAATCCCACAAGGACTCAGAGGCAACATATATACAAATCAATTATCACTGTGGAGGATTCCTGGGCTGAATGTCAATATTATGACATAGTATGAGTGTGTTTCGTGTTTGGTAATTGCAATCATTGTTGCTTTTGTTGTGGTCATCCATTTACAATGCTTGGTGTCAGTTTATTTCTCTTGTAAAAACAAAATACAGTGTGTGTGTGTGAAAAAAAAAAAAAAAAGGAGAGTGGGATAGCTAGGCCAACTCTTATGAAGGGATCTGGGTGGAGCCCTGGAGTATCCACCACTCTGGTAAGGGGAACTTTCTGGGATGCAATCTATCTGTGGGTCTGAAGGTAAGAAGAGAAGTCTGGATTGGAGAGGTGAACTTGGCATTCACTACTGTGGAGAAGATAGTTGAGGTCATGGGTATGATAAAAATGTAAAAAGAATTAAAACAGAACCTTGGGCAATACCAAAACTTAACAGGTAAGCTGAAAAAGGGAGCCCAGGACATGAAGAAAGAATGTCTGAGGAGGTTGGAAACTCAAGGGATATTGGTCATTGGAGCCAGGGAAAAAAGACACATCCACAGTATACGGTATTGCAAATGAACATATCTATGAAACAGAAACAGAATTACGGACATAGGGAACAGACTGGTGGTTGCCACTGGGGAGGGGCTTGGGGGAGGGATGGATTGGGAGGTTGGGATGAGCAGATATGTTAATATATATTCCATATATTCCATTTATATGAAATGGATAAGCAGCAAGGTCCTACTGTATGGGACAGGGAACTATATTCAATATCCTATGATAAGCCATAATGAAGAAATATAAAAAAAGAATGTGTATATATATGTATACATATGTATATACATACATATATATAAAACTGAATCACTTTGCTGTACAGCAGAAATTAACAAAACATTGTAAATCAACTATACTTCAATAAAACAAATATCGATTAAAAAAAATACAGTGTTGCAGGAAGGCCTTGAAAATGTCAGGTGGATTTAACAACTAAGGACCCGTTGTGATTTGAGGGAAAGCAGTTTCTCTGGAGTTCTGGAGGCAGAAGCCAGATTGTAGTAGGTGAAGTTAAGAGCAGAAACTGAGAATGAGTGACGCAGTATGTGCAGACAACTTTATTAAGAAGTTTATCTCTTAAGGAAGGAGGGTTGGGTGCAGCAGAGGGAGAGCACAGGAGGGAAAATGTTTCACCTTGTTTTACTTTATTTTAGGAAGGGAGAGATTTGAGCATGTGTGTGTTGATTGGGGAGTAGCAGTAGGGGGCTAGTGGGCTGAGAATCTGAAAAGAGATGGAGGCGAGATGAGGAGGCTGAAGAGCAGGCGGGGGTCAGGCTCAGAACACAAACGGAGTGTGAAGCCTCAGAGTGTTTTAGCTGCTTAAGTTAGAAAACTCACAGAGAGAGCAGCCCTTTTGAGAAAGATAATAAATGTTGGTTATATCAACAGATGGAATTTGATTCAAACTCCCCATAATCAGAGGCATTGCTGAAAAATACCCACATATGTATTAACCTTCTCTGAAGCCACTGGAAAATACTTAGAAAATGCACTAAGCTTAAAGGGGCAGGGATGAGAATGCAATCTATAGTAGCTTCTCAGTCGCCCTTCAGCTAGAACGATTGAGCTCATTTTAACACGTATGCTTTGAGCACCTAGCATGTGTAAAGACTACAGACAAAGACATATACTGTGGAAAGATCAGTGGACTTGTACTTGGGACACGAGGTACACTCCTAATTTTCCCTGAAAGTCCTCAATAAATTAATTTCTTTTGTGAAACAGTTTTCCTCCTTAAATCAGAACTATCATTTCTAGTGTTTGAAGATACTAGCTCTATGAGTTTGGCAAGTAGTCAACCTTTCTGGCCCTCTACTTCCTTATCTTTAATATGTTGTTTGATGACTGCTAAGCCTCCTTTGAGTTCTCATGCTTTCAGTTTACAAGAGGAGGTCTTTGAGGTATGACCTGGAAAGAAGACTGTTGGTAGACATGAATTGTCCCCACTTCTCATTACATGAATTGATACCATTTGATGAGGTTTACAGAAGTTAAGTGACCTGCAAAGGTCCCACCGTTGGACCTTGAGCAACATAGCAGGAACTTGGCTGAATTCCCATCTCCCATTTGAGTCCTTATCCGTTATTCTCAAGTTTCTGTACCTAGGTGAGCAAAATCCTGGGAATGCTGAGAATACCCACAGCAATAGAGTAAGCATGGGCTGTCTCCCTAAGGGCAATTCATTTATGTGGTGTTCATGGTTTTAAAACATTATTTTTGTATTAAAAATTAAAATGGCTTAATAAAGAACAGAATATAAAATTCAAGTAAAAATGAAGTTGCCAAGGAGTTTGGTAGTTTACAAAATTACATTTGGTAAGTACTTTCTGAAGTTTATATGTACATGGGTATTTTTCAGCACTGCCTTTCAGGTTACAATCCCAGACTCTGGGTTTACTTCTTTCTCCCTTGCTAGTGAAAATATTTTGCTGCAAAAGCTTGCAAGTACTTTCAACCAAACTGCAGTATTTTCAGCCCCCAAAGAAAAGTAAGTTGTAGACAAGGAGGGCCTGTGAGGTTGATTATTTCATCTGGAAAGATAGATAAATCACCAGAGGCTGCAGCCCAATCAATGCCCACTGAGAAATTTGGACATGAGACAATGCCCCAGTGCTCCAGTGGGTAATGAACAAATGTGTACAGTGGTGACGAGATCGATTTCTTGATGATTCCTATTAGCATAAGCATACAGCATGAAACATAGTTATTATTTGGGACAAGACAGGGCACGAGCAGGTGATAAGACAACTCTAATGTGGGTTCTCACACTGGATGGAGGTAACACTATTCAGGTGCTCTTCAGTAAGGGCTTTGTATTTATATACTTTTATTTCATCCTTTGAACTTTTTGTATGTATGTATGTATATATGTATTTATTTATTTATTTATGGCTGTGCTGGGTCTTAGTTGCGGCATGTGGGATCTTCGTTGCGGCATGCAGACTCTTAGCTGCGGCGTTCAAACTCTTAGTTACGGCATGCATGCGAGATCTAGTTCCCCGGCCAGGAATCGAACCTGGGCCCCCTGCACTGGGAGTGCAGAGTCTTACCCACTGGACCATCAGGGAAGTCCCTTGTATGTTTTCTAAAGTGCATAATATAAAAATATAATCGTACATGTGTAATTTACCACAAAGTGTGTATATTAGGGGTATATACTCAAATTTGTTTTATTAACGGGGTGCATTATCCGAAAGGTTTAAAGACAAATCTCTGAAATACCTTTCTGGGCTTTAACAGGAACTTAGTGGAGCCTCAATCTTTTGTCCAGTACTAATGATTAAGATCAGAAGTTGTTGGAATTTGAACCACAAAAACTGATTTCTTACTTCAGCAAACAGGGCTGGAGAATGGCAAAGATGACCATTCATATTTATTTATTTCATGCTCTTTACATAATAAGCTCCTTGTGAATGGACATTTCCACACAAGGCCCTTGGAAAAACCATCACTGGATTGATATGTTAACTTGACAGACCCTGCAAACTGAGGAATGTCATTGCTCTTTCAATTAAAGTTCCAGAGAAGCAAGAAAAGGCATCAAGGAATTTGGACAAACAGATTTGGCTAATGCAAGCAATATTTCTTTACCAGGAGCACTTAGTATTTGTTTAGTGCCTTTTATTTTAGCAATTTGCTTTTTTTCCCCCCAGTAGGGAGTTATTTACCTGTTTTAACTAGTAAGCTGATCATTATTTTCTTTATGCAGCACCTTATAGGTTATAGGACAATTTTATGATATATGATATATGATATTTGATACAAACACCCTTTTAGATAAATAGGATCAATTTAGAATCCCATCACTACGGGTGTGGAAACTGAGTCGTAGAGAAATTAAGGGCCTCATTTAAATTTAAACCTAAGTCCTTAGAGCCCTTGACCGGGGTGTTTCTCAGTGTATCACACACAGGGAAAGAGCAGTGCAGGTTAGATGATTAAGAAAGTATTCTCTGGTGAGACACACACAAAAAAAACAAACAAAAAAACAACCCTCAGCTTTTATCCCATAGTCCATCCCTTCTCTTTCCCTTGCTCTTCTTGTAAATTGTCTTCCTTTGGATATAGAAAGAAAACATTATAGTTTAAAGCAGTCCGGAAAAACTTTGCCATTTTTATCCAACCCAATCATATATAGCCATAGCACACCTGGGAGGAAATATGAATCACTGATGAACAAAGGAAGAAAAACAAGAGTGAGGCTGCTGACAGAGGACAAGAGCCTGGGGTGTGAGGAAAGGACCTGATTTAGCTAAAGAGAGTTTTGGAGAGATGAAGGAAAGGACTTACTACTTGCAGCAGAAGAACTTTGATCACAGCCGATCATCAGCCTCTTTATACCCGTTTCTTCTCTTCCACATCTTTTAAACAGGTACTGAGTGCTTAGCCAGAAAGAGGCGCATGGAGGGATACCCAAGAAGAGGTCTTAGACTTTCAAGAGAAGGACATTGAGTTGGGGAGATAAAACATGAAAAATGTGAAGTAGGCAGAAAACCAACAAAGGCAAAGTAGAGTAGTAGAGGAAAGAACCATAAGTCTGGAGTTAAAATATATGGTTTCAAACAGTACTAGCTATGTTAAGCACTAGTTGAGTAGCTGGTCCTACGTCCTTCTGAGTAACTGAGCCTCTCTTTAGGTTAAGGAACAAATTGAATTAGGCTCTCCAGAATTTATTTTAGTTCCAAATGTTCATGATTTATTCGTCACTAAGCCTAAATCAATTGTACATGTAAAAATATTGAGAAAATGCAAGAGAGTACGTTTGATTTCTAGAAGGTTTGTAAAATGCTGGTATGTTTTGTGGGTCCCTTCCTATGTATGTGGCAATGACCCTCTGTAAGGAAGACTTTGAGGATGGTTAAACTTGCGAATAGGCTAGAGTTAGCAAGGATTTAATGAACCCGGAGTAGAGTTGTGCTGATCCCTGACTGAATTTTTACCAGTCCTTAGCAAAATGAAGAAATGAAGAAATGATAAAAATTATATTTAAATTTTAATCATATTCTAAGTTTATTTCCAACCTACACTGGTGCTAAAATATTCTGTCCTTTATAAAATGATGGTGAGAGTAATAAAACACACACACACACACACAACGCACATATAATTATTATTTCCTAGAAAATAAAAGAGTCATCTGTTCCCCCTCCCCCACCTTCAGATTACTGAGCTCCCTTAGGCTACTAACAGCTTCCTACTGAACTCGCTTCAGTGGTTTTTCATTGACAAAGTAAAGGCCAAACCCTCATGTAGTGTATAAGTTTCATTCAGCTGCTGTAACAAAGTATCACGCACTGAAGTGGCTTAAAACAGTAGAAATTTATTCCCTCACAGTTCTGCAGGCGGGAAGACTGAAATCAAGGAGTCAGCAGGGCCATGCTGTCTCCAAAGGCTCCAGGGGAGGATCCTTCCTTCCTTCTTCCTAACCTCTGGTGGTTGCTGACAGTCCTTGGCAAGCTTTGGCTTGTGGAAGCAGCACTCAATCTCTGCCTCCGTTTTCATCTGGCCTTGTGTGTGTGTATCTGTGTCTTCATTGTCATTTTCCCTCTGTGTCCAGATTTCTCTCTTCTTATAAGGATACCGGTCATTGGATTATGCCTGTCCCCCCATCCAGTATGAGCTTATCTGAACTAGTTACATTGGCAGAGATACTATTTTCGAATAAGTTCACATTTCAAAGTGCTGGGTAGACGTGAATTGTGAGGAACATTATTCAACCCAGTGTATCTGGCATGAAAGATTCTTCGCAAGTTTGTGCATAGTCTCTTAGGCCTCATCTTCCAACCACTTCATCCAATTCATCATATATTTTCGCCACCTGTTGCTGCTTCAGGATGGATGCTAGACCTGGTTCCAAATGAAGTATTCTCTGAATACAGCAAATATTGAGATAACACATATTTCAGCAAAAGAATAGTCTTGAAACTTATGTTGTTCAGGGAGTTGGAGGAGAAACATATATTTTGTTTAATTATTTTAGTGGAACAAATTGGTGAGTAAAATGAAAGTAAAGGATATACCTTTTTTCCTGAAGAAAATAAAGATACCCTGAGGCCTCATAATTCCTTTTCCTAATAAATGAGTCTAAGGAGAAAAGTCAGAGAAATAGAAAATAATTTGTGTGCTAAGGTGTTCTGTAGGGAATTATTTTCAATAACAAAAAATGGAAAACAAAGGAAATAGTCCATGGTAGGGAATGTTTAAATAAATAGGAGTGTATACATTTCTGTACCCATTAAAATTTATGCCTTTAAAATTTTGTTTTTAAAAAGCAAGTTAATAGTCAGAAATATTTACAATAAAATTTTAAATAAAAACCTAGAAACCTAGAATTAAATCCCAATCATTTAAGGCAGAGGTTCTCAGCCAAGGGTGATTTTGTCTCCAGTGCACACGTGTGGTGTCTGGAGACACTTTTGTTATTACCTCTGGGGAGAGGAGGACCTGCTTCTGGCATCTAGTGGACAGAGGTCAGGGATGGTGCTAAATATTCTTTAATGCACATGACAACTCCCTGAAATAACAAAAAATTATCCAGCCCAAAATGTCAGTATTGCCATGGTTGAGAATCCTTGATTTAAAACATATAACTGCCTTACCTTTGCCTTTCTGTCTGTCTTCTTTAAAACAGAAATAATAATATCTACTTCATAGGGTTGTGGTAAGAATTAAGTTAGGTAATATAAGTAAAACACTTAGAACAGTGACTGGAGCATGGTTAATCATGCAGTAAGTGTTACTTATTGTTAGCTATTATCTGTCACAGTGCAAAGAAAGAGAGGAAATATACCAGAATATTGCAGTGATAACATTACAGGTGCTGTCAATCAAAGGCCATTGGGATCACATCGGTAGCGGAACAGTCACAGCCAAGGAGGACAGACACTATGGAGAATCATGGGGTGTCTTAGCAAGAGTGTTTTGAAAGGATTATTGTAGAGTTTGGGTCTTGGTTGGGTGACTTGTGGGAGATTCTAAAGAAGCAAAGGTGCTGTCAGAAAATGCGGGCAGTACTATGAGCATCTTAATAAATCTTATCTGTAGGGAGGGCAGACGAGAGTGAGGATAGACATGTAATTGGTAAAGTAGCAGGCATACATTTTGGCTGGGAGGGAGTGTTTGACGTTTTGTGGGAGGCACAGTGACCTTGTAATCATCTATGCTGGGGCAAAACGATGAAGTGGCCTTGCTTTGTCTCATTTTATTACGATCTCAGAGTGGTCTTGTCTGTTGGTCTTTTGTAAGATGGTTTATATCCAAAAGGAGAATAATATGGCCAGCAGTAAGTGGCAGGTCAGTTTCTGAGTGTCACAGGCTACTTTTTCTTCCTTCCTTCCTCCCTCCCTCCCTCCCCCCTTCCTTCCTTCCTTCCTTCCTCCTTCCTCCCTCCCTCCCTCCCTTCTTTCCTTCCTTCCTCCCTCCCTCCCTCCCTCCCTTCTTTCCTTCCTTCCTTCCTCCCTTCCTTCCTTCCTTCCTTCCTTTCTTAGTACTTAACCTTTTCATCACACTTTAAAGATATTTTCTAACCTTTCTACTTTCAGCTTACATTACTTTTGTAATTAGGACAAGTACCTGTTAATTATAAAGTAATGGAAGGCATGCTCATGAAAAAAGGAGTCAGGTCTGCAGTATTCTAGAATAAAATCTCAAGTCTGTAAAATACACATAAGGAGACAATTGTGAATAATTTGTGCTTGCCCCAGTAATATTTCATGAACCTTGCTATTGAGGAGCTTGGGGAAGAAAAAGAAGGAATGTAGCTATTTTTTGATCCCCCACTCCCTAGGTGATTCTCTTTAATATGGAAGATGTAGGGAAAGGTTCTTTGTGGTAATGGCTTTTTAAATGAATTACACATACAGAAATTGAGTTGATATCCTCCTTCTTCACAGGAGGATATCAAGTTTGGATGGCATTATGTATCAATCAATTGGATCTTGATTAATAGAAAACAAAATGTGGTTTGTTTGCACTGTTTAAAAGAAAAGAAAAAAAAATACGGTGCATGTGAAAGAAAATATGAATGTCTTCAGGATCTCAAATTCAATAACAGGCAAAGAAAATAACAAAAGCTTAGATTTTCTCTCCTTCAAATTTGCTACTAACGTTCAGGACAAATAAATTAAATGTATCTTATGCAACAACTTAAAGCAAGCATCTTCAAGGACATCTTTAAAATATACATGAATTCTCTTTATATTCTGAATCATTTTGAGATTGGGTTTGGGGGGCATCTGTTGAAGTGTGAATGGATTTTTAGTTATTTTTAAATCTTTATTCAAGTTTTAAAAGTTAAAAATAATATTTCCTCATAATAATTTCAAACACAGCAGGGTATAAAATGAACAGTAAAATATTTTTTCTTTACTAATTCTAATCCTCTAGTGATCTTCCAATTCATTTTTTTTAACATCTTTATTGGAGTATAATTGCTTTACAATGGTGTGTTAGATTCTGCTGTATGACAAAGTGAATCAGCTATACATACATATATATCCCCACATCCCCTCCCTCTTGCGTCTCCCTCCCACCCTCCTTATCCCACCCCTCTACGTGGTCACAAATCACCGAGCTGATCTCTCTGTGCTATGTGGCTGCTTCCCACTAACTATCTTACATTTGGTAGTCCATGCCACTCTCTCACTTTGTCCCAGCTTACCCTTCCCACTCCCCATGTCCTCAAGTCTATTCTCTAGGTCCGCATCTTTATTCCTGTCCTGCCCCTAGGTTCTTCATGACCATTTTTTTTTTTTTTTTTAGATTCCATATATATGTGCTGGCATATGAATATTTGTTTTTCTCTTTCTGACTTACTTCACTCTGTATGACAGTCTCTAGGTCCATCCACCTCACTACAAATAACTCAACTTCATTTCTTTTTATGGCTGAGTAATATTCCATTGTATATATGTGCCACATCTTCTTTATCCATTCATCTATTGATGGACACTTAGGTTGCTTCCATGTCCTGGGTATTGTAAATAGAGCTGCATTAAATATTGTGGTACATGACACTTCTTGAATTATGTTTTTTTCAGGGTATATCCCCAGTAGTGGTATTGCTGGGTCACATGGTAGTTCTATTTTTAGTTTTTTAAGGAACCTCCATACTGTTCTCCATAGTGGCTGTATCAACTTACATTCCCACCAACAGTGCAAGAGGGTTCCCTTTTCTCCACATCTTCTCCAGCGTTTATTGTGTGTAGATTTTTTGATGATGGCCATTCTGACTGGTGTGAGGTGATACCTCATTGTAGTTTTGATTTGCATTTCTCTAATGATTAGTGATGTTGAGCATCCTTTCATGTGTTTGTTGGCAATCTCTATATCTTCTTTGGAGAAATGTCTATTTAAGTCTTCTGCCCAGTTTTGGATTGGGTTGTTTGTTTTTTTGATATTGAGCTTCATAAGCTGCTTCTAAATTTTGGAGATTAATCCTTTGTCAGTTTCTTCACTTGCAAATATTTTCTCCCATTCTGAGGGTTATCTTTTTGTCATGTTTATGTTTTCCTTTGCTATGCAAAAGCTTTTAAGTTTCAATAGGTCCCATTTGTTTATTTTGTTTTTATTCTATTTCTCTAGGAGGTGGGTCAAAAAGGATCTTGCTGTGATTTATGTCATAGTGTGTTCTTCCTATATTTTCCTCTAAGAGTTTTATAGTGTCTGACCTTACATTTAGGTCTTTAATCCATTTTGAGCTTATTTTTGTGTATGGTGTTAGGAAGTGTTCTAATTTCATTCCTTTACATGTAGCTGTCCAGTTTTCCCAGCACCACTTATTGAAGAGGCTGTCTTTTCTCCATTGTATATTCTTGCCTCCTTTATTAAAGATAAGATGACTAAATGTGCATAGGTTTATCTCCGGGCTTTCTATCCTGTTCCATTGATCTATACTTCTGTTTTTGTGGCAGTACCATACTGCCTTGATTACTGTAGCTTTGTAGTATACTCTGAAGTCAGGGAGTCTGATTCCTCCAGCTCCATTTTTCTTTCTCAAGATTGCTTTGGCTATTTGGGGTCTTTTGTGTTTCCATACAAATTGTGAAATTTTTTGTTCTAGTTCTGTGAAAAATGCCATTGGTAGTTTGATAGGGATTGCATTGAATCTGTAGATTGCTTTGGGTAGTAGAGTCATTTTCACAATGTTGATTCTTCCAATCCAAGAACATGGTATATATGTCCATCTGTTTGTATCATCTTTAATTTCTTTCATCAGTGTCTTATAGTTTTCTGTATACAGGTCTTTTGTCTCCTTAGGTAGGTTTATTCCTAGGTATTTTATTCTTTTTGTTGCAATGGTAAATGGGAGTGTTTCCTTAATTTCTCTTTCAGATTTTTAATCATTAGTGTATAGGAATGCAAGAGATTTCTGTGCATTAATTTTGTATCCAGCTGCTTCCCCACATTCATTGATTAGCTGTAGTAGTTTTCTGGTAGCATCTTTAGGATTCTCTAAGTACAGTATCATGTCATCTGCAAACAGTGACAGTTTTACTTCTTTTTTCCAATTTGGATTCCTTTTATTTCTTTTTCTTCTCTGATTGCTGTGGCTAAAACTTCCAAAACTGTGTTGAATAACAGTGCTGAGAGTGGTCAACCTTGTCTTGTTCCTGATCTTAGTGGGTATGGTTTCAGTTTTTCACCATTGAGAATAATATTGGCTGTGGGTTTGTCATATATGGCCTTTATTATGTTGAGGTAGGTCCCCTCTATGCCTACTTTCTGGAGAGTTTTTATCATAAATGGATATTGAATTTTGTTGAAAGCTTTTTCTGCATCTATTGAGTTGATCATATGGTTTTACTCCTTCAGTTTGTTAATATGGTGTATCACATTGATTGATTTGTGTATATTGAAGAATCCTTGCATTCCTGGGGTCAACCCCACTTGATCATGGTGTATGATCCTTTTAATGTGCTGTTGGATTCTATTTGCTAGTATTTTGTTGAGGATTTTTGCAACTGTATTCATCATTGATATTGGCCTGTAGTTTTCTTTCTTTGTGACATCTTTGTCTGGTTTTGGTATCAGCGTGTTGGTGGCCTCGTAGGATGAGTTTGGGAGTTTTCCTCCCTCTGCTAAATTTTGGAAGAGTTTGAGAAGGATAGGTGTTAGCTCTTCCCTAATGTTTGATAGAATTTGCCTGTGAAGCCATCTGGTCCTGGACTTCTGTTTGTTGGAAGATTTTTAATCACAGTCTCAATTTCAGTGCTTGTGATTGGTCTGCTATATTTTCTATTTCTTCCTCGTTCAGTCTCGGAAGTTTGTGCTTTTCTAAGAATTTGTCCATTTCTTCCAGGTTGTCCATTTTATTGGCATATAGTTGCTTGTAGTAATCTCTCATGATCCTTTGTATTTCTGCAGTGTCAGTTGTTACTTCTCCTTTTTCATTTCTAATTCTATTGATTTGAGTCTTCTCCTTTTTTTTCTTGGTGAATCTGGGTTATGGTATATCAATTTTGTCTATCTTCTCAGAGAACGAGCTTTTAGTTTTATTGATATTTGCTATTGTGTCCATCATTTGTTTTTCATTTATTTCTGATCTGATCTTTATGATTTCTTTCCTTCTGCTAACTTTGGGGTTTTTTTGTTCCTCTTTCTCTAATCGCTTTAGGTGTAAGGTTAGGTTGTTCATTTGAGGTGTTTCTTGTTTCTTGAGGTACGATTGTATTGCTATAAATTTCCCTCTTAGAACTGCTTTTCTGCATCCCATAGGTTTTGGGTCATCGTGTTTTCATTGTTATTTGTTTTTAGGTGTTTTTTGATTTCCTCTTTGATTTCTTCAGTGATCTCTTGGTTATTTAGTAGTGTATTTTTTAGCCTCCATGTGTTTGTATTCTTTACAGTTTTTTTCCTGTAATTGATATCTAGTCTCATAGCGTTGTGGTCAGAAAAGATACTTTACCAAGGCTTGATTAGTGACCGAAAATGTGATCTATCCTGGAGAGTGTTCCATGAGCAGTTGAGAAGAAAGTGTATTTTGTTGGTTTTGGATGGAATGTCGTATAAATATCAATTAAGTCCATCTTGTTTAATGTATCATTTAAAGCTTGTGTTTCCTTATTTATTTTCGTTTTGGATGATATGTCCATTGTTGAAAGTGGGATGTTAAAGTCCCCTACTATGATTGTGTTACTGTCGATTTCCCCTTTTTTGGCTCTTAGTATTTGCCTTGTGTATTGAGGGCTCCTATGTTGGGTCCATAAATATTTGCAATTGTTATATTTTCTTCTTGGGTTGATCTCTTGATCATTATGTAGTGTTTTTCTTTGTCTCTTGTAATAGTCTTTATTTTAAAGTCTATTTTGTCTGTTACGAGAATTGCTTCTCCAGCTTTCTTTTGATTTCCATTTGCATGGAATATCTTTTTCCATCCCCTCACTTTCAGTCTGTACGTGTCCCTAGGTCTGAAGTGGGTCTCTTGTAGACAGTATATATATGGGTCTTGTTTTGGCATCTATACTAGTTATGATGGCCTGAAATTAACATGCTTCCTGAATATCATTATTTAGGAAGCTGAGATAGATGTTCTGAAGAACATCTCACACATTTTGGAATTTCAGAGACTATTCTTACCCCAAACTATTGGGAGTCACTGCAAAGTTTAGGGTTAAGATACTCTTGCCCTCATTACTTGGAATGATTTTGAGGTGAAACGTTACATTCAAATGAGAACCATCATAGTAATCATAATCTCTGACATTTGTATCAGATTTTTTGATAAGCCTTTTAGAATCTTGTTTTTGAGGCTATGAGTGTAGAGTTACTCATTTTTATTTTTCTCCTTTCTTCTCAGTTATTGTTGCCAAGGTACTCTCGTTTTCCATGATGGTTAGAATAGCTTAACATTTGCAAATGGTTGCATGTGGAGGTTTTTTTGTGTGCTGTTGGAATATGTTTCTAAACTGAATAATCATATAGTATTTGAAACAAGTCACATGAAAGGTAAAATTACTAAACAGCAACAAAAAGCTCTTCTCATTCTTTCTAGCTTTCTTAAAGGTTTTTAAGGGCAGAAGACTTTTTTTGGTTATTTGCAACAGATAAAACTTATTATAAGCCTCTATAGTCTGAGTTCCATGGAGGTTATAAGAAAGTAGAAAGATGTAGAAAACGACTATTTTGTTCAAAATGGCTTCAACTCCATAATGGTTTATTTTTTCTACCTTTATTGTAGTTTTATAAATACTTGTCTGTGAATATATTTCAGTCAATCTAAACAGACTCATTTACACATGCACCAGAAATATTGTTACCTTTGTAAATAGTTACCTTCATTTAATGTCACTTACACAGTTGTTTCTATAGGAGACATAAAAGTTGTGGGGGTTTTGTTTTTTAATTGCATACGAGCTCTTGAAGAAATGAAACTAAAGTATCCAGTTTTGTTTAGCAGGTGTTTCTGGTATCCTGCTAAAGAATACATTCTCTTAATTAAACATAAGCAAGTATTGTTAGCTTTTTGGCACTGAATAAATTACAGGTTCCTATTAAGTCTGGAAATAATGTTAGCTATTCTTAGCATTTCATTTCGCAAGATGATGTGTAGCTTCAAAATCAGGAGATCGGGGTTCAGATTTGCTTTTAGCCACTTACTGTCTGTGCTTATGCCATTCACTTCCTCTCCACCTTGACATCAATGGAATAGTTTTGTCAGCCTATCATGTACTCCCATGACACAATACTGTTTCATTATAGCACTTTTCACACTTTTGATTTATATATTTAATTATTTCCTGACCGTAGGTTTTCTCTAGAGTGTAAGTTTCTGGAGGGAATGAATAAATTTTCTTGAACTTGGACACCTAGCTTGACTCTGGGCATTATCTGTGCCTATACCTGTCAGGTAGCTACCATCGAAAGGCATTTTCCTAGGCAAAGTTTGTATCACTAGGAATAATCAGAAGAAATATATTGACATTAGCTTTATATTCTGCATGGGACAAAATTTCATGGATTATTTTGATTCATTTTAATTCAAAGATGATTTGACTTCTAAAATGGTCAGTCCTAGGTGCTACTTTTTTTTTTCTGGAAAAATTCAATTCAATAAACGTATCCAATATCTATCTCACACTGAACCTTCATCAGATCAAAATAATTTCCCCAGAGTGGTAGGGCATTGCACTGATTTTCCAAATGTTTTTAATTTCCTTGCTTTAAATGTCAGGGGCATTTGGCTTATCTCCTTATATTTAATGAATCATGAAGCAAACATGTTTATCAGATGAACCTACAGTATTTGGAAATAGTAGCTTTATTTATAAACTCTCACACTGACTCATACGCAAAAAAGATGGAGACGTTCGAGGTGACCACCCTTCCTCAGTGACTCGATTCATTATTCAGTTTTTACCTTTTCCTTGTCATCCAGCATATTCTCTGTCTCACTACAGAATGTCAAGGCTAGAAAGGATCTTTCAGGTCCCCTGCTCCTACCTCTGTTATGTTCTCATTTTATAAGTAAGGAAATAGCCCAGAGAGCCTCCTAAGGATAAACCACTGTTAGAGACAGGACTATAAGTGGCAGCCAGACTCCAAAGTTCCCATATCATCTGGCCTTGATCTATCAGCCAGACTTTACTTTCTACTCCTTGTATCATCTCTCAGTTTATTCTAGCCACACAAGTCTCCTTGTGGCTCAGAACACATCAGGCTCACCCCTATCCCAGGGATGATAACACTTGATATTTGTGTCTGTCTCAAATGCTCTGTCCCAGATGCTTGCATGGCTTCTTGCTCTTTTACCGCATGTTAATACCACCCCTATCTCACTGTATTTCCTTAGTCTTCTTTAGCCTCTGCTTTGTATTTATTTTCAGAAAGTATAATGCTTATTTATTTGGTGTTTACCATTGTTGTTTATCTCTACCATTGGAATGTAACTCCACAAGCACAGAGAATGTTGTTTATCTTTCACCATTTCTAGAACAGAACCTAGTATATTATAAATGTCCAGTAAATAATTATTAAATGAATGAGTGAGTGAATGAATGAATCCCGTTCTTACGGTCTTGTGCATAGTGGTCAAGTGTATGGGCTTTGACTTAAGATGGAACTGAGAGCTATGCCACTTCCATGAGTGCATCCTTGGGTGGGCAGTTAACCATTCTAAGCTGCAGCTTTCTCAGCTGCAAAATGGATTAAAAAATGAATATTTATCTTGAAGGTTTTGGGAAGGTTAAAATAATATGATGCCCATAAAGCATTTGCCCCAGAGCCTGTGTTTTTTTGTGTTTAATTAAACTTTGACCATTAATATTATTCTATCAGTCTTCCTCAGATTATTTCCAGAGGAGGCTGTACCAGTTAAAACTCATTGTGGAAGTGACATCATCAAAATGGTGGGATAGGAGTTTTCTACCATCCCCCCCACCAAAGAACACCAATTTTGACAATCATCCATGGATAAGAATGACTTTGGGGAAGTCTGGGAGTCCTGCAGAGAAGGTCTAGCATACTGTTAGAGCAGAAACAATCCAAGATTAGACACATTGAAGAGGGTCAGAGGAACCATTTCACTTTACCAGTGTCACCTCCCTCTCAAAGAAGCAGAGCTCAGTGTCAAGAGAGACCTGCTTGACTGGCGATTTCTTTCATGGGTTAAACTGAGAGTTTGTCTGTGAGCTTCTGGCTTCGCAGCTGTGAGATGCTGCCAAAGCGGCTCACTTTGTTCTTTCCCCATCCAGAATGCTAAGGTGTGCTGCATGCCTGGGGGCAGTGAGGGGCTAGGAGAACAGCAGCCAGAACTCTCAGAGGACATCAAAGGGATGCGGGTCCTGCTAACCGCTTCACAGATTCCATCAGGAAGCCTGCCCATGAGCAACTGGGGAAAGCTGACCTGTGCATTCCCCCCACTGGCACATGGTCATCCCCTATGCTCCACATGCCTCATCCACATGGCCCCCCACCCTGTGGCCAGCTCCTTGTGTGTGCCCCAGAGGGTGGCAAGTGCAATCCTTTGCAAACTACTAGCCAGCACTGGCACAAAGCTACCCAGACTCTGTGGGATTGGGAGAAAGCACAGCAACCTCAGCATTAAGCACCACCCTAGGGAAAACAAATGGGAGGGAGGCTATCAGCACCCAGCCTGGCTTTGAAGAATAGAGAGAAGGCAAATGATCTTAAGGATTCCCACCTAAGTCCTCTCAGGGAACAAGAACTATGGAATAAGTGTATCCATAGAAGAGGTCTGAGAAATCCTCAGAATCCCTAGCAGGGCTGATAGAAGATATTTCTATAGTAAAGCCTACATTAAGAAAAGAAGAAAACACTCAAACAACTTAATTTTACACCTCAAGGAATGAGAAGAAGAACAAATTAGCCCAAAGTTGGCAGAAGGAAGGAGATAACGATGATCAGAGCAGAAATAAATGAAATAGAGAGTAAGAAAACAATAGAAAAACCCAGTGAAACTAAGAATTGGTGTTTTAAAAGGATAAACACAATTGATGCACCTTTAGCTAGTCTTACCAAGAGGAAAAGAGAGAGGACTCAAATAAATAAAACTATAAATGAAAGAGGAGAAATTACAAGTGATACCACAGAAATGGAAAGGACCGTAAGAGACTACTGTGAACAATTATGTGCCAACAAATTGGATAGCCTAATATGGTTAAACTTCTAGAATCATATAATCTACCAAGACTGAATCATGAAGAAATAGAAAATAAGAACAGACCAACAATGTGTAAGGAGATTGAATCAGTAATAAAAAAAAAAACCTTCCAACAACAACAACAAAACTGAGGACCAGATGGCTTCCCTGGTAAATTTAAATGGTAAACGCTGATAGACTTAATGCCACTCCTTGTAAAACTGTTGCCAAAGATTTAAGAGGAGGCAACACTCCCACACTCATTTTGGGAGGCTAGCATCAGCCTGATACCAAAGCCAGACAAGGACACTATAAGAAAAAAAATACAGACCAATATCCCTGATGAACATAGATGCAAAAATTCCCAACAAAATATTAGCAAAATAATTTCAACAGTACATTAAAAGGATCATACACCATGATCAAGTGAAATATATCCCCAAGGATTGTTCAGCATCCATGGCTCAATAATACACCACATTAATAGAATAAAATAGAACTATCATATGATCATAACAATAGATGCACAGTTAGTATTTATTAAAAATCAACATCCTTTCATGATAAAAACTCAATGAATTGGATATAGAACAATGTATCTCCACATAATAAAGGCCATATATGACAAGTCCACAGCTAACATCATACTCAAAGGCGAAAGGCTGAAAGCTTTTCCTCTGAGATCAGGAACAAGACAAGGGTGTCCACTGTCACCACTTTTAGTAAACGTAGTACTGGAAGTCCTAGCCACAGCAACTAAGAAACAAAAAGAAATAAAAGGCATCTAAATCAGAAGCGAAGAAGTAAAATTGTCTCTGTTTGCAGATGACATGATCTTATATCGATATACAGAAAACCTTAAAGAGTCCACCAAAAAACTCTTGTAATGAGTAAAAGATTCAGTAAAGGTGCAGAATAGAAAATCAGCATACAAAAATCAGTTGTATTCTACATAATAACAATGAATTATCTGAAGAACAAATAAAGAAAACAGTTTCATTTACAATAGCATTAAAACAATAAAATGCTCAGGAATAAATTTAGCCAAGGAGATGAAAGATTTATACACTGAAAACTGTAAGAGAACACGTTGGTGAAAGAAATTGAAGAAGATGGAAATATATGGAAAGAGTTCCTGTGTCATGGATTAGAAGAATTAATTTTGTTAAGACGTCCCAAAGCTCTCTCTAGGTTCAGTGCAATCCCTTTCAAAATTCCAGTGGCATTTTTTTTTCACAGAACAGGCAGTCCTAAAATTCGTATGAAACTGCAAAATTTCCTGAATAGCTAAAGGAATCTTGAGAAAGAATAAGAGAGCTGGAGGTATCAAACATCCCAATTTCAAACTATATTACAAATCTATAATAATCAAAACAGTATGATACTGGCATTAAAAACAGACACATAGACCAGTGGAATAGAATTAAGAGCTCAGAAATATACCCATGCATGTATGGTCAACCAATCTTTGACAAGGGAGCCAAGGGTACTCAATGGAGAAGAGATATTCTCTTCAATAAATTGTTCTGGGAAAATGATATTCACGTGCAAAAGAAAAAAATGGACCCATCTTTTATATTACTCACAAAAATTAACTAGAAATGGACTAAAGACTTAAAAGTAAGACTTGAAACCATAAAACTCTTAAAAGAAAACATAGGAAAAAAGCTCCTTGCCACTGGCATGGACAATGATTTTTTTTAGATGTTATACCAAAAGAATAAGCACAAAATGCCAAAATAAACAAATGGGACCACATCAAACTAAAAAGCTTTTACACAGATGAAAAAAGATTAACAAAATGAAAAAGCAACCTATGGAATGGGAGAAAATATTTGCAAACCATATATTTGATAAGGGATTAATGTCCAAAATACATAAAGAATGTATACAACTCAATAGCAAAATTACAAATAATCTGATTTTAAAATGGGCAAAGGACCTGGATAGACTTTTTTCCAGGGAAGTAATAGAAATGGACAAAGATGAAATGGTACCCAACATCACTAATTATCAGGGAAATGCAAATCAAAACTGAAATGAGATGTTAAATCCCATCTATTAGTATGGATATCATCAAGAAGACAAGAGATAATAACTGTTCATAAGGGTGTGGAGAAAGGAGAACCCTTGTGCACTTTCTGGGGATGTAAATTGGTGCAGCCACCATGGAAAACAGTATGGAGCGTACTCAAAAAATTAAAAATAGAACTACCATATGGTTCATCAGTCCCACTTCTGGGTATATATGCAAAATAAATGAAATTGCTATGTCAAACAGATATCTGCACTCCCATGTTCATTTCAGCAGTATTCACAATAGTTAAGACATGGAAATAACATTGTGTCCATCAGAGTTACAAGGATAAAAAGTGTGGTATAAAATGAAATATTATTTAGCCATAAAAATAGTGAAGTTCTGCCATGTTGCAACACATGGATGAAGCTTACGGCATTATACTAATTGAAATAAGTTAGACGTGATCTCACTTACATGTGGAATCTAAAAAAGCCAAATTCATAGATACAGTGAACAGGTTGATGGTTGCCAGGGACTTGGGGGTGGCTGGGAGATATTGGGAAGTGTTGGTTAAAGAGTACAAACTTCCACTTATAAAAGGTATACAGTCTAGGGATCAAATATTCAGTAAGGTGACTATCATTAAGTATACTATATTATATGCTTGATGGTTGCTAAGAGAATAGATTTTAAATGTTCTCACTACACACACACACACACACACACAGACACGATAAAGCTCATTGTTTAAAAGTAAAAGAATCTGACCCTATTTATTATTTATTTTCTATTTGAAAAGTTTACAGAATTAAGAAAAAGCTAAGATCCAATCTCAAAAAGAGGAATTTGAGTGAAACCACGATCTAGGCACCAGGAACTTTAGGACACTAACATTGGGGGATATCATCTCTCTCTCTCTCCCCTCTCTCCTCTCTCCCCTCTCTCCCTCTCTTTTTTTTTTTCTGTCCTGTATGACTCCTGTCAAGATTCATATTTCATTGAGTGTGTCTCTGATCAAACAAGTTTGCTTAGGAATAGATGGGCATCTTGATTCTTAAATCCTATCAACGCTTCCTCAGATGGGACGGTGTGGGTCCAAACCAAATCACTAACTCATGTTAGAGAATGTTGCACAGTGCAGAGACAAAGTCAGCAGCTGTCTCAGTAAAAAGTATTCGATTTCTGCGTTTTTGTAAAGCAGTTGAGGATTTCTTTTCCTAGGTGAGCAGCAAGCCATGAAAATGCAGACCATGAAAATGGCCTGGCTTATTTGGCAGTAAACTCACATCCCCAGAGTTGTATTGGTGAGATACCTCGTTAACGATTTTTTTTTTTTTTTTTTTTTTTTTGCATAGCACTGAACTATGCAGGACAAGAGTTCCCTCAAATCAATACTCAAGCACATTTAATATCCAGCTAGTTGACAAACTGAATAACTCATGAAAAAGTTGTAAAATGTGTGCTTTCAACTCGATACAGCTTTAAAGAATTAAGCAGTAGTTTTTTGTGTGTCTTCCCTTTTCAAAAAATTGATTGTCAGTTGTTTTATAAAAGAGAAGCTCGGTAATTGGATTGTTTTGTGGTTAATATTTATTGAGCACTGTAGTGGAAATTTGTCATTATTTTTGACTGTTCAGCATCTGAACCTTATTCCCATGTTTGGAGAATGCCTCACTCTATGACTCAAGGTGGACATCACAGCCTTTTTCCCATTTATAGAAGCTGAAAATGTTGGCTGCTTGCTTTCCCCATACTCTTACAATATGTTGGGCATCTGGCTTACAGTCTGCCAGTTGGTTATGCCTGTCCGACTTGGACTTGAACTAATTACTTGGTAAAGCTGGGTGCCTGGAAAACTGTTGGAGGGGCAAGATTCTTGATGTATTGATGAGGTTCCTGAGCTACCAGTGTTCACTGCTGCTACTGTCCCTAAGCGTTAGACATGGTCATTGTGCCAGCTGCTCTGTCTAATGCTTGAGAACAGTAGTAGCAATGATGTCCTCACATCATTCTGTGACTTGATTTGGGTAATATATTTGGTCCAAAGCCCCTACAGGTTTTGAATTCTTCCTGTAATTCTTTGAGTTAACTAATACCCTTTGATCAAATTCTTTCTATGCTTAAATCAACCAGAATTTGTTTCTGTTGCTTGCAACTAAGAATCTTAGCTGACACAAGGCATTTTTACATGTTTTTGGACACTTAGACTTTACCATACTTTAGTGACTTTTGTTTATTCATTCATTTACTCATGAAATAGTTGGATATTTATTTAGTTCATTTATTCAAAATATATTTGTTGAAAGGCCAATCTTTGCCAGAAATTGTCCTCGGGACTGGACTACTGTGTTTAAAGAGATAGGAGAGGTTCCTATCCTTATGCATCTTCATTGTTGTGGGAAAAGACTGCTACTAAACAAGTACACAAACTAGATAGTATCAGCCAGTGATAAATGCTATGGAAGAAAATTAAAAGAATAATGAGTTAGAGAGTGATGGGTGTGGGCTTAAGGAAAGCCATTCTGAGGAGTCCTGTTTGACTTGAACCTTCAAATGGAGGCAGCCAGGAAAGGGTCAGGTGAAGACCGTTCCAGGCAGGGGAACAGCAATTGCAAACTAGCTTAGTGCTAGGATTAGAGACAGGGTTAATGTGTCCAACACCTTGCCCAAGGTCATACCTCTAGGAAATGCTGGAGCCAAGGTTTGAATCCAGATAATGTCTTTACCAAGCTTATTTTCTCAAAAACTATACAGGCATACCTTGTTTCATTGTGCTTTGCTTTTTGCACTTTGCTTTGTAAAGAGAAATTGTAAAAGCAATTTGTAAAAAATGCTTTTTGCATTTTTTACAAATTGAAGATTTGTGGCAACCCTGCGTCTAGCAAGTCTGTCAGCGCCATTTTTCTGACATCGTTTTCTAAGTCTGTCTCTGTATCACAATCTGGTAATGATTGCAGTGTTTCAAGCTTTTTCATTATTATTATGTTTGTTATGGTCATCTGTGATCTGTGATCTTTGATGTCACTACTATGACTTGCTGAAGATTCAGATCATGGTTAGAATTTTTCAGCAATAATGTATTTGTTAAATACTGTAAGTACATTGTTTTTTAAGACAATGCTATTGTACACTTAATAGACTACAGTATAGTGGAATCAAGTGCCATGTATACTTTTATATGCTCTAGGAAACCAAAAAATTTGTGTGACTTGCTTTATTGCAATATTTCCTTTATTGCAGTGGTCTCGAACTGAACCCACAATATCTCTGGGATTTGGCTGTAATTTGGAAAGTAAAGAAACAGAACCAGGGAAGTGAAAAGGTTAAACTGATTTACACTAAAAGAGGCAGAAAGCCTGGATCTCTAAAAGAAGAGGAGAGAGAAAGGAAAGGAAAAAACCAGAAAGGGATGAGTTTTGAAGAAAAGACTTGGAGTAGTCTGGAGCAATCGAAATGAGATGTTTGTGGTGGCTGCTATGCTGGGATGAGCAGATTGGGGAAGATGAATGTGCAGGGCACTGGGGATCAGCTTGATAATAAAGATGCAGTCTCTGCCCTCATGGAGCTTACAACGTAGTATTGAAGATGGACATTAAGTCGATAAGCAGCCAACACTTGTCTAATTACAGATGTGATATGAACACCGTGTGAGGTATTATTTGAGTTGATTACAAGGAGAGTGAAATTTGTCTGGGAGTGGGAGTGATCAGGGAAGGATTACCTGAGGAAGTGGCGTTTAACTGCTGAGAATTTAGAGAGGAGATGAGAAGGATGCCAGCTGAGGTTCACAGGTTTCTAACTTACCCTTGGCCCTATAGCAGTAATGGCCAAGTCAGGATTTGAACCCAGCTTTCCTGCACTCCAGGTCCAGTGCTCTTTCTTTAAACCGCAGTGATAGGAACTGTCTTTCCTCATACAAACACACACATCTGCATATACAGACACTCAAGGGCTACATTCTCTGTTGCCTGCTTGGCCTGTAGGGTGCTTTCTGCAGGGGAAGCAGTGATTGCTAATGACATTCTTGGTGCCTGTGATACTTAGATCACTTTATCAATCAAATGTGGCATTTGGTGGCAGCCCTGCAACCTGTCTCTATCAGTGTCAGAGAGTATTTTACTGCAAGCCACAGGTGCCAGCTGTCAGCCTGAAATAAACCGGGGTTTGCCCCAGGATAAGTGTGTTTAGGGAATCACTTCAGATTGAATTTCTCATCTGACGGCCCCTTCTGAGTTTGGGACTCAAAAAAGTAAAAATAAACAAATTACAGATGAGTAAACAGACATGTGGCTGTTTATGTGGCATCAGGCTGGCTGTTCCCGGGGCTTCATTAATCACTCTGGCTTTTTCTTCCCCTCTGTTGGCCTGGGTATCATGTATGGTCCATTTGAAGTATACATGAATTTAATAGATGTTTACTTAATTGGGCCACTAACCAAAGTGCCGATACTACAGCAGTGATTTTGCTCATAAGGTAGTAGCTGTTCTCGGCAGGGAGTGTTTTGATTCCAGAGTTTGAGAAAGAAGGGAAAGGGGAAGGAAATTGAACTAACAGTTTTCGATTTCCCACAATGCCAGGCATTATATCCAGTACTTTACATGTACTATCTCATTTAGTCCTACTAATATACCTGTGAAGTAAACATTATTCTTCTCATTTCACAGATGAGACAACTGTCACACTGAGAGTTTAAATAATTGGTCTAAGGGCCCAACTAGTAAGAGTCAAAGTTGGGATTTTTACATCAAATCCTATTATTTTCTCCTCTTAATCACTGACCTCATGACCCTCATTGTCAGTCTTATAGTCAGTATCACCATTATCACCCAGCTGAAGCCACACTGTTTGAGGACAAAAGAAGGTCAATATGGTGTCACATTTAGCAGAGGCAAAAATATTCCATGCCACCAAACCACAAAGAATTTAAAAGCAATTTACATCTTTACCTCAGGTCTTGAAACTTGCCTGGAAGGAATACAAAGCATGTCGTGTAACAACCAATCTAAAGAGATATGTTTTTCTATCCATCTTCCCCAAGTTTGCTCCTCCCCAAATGTCTCATCCTAAGTGCTCCATACTCCCCAAAGATCTTCCTCCCAAATTCATCCCTTTCTGGACTTTACTTTCTCCTCTTCTTTTACAGATCCAGCTTTTTCTCCATCCCGTATCCCCCTCCCACCTCTTTTGGTGTAAATCCATTTAACCTGTTTACTTACCCAGTTCTGTTTCTTTACCTTCCAAATTATAGTTGTTGAGGAAGCAGACCTTGGTAACAGATTACCTGGACTCAAACCGTGGCTCCAACCCTTCCTAGGTGTCTACTCTTGGGTAAGTGATTTTACCAAGCTGAATCTCAGTTTTCTCTTCGGTAAAGAAGGTGTAATAATATCTGTGTTATTGGACTGATTTGAAGACTAAATAAGTTTATGCACATAAACCACTTAGAGCAGTACCTGAGAAGCACTAAAAAAATTAACTAGTGCTACTTTAATTCTTATTGCTTGATAAGTTCATGAGAAGTCAAGTACAGGAACCCAGCAAGGAGGCGCAGGATCCTTACCAGGTGGAGGGGAGGGGAAACTATGAATAGTCTCATGTAGTTTGGGGGTGGGGCTCCTGTCACAGTTATGTTACCAGTAATAATCATTGATATTATTTAAGTCGGTAAAAATTATAGTTACACTGGCCTTAATAATTGTTGATACTTTTTGTCAACAATATTAATATAATAATAAGATTTTTGTGAATGCCTGTATGTTCAGTGTCTCACACATTACCTGTATTGTGTTCTTTAATCCTTACAGTAACTCTCTGGGATAGATTTAATTATTAGCCCTTTTGCCTTACAGAACAAGTCAGACGCTAAGAGGTGAAATAGGTTTGTTTAAGACAGTGTTTCTCAGTCTTTTTTTATGTTCCAGCACACTTAGAAAATGAAAAGACTGTACACTGGGGTGAACTGTGGTGGAGGTAAAAGACCTTAAGGGCTGAGAAGTCACTTGTAACCTGTAGTTAACACAATGGCTAGAATGCTCTGGTCTAGGGGAGAGTCAGGGTGGGGACTCAAATCTGCCTGACCTCAAAGTCCATGCTGTTGGTGGACTGACTCCCATTGGATCACCCTCCTACAGATCATTAGAAATTATGGGGATGTGTGTGTGTGCGTGTGTCTCTATATATAGATATATAATGAAAACAGTGGAAAGTGACATAAAGCAGACAGAAAATTGGAGGGGAGTTGATACTTGAAAGAAGGGAATGGAACTGGGTGGGTTTCCTAGTTATTTATGTTTTTTTTTTACTGCTGTGAGAGCTAAAACCTGTAATCTTACTGGCATGAGGAATTTGAAGAAAGAATTTGGGGCTACTTGAGAGGCTGGAAAGTGAAGTAGAAAATTCTAGAAAGGAGAGCACCATAAAGGGAAGTCCCTAATTTTTCATATAAACTCTGCCCAAATCTCTAAATGACCTCCAAACTGTACAAATGTGAAAGCTAAGGGAATTAACTGAGATTTCCGCTGATACCCACTGTAGTAGAGGCAGAATTTGGACTTTAAGTCAAGTGAAATGTCTGCTAAAGTAAGCAAGTGACAACAACAAACACATCTATTCAGAGGAACATAACAGAATGCAGCCACAAACTGTCATGTACAATATCCAGGATTCTATCCCAAATTACTAGATTTATATAAATAAAAACGTGAGCATATACAAGTCAATAAACAGAGATCACTCCATTAGCAGACAAGGATTTTAAAACAAGTATTACAATTCTGTTCAAAGTGTCGAGTAAAATTTGCTCATAATGAATAAGCACGATCCATGCCCTTCATCATCATAATATGTTACCTTCCAGATTTTGCTTAGTATACTGTTTCCCACATAACAGATTTGAAAAATAAAGGACAGAGAAGCACCTTGCCTAAATTCTTCACACAGCTATGACAGTGTTAAGACCAGAGTCCAGGTGACTATATACTTGCTCAGTAGAATTTAACATTGAAGTTAAGAGCTCACATGCTATAGTTGATTTGAATCACTTATTAGCTACATAACCTTGATAAGTTATTTAATGAATCTAAGCCTTGTTTTCTTTAAACAGTTGCTGTAAGCATTACTCATGCTATTACAAATAAAATGCTTAAAGTGCTTGACACACAGTAAGTGCTTAATAACATTTTCATTATCATCATTATCATCATCATCATTATCATTGTGCCACCGCCAATTCCTATATGGAATTCTACTTTTCTGATGTAATCGCTATATCAAGCAGTGAAAAGGGAAAAATCTACCATAGGAGTTTGCTCATGTATTGCTCCATATACTTATTCAACGTTTATTAAGCACCTACTTTGTACAAGAAGCTGTGCTTGATACAGAGGAAATAGAGCCATATAAGACATAGTCTTTGCCCTCTGTGAATTGTAATACCTAATTTTGAAAAGTAAATATTTTGCATAGAGGGGGAACCAAAAAACTCCAGAACTGCATTTTTTTTTCTAATTTTTGATCTTTGGTATAGATGAGAGTATTAAAATTTCAAGACTTTATGAATCCCCTTGATGTCAATGATGATAAACAGTCATTCAGTCTCTACTGGTTCCCCTTTATTTGGGGGTCACTGAGTCCTACAGGAAGTTGAAGCAGGTTATGGATCCACTTCTCCAAAAAAATATACACACCAACAAATTTTGAACCTAATCTTAGGGGCCTATTGACCCCTGAAATCTATTCACAGATTCTCTGTTGCAGAATTCTCTACTTCTAGGGGTGTAACACTGGCTGCTTCAAAGCAGCCCATTTTACTGTCAAAAAGCTCAAAGGAGGGAAAGAACTTTGAGCTGAAATTTACATCCTTGAGCCTTCCATCATTCGGTGGTCCTCATTTTGCCCTGCAGAGGGCAGCCTGCTCCCTTCTGCATGACCACAGCTCTGTTAAGTATTTGAAGACAGTTATTGTGTTCTGCCTTGGCCTTCTCTAGGCTGAATGTCTCCATTCTTTCGGTGGTTATTCATTTCTCATGGGATCCAGTCCCTTTATCAGCCTGTTACTTTCCTCTAACTGTGCGATAGCTCTGTAAGTTGTTTCCTTTAATCACAAAAGGGACATATACTTATTGTAAATTTTGGTAATACCAAATCAAAACCCAAACAAACCCCAAACTACACAGTTTTGTATGAAATAAAAAAGTGTGTCTATATACCCCCTTAGGCAAATTACATTCCTACAAACGACTGTTAAAGAGTCTGTGGATGCCTTACAAGATGATACCTAGGCATAGGCTGTACATTTATCTGTAGACACATACATGTTTAACTTTTTCGTACTCAAGTAGAATCACATGTGTACTGTTTTACAACTTTAAAAAAGTGAATCTGTTATAGACATTGTTCTCTCTAAAACTATTGATTACCTCATTCTACCAAATGGCATCAAAAGTGAGAGTCCAGAGTAGGACACATAGGAGTTTTTATTATTTAACTTAGAGTCAGGGCTGTCGTGGTAATCATCATTGTCTCATTTGTTCAATAAATTTGTATTGAAGGCCTACTGTGCTAAGTGCTGGGATAAAGTCTACACTGTGAAGATGTGAACTTACCCTCAAGAAACTTGTGGTCTCGTGGCAAACATAGATAATCTGACAAAAAAAAATTATAAGGGAGTGTGATGAATCTATCATTGCACTGAATTTGTCCCTAAATTTCTATTATATTTGCCTCTCCTTTTCTTCTGTCTTTGTAAACTGATATGTAACATATCTTTTTGAAGTTAGATACATTTTTAGACAGAGTTCATTTATCTGTCCTTAAACATGCTATTGTAGGAACCATGCAAACTGAATATGAATCTCACCATATTGATGGAAGCTCAGTTAACAAAGACGTATCACGAGTTTTTGTAACTATCATTGGGTTTATTCTCTGTGATTTTGAGAGAAAATATAAGCCACATATACAAAGGGATAGAAGTTACAGAGAGATAAGTTTCATAAAGTTCAAGTTCTTGTTTTGAAAAAGAATTAGTATCAGAACTATCTGCAAATGAAGATTTGTGGAAGTAATGAGTTCCATGTTATTAAAAATGTTCAAGCAGAGGTTGGGAAAGAATGTTAATACTCTCAAAGGGAATAACTGGCATAAAGTAGACATCCAATAAATATCTGTGGAAGAGAGAGAGAGGAGGGATGAGAGGACAGGGAGAGAACTTCTATTCATTTGTTCAAGAATATCTATTGACCACCTACTCTAGGCCTGGCTCTGTGTTAGTTACCAGGAAATAGTAGCAAGAACAACAGAAATGATCCCTCCTGCCCATTGAATTTACAGTATAGGGAGGGACACGAACAGTAAGCAAAGAATTACACAAACGTCTAACTACAAGCCATTGTAGGTTCTGAAAGAGAAGCCATAAAGCCATGAAAGCGTGTGCAGAGGGCTGAACTAGCCCGAGCTCTCAGGGATGACTTCTCTTAAGATTTGAGGTGTATGTGGGAGCTGATAAATGGAGTGTTCAAGTATAAGTACAGATCCTGTGGCTGGAGAGTGCTGGGAACCCTCAGGCATACAAAAAAGGCCAGTGTTAGTGAAACCCAGAGAGTGAGGTGGGTGGTTTGATCAGATGGGGCTGGAGAAGTGGCCAGGAGCTAAGTTCAGGGAGAGCCTTGAAGGCCATGTTGAAGAGTTTGGTCTCATCCTAGGAGTATCAGGGAAGCCAGAAGGGCTTAAAGGCAAGGAGGGATGTGCTGAGACTGTCTTTTTTTAAAAATCACATCGGCTGCTTTGTGGAGAATCATGTTGAGGGGAACAGGGGGAGATGTGGAGAGGCCAGTTCAGGTGGGGATAGTATAGTTCAGACAGGAGAGCGTGGGAGCATGAAGGGAGATGGGGACAGGGGAGTGAAGTGAGGCGGGTGGATTGGAGAGATTTAAGAGACACAGTGGGGGGCTTCCCTGGTGGCGCAGTGGTTGAGAGTCCACCTGCCGATGCAGGGGACACGGGTTCGTGCCCCGGTCCGTGAAGATCCCACATGCCGCGGAGCGGCTGGGCCCGTGAGCCGTGGCCGCTGAGCCTGCGCATCTGGACCCTGTGCTCCACAACGGGAGAGGCCACAACAGTGAGAGGCCCGCGTACCACAAAAAAAAAAAAAAAAAAAAAAAGACACAGTGGGGAGGGCATGCTGTTGAAGGGAGTGAGAAGGGGAAGCTATAAGCAGTAGGAGGAGGACAAGGATAACTCTTAGGTTTCTTGCTAGTGCGGGTGGGTGAGTGGTGGTGTCCATAAAGGCAGGAAGCACTGGATTGCGAGCAACAGGTTTTTAGGGGAAAAAATCCCGATTCCTGTTGAAGGTATGTTCCTTTTCAGGTACTTTGAGTCGTAAGGCACTGCTAGATGCTTTACATATTTTATTTCATTAATTCTCTTAATCATCTTACAAGTTAGATATTATTTTACGCATGTTCTAGTTGAAGTACTAGAATTAGATTAATTAGCTTAAAGTTATATAGCTAATTAGGGCAGAGCCTGGATTTGAAGCCAGATCTAGCCAACTTCCAAGTCTCTGCTCTTTCTACTCTATTTTTCTAGCTGAGAGTTTAGTCAAATGTTTGCCAAATAGTTATATTGTTGATAAATATAAAGACCCTTTCTCTAATGGTATTTTGAAACCTTAAAAAACCCTGTTTTATTGCAAATAGGGATATGCCCTTCCTGATTTCTTCTTTCTCAATCTTTCTAGAGATTTAAATAGTCAGAGACTGTTACTTTTAGCTTAGTCAAAGCACGTCTTCATGCCAAAACAACCTAGAGTCCCAGTAGTTTGAGAGATACTGTTTATATAACCACGATAAAAATCATCTTGTGAAATTCATCAGCCACTACACAGACTAGTTATAGTTGTCTCCAAAATATGTGGCTAGCCAAACCAGCTGGATCGTTAAGACAGAACTGCACATAATTTCATCCTCTGGCCTATTGCTCTGGGAAACAGAATGCAGTTGTCACATAGGGTAGCGGTGTACTCTAATGATGATGTGCTTGTATGGATTCTGAGAATATTGGGCATTTTAGGGGTGATCCAGTAAAGCCCCTCATTTTTCAGATGGGGGTCACAGAACCTGGCAGAGAAGATAAGTAGAGCAGCAGAGCTTGTAGCAGAGTTGGGCCAGGAACCCAGCTTTCCAGCCCATTACCCTCATTCTATCAGCAAACATGTGGTGGAGAGAAGGAGAGATGGAGAGGTGGATATGTGGAGGGAGGGATGGATGGATATGGAAAGATAGGTAGGAATGTCTTCCCTTTATTTATTTATTTATTTTTTTTCTTTTTGCGGTATGCGGGCCTCTCACTGTTGTGGCCTCTCCCGTTGCGGAGCACAGGCTCCGGATGCGCAGGCCCAGCGGCCATGGCTCACGGGCCCAGCCGCTCCGCGGCATATGGGATCCTCCCAGACCGGGGCACGAACCCGTATCCCCTGCATCGGCAGGTGGACTCTTAACCACTGCGCCACCAGGGAGGCCCTGTCTTCCCTTTAATAGTTGCTAGAGTGCTGATGCTTTACTTGCATTTTTAAAAAAATTTAATTCTTATAACAAAATGTAGTGATACAGTGTTATTACCCCCACTTAGCAGATGAAGAAACTGAGGCTTGAATTATTAGCTTAATATTAGCATTAATGCCTAAGTTGTATATGTAGATTATATATGTATACAGGTTTTAAGGATCTTGGAAATTACAGATAATTTGTGTTTATTTTATACAGTTGTCTCAAGAAAAGATGGAACTTTCTATATAAGAAATGGGACTAGGGAAGGAACCTTAATGACTGTCATCAAAGTCTTAGAGTCTTAGAAACACTGTGATGTTTGGACCCAGATCTGGATAAGAATAGGACTCACATATCCACTAGTTTTGGATCTTGAGGAAGTTACTTTACTTCTCCCAGGCTCAGTTTCTTTATCTGTAAAATGGATATAAAAGTATTAATCTTCCAGAGGGAGAGAAATATCCTGAAGATGTACTTTTGAAAATGAAAGCAATCACGATTAAGTTAAAGAACCAGCACAGCAGAGATGGGAGATGGGAAAGAGCATGAAGGACCCATATTTGACTCTTCACCCACTGCCCCCCAGCAGGTGTATGCAGGTTGGTGCTGAGCAAAGAGCAGTCCTTTGTTCACTGTTACTCAGTGATGGGCAAAGAGAGAGACTGAAGAAAGAGGAAGTGTTGAGAGCACAGGCCTTCAAGCTCTGTGAACTTGGGTGAGAGCATGATTTCTCTAAGCCTCACTTTTCTCATCTGTAAAACTGCAAGAACAGGTCATTGTAAAGACTTCAAAAGATAATACCTTTAAAGATCTTAGTGCAGTACCTGACATACAGTAGCTACTCAATAAATACACGTTGCTTATTAAGTGACTGCCCAAGACAGAGGCAGGAGCAGAGAAAAATACACATCTATTGCCCGTGTTTATTGCTATTAATATGGATCCCAATCTCTGACCTTAACAGATTTATTCAACCAAATTATAATGCTTTTTGTTTGCATCATTCAAGCAAAAGCAAACTCTTATTGGTTCCCTATAGCATGGACCAGAGAAATCAAACTGGCTTGGTGCCGTCACATACAATGAGCTACAAACCTTCTGTAAGTCATCTCATTAGCTCCCCTGTGATATTTATGAAGCCTGGAATTTGCTAATGATCTTAAATGGGGTTAAGATCTTTAGTATGTGTTGGAGAGAGGAGTGGGGGAGAGAATCAGAGAACCTTAAGAGACCTTAAATGCAAATCTTTACTGAACCATTGTTTTTTGGTTATCAGTTACCCAGTGGGGTGTCTGACAAATACAGTATGGGGTCTTATTCCCCATCATCTGTGTGATGGGATACCATCTGGGCTTGTAGAAAGAGACATAGTCTATAAGATTTGGTTGAACTAATTATTCAGTGAATAAATTATCAAAATCGACAAATGCAGTTCAAACCAGAAGTGACTGTGGGTTTTAAAATTTTTATTAGCTTAGCTGAGTCTCTGAAAAAAATTCATTTCTAAAGAAATTAATTACATGGTACTGGGAGCATGATTTCCCAAAAACAACAACAAAAATACCTGACTCCTTTTTTTTTTTTTTAAAACACTGAGTGCTGCACTGAAATGAAAAGCAAGATGCTAATAAACAACTGAGTGTCCTGAGCTAGGTAGATGGTACACATTAGGTCAATTTAAATAGGTACTCCTTTTTTGGATCTATCCTTGTGACAGATGCCTTTGTTAAGTTCCAAAGGCACAGCTCTGTATAAATTTTCTGCTCAGAAAACATTGATGGTTTTCTCTTATTAAGATATGAAGCCTAATATCCAAGGACCTTCCTAATCAATCATAAGAAAGATGGCTAGTCCTTATTGGGTGCTGTGTATCAGATACTTTGCTAAACATTTCTATATGAATTAGATTATTTAATTCCTGGAACAAAATTGTGAGTTAGGCACTATAATGATCCTTAGTCTCTCAGTGGAGTAACTGATGTTTAGAGAGATGAAGTAGTCATTTGTCTAGTGGTTTGTAGCTAGCACATGGTGGAGGAAGAGTATGAATGTAGATATTTTGTGTACACTCTACCTCAGGGGTCAGCAAATTATGGCACATGAGCTAAGAATGCTTTTTCCACTTTTAAATGATTGAGAAAATCAAAATGAGTACAGTATTTTGTGGTACATGGCAATTCTGTGAAATTCAAATCTCCATGTCCATAAATGAAGCTTTATTGGAACATAGCCATGCTTATTTGTCTAGATATTGTCTATGGCTGATTTCATGTTACAACAGCAGAGCTGAGTAGTTGTGACAGAAATCATCTGGCTTGCAAAACTGAAAATATTTACTATCTGGTTCTTTACAGACAAAGTTTGTTGATCCCTGATCTGTCTTAAGCCCTGCTTAACCCTGCCTCTCAGTCTGCTGTGATGCTCTTCTAGTCTGGGTGCTTGACCACAGATGCTCCTTGACTTCCTTCATTCCTACTGTGCTCACTCTGGGAACCGAATTTAATGTCACCTCTACCTGTTGAACGCCTCATATATTTTCAGGTCCAGATCAAACATCACTCATTTCACTTTTGAAAGTTTTGCTTGGAGAACTAGAAAACCCAGTTCAAATTGGATGTTTTAAAAAGAGAATCCATTAGCTTATATAGGAAACATCGAGAAATTTGTCTCACTTTAGGTACAGTTTCATCTAGGACAAAAATGATATTATCAGAACCTATCTCTCTACTATGTGTCCTATGAATTAACCCAGTCCTTGAGCTCTACGTAATTCATGCCCCTCTGGCCATATCCTGCTTTTTTCTCCAAACCTCCTTTTTCACACCACCTAGTCCAGAATGGACAAGTTAATAAAGTCTATGTTTCAGCCTTCTCAAAAAAGACTGATTTTCACAATGATTGAACTGTCTTAGGTCATATATCCTAATGTCTGAGACCAAAAGAAGGAATTATACTGATTGGCTCAGAAGTGGATTAAAACTATCCCTGAACTGATCACTGTGGCTTTAAAAAAAAAAAAAAAAAAAAAAAAAAGGACCACTTTGCTTGGATTAAATCAGTCAGTGTCTACCCCTAAACCCAGGGGTTGGTTCAGCACCACTGCAGTGACATAGATGAGAAATTTGGGATACGATTAAGAAGAAGCAATGGGAAAATCATTCGTAGGTAGGCCTCCTCAAATGCCCACTATGTCTCCCTGCCCCAAAGCCTTCCAGACTTCCATCCACCTGAACCCACACCTGGCAGACAGAATTTTTCTTTCCTTTCTACTCCCATAGCCTTTCCTATCTGAAGCTTGAATTATAGTGAGTTTATATATTCTCTCTCTCTTTCTCTCTCTCTCTCTCTCTCTCTCTCTCTCTCTCTCTCTCTCTCTCTCTCTCTCTCTGTCACTCAACAATTGCTGCTACTTGATGCTCTTCAGATAGAGTCTGTTATAATTATTGATTCCTGTGCTGGAGGCAAGAAGACCTCTCACCTAAAAAATTTTCTTTAAGGAATCCTTATGTGGTTTTAAAAGCATATTTTGTTGTCTCTTTTAGGAGGGTGATGAATATTGCATGTGAACTGTCGGGCTCCTTGAATGTTCATTTCTGTTCATATCTCCCCAGTTTCAGCCTCTTGAACTAGATAGGATGGTGAGGGACAGGGGCAGAGATGAAGAGGATGGTGGAAGGGTCAGAGACAGGATATGGATGAGGAATGTCTCCTTCATTCATGACTCCAAGCGAAAGATGGAGATTTCACGTTTTAACATGACAAATTTGACACAGCCGTGGCAAAATGCCACACCGCCATTTTCTTTCACATCAGAGTGGCGAGATCAAAACCTGCCACGCTCACCAAAACAAATGTATGGAGTCTTCATGGACGCATTGTTCGTGATAGCCCAAATCAGGAAATAATGTAAGCAATCGTCAATAGTGAAATAGGTACATAAGTTGTAGTATATTCATATAATGGAAATCTCTACAGCGATGAGGATCAACAGGCTACAACTAGACCTCATGATATGAATGAATCTCACATATTTAATATGGGCCCAAATAATCCAGACATAGTAGAATCTACTATATGATTCCATTTATACAAAATACAAACCATGCAAAACTACCCTATGTTGTTAGAAGTCAGGACAGTGGTTATTCTAAAAGAGGGTATGAGGGTAATTTCTGTGTGCTGGTATTGTTATGTTTTTTGCCTAATTATTGGCTACACAGGTGTGTTCATGTGACAATCCATCAAGGTATACATATATGATATGTACACTTTTCCATATATATTTTATTTCAATGTAATTGAAATTAAAATGGAAAAAAAATGTCAGGCAGGCTATCTCAAAAGTCCTACTGTGCTCTAGTTTTTCCCCATGTCTCCAAGGTGGGGCGGTACTCTCAACTGAATGCCTGAGTCTGTAGGCGGCCTGGCCGGGGATGGGCATCCTTTCTGTATAAGGAATAGAATGAGGTCTTTAGCTTACTCTTGACTGGGGCTTTGGCTGAGCTAACCAGCCATGATTCAAGTACTAGTGAACTTCCCTGGTCAGAAGCTCTTGTTTGGAATACCCACATGTACTCTGGTCATGAAGCACAATAGTCTGCATCCTTGAACTTTGTTCAGACTCTCAACCTCGCAATGGATGCTGCTGTTCCAGCTGCTGGCGGCTCTTTCATGGGATGAAGGGGTCTATCTGGCAACCTGAAGTTAAGCTTTCCTTCTCTCCTTGATGGTAAAGAATGAATTAACAGGTATTCATTTTTTTACCACTCTCTCTCCTTTGAACTAATTGCTTCTCACTTTAGGGTCGGTGGATTCATAAAATTTGTGCTGCAGCTTCGTTTTTCAAGGTAAAAGACACAGTATTTGGGGAGCAGTGCTTCCAAGAGTTTCCAAGAACCGAGGGAGAAGATGCTGACTTATTTGTTAAGGTCGCTTTCATTCCTTTATTGTGAATACCACCAACATGCATTATACTGCCTCAAAGAGGGTGTTTTCTTACTCCTGATAATTTTTTTAAATGTACTTGAATTTGCCCTTTGATGCTTTATGTTAAGTGGCCTTTAAGTGTTCCTATTCCTGTCTTCGAACAGGTCAGTTCCTCCTAGCTTTTCATCATTTTCTTGGCCACACTATAAATGTCCTCCATTTATCAATGCCTTCCTTGCTCTTACCGGTCCAAAGGATGCATTCTGTTTCAAAATGTGGTTTCAGTGATGCTGAAAAAGGAGACGGGATGGCTGTTTGCTTTCTGATATTTGGTATTTCACTTCCGTTTTGCATCCTGGTGCTGTAATGAAATATCATGTAGTGTTCCTACAGGGCTGATAATCCATCCTCAGCCCCTAAAGATAGCTCTGTCTGTGCATTACTGCTTTCCAAGAAAATCTGTCATTATGCAGAGTGTTATGCATTTCCTTTCAAACCTAGTCATTTGCATTTTTTGCCTTCGAAAAGGCACATTTGCTTTGAAAAGTGTAATGAAATGTGCCCAGATGAAAAATGGGCCCTGAGGATGGCTGGTGCCAGCATGGGGCTTTAATTAAATGATGAGATGGCAATTTGATATGACCAGCTTTTGAACTGCATTATGTTATCATTTAGCTTTGGGAGGGGAAGCGCAGCTCGACCTTTAGACACGCTGCAAGATAATATGAACTTTGCTTCTAACCACCACAGAACTGTATGTACAAAAAGGCTTTTTCTAATTTTCTGTTCCTTTTTCTCCGACCCCGGTCTCCCAGTTCTCACTGTTCCTCACTTTTCCTGAATAAACCGTGTCCTTTAATGCTTCCGTGACTTTGCACAGTCTGTTCCTGCTGCCCAGAGTTCCCTTTCCACTTCTTGTCTTTCTGGGGAGCCTAGTGTTTCTTCAAAGCACAGCTCACTTAGCCCCCCTGCCCCCTTCTTTATTGAAACCCTTCATAATTCCCCTGGACTGGGAGTTAGTTGCTTTTTCTGCTATCCAGTGATCTGCAGACTACAGCCGGCTTGCCTCCTGCTTTTATTAGAATAGAGCAATGCTCATTTATTTGCACATTGTTCAGGGCTGCCTTTGTGTTAGAATGGAAAATAGAATAGTTGCAAGAGCCCACTACCTACAAAGCCTAAAATGTTTACTATCTGGCCCTTTACAGAAAAATTTTGCGCAGGTAAGCACTTCATACCCTCAGTTGTCACCAGCTAGTTAGTGACTACTACAACCCCCATGAGGCTGGGAACTCCTAATTTTGCTCACCACTGTCTTCCTAGCACCAAACACAGGCCTGCCACACAGAAGCTGCTTAGGAAATATCAGCTGCATATAGTGGCTGTGAGAATTCAGTGGGCTGATGGAGCTGTGTTGTCTTTTAAGTGCCTGCTGCAAACTAGGCACTTAGTAAATGCTCATTTCCTGGACATCTGTGCTCCTATTCTAATACCTGGCTGCCAGGTCATCTTGTATTTCTCCCAACAAATTCATGCTTCTCTTGCCTGCCAGACTTAATATTAATTTTGCACATCTGCATTAAAGTACTAAATTGATGGTAAAGTTTAACCTCAGTATCTCTATTCATTATTTTTACCTAATACCTAGTGAACATTTAATCTATCCTAGGAACTGTGCTCAGAGCTTTATATTTGTTGCCTCATCGAATAGCTAGTACTGCCCTTTAGTGGTAGATATTCTTTTTTCCCCCCCAACAAAGCCTTAATTTAAAATTTATTTTTATTTTCATTTTTTATTGAAGTATAGTTGACTTACAATGTTGCGTTAGTTTCTACTGTACAGCAAAGTGATTCAGTTATACATATATATTCTTTTTTATGTTCTTTTCCATTGTGGTTTATTACAGGATATTGAATATAGTTCCCTGTGCTATACAGTAGGACCTTGCTGTTCTTCCATTCTTTATATACTACTTTGCACCTGCCAACCACAAACTCCCAATCCAACCTTCCCCTGCCGCCCCCCCACCCCCAACCCCGCCGGCAATAGAGGTAGACATTCTTATTATCCTTGTTTTGCAGGTCAGAAATGGAGGTTAGGTTAAGCAAATAGGCCAGTGTTGTAAATCTGGTCAAACAAAGACTTAAAAAACTATGTTTGTTGACTCCTAAACTTCTCTACCATATTGATTAAAGACCTCCTGTACCATTATTCTCTTTGTGAAAGAAAACAAAACATTATTTCAAAGAGTATCTGAGAGTATGTGTCTCATCTGTAATTATAGACAGGTTTTTGGAGAAGTTTATTGTTTCTTGAACTTTGACTTCTGAATACAAGGCACACTTTTCCTGCTCACCTCGTAAATCAGTTTTCAGCTGAACTAATTGCAGAAGTATGCATACTTTACACAACACAACATGGCACAGCACAACCCGTGCATACACATGTAGATGTGCAGGGAGCATGTTGTAGCTAAACTGATGAGACATAAATCAATGAAATCAAAGATAAAATTAACACTGGTAAGATGTACTAGATATATGCAACAGCAACAGAAATCCATTTGATTAGTGACCCAGGCTTAGGGTTAAAGCAATTCTTAAGGACCTATTTGTAGAATAGGGCTACAAAACTGTTAGTAGGGGTACCTTATGTGTTTCTCTTCAGATTAAATGACTAGAATGTAAAACCTCCAAAACAAGGATTTTTGGTCTGTTCTGTTTACAGTGGTAGTCCCAGGACCTACCTTTACCAAGTTTGCACTCTGTATTAGTCAGGGTCCTCCAGAGAAACAGAACAATGGGAGATTGTGTGTGTGTGTGTGTGTGTGTATATATATATTCATATACAATCCCTATATAATAATCCCTGTATAAATATAGAAAGACATTTATTGTAAGGAATTGACTTCCATGATTCTGAAAGCTGAAAGTACCAAGATCTGCAGTTGGCTAGCTGGAAAACCAGGAGAGCTTATGTGTAGTTCCTTCTGAGTCTGAATTCCTGAGAACGAGTAGAGCCGCTGGTATATTTCCTAGTCTAACAGGTAGCAGGCTTGAGACCCAAGAATAGCTGATGTTTTAGTCTGAGTCCAGAGACTGAAAAAGACCAATGTCCCCGCTCAAACAGTCAGGCAGGAGGGGTTTCTGCTTACTCCCTTTTGTTCTGTTCAGGTCTTCAAGTGATAGGAGGACCCACCTGCATTAGGGAGGGCGATCTGCTTACCTCAGGCCACCAATTCAAATGTTAGTCTCATCCCAAAACACTCTCACGCAACACCCAGAGTAAAGTTTGATCAAATGTCTAGACACCCCTTGGCCCACTCAAGTTGACACATAAAATTAACTGTCACACACTCCATAAGTATTTGATGATTTAATAAGTAAGCGAATTCAATGAATGTTAAGTTGTTAGAATAGTGGCTAGACCAGAATAAATGCTAAATTAACATTATTAGTATGAATTTTCCCAGAAGTATTTGAAGTATTCTTGAACCAGGGTAGACTTATAGCTAATTGTATACAATGCAACATGTACTATTTCAGATTTGGACATTTGACAGGAACCTTTCAGTTCTAATATTATTTATGCAAACAGTCCATTATAGGCTGCATGGGAGATATTTTCATCTTTCTGGTTCTCCTTTGTGAAAATAATATCTAACCTATTACTAGAACACCTAGATGTGATGATAGTTCTTTCCAGAATAGATTTAGGGACAAATATTTCTGTGGCGTGTTAGTATGTGTGTGTGTGAGGGGGTGTAGACACACATAGATGAGTATGCTGCCTATTTTTTAGATATACTCATACACTGATATACCAATATGTTGGTATTCATTAGTCAAAATAGTTATAATATTAGAACAGAAACTTATAACAGGAATGTAAAGATAGATCAATTAGTAATTATCTCTTAATGATCTCCTCTTTACTTGGCCCTGAAAAGAAACTGGGGATATAAGAGAAGAAAATAGGAGATCATCTCTACCCTCTGAAGGCTTACTGAATTAGCTATAAAGACAGTTGTGTAAGAGTTGACTGGCATTGCAGAACTATAGGGAATCAAGTGTAAAATATGTAATATTGATGCTGAGTACCTTTGTAATTCAAAGAAGAAAAAGGAATAAGTATTACTTGTAACAGTCGGAGAAGGTGAACATTGAAATAATTGCATGTCCACTTTAAAAATTTGGAATATTCTTTTCAGCGTCCTGTTGAAATTGCCTCCTTGCTCTTCCTGTTTTGTCTCTCCCACCTACCACAGCTGTGACATTCCCTCTGGTGCCTCTGGGGTGGACGTGCCACGGGCTGAAGAATTCCTGCGCGTGATTTACTTCCTTCTTGCTGTTTCTTGTAAATCTTTCACAGATATTACTCGCTTGCAGGAGGTGATTTTATTGACTTGGCAGCTGCCTTGTTTAAAACTAGATTATTTTTGAAGTTAGGAATGTCTATGACCAATGAAACACTGAGTTTAAAACAAAACCAGACTAGATTTAATCAGCTCTGAAGAGAAGAAATCAAAACTACAAATGCATGGAGATTCTTCTCTGACAGATGATTAGTGCTCAGACTTTGAGCTTGCGTGAAAGATAATGAAGGTGCTGGAGTTTACTTTCATCGTCCCGGGAATGCTTGCCGTATTAGTTCCTTAGGGCTGCCATAACAAATTACTGCTAGCTTGGTGGTTTAAAACAACAGAACTGTATTCCTCCATGGTTCTGGAGGCCAGAAGTCCAAAATCCAGGTGTTCACAAGGCTATGCTCCCTCTAAAGGCTCTAGAGATGAATCATTCCTTGTCTCTTTCTGCTTCTGGTGGCTCCAAGTGTTCCTTGGCTTGTGGTAGTGCAACTCCAATCTCTGCCTCTGTCTTCCCATGGCTGTCTCTTTGTGTCACTGTTTCTCCTCCTGTCTTCTCTTTTGAGGACATTTGTCATGGATTTAAGGTCTGTCTTGTTAATCTAAGGTGAGCTCCTCTCGAGATCCTTCCCTTTATTATATCTTGCAAAGACCCTTTTTTCAAATAAGGTTATATACACAGGTTAGAGCTTAGGCACACCTTATGAGGGGGCTACAGTTCAACCTGGTTCACTTACCTTCCCTGTTTTGTGGTCCATTCAGATGTAGAGAGGAGCTACAATGTTAGATTACTAGCTTGGCATGGCTAAGACCCAGAGGTTAAAGGACATATTGGGGATAAAATGTGAGTGACTTGACAGAGTAATTTTCAGAGTATGTTTTAAAATGTGTTATGTTAGTTGCTCCTCTATTGTTAGGGAAACCTCCATGTGAGGATTACACTGAACATGAGAAGCAAAAGTGTTTTCCGGTCTTTATAATTCAAATCATTCCTGTTAAATTAACATTTTATCAAGATATTCAGTGATTTTTTTCTACTTTTAGCTAGCATCTTGCCCAAATACTAGCTCTCTTCGTTACTTCAGATACCATCTAGAACATGAGTTATGAAATCTGTACTTTTTTTCACTAGATATCAGTCTTAAGAGGAAGTTTGATTTCAGATGAGTAGCATTTTTCCACTTTGATACACATATATCTTATTGCTTGAATATACTTTACAGGATAAGGCTTTCAGAAGTCCAGGGGGTGACAGACATGTCTATGCTGTTTCAACAACTTTATTCCCAGAGCCTAGCAGAGTACCTGTCAGGTAATGGATACTAAATACTTTTGCTGAATGTATAATGTTCTATAGAGGTCATATTTTCACATGGATTAAATGATGTATTTTGAGTCAAAATATGGCCACTTATTACTGATTATATTCTAATATTGTTTCTCCCTGCCCACCTAATTTTTTTCTTCATTTGGGGATCAATAGTGCCATTTTGATCATTTCCTCATATTTAGTTATAACATATGAAGAGTGGTCAGGGAGGATACCCTGATTGTTCAAGGAGATTTTGGAGGACTAAACTTTGAGTGCAGAAACTTGGATTTACATCCATAATCTCACTAGTTTCTCACACTTGGTATATGACCTTGGGTAAGTATTCATTTTTTCTAATTCTCTGCTTTCTCATCTGTTTATTCATTCAGCAAATATTTATTGATTATCTCTAGAGGCCCAGTGCTGTTCTGAGTGCTGGATGTGGAGCAGTGAACAGTACAGACCAGAGTCCTCACCTTCAGAGGTTTCAGCCTAGTGTAGGGAGAGACATTATAATACAAAATAATAAAGTATTAACGTGTATCAGATAAGTGCTATGGGGGAAAAATAGATCTGGAAAGGGATAGAGAATGCTGAGCGTGGGGAAGTAATGCAGTTTTGATTAGGGTGATCAAGGAAGGTGTCACTGAGAAGTGACATTTGATAAAGGTCTGAAGGAGTTGAAAAAGAGAGGCTTGCCTGTATCTGGGGGGAAAGCATTTCAGATGGAGGAAGGAGGAGGTGGAAAGTCCCTGTAGTGGATGCCTTGGTGTGCTGCTCAGATTCCTCCGTCAGTACTGACAGGTTCATTCCCTCAGCTGCTGGGAACTCAGCTGAATCCCTCTTTGGAAATTGCCTGCAACTGAAGAAAGCTACCTTCTCCAAGGTCACACTCTCCCTTGGGGCAGACTGCATCTAACTGTATCTAATGACCACTCTATATGGTGGTATAAAACCTGGCTCCCTGCCTCAAGGCAAGATTACAGTTCTGGAGGTCAGCTGTCTGAAATGGGATTCACTGGGCTAAAAATCAAGGTGTGAGCAGGGCTGCATTCCTTTCTGGAGGCTCTAGGGGAGAATCCATGTCTTTTCCTTTTCCAGCTTTAATGGCTACTCTAATTTGCTTGCTTGCGGCCATCTTCTTTCACCTTCACAGACAGCAACAGTGGGTCAAGTTCTCCTCCCATCAAATCACTCTGACCTGGCTCTTCTGCATCCCTCTTTCCCATTTTAAGGTCCCATGCAATTACATCGGATCCACCCAAATCATCCAAATGAATCTCCCTATTCATCTGAATAACAACCTTCACTCTGTCTACTACCTTCTTTCCCCTTTGTCATATAATGTAACATATTCATAGGTTCTGAGGGTTAGGATATGGGCATCTTTGTGGGGGGACAGTATTCCACCAACCGCAGATGGGAACATGAACACTTCATCATAACATGGAAGGGAAGAACCGGCACAGTTGCAGACGGGTAGGTAGATTCCATGTTGGGAACTTGTGGAAGGTTTTCTTGTTTTTGTTTTTTCTGATTAATTCACTTTTCTCAGTGAAGTAAGAAGGAAGGTCAACAGCTGAGAGGTACCAAGGGCTTGAGAAGGGAGAAGAAGTTATGGAAGTCCCCTAAGAGAGTGGGGGATGAGTTTGCCAGGACAACATCATAGTATTGCTAGGTGATACTGAAGGCTCTCATCTCTCCTACCTGCCTCATAGAATTGTTGAGAGGGTTGCAATAAATTATGTGTATATATATAATTATATATATATATGTGTGTGTGCAGATTTTTAAACTCTGATGCACTATATTAATAAAAGTTAATTTCCATTCGTTGCTCATCCTGTGTTAGTTCCCATTCTTTGTATTTGACATGTATGAACTAAATTAATCCTCGCAAAAAGACAAGGAAATTGGTATTATTAGTATGGTCATCTCCATGTTACAGATGAAATAAGTGAGGCTTTAAAGGGGTGAAATGCCCAAGGTCCCACAGTTGGGGAAAGGCAGAGATGGGAAATAAACCAGGCACACACTCAGAGGTGCCACTCTTCACCACTACTCTCTTCTGTCATTAACTTCATGCATCGCATTCCCGGCCAGATTTTGTGTTCCTTGAGGAGCAAGACCAATGCCTTCTACTTAAAAGGAAATAGTGTTACTTATTGCATCTAATACAAACAGACAGTGAATATCTCTGAATGAATTAAGCATGGTGACAGTTAAAAAAATAGTTTAAAAACATAAATCTTGGGCCTCCCTGGTGGCGCAGTGGTTGAGAGTCCGCCTGCCGATGCAGGGGATACGGGTTCGTGCCCCGGTCTGGGAGGATCCCATATGCCGCGGAGCAGCTGGGCCCGTGAGCCATGGCCGCTGGGCCTGCGCATCCGGAGCCTGTGCTCCGCAACGGGAGAGGCCACAACAGTGAGAGGCCCACATAACGCAAAAAGGAAAAAAAAAAAAAAAAAACAACATAAATCTTGACTCAGAGCACCATTTGAGTCCTAGTTTAATCATTTACTAGGAATATTGTGCAGTTTGCAAGTCCAAGCCTCCATTTCTTCACCTGTGAGATGGAGATAATAATGCGCTCCTCCTATGGAATCTAAAAAAAAAAAAAAAGGTTCTGAAGAACCTAGGGGCAGGACAGGAATAAAGATGCACACGTAGAGAATGGACTTGAGGACACGGTGGGGGGGAAGGTTAAGCTGGGACGAAGTGAGAGCGTGGCATGGACATATATATACACTACCAAATGTAAAATAGCTAGTGGGAAGCAGCCGCATAGCACAGGGAGATTAGCTCTGTGCTTTGTGACCACCTAGAGGGTGGGATAGGGAGGGTGGGAGGGAGACGCAAGAGGGAGGAGATATGGGGATATATGTATATGTATAGCTGATTCACTTTGTTATAAAGCAGGAACTAACACACCATTGTAAAGCAATTATACTCCAATAAAGATGTTAAAAAAAATAATAATGCACTCCTCCAAGTTTTGCTGTGAGGACTTGGAAATCCTCTAGGCAGGCTTCCCTGTGCCTGTCACAAGAAGGCACACAGTAAGCTTGAGTTGCTATTTTGTTAAATAAATTTTTTGTTGAGAAGTAGGAAGGATTTCTCATCCTAACCCCAAGTAAAACTCTTCACATATCCTGCATCAGGACCTTGTTGTCTCCAATGCCCCCCAAATTCAGGAGTCTAGTCTCCAAAGACCACATGCCTCACCCTTTTCTTCTCTCTGTGCCTCATTTTCCACGTCAGAACTTCCATGAACATAATCTAAGGTCAGCCAAAATACAAGTTCACTACCAACTGTAGGAATCTTACTGTACCACTTAGCTACAGTGAGGTCATTTATGGGTACCTACCTCATTTCTCAGTTTAATGTGACATAGCTGAGCACGTTAATTAGCCTTTCACAGTCACCTGTAGTTTTTCTTCCTGTTTCTTCATTCATTCGTTTATTTCACTCATATTTATGAGCCAGGCCCTTTACCAGGTGCCCTGGGCCAGTGCTGAACTGTCTTCTCTTTCATCCTCTCTTCAGTTCCTTCCCTATGGTTTCTCCAGGTCTTAATCCTGAGTCCAGGCTGGAGAGCATGCTAAATGAAATTGTTTAATATGTCCCCAATTTCATACAGCTTATAATAGAAGGGGTCTGCATACTTACTCTTCTTGGTGGAATCTTTCTCTTTGAATAGTCTTTACTATCCTAAGACCATCCAGCTTCACGATTTAGAAAGATTTTATGTTTTATTTCCTTGGTTTTTGAGCCTATTTTGTTGAGCTGCTTTTAGAGTGACTTTGGGTTGCTAGTATTTAAGTAAATGCTGAATAACATTTTATACTTGAAATCAATGTTTTAGGAGGTATCTTTTAAAAATATGATTTGAAAGTGTTAGTAGTACCCGCATTATAGAGATATTTTATATTTTGCACGATGTACCACCCATGTGTCAGGCAGTACACTGAACACCATACATATTTACTTATTTGATTCTCACAGCAGCTCCAAGAAAGGTGGATTTATTATCCCACTTGTTTTCATTTGAGGAAACTGAAATGCAGAGGGATTAACTGATCTTCTCAAGGTCACAGACTAGTTCTGGGTTTTAGAAGGCTCTCATCTAGGCTTTCAAACTGTGACATTTGACTCCAAAGCCCTTGTCCTAACCCCAGAGCTAGAGAGAGAAAAACATATTTTAGTAAAAAACAAACAAAAGTCACCAATCGTGGATCAGAAACAGATTTTGCTGTACTTAGAGTTTCCCAGGGCAAAAGACAAAAGACTTGACTTGCTCTTTCTCTCCCCTCCCATCCTCTTCTTCCCCTCCCCTCCTCTCCTCTATTCTTCCTTTCCCTCATCTATGCTCCCCTTCCCTTCCCTTCCTTCCTTCCTTCCCCTTCTCTCTTCTTCTTTTCCTTCTCCTCCTCTTCTTTCTTCCTCCTTCTTCCCTTCTCCCTCCTTTTCTCTCTCCCTCCCTCTCTCCCCTTTTTCTCCACCTCTCCTTTGTTGCCCTGTGATACCTGATAGTGATAACATCCATTTCCTTCATGAGAAGCCCAGCCCCTGCCAGGGCCCAGGGGAGGCACTTCTAGGAGCTGACAGGATGCTGACTCACATCTCAGTTGCTCACTCATATCAGGGGTAGGACACCAATATCCTGGCCCCAGCCCAGCACCAAGCCCAGGCCAGGTGTGCTTTATGACTTTTACCCAGCATGGGGTGGAGAGCTCAGGTCTGCATCTCTCTCCTGGCAGGCTCTAGCTCCATCGTCTCTGAGTACATCCTTGGACAAAAATAGTTAAAAGCCTATATTATCCCCCCATCTCACCCAAAACAATAATTTTCAAGATAGTGTAGTTAAAATTTATGTTCCAGAAGAAAATTAAATACACTTGAAAGGGAAAAGTCCTGATAGAGATGAACCCGTTTTTACCTTGCTAAGCCAAAAGCCTGACGTCTAGAAGTACATGTATTTTGGGTGTTTTACAGATTTAAGACTTCCACAAGAATTGTCAGTAGGCACTCACTTTATAATCTGCATATCTAAATGGGCTCATACAAGAGATTCCTTACAGGACAAAATTATAACTTATGCAAGGCTCCAGCTTCTCTCCCAGAATGCTGAAACAGACACACACAGAACAGCTAGTAATTTTCAGTTTCTACTCTGAGTCCACTCTGAGTCTGAGTAATGTTATTCCATTACTGTAACCAGAAATCCCACATTTCACTTTGGAGAACTCAAGCATTGTGATTATATGATGATATGATATGGTGATGTGATTATATGATAATTTTCCTTGGCTGATGAATATTTACATTTCTCATTTTAATTCAACTGCAGCTTTAATTTGTACTTTATATGGGAAATAATTTAAAATGTTTCCCTGAAAACCAAGTATGAATCACTACAAATATCCAGGTAACCAGTTGTTCCCTTTGGCATTTAATGGGCTGACAATTTAACATTGCAGCCAACAAATAAACATTGTGGGTATTTGTTGCTAAAGACTAGTGAAGATTAAAAATCCAATTAGCCTTGTTATCTGTTGCTCACCTACTATCACCTGGCAAGGTTTAATCTCCACTGGACAGAAATTAAGACCAAGAGTTATCAGTTACTTCAGAAAGTAGGAAAGTAAGGCACCTATTAAACCAAGTGTGGGATTTTTTTGTTTTTGGTTTTTTGTCTGTTGCAGAATAATTTTTTAAATCCTTATTTAATCCAAGCCTTTATAGAATAATGCAGGTTCTCAATGAAAAGAGGAATGTTTTTTAAACACACGAAAGCAGAATGGTATTTGGTATGGTAGAGGCTGTCTGCACATGTTTCTTATGAAGAAAAACTCATGGAATTGTTTGACAGGTTGATAGAAGGGGTTAAGCAAATAGTTATGGTCTGAAGACTTTCTAAATAATAATAATCATAACTACAAATAATTGTTAAGTGCTTACTATGTGTCAAATGCTTTATTGCATTTAATCACTGTAATATCTAATGAGGTAGGAACTATTAGAATCCCTATATTACAGATGAGAAAACTGAGGCTTTGAGAGGTGACATGATGTGTACCTGGTCACATAGCAATCAGGGGTAGCGTCAGAATTTAAACTCAAGTCTGTCTAAGAGCTTATTTCCTTAATCACTATATTTGAATGATTATAAACCCATGATGCCTTACTGAACTTAGGAAAATTGTCCTATCATGTGTCTGTGAGAACCTTTAACGTGTCTGTTTATCTTTGGAAATGGTTCTGAGTCATTCCCTCCAGAGCCCTCACCTTAATTACTGGTCTCGGGTGTATGGGGGCTTTGGCATGCAAATGGCACTGACAGGACTCTTCCATGGCACTGACAGGACTCTTCCTGTCCTTTCACTCAACTGGCTCATAGTAAGGACTCCCAGTACCCTCTAGACACTGTTCCAGCAGTTTCTTTGCATCTACTGGGCCTTCTAGGAGCCCTGTGAGCTTGCATGCTAGGAAGCTTTCCGAGGTAGAAGTAGGAGCAAGGGGATATACGGTAGCAGCAGAAGGCAATGGGTTATGCTTCATTTGAGTGTGGCAAGACTGAAGTAAGAAAGTGCCCTGAACCATTTAGAGAAATTAGGGGGGCAAAGGCATTTCTCACCACCTGTGGGCCTCTTTCACAGTTGGTAGAATAGGTGCTTGATTGGGCTTGGCCTGTGTGTGCAGAACAGGACTAAGTGGCCCAGGAAGACACAAAGGGAGTAGAAAATCTGGGCCCTGCTGCAGCTCCTTTAAGAGACTGGTTCCTGATGAAACCACCAGCCCTTAAATATTGAAATCTTAATGCTGTCTTTTTAAAGTAGTCACCTTAGTGATACATGCACTAATTTCAGCAGTGCTGCCAATGCTCATTTACAAAAGCCCTTTGAAAAATTACTTTCAGAATTATTTTGACTATTTTTATATGGTTTCTAATTAAAGAGTAAAGTTTTAAATAACAAAAAAATAGTTTTTATTAGTTTATAGGAGGTTGACTAGGCATCACACAGAAGGGAAGTCTGAGAGAGAAACTAGATCAGAAATGGAAATCCAGTGGTTATTGGCAGGCACTAGCTGGATCTAACCAAGGATTAATTCACCTCTCTCTTCCACTACTTTGTTCCTATTAGGTAGAGATGAGATAGGAAAGGCAAGTTCCAGACACTGGCAGTATTGCTGGAATAATATAGCACCTTAAGGCACATACTCTTCATCAACAAGCTTTGAAACTTATATTCATAATTTTATTAAATCAATTATTTGATATCTCCCTGAAACACTTATCTAGTTATAACTGTGTCTGATTGAAAAGAGTCAAAAAGTCATTAAATCTTCCATACCATGTATCTGGTTCCCTGAGTTTCTTTGTTTTGCTTGGGAGTTGCCCTCTTGGCTCACAAAATGATCTAGAACAATAACAGTGGTGATGACATTTCTTGAGTGCTAACTCCATTTTAAACGTTCTAATTATATTTCGTGTATTTAATCCTCACAATCTCCCCATAAGAAAAAAAAATCATTATTCTTATATTTCCATCCTGGATGTAAGAAAACTGAGACTCAGGGAATCACAGAATTCTGTGATTGATAAAGGTGACCCGTTACTCAGGAAGAGCCCCAGCCTTCTTTATTCTCCTTTCTGCTCTTGCAATGATGTATTCAGTAGGTGCTCTGTTAAAATATAAAAGTTTAGTGTTTTATTGTATTTTTCACAACTGATTCATCTTTTTCATATTAAATGAAAGTGATCCCAAGAAGTCAGAAAACTAAAAATCACCTGAAATCAAAGCACCAAAAAAATTGATGCTTTGGTGCATGTCATTGCAGCTATTCAGATTTTGTTCCTATTTCATAGCCCCATGACACTCATTGCACTTGAACTCATTTCCACGGAAGCTGTTTGTGAAGATACCGGCACGTATGAATGACTACTTTCTTTTACAGTCACTTAATGCTATAGTCAGAGTAAATCCCTCTATGTACATACTAGATCTGTTTTGCTTTTCTGTGATTTTATGACCAGGGTGGTGTTTTCCCTTAAGACAGTTGGGTGTTTCCTTTTGGCTTAAATATCCTTCATCATTTTCCTTTCTGCCATGAAGGTAGGAAGGGAAGGAAAGAAGAGAAACATGTTTTTCATGGGTATCTATGATGGGCTATCTTTTGTGTTCAGCACTGAATATAGATTTGCTAATTTCATCTATAAACACTGTATTAAGTTTCCTTGTTGCATAGATAAGGATGCTGGGCCTCTAAGAAGGGACTAGGAATGCACAGCCAGTCTGTGACAGAGCTAGGATTGGATTCCAAAATTATGACTCCAAAGGCCATGCAATTCCCCTGTATCATGTGACCAGAACTCCTGCATCTCTACTGATGGGCCAGCAGCTGGTATATCTGCCCAGCTCTGCTAAGGAAAGGTCATTCAACCCCTGCCTATGCTTAACTTACCCCAGCTACTCATACAGATGAATGTCAGTGTAGATTCAGCATTCCTTCTGAGCCCTGGGACAACCAACTCTGGAGCATAGTAGCAACCCTCTCTGGCCAAACAGGGAGATTGTGGAATTGTTCATGGCTGCCAGAGTGCAAGATGGTAAAGACTGTTAAAGGCAAATTTCAGAGAATGGGGTCAGAATCCCCAGTGGTTACTTTAACAATATTCAGACAGTCTTATGTGGTCTTGTCCTATACAAAAGAAGTTGAGTGTAGTGATCCTAAACATTTTCCCTGGTGTCTGTGAACCTGAGGCTACATCTTGCTGCAGAATCCTTTCCTTTGTTTTAAGTAGACTTTCATGGTACATGATGCTGTACCAACGTTTCAGAGCTCTCTCCTCTGATGCATCCTAGCCCTCAGTCTGCTTCATCAGTAGCAGAGGCATCTGCTTCATGACCTTGGTCCCCTCCCAGCAGAAGAGGGAGCTCCCCTGCTAGGGATGGTTTTCACCTCCATGTCTGTCATAGCTCAGATCCTGCCTGCAGTTAATGATGCACAATTGATAAATTTCTAGCCATTAAAATAGAGAAGTTCTTTCTTATATCTCACGGTGATTCTCTCTATTGCTACATCCCTCCGCTAATTTTAATAAATATGGGTAGGAGGACTTGAAGAAAATGGAATTTCCCTGCCTAGTGTTCTCTTCCTGAAATTATAGTTTTGCTTCTTTGAGTTAAGCCACTTTTTAAATCATGGATAAATGTTTGCAAGTCTGCTAAACCTTTTAAAATGGCATACACTCACTTAAAATACAAACCTCGAGAAACTTCTTGGTGAAAAGAGAAGTATCTGGAAGTCCTGCATTGTATATATTCTTATCAAATCCAAATCGAACCACCACCCTTTTCATAAATGCCCACCCAGACATTGTGAGTTCACACCAACTTGACTTCAGCATCTTGAACGTCAACATGTATTCCAATCTCAGACCTACAGAGAAGGCAAATTTTGGTATCAAGCTCTGGGATCAAGTTCTGTGTCTTCCCTGGCCACTTGTGAAACTTTGGGCAAGTCCCTTGGCTTTATCTGAGTCTCAATATCCTCAACTGTAAAATGAGGATAATCATACCCTTTCTTACTATTACAAGAAATTAATACAAGATATTAGGAAGGCACTGTGTGGGGTAGCACTTTACAAACACTAGCCAGAAGTCAAAAGTTTTCATGACAACATTTTGAACACATTCCCTTCAGCCGCATCAGCAAGTTGCAGAACCCTGTGGGTTGCATCTAGGTGTGGATCACTCTGCCAGGGTTTGAATTGCCTGCTTAGCCTCTTACAGGCTGTGTGACTTTGGGTGAGTATGAAACCTCTCTGCGCTTCATTTCTCTCATTTTTAAAATGGGAGTGACGGCGGTGGTCCTAAATTCTTGGGAGTTGTTTCAGAGAATTCACTGAAGTTGGGTAGCACAAGGGTAAGTGCTCACTCCGTATTAGTACTGCTTTGCTTCGGGTAGCAGACAGTCACCAAATGTCGATTAACCTCTTACGGTTTCATTCCACCCATCAAATTTTAACCAGCTGTTGCTATTAGCTGTCTTGTGTTTTGTTTATAGTTCTTTTACAAAGGATAGTTTAGGTTTTCTGAATATGTACATATGGAAACATACAAACACACACACACATATATTTTGTGCACTCCTTCTTTATTGTCTTGCATAGTGGAGATTTGTTGTGATAATTGGTGGGTTGATTTTTTTTTTTTTTTTCCCGGAGCACTTCTTCTAGAATCCTTCTTTGTTTCACCCTTGTAGTTGAGAGAGTTTAATAATTCCCTGCTAGCCTCAGCGCCTCATGGATGTCAAGCTGCCCAGGGAACCGAAGCTGAGTTATCCCTTGGCTGTGATGAGTGTCTCTGTCCATTTAAGGTCCACTTATCGCCTTGAGCTCTCGGCTTAGCGAGAGAAGAGTTGTTACACTTGGAGGGAAGTTTCCTGTGTCATAAGCGGAGGTAGAGGAGCATGTGTGAAACCAGCTGCCATGAAATTGAATTACAGGTGTATTCTTGCAGCCTTAAATGGCTCCATTTTACCATGGGCCTCTCTGTTTGTTTGGAACAAATAACTGCAATTTACTAGGATGCTAAAAGATGACGGGGTAAGCAGTCAGAGGTGGTTTAAGGTCTCCATAATGATGGAAAATTACTCCTATCCATTTTAAGTACAGTTTCTCTCCCCAGCCACCACATTTAAATGTGAAGAGAGGAAATACCTCACTTTTTAATACTCTTCTCTCGGCACAATGCTCTTTAAAGGCGCTTCATGTTCCTTTAATGCTCTTAACCACACACCAAATCACTTTTATTTATTAACCTCTGGAATATGTTCAGTAATGACTTCTGAGGCGGCCAGGAGTGAATGGCCAATTTGCTTTCCTTAACCCATTTCCTCTTAATTTGGTGGAGATGGTATGGAGCTTCTGGAAATAGGAGTCACAGAGGTCCTTTAAGGAGGAAAGCTCCCAGACACCTTGTTTCTTCCTTATAAATGAACATTGTTGGAAGTGATTTCTGTGTCTCACCTTCTTCCTTCAATGTACTGTAGCTTTCCAAGGAGCATTCTTGTTTTCTTTTCAAGAAGGAATGTAAATAATTATAAAGTTTTTTGGGTTTTTTCCCTGGGACTGTTCACAGACAGATAAGCTGCTTCAGCCTGTGGTTGGAATGCCATGGTGGTGGTGGTAGTCGTTTTTATGTGAAACAGGGGTTAAAAGTGATCATCATTTTGTCAGACCCAAGCCAAGGTAGCGTAGGATCAAAATGTGTATTTTCTGTGGATGTTCTACATTTAAAAATAAATTGCTTAGTTTCCTAAATGATAACTGTCTAGTATTTGAGACATTTCTCATGAAAGGAAACTTGGAATTAGGTGGGAGATGTTGCACATGGCACATTGGTAGTTTCAGGCTCCACTCCTCATACTTATGGTTTTAGTCATTTTTTTACTATACAAATATAAATTAATAATTTTTTTGGTAAAATTCCTATAATGAACAGAGGAATTTTACTCTTCAATCCCCACCCTTCAACCTATTCCTTGCCCCGTTAATACTAGTTAGGTGTGTGTGTCTTGCAGATGTTTTGACATGAATGCACATGTATAAATTGGTGCAGAGAACAATGTATATGTTTTGCTTTGTGATTATTTTAAGTAAATGGGATCATATTTTATTATTATTTCTGTGGTTTTTTTTTTTTTTTTTTTTTTTTTTCACTTAACACTCTATTGTGTAGATTGTCCACATCAATACATGTAGATCTAGGTCATTCTTTTTAAGTGCTGATTGGTATTCCATGATAATGGATGTACTACAACTTATTTAACATATTGATGGACATTCAAATTGCACTATTTAGCTTTTACGAAAAAGCTGTAGCTGTGAACATCTGTGTCTAATGTCTTTTTATGCATACATGTGCTAGATCTCTAGGATAGACATCTAGTTTTTATTGCAACATTATATTATTGGAACCTCTTGACTAGTCATCCTAATGATGGACTAAAGATGGTTTATGTAGAGACTGCTAACTGATACACATTTGCAAGAGCGTGTGAATTTTGGCCCATGGAGCTGTGTTGGGCAAAATTGTTAAATCAGAATTAAAACCTAACGGTGGGGCTTCCCTGGTGGCGCAGTGGTTGGGAGTCCGCCTGCCGATGCAGGGGACATGGGTTCGTGCCCCGGGATGGGAGGATCCCACATGCCGTGGAGCGGCTGGGCCCGTGAGCCATGGCCACTGAGCCTGTGCGTCCGGAGCCTGTGCTCCGCAACGGGAGAGGCCACAGCAATGAGAGGCCCGCGTACAGCAAAAAAAAAAAAAAAACAAAAAAAAACCCTAATGGTGATTTGTGTTTGTTTGCCTGTAAGAAACCCCGCAGAGCTGAACATGCATACTTCAAGATGGTGTTTTGCTGAAAGCCTCCTTTCGGTTTTAAGGTTCGTTGGATTCGCTGTCAAAATATCCACTCGTTTCACACAAATAAACAGCTTTAATCAATTCTTTAATGAAAGGTGATTTAACTTAATTTTAATATATAGTCATTAGAAGATTAGAGAAACAAAACAGGGTATACATCACCAAGTTGGGCCGACACCTACTTCCAGATCCAGACAGCAGCTGGGAAGTCCCGAGTGACAGCAATCTGGAGCCCCATCTGGGAAGGGTCCCGGGCGGTGCGTCCATCCCACGGGTGAGACTTCAGATTGGAGTTCTGGCTTCCGTTTATAATTCCAGGCCACAAAAGGATATCATCATTCTGCGTGCCGAAATGCAGCTCTGGATTTATTTTAACAATGCTATTGGTTTCACCATGTGGGTCACAAGATTTTCCAGACCCTGGGGGACTGGCCAGGTCCCCAGGGCTCAAGACATTCCAAGACCCACTCCCTTTCTGATAGTAAGTGCCACTTCACTTGCTAGCAGCAATTGTTAGGTGTGCAAGCAAGTACACAGTCCAGGCAGAGTCACAGGTCGGTCAGAGGCCTGCTTCTGTCTCTGAAGCCTGAACAAGATGACTTTATTAATTTTCCCAACAGATGGAGAGAACTGTGAATTTTTTTTTAAGTAAATTAAAGAATTCATGGTAATCAACTTTTGGATCATCTCCCATAAAAGTGAAAATGAATGTGTTCAAGAATGGCCAAGGGATATTGAGTTTGGATTGTTTCACTGTACTGTGCAGAAGACATGTGGGGTGAGGATAGCACACATGATGTATGGGATGATATTTGGAGTCAGACCAGCCTGGGTTTGAACCCTGGGCTTCTGACATAGGAGCCTTTGAGATCTCCGGTAGTGGGCTGTTTCTAAGCTTCTTTACAGCAGGGTTGACCATAACATATCTCTTGGAGTGGTCATGAGGATGAAAGGAGCTAGTGTGTGTAAGATGTCTAGATCAGCACCTGCCACCCAGTGGGTCATCAAGAGTGTATTGTTTAGAAAGTATTGTTACTCTCAACAGTATCATTCAATATCTTTATGACCACCAAGTTTACTTATAATCTCACTAAGCCTGCTATTTGCTCCATAAAAGAGGAAGCCAAATATGATAATCTCAAAGATCCTTTGCAATATTTTCATTTCAACAAGTGGTTCTTCCTTTTGAAAAGTGAAAGTTTTGTTCCTTGTCTTTGTAAGCCTTTTAGTTAACAGGACACACGCACACACACACATATACAGTATATAGATTTGGTGGACAACACCACAGGACGCAGACTCTTCCAAGGCAGAGCATCAAAACAGTCAAGGAGTGTCAGTCCCAATCTAGAGCAATCCAGGTGTGAAAGATCTCCTTTACCTAAGACAAGAGTTGATCCACAGAAAGAGCCTTCCCATTCTGCTCTCCTGGGCTTCACTGCATTCTGTCCGTCCACTGACTTATCCTCTGTCAGAATGACCACATTATTCCATGATATGGATGTACTGCAATTTATTTAGCATATCTGTGGACATTTAAATTGTGTTATTTTGCTTTTACAGAAGATGTGTTGCTGTGAACATCTGTGTATATGTCTTTATATACATGTGTGTGCTACATCTCCAAGGTAGATGTAATGACCTCTTGCCCTCAGGCTCTGTCTCTCCCAGTGGGTGTTGCTTGTGCAATAACCATTACTCTCTATTTAGCTGTTTTAACAACAGCTAAACCACTATCATTTATTAAGGCATTTACATGCTAAACATTTTACATACATTAATTTGTTCATTCAGTAGTTGATAAATATTTATTGAATATGATTTATGTGCTAAACACTATTCTAAGTGCTGGAGTAACAGCAATAAACTCAGTTTCTGGTCTCATGGGAGATTCATTTTAGTGGAGAGTCTCAGACAACAAAAACTGATATTTTTTTTCTTCATACAAATTTGTATGAAGAAAAATAAAGCGGATAATGGTGAGAGATGCTAATTACATAGAGTTTTCAGCTAGGGCCTCTCTGAGGACTATCACTTGAGCAATGATTTGAATATGTGTGAATATATCACAGATTTTATCATATATGTTTACATAGATGTTGTGTTTGTGTGTGTATATCACTGCAATGTAATCATTACTCTCCCCATTTTACAGATGAGTAAACTGACACTAAGTATGCATTAAAATGGTTTAGTATGCATTAGAAATGCTTTTCAGTAGCAAGTAACAGAACAGCCATGTAACAGTGACCTAAACAAATAGATGATTTTTTTCTAAAGTGAAAAGAACTCTGGGGAAGTCAGCAGCTCCTGACTCTGATTAAACAACTAGGTGATGTTAAGGCACTCATCTCTGTGATATTCTCAGCCTTCTCCTCTTAGACTTAGCATGGCTTCTGCAGGAGGCATGTCTGCATTCCACGTAGGAGCAAGGAAGGAGGAGAGGCACCTGTTCCATCCCATCTATCTCTTATCAGGGAAGAAAGTAGCCTCGACAGATTGCCTCTGTAGTCTTGTTGGGAAGATCAGTGTCCCCTGGCCATGGCTTTCTGTGAGGAAGACTGAGGAAGTGGGTATTTAGTTTTTGCCTTTTCTGTAGAGGAAGAAAGTAAGGGAGAAAGTGGACATGAGTGTTGGCTTGCTGTTGGCTTTGCCATGAGTTACGAACCCAACAGCCCATGTAAGCTGGGTCTATCTGGCAGCAAAGTTCTCCTCTTCTAGTCTGTCTGTAGCAGATTCATTTTGGATAGTCATCATCTCTTACAGGATCTGGAGGAGGTGACTAATGTTAGTGACAGCTTCTACTAAAATTGTAGCACCCCAACATGGGAGGTTACAACAGAGTTTTGAATGAGGTATGACTAATATGGATAATATCACTCTCTGCTCTTTTAAGTGTAATTTCCAGACATTGGAATTTTTCTGGCCCATCTTTTCCTCTGATCAACCTATTGTTTCATAAGAGTTTGCCTATGATTGATGGATGATGTTGCAAATCCGGAGACCACAAGCATGCTTGCAGATGCAATTTAGATACTGGGTCACAGGGACAATACTAAAGTAAATGATGTATCTTTTGAAGAAATACTGGTATAGTATTACTTGGGAGTTGTCCAGAGTTACATAATTCATCATACCCACTGAGTGTCCTTCAATTTACAGCTGTTTTTACCTATACAGACTCATTGGCTTTACACTGCTATCCTAAGAAGTGATGCAGGAATCATTATTGCCCTCTTACATGTCTAAACTGACACCTAGAAAAAACTAAATGACTTAAAATATTAAAATAAACATAATGTTTTCTCATCAGGTGTTCCTCAGTCTTACAAAAAAACCCCACTCTGTTAAAGTAGATTCAATTAAACCCCTTCAGACAGATGACTGCCTTGAATTCTGAACTGTCATTGGTTAGATACAGAATCATCATTCCTAGAATACACGTCTATTCACTTGCTCTAGTATATTCTAGAAGCCTTTCAAAGTGAAATGATTAAATCATCAAATCTTTAAAAAATATTTTCTGGCCATTTTCTAACTGAAGGAGAGAATAATACATGCTAATTGTCAAAGGGACAAACAATATGAAATGTTTACACAGTGAAATTTTTCTTTAGTCACAACCTTATGTTTATCTTTAAGATAAACACCATTAGCAGATTAGTTTATATCCTTTCAGACATTTTTCAATAACCATTTGCAGTGGTTATTATTTTGTAATTATTATTATCACTACTAATGGAATATAATAGTGTTTTACTTTTGTTGCCTAAACTATATTATGAACTATATTATGATCTTTCCATACCAGTGTATCTACATCTACCTAATTATTTTTAATGGCTACATAGTAGTTTATTTAAGGATGAATTATGATTATTGCATCCCATCCCCTAATAGTAGCCATTTCGTTTTTTCCCCCAAATTTTAATATCCTATTAAGCATTTTTGAAAATTGGGCTTCCCTGGTGGCGCAGTGGTTGAGAGTCCGCCTGCCGATGCAGGGGACACGGGTTCGTGCCCCGATCCCGGAAGATCCCACATGCCGCAGAGCGGCTGGGCCCGCGAGCCATGGCCGCGGAGCCTGTGTGTCCGGAGCCTGTGCTCCGCAACGGGAGAGGCCACAGCAGTGAGAGGCCCGCGTACAGCAAAAAAAAAAAAAAAAAAAGAAAAAATATATATATCTTTAAGCAGATATCTAGTATTTTCATAACAAAACTACCCAGAAATGATGTTGATTTGTTAGAAGGTAGGTGTGTTTAAGATTTTATAGATATTACAAAATTACCCTCCACAGTAGTGTAAAAGGTGCCTATTTCCCTACATTCTTACCAGCACAAGGTATTGTGCATTTTTCGTCATTGTTAATCTGAAAGTTAAAACAATTACATGTCTATTTTACTTTTCATTTATTTTGCATTTCCTTGATTAATGGTGATCTCAATTATCTTTTCACATGATTGTTTGTCACTAATGCTTTTGTCATTACATCTTCATGCTCTTTGACCATTTTTTTACTCGGTTGTTTTGTTTTTTGATGAAATTCTTTAGATTTTATAAATATTTACCCTATGTATGTTACGTACGTTGTCAATCCTTTTTCCCTCACTTTTAACTTGTTTTTATGGTATCTTTTGCCATACCAAGTTAAACTGTTTTATATATTCAGATGTGTCAATCTTCTTTCTTAGTTTATGACCTTATTGCAATGAAAAGTCAGAAACTGATTATACAGTAGTTCAAGTTGGAAATCCACTCAGGGTGGAGCTTTGGCAATATGGGAGTTCTGAGACTTGAGTAGTTATCATCTTTTTTTAAAAAATATAAATTTATTTGTTTGTTTATGTATTTATTTATTTATTTATTTTGTGCTGCGTTGGGTCTTCATTGCTGCGCATGGGCTTTCTCTACTTGCGGCGAGTGGGGGCTTCTCTTGTTGTGGAGCACGGGCTCTAGGCACACGGGCTTCAGTAGTTGTGGCGCGCAGGCTCAGTAGTTGTGGTGCACGGGCTTAGTTGCTCTGCAGCATGTGGGATCTTCCCAGACCAGGGCTCAAATCCGTGTCCCCTGCTCTGGCAGGCGGATTCTAACCACTGCACCAGCAGGGAAGTCCCGGAGTAATTATCATTCTGTGGCTGATATTTACCCACACCCATTTGCAGTGTAGTCCAAACCAGAATTTAATAACCCATAGCATATTTGCACAGACTTTCTCATTTTCTAACCATTTAAAATTAGCTCTGAAAGATGAGTGACTCATTTTTTAATACAGTCCCCTTTGAATTTAGCTCTACTCTGAGAAGGGGAGAGTCAGCGGCTCAGTTACAAAAGAACAGGAGTAACTTAAATTCTTAGAAAGTTTCATGCTTTTGTTTTGCTCAAATGTTCTCTCTAATGTATGAAATTGTAGGCTCAACCCAAACTTGTAAATGGTGATGAGTTTTCCAAATGAAAGTGATCTGAATAAAAATGATCAGGTGAGAGAAGAAAGAAAAGCCACGGTATTTGGCTATTCGACTAAATCTGCAAGTTAGTGAGACAGTATGAATATAAATGACACATGGAATAAAATGTACAGAATCTGTACCTGAGTATTCTCTGATTATGAGTGTGGAGTTTGAAATCTGGCCAGCCTGGCCTTGAATTCTGACTTCTCCACCTAATAATTATGTGAGACCAGTTGTTTAACTTTTCGAAGCCTTAGTTTTCTTACCTATAAAAGAGCGGGGTAGTGCCTGCAACTGCCGTTACCTAAAGATCACTTATTTTCTCATTTCTGACGTTAATTTCACTGTTGATTCTGAAGTGTGGGTGATCTGTTTTAACGTCAGTACACTCTGGCCCCAGGTGCGGGCACTATTTAAAAATCATAACAGATGAAAGTGAAGGAGGTGAATAAAAACTGAGTAAAACTGCCATTAATTTGACATGTTATAAGTAAGTTCTCTCTGGCAGTCAATACATGCTGTCTGTGAAAGTAGCCCAACTTTTCATTTTTATTTTATTTTTCACATCTCAGTCTTTCATGACTTAAAACTGATGACATCTGAATATTTCTCAAGCAGTTACTACATATTTATGAAGAACAGTTAATCTGTGGAAAAGTCGAGAGAGAGAAATCATAAAATTTTAGAGCTGAGGGATTTCTGGCTCATGTATAGTGGAGGAAATTGAGACTTAGGCAAGTTTTGTTACTTGCCCAGCAACAAATATTAGTCATCATGATAAAAAGCAACCACTACAAAATTGTAATGCAACAATGTGGGTGTTGGGCTGGTTCCGTTGTATCCCATGTAAGGGTGAGGTATGGGTGCAAGGTGACTTTCTCATCCTCACATCCTCCTTCTCCAGGGTGTCAAGGGCCATCTAGATGTCCAGGAAGGCTGTTTTCCCAGGTCATGAAATATGAGGTATCCATCAGTGTCCAGGGCATGGATAGATGTGGCTCTCCCTGGACAGATAGCAGCACTGAGAATGTTGTCGAACCCAGTTCGTGTGCCAAACAGACTGAAATGTCATAGTTTGGAGCAGAGAAAGGCGTATTGCAAGGAGAATGGGGCTGTTCATGCTCAAAAGACCTGAACTCCTCGATGGTCTTCCAGGAAGAGTTTTCATAGGCAACCTTTGGGGGTACAGGGTGTAAGGAAGAGTTTTCATAGGCAACCTTTGGGGGTACAGGGTGTAAGACCTTCCTCTGATGGTTGATGGGAAGGTAACCGGGTGGTGTCTCAGGAATCTCAGTCATCAGCCTTCTGGTTCCAACCAGTCTGGGGTCCACTGCTTGTGCTCAGCCTGGAGTTACCATCCCCCACCTGGGTTGGGGTGTTAGTTCCTGCAGAATAGCTCAGAGATACGTATGCACATCCCCCGAGGAGGAACCAGGACCAGGCCCACATCACTTCACTCTTGTTTCTTTCTGTATTCCCTCACCCCCCTAATTAGTAACTGTTTAAATCTGCCCTTTGGAAGTCACGGAAGGTCTGGGAGGCTGAAACCTTTTTCCTACAAACAAGAAATGGGGCACACAGAAAGGCTTTAGTACTTGGGAGAGCCCCTCAGGGTCCTGCTTGGTTTCAAGTGCACAGTGTGCTGGTGGTAGGTATGGAGTTCCCTGATGGACAGAGCCTGCAAGGTCAGCTATTGGCAGCCTCAGTGGGATGACAAGCACTGTTCATGTAAACACAGTAAATGGGGTGTAGGAGCTTGCCTCATTCCCAGGGATGTGGAAGATGGATAGCGGACCCTGATGTGATGCCCCACAGAAGATGGGAGGCCTCTTTGAGGTGGCCTTGTCTCCCTTTGACATGCCCTCCAGATCTGATCCTCCTCTCAGGGACCCCTCTGACCTCTGATCCTCTTTGCAGCACTCTTATCCCTCCTTTTCCCCTCGGCCCAGGACATTTGTTTTAGACCAAGGTATAAAAATTTTCCACCTTATTCATCACATCTTTCCCCCAAATCTATTCTGTTTGCCAATGAGGCCACATTTATTCCCTGAAGCTGGTAATTAACTCCTCTGCATCATCCGTCCTGGAGGATATGACTGCAGAGGGCCTCTCTGATGAGTGAAGAGAGAACAAAACCAAAAACATGCCTGTTATATTTCCACAATATTATCCTGCCCTTGTCAACATGGATATCATCATCAGCACCATCAGCACCATCACCACGACCACCATCAAGCAAATACATTTATTGACGGCTTATTGGGAAACTGCCAGCACACATCATAAAGATATTATATCTTTTTATTGCACAGATTCCTTATAGTGTTAGTCCTATTATTTTCTCCATTTTGTAAGTGAGAAAACTGAGTCTCATCGGGATTAAATAATTGCCTAACACTGTGGTTCTCAACCAAGTGCTATTTTGTCCCTAGGGGACATTTGGCAATGTCTGGAGACATTTTTGTTTTCTTAAAATTTATTTATTATTTATTTATTGGCTGCCTTGGGTCTTTGTTGCTGTGCACGAGCTTTCTCTAGTTCCGGCGAGCAGGGGCTACTCTTCCTTGCGGTGAACGGGCTTCTTATGGCGGTGGCTTCTCTCGTTGTGGAGCACAGGCTCTAGGAGTGTGGGCTTCAGTAGTTGTGGTGCATGGGCTCAGTAGTTGTGGCACACGGGCTTAGTTGCTCCGTGGCATGTGGGATCTTCCCGGACCAGGGCTCGAACCCGTGTCCCCTGCATTGGCAGGCGGATCCTTAACCATTGTGCCACTGGGGAAGCCCCTGAAACATTTTTTTTTTTTTTTTTTTTTTTTTTTTTTTTTGCTGTACGCGGGCCTCTCACTGCTGTGGCCTCTCCCGTTGCGGAGCACAGGCTCCGGACACACAGGCCCCGCGGCCATGGCTCGCGGGCCCAGCCGCTCCGCGGCATGTGGGATCCTCCGGGATCGGGGCATGAACCCGTGTCCCCCGCATCGGCAGGCGGACTCCCAACCACTGCGCCACCAGGGAGGCCCCCCTGAAACATTTTTGATCGTCATGCACAGGAGGCTACACATCCTACAATGTACATGTAGCCCCCACAACAAAGAATCTTCTGGACCAAAATGTCACTAATGCCCAGGTTAAGAAATTTTGGTGTGACATGATACATTAGCAAGTTGAAGAGCATTTTATCACGAATGGGTATTGAATATGTGTCAAATGCTTGTACTATATTCAGATAATTGTGTTATTTCCTTATTAATCTGTGTTATGATAAATTCTAGCAATAGATTTTCAACTGTTAAAACCGTTCGTTCTTCCTGGGGAAAATATCTGCTTAGTCGCAGTAGGATACCATTTATATGAAAATTTTAAGCATACCAAACAATACTATATATTATGATGAACATATACATATGTAGTAAAAGTATTTTAAGAACCTGTAGGAGAGAGATACACACCAATTTCAGAATAACAGTTACTTCCGTGACGGGAAGAAATGGAAGTCCGTAGAGAGAGTTCTTTAACAGGGTCTCGCACCACTTTATTTCTTTAAAGGTAGGTGTGATGCAGCATAATGCAAACATTTGTTAAATTTGAGAGTGTGCACGGGGTGCCTGATACATTATTTTCCATATTTTTGGACATTTGAAAAAGTTTAGATTTGGAAAAAGAAATAAAAAAACAAACATAGACCTAAAGAGAAATTTTAAAATTTCTTTTATTGATTATCAATACAAAGAAAATAGAGCTAAAATGATATAATGGCTAAATAGTAGCTAAAATTCCAGATCTGGGATTCAGAGTGAGGTATACCTGCTTCTAGAGCCCACTCTCTTAACTAACACACCTTGTTACTTCTCCCGCATGAGCCAAGACAGGAAGAGGTAATAGTGACGGGACCTTATGGGGTGCCAGACACTGTCCTCAGCCGCTGACGTGTATTAACTCATTTACCCTTCCCAGTGATGCCAGGCAGTAATTCCTCTCATTTTCTTCGTGTTGTAGATGAAGGCATTGGAGGGGTATGCAGAGCACATGTCATGTGGAATCTGTTCTCTTAGTGTCTGTCAGCTGCCCCTCCTCCTCCCCAGAGGAGAGACCATGAATGAGGGTTCACAAGGGAACAGCAATGCGTCCATTCCCTGGGCATCACCCTTGACACCACCTGCTTCCTCATCCCATATCTTCATCAATTACCAAAGTCTCCTGAATCCCCAAACTGCACGCTTCTTTCCACCTCCACTGCCCGCCACTGTCCTCTCAGTTACTCTTGTCTTCCACGTGCCATAGCCTCTTGAAAGCTCTCCCTGCTGCCCCTACTCTTCATCTTCTACATCTGAGCAGAGGGATTGACATGCAGATTGCATCCCATAATTCCCCTTCCCAGGGCTTCACATGGTTCTTAAAATAAGAAGAGAATCTTTAGTGTAAAGATCAGGCATGATCTAGGATATCAGCCTCCTTTCTTGCCAGTCTCTCCTTAGCTTTCCAGCCACTTGGTCAAGCACCTTGGCACCTGGGGTGTTGGCACACACTGCTTCCTGTGCAGGGAACACCTTAGCATCACCCCAACCCCACAGTCACCCACATCTCACACTCTTAGCCAAGTTGTTGACTCCTGCCCACTGTGGAGTGTTTACGTCAAATATTACTCCCCCAGAGTCTTTCCTGTCTCTTCCACACTTAGGTAGATCCACTGCTATATACCCCTCATAGAACTCCATAATCACTCTTTTTTTTAAAAATTGAAGTATAGTTGATTTACAATATTATGTTAATTTTGGGTATACAGCATAGTGATTCAGTGTTTCTTCAGATTGTACTCCATTATAGGTTATTACAAGATCATGGGTATAATTCCCTGTGCCATACACTATATCCGTGTTGCTTATATCTTTTACACGTAGTAGTTTGTATCTGTTAATCCCATACCCCTAATTTGTCCCTTTCTCCCTCTGTCCCACTTCTCTCTCCCTTTTGGTAACCACAAGTTTGTTTTCTATCTGTGAGTCTGTTTCTGTTTTGCATATACACTCGTTTGTATTATTTTTAAGATTTCACATATAGCTGATATCATCTAGTGTTTGTCTTGCTCTGTCTGACTTATTTCACTAAGCGTAATATTCTCTATAGTACTCACAAGTTTAATTAAACAGTTAACTAATTATTTTAAAGCTTGCTGAAATATAAACACCATAATGACTGCCAAGCCTGTTTTCTCTATGGCTGTATCTTCAGGGTGTAGTAAAGTGTCTGGTGCGTAATGGGTGTTCAATAAATATATATTGAATAAATGAAGGAATAAATGAAAGAGTGAATAAATGAATGCAGTTTTCTCTATTGATGTGGTGACTGGACAGGAAGAGAACTCAGCTAGTCCACCAACTGTGGCCTTATTTTGTCTCTTCCCTATGTCATGTTGCATGGATCTGAAGGGCGAAAAGTTCACCCAGAGTGGCCACCAGAAAGAAAGGGAAATGTCAGGTTACTATTATGAGTCAAGGTGTGGAGGCCAAAAGGCCAGGAAACCAAGGAAGTAAAGAGTGAAGAACTGAAGGCCATGGTGGATGTTTTCATGGGGTGGGGGGCAGCCTCATATAAGTGTTCGGAATACATACATCTATGAAAGGACCAGAATATGGCATAGTTCATTTGTATTTGGGGGTTCCAATTGTGGTTTCACTTGTCAAAAGATTAGTTCCAAAACACTATTATGCATAACAATCACATTGGGCTTTCTAAAAATGCAGATTCCAGAGCATCTCGAGAAAACAATTCTGAATCAGTAGGTTCACCTACTGGTGTCCTACATCAAAATATTGTAGTGTCTGCCTCAAAATAGTAAATAAGAGAGTGGGGGTAGGGTGGGACATTGGAGGAAAGGAAAAACAATTTAAAAAATCCCTGGCCAATTACAACATTTTGATTTAATGAAGACACAAGTCATGGTGTATGTCTTCATGACATTATGGCAACTGTGTCACTGGATTCCCTTTAAGCAAGACGGATGATGCAGAGTTACTACACCAATGAAATGTGCTAAATAATCTGTCGTACATGGTGGATTCTGCTTTTAACTCATACATGACAAAGATTCGTGTTGAATTGGCTTCCCTTATCTAGACTCAGCCTTCACCAGGTATAAATATCAACCCAGCCCTTTTATGCCTATGCCTTCTTAATTAAGCTCTAAAACAATACATGTTGTTAGTCCTCAACCGTATAAATACAAGCATTTCATGTTATTTTTACAAAATTCATCTTCAGGAGCAGAACTATTTCTTTGGAGAGAATGGGGCAGGGGGCGTTGGAGTTAAAAAAAAGAAGAGTCAAGGTGGAAAGTGTTGGAGCTACAAAGCCGCCTTTAAAAGAGTATTTACAGCAAAGAAATCTCTATTTAAAGACCTGGTTAGGGCTTCCCTGGTGGCGCAGTGGTTGAGAGTCCGCCTGCCGATGCAGGGGACACGGGTTCGTGCCCCGGTCCGGGAGGATTCCACGTGCCGTGGAGCGGCTGGGCCCGTGAGCCATGGCCGCAGGGCCTGCGCGTCCGGAGCCTGTGCTCTGCAGCGGGAGAGGCCACAACAGTGAGAGGCCCGCATACTGCAAAAAAAAAAAAAAAAAAAAAAAAAAAAGACCTGGTTAAAAAATTGGCCTCTCGGATGACCAATTAGATCATAAAGCTGGCCTCGTCCTGATTTCATTATCATGTAGCACAGTGTGTCTTCTTGGGGACTTGTATTTTCTTAGTCGTGCAGCGCTTCACAGTTGGGCTGAAAATGCTGCTACATTATTTGTGAACACAGGAAACTTGTGATTCCATGCTCTCCTAGGATTTTAACTCTCTTGCCTGAGCAGATTGACAGCAACAGATGGTCCACATTGGATCATTGCAGCTACATTGGATATTAAGGGTCAAACTCTGGAATAACAACTAGTGCATTACGTTTTGTAGACAAGTTTCTAATGGATGGATGTACAGCTGTGGGAAAGAAAAGGCTCCAAGTTCTATAGTAGAGCTATAAGCTTCTTTTTAAAAATTTTTGTTTTATATTGGAGTATAGTTGATTAACAATGTTGTGTTAGTTTCAGGTGTACAGCAAAGTGATTCGGTCACACATCTACATGTATCTATCCTTTTCAAATTCTTTTCCCATTTAGGTTATTACAGGATATTGAGCAGAGTTCACTGTGCTATCAAGCAGGTCCTAGTTGGTTATCTTTTTTATGTATAGTAGTGTGTACCTGTCAATCCCACTCCCAATTTATCCCTACCCCCCACCTTTCCCCTTTGGTAACCATAAGTTTGTTTTCTAAGTCTGTGAGTCACCTTCTGTTTTGTAAATGAGTTCATTTGTATCATTTTTTTTTAGATTCCACATATAAGTGATATCATATGATATTTGTCTTTCTCTGTCTGACTGACTTCACTTAGTATGATAATCTCCAGGTCCATGTTACTGCAAATGGTATTATTTTATTCTTTTTAATGGCTGAGTAATATTCCATTGTATATATGTAACCACATCTTTATCCATTCATCTGTCAGTGGACATTTAGGTTTCTTCCATATCTTGGCTATTCTAAACAGCACTGCAGTGAACATTGGGGTGCATGTATCCTTTTGAACCATGGTTCTCTCTGGATATATGCCCAGGAGTGGGATTGCTGGATCATACGGTAGCTCTATTTTTAGTTTTTTAAGGAACCTCCATACTGTTCTCCATAGTCGCTATACCAATTTACATTCCCACCAACAGTACAAGAGGGTTCTTACCTTTTCTCCACACCCTCTCCAGCATTTACTGTTTGTAGATTTTCTGATAATGGTGTGAGGTAATACCTCATTGTAGTTTTGATTTGCATTTCTATAATAATTAGTGATGTTGAGCATCTTTTCATGTGCTTCTTGGCCATCTGTATGTCTTCTTTGGAGAAATGTCTTTTTAGGTCTTCTACTCGTTTTTCGTTTGGGTTGTTTGTTTTTTTGATATTGAGCTGCATGAGCTGTTTACATATTTTGGAGATTAATCCTTTTGTCCATTGATTTGTTTGCAAATATTTTCTGAAATTAGAACGCTCCCTGACACCATACACAAAAATAAAGTCAAAATCGATTAAAGACCTAAACATAAGACCGGATACTATAAAACTCTTAGAGGAAAGCATAGGAAGAACACTCTTTGACATAAATCACAAGACCTGTTTTGACCCACCTACTAGAGAAATGGAAATAAAAACAAAAATAAATAAATGGGACCTAATGAAACTTAAAAGCTTTTTGCACAGCAAAGAAAACTATAAACAAGATGAAAAGACAACCCTCAGAATGGGAGGAAATATTTACCCATTTTTTTAAACTTTTTATTTTATATTGGAGTATAGTTGATTAAGAATGTTGTGATAGTTTCAGGCATACAGCGAAGTGATCCATTTATACATATATGTGTATGTATTCTTTTTCAAATTCTTTTCCCATTTAGGTTGTTACATAATATTGAGTAGAGTTCACTGTGCTATACAGTAGTTCTTTGCTGGTTATCCATTTTATTTATTTTTTTATGTTGTGTCTTATTTTAATTTAATTTAATTTAATATTTTTATTAGAGTGTAATTGCTTTACAGTGTTGTGTTAGTTTCTGCTGTACAGTGAAGTAAATCAGCTATATGTATACATATATCCCCTCCCTCTTATAGCAGTGTGTACATGTCAGTCCCAAACTCCCTAACTATCCCTACCCACCCCCCTTACCCCCTGGTAACCATAAGTTCATTCTCTAAGTCTGTGAGTCGGTTTCTGTTTTGTAAATAAGTTCATTTGTATCATTTCTTTTTCAATTCCGCAATATAAGTGATATTTCTCTTTGTCTGACTTACTTCACTCAGTATGACAATCTCTAAGTCCATCCATGTTGCTGCAAATAGCATTATTTCATTCTTTTTAATGGTTGAGTAGTATTCCATTGTATATATGTACCACATTGTCTTTATCCATTTGTCTGTTGATAGACATTTTTTTTTTTTTTTTTTTTTCACGGTACACAGGCCTCTCACTGTTGTGGCCTCTCCCGTTGTGGAGCACAGGCTCTGGACCTGCAGGCTCAGCGGCCATGGCTCACGGGCCCAGCCGCTCCACGGCATGTGGGATCTTCCCGGACCGGGGCACGAACCCGTGTCCCCTGCATCGGCAGGTGGACTCTCAACCACTCCGCCACCAGGGAAGCCCCTGTCGATGGACATTTATGTTGCTTCCATGTCTCAGCTACTGTAAACAGTGCTGCAGTGAATATTGGCATGCTGCCCATTTTTTGATTTTTTTTTTTTTATATTGAGCTGCATGAGCTGTTTGTATATTTTAGAGATTGAACCCTTGTCGGTTGCATCAGTTGCAAATATTTTGTCTCATTCTCTGGGTTGTCTTTTTGTTTTGTTTATGGTTTCCTTTGCTGTGCAAAAGCTTTTGAGTTTAATTAGGTCCCATTTGTTTATTTTTGTTTTTATTTCCATTATTCTAGGAGATAGATCGATAAAGATATTCCTGCAATTTATGTCACAGTGTTCTTCCTGTGTTTTTCTCTAAGAGTTTTATTGTATCAGGTCTTACATTTAATTCTTTAATACATTTTGAGTTTATTTTTATGTATGATGTTAAGAATGTTCTAATTCTTTTACATGTAGCTGTCCAGTTTTCCCAGTGCCAATTACTGAAGAGATCATCTTTTCTCCATTGTATAGTCTTGCCTCCTTTGTTGTAGATTAATTGACCATAAGTGCGTGGGCTAATTTCTGGGCTTTCTGTCTTGTTCCATTGATCTATATTTCTGTTTTTGTGCCAGTGCCATACTGTTTTGATGACAGCATAGCTTTGTAGTATAGTCAGAAGTCAGGGAGCTGATTCCTCCAGCTCCATTTATCTTTCTCAAGATTGCTTTGATTATTTGGGATCTTTTGTGTCTCCATACAAATTGAAATTTTTTTTGTTCCAGTTCTGTGAAAAATGCCCTTGGTAATTTGATAGGGATTGCCAGAGCTATGAGCTTCTTAAGCGAACACAATACCTGACACACGGCAGTGTTCAGTAAATGCTGGAGGTGTAAGATGAATTCACTGGGAGAATCCACACGACTGTTTCTCCATTCTCTGGTTGGGGTAGATTAGGTCCCCAGGAACTGGACCCTGAGATTAATATGTATTACTTTAATTAAAGAGTGCTGTTGTGTTCATTACTTGTGGAAGGAAAGTGAAAGAAAGATTGAGCAGATGGAGAAGTTAGAATGAGATACAGTTTCAAAGAAGCCTCTGCCAACCCCATGGGGAGTTCTGAAGCTGCGATGGCTCTCTGCCATTGTCCCTAGGTGAGGTGAGGAAACTGAGCCCTGATGCCCCTGTTTGGACCAGTCGTTGGATGTAGGAAGGCTCACAAGGGTAATTCTCAGAAAGGGTTTACAGTTGAGGGCTGTAATGGGCTCTGGGTAATGCCCATCCTGGTATTCCATGCGCTGGTGCTTGGGGTGCCCATTGGGGCTGGCTCAGATGAGAGTTATATGACCATGAGCTGGACTCCTGGTGATAACGACTGATGTGGACTACTGAAGATTTCTTATCAGCTGCACAGACACCTGTCAAAGGTCACTTAGTGCATGGACTGCAAATGTGATCACTATTTCCATAACTCCTTTTTTGTGTATAATAAAAAATATTGAACTTATTCATATTTGAAAAGAAAACATTCATATGTGGTGGGAGGATACAAAGGTAATTCACCCCCCAAAATACAGAAGCAAACAAAATCATTGCCTCAGAAGATATCAGTACCATGTGCTGTGCATACTGGGATACAGATGGCTTCTAAACTGAGAAAGAATGGTCAGTGGCAGGGACCCAGCAGTTAAGGATGGCACCATGTGAAAATCCAGTGGTCCAATTCACAAAATCCAAAGGGACACAGCAAACTCAGGCTCAGTCTGGATCCTTGTTCACTTTCGAAGGATTCCATCTGGCTCATAAGAGGTGCGTGACAGCAGGTGGACGTGGTCTCCATGGTCCAGGGGATGGAGGAGAGGGAACCCAGTTGGGAAAAGCCCTCCAGCCCAGTGGCGAGAGGGTGGGGTGTCAGTAAGGAGATTGACAACAGCCACGGAAGGGCTGCATGGCCTGGAGACCGAGCCCCAGGCTGCTTGGTTTGGGTCTCTCCCATGCACTCTTTGGCACTGTTTACCATTTGCTTCACATACACAGAAGCTTTGCTGCCCCCAACGAGATAAAAACTCTTAAAAGGCAAGGGCAACATTTCCCTTATTTTATATCCTCCTTTTATCTCTAACAGTACATGGGCTCTTCTAAACCAACACTCTGAGGTCTGGCTGGAAGGAAGGAAGGAAGGAAGAATAGAAAGAAGAGACCTTAAAGAAATAGAGGACCCTGAAACCCTCTATTCTCCTGAAACACTGTTCTGCTCATTCTTAGTGTACTGAATGCCTATTTTCCTTCCAGTCCGAAATGTAAATATCACCCTCTTCCACTTTCTTTCCCAATTCAAATTATGCACTCTGCCCCAAACCTACCTTTCATAGTACCCTGTTCTTTTCCTCTGAGGCACCTATCCATTTGTTTTGTGTGGTTTGCTGTTTGATTCCCGTTTCCCCTCAGACTGTCAGTAGCACGAAGGGAGGGCTCTGTCTGTCTTTCCATGTCAAGCTTTGTGTCTGATACATGCCCATTCTTAGTAAATATTGTTTGAACAAATGAATGAAATGGAAGAAGAATGTGAAGAACTTTTTGCACTGGTGAGGAAGTAAATCAAACACTAGAAAGTTCCAAGTTATTGGTTTTGTAGTATATTTCAGCTTTCTGGGAATGAACCCAACATAAATCTGTTTAAAACACTGTTTTCCAATCCCAGTAGACTCGTTTGTACTTGTGGGGCTGGTATGGTTTCATATTCATAGAGGCCATATGAACATGGCCTCTTGCTACCCAACCTCTGGCCATCTCTCTCTCCAGATTACCGTTTGTGTCCCAGCGTGTCCGCTCTGTCATTTTATGTGTAATTAACTCTGCCTGTGATAAGAGTTCCTTTGACAGGTTTCCCAGCCAGTGGAGTAAATTTAGAGACCTAATTACCACATGCCTGAACTCTGGGCTTGCTTTGAGCCCTCAGCTGTGATACTGCAGATGAATGACTTGGTCTAGCTGCTTTCTGGGGGGAAGACTTTTTTGAAATTATGATGACTCCTATCTCCAAAGTATTTCAAATGCCAGCAATTGAGATTGGGCTCTGAAGTAAGGATGTGCTGGTTTCTGTACTTGGCACAACCCTGAATTTTTGCAGTTTTCATTTCTGCCTCGAACAGACAACCCCCAGTGAAGACAAAGAGCTCAGCTAGGAAACCTTTTGTAGGCAGGTTTCAGTTTTTTTTTTTCCTTTGTTAGTAGTAGGGACAAAAGAAATAGGCTGCTGAATAATTAGCGAGATACAGCTTGTTTTTTCAACATTTTTTTTCAGTCTTGAAAGAATTCACGCTTTAAGGTTCTCACACGTGATGTGGATCAGTAATAGCAATGATGATAATATATAGTATTTGCCAAGTATTTTTCTGTGCTAGCCACTGCACAAAGCACAGCCATGTGTGTTAGGTCCTCTCACTCCTCTTTTACTGATGAGGAAACTGTCTTAGCAATTAAGTAACTTTCCTACTAGCTGGCAGAGCTGTGACTCAAACACAGTTGTCTTGGACTCCACAGCTCATGCTTTTAGCAGTACTGTTTCCTCTCTGTGATGTGAAACTACTTACGCTGAAAGTCTTGGCCAGAATGAAGATTTCAGAAAGAGAGCCCACATAGAAACAACATTTTCTCAGGTTTCCAAGGAAAGGTTTAGGTGAACCTACAAACATTATGTTTTAAAAGAATGTCAGACTTGTACTGATGGCAATTTTTGGCAGATTTTTACTTTAATGATAACCGTGTGTTACATTAATAACCCCCAGGGTTACTGGGGCATTTGTATTGTTCTAGTTAGAGCAAGTTTACATGGAAACCTGGGGCCTTATCCAGAATAACTGTTTGTCCCTCTGCTGACATCCTCCTCATCTGTCCATGGCAGGTGACTGCTGTTCCGGGCATAAGTGGGTGAAAATTCCATGACCTTTTTCACTGACCTGTCCCAGTCCATTTGTCAGCGTCATTAACACAACTCTTATTTCTCTCTTTAGAAACATTAAGCAGTCTCTTGTATGAAGACATTGTCGCTTAATGATAATTATTATTCATATTTATAAAATACATTCTGCTTTACAAAGCACGTTCACATACTTGGTTTTCATTTGATTCTGAGTCAGACAGGGCAGGAATTCATTCACTTACTTACTCAGCAAGTTTTTGGTGTGTCTTCTATTTGCATGAAAGTATCATTTCCATTTTGAAGATGAGTAAACTGAATCTCAGAGAGATTAAATCACCTTCTCTGCATCTCTCAGTCTTAGAATGCCAACTTTGGGGCTTTCTCTAAACCTCTGGGTGAGCTGATGTTTGCAGGGCAGGCTCTGGACTTCATTTTTCATTTCCTAAGCCGTGGATTAAAATTGTGTAAGCCGGGCCTCCCTGGTGGCGCAGTGGTTGAGAGTCCGCCTGCCGATGCAGGGGACACGGGTTCGTGCCCCGATCCCGGAGGATCCCACATGCCGCGGAGCGGCTGGGCCCGCGAGCCATGGCCGCGGGGCCTGTGTGTCCGGAGCCTGTGCTCCGCAACGGGAGGGGCCACAGCAGTGAGAGGCCCGCGTACAGCAAAAAAAAAAAAAAAAAAAATTGCGTAAGCCTGCAGCTCACAGGGGACAGCCTGAGTATCATTTCATGAATACAACACTTTCTAGAATTATTAATCAACAAAGAATTCCTTTGCATTAATCAGTAAACAGTCCCTTTCCTTTTGAAGCACGGTGCATGTTTATATTTTCTTTATGGAAGATCCTTAGAATGGCTTATAATACCCTCCTCCTCTAGCCATTGCATCCCTCTTCAGCCTAATCCTGCGACCCCAGCATTTTCACTTTCTGTTTCCTCTTGCTTCAAAGTCTTCACTGGTCTTTCTCCCCCCAAACCTCTGCACCTTCACATCCTTCCTACATATACTGCCCATCTCAGCTTGTCAGTTTGTCAGGGAAGTCTTAGCTGACACACGCCTACCAGAACCTCTGACAGAGACTCTTAGCACCAAGCACCCGCCCTCCATTCGACTGATCACAGCCTACTATTGCATATGTATTTATGTAAATGCTGTTTATTGAATATTTCTGTCCCCAAATGGACTGAAAGCAGTGGAGGAGATGCCTGCTTTCGTTCATCACTGTGAGCTTAATTCACGTACAGGTTACCACCAGGTGCCTGACCAGAGTAGGTGAGACGCTCCAAAAATAGATAGTTGGATGGATCCACTGTTGGATGGATCCCAAGTTGTATGGATCCAGTGGTGGATTGTTAATGTTCCTGGGTTACTCGCACACAAATCCTGTATTAGTTTTCTATTGCTGCAGTGACAAATTACCCAAAATTTCATGGCTTACAACAGTACCTGTTTATTGTCTTGCTCTTTCTATGGGTCAGAAGCCTAGGCATGGGGTGGCTCAGTTAGATTCTCTGCATAGGGTCTCACAAGGTCAAAGTGAAGGTGTTGATAGGCCTGGGCTGTTATCTGGGGGACAATCTGCTTTTAGCCTTATTCAGGTTGTTGGTAGAATTTGTGTGGTTCCTGGCTGTGGGCCAGGGGCTACTCTTAGCTCCTGGAACCAACATCTCTCAGCCCATGGTCATGAATTATTTTTGTGCTTATAATCTTTTGCCTCTCCCTTCTGCTTCATCTCTCTGATTCCTGGTTTTCCTATTTCTTCTGCTTTTCAGGCTCTTCAGTAGCCTATCAGGATACTCTAGGATAATCTCATCATATTGTTGTATCCTAGGGATCAGGACATGGGCATATTTGGGGGACCATTTCCCTGCCTACCATAAGACAAATACCTATACGTTTGAGTGTGACTTATCTTAATGAAGAGAATGGCATTTGTGATAGAATGGCATTTGTGTGGATTTCTTCCACTTCTGCAGATGCCACAGAATTTGGTAGATAGGTTTCCTAGACATGGAGCTAATGAAGTTGGGGCTGCATGGCCTCAAACAATTTAAAATAATGGCATTCTCAGTCCACTACTTTCGAGTGGTAGCGGTTCACATTAGTGCACCGGTTCCTTACAGAGCAGGAGTGCTGACTGAATCAGGTTCACAAAATGGACAAAGGAGAGAAGTGTGTTTCATGGCAGACAGCTGCCAGCTTCAATAGATGGCTGTCCCTTTGGAGTTACTGCTCACTTACTTGTGAATGCTCTTCCTCTTTCACAGGAATGACTCCTCTTGGGTGTTTGCCCAAGGTAATAGTCTTTCTCTAAAGGGGAGTTTCCTAAATTTGGACACTTCAGAATTTCCTCCTGTGTTTTCAGACCCCTGATGTTCTTCCTCTTCTCTTGATGCAGTCAGGAATGGAGGGGAGATAATTATTTCAGAGAAAAAGAAATATAGGTAATTTTTTCAATCATTCCATTGACTTACCTTTCTTCCTTTTTTCCCTCCCTCCCTTTCTCCCTGCCCTCCTTCCTTCCTTCCTTCCTTCCCTCTGTCTCTTTCTGTCTCATTCATTCCCTGTATCTTATGACCAAAGATTTTTTAAAAATATATTATTTATTTATTTTTGGCTGCGGTGAGGGACTTTGTTGCTGCACTCAGGCTTTCTCTACATGCGGCGAGCGGGGGCTACTCTTCATTGTGGTGCGCAGGCTTCTCATTGTGGTGGCTTCTCTTGTTGTGGAGCACGGGCTCTAGGTGCACGGGCTTCAGTAGTTGTGGCGTGTGGTCTCAGTAGTTATGGCTTGTGGGCTCTATAGCGCGGGCTCAGTAGTTGTGGCACCCGGGCTTAGTTGCTCTGCAGCATGTGAGATCTTCCCGGACCAGGGATCGAACCCGTGTCCCCACATTGGCAGGTGGATTCTTAACCACTGCACCACCAGGGAAGTCCATGAGCAAATACTCTTTGGTAATTGTGCTTAGGTCAGTTTACCTTTTCGTTTATCCATCCTGGAGATGTACACTCACTTAAAACATCCATTATCAGGTCAGTGTGGGAAATATTATGAAAGGTTTTCTGTTTCTGAATATTTTCAGTGCATATTAGCATATTAAAAGGATCCATTATTTACCAGACTTATTTCACTGTGCCCATATTCCCCCAGCCTATGTGATTAATGTGCATGGAACCAGGGTTCTAGAGAGCACATGGGAAATGGTGAGTGAGAACACAGAACAAGAGAAGTTTGGGATGCGAAAAAGTACAAGAAGACTCCCATGGCCTGTGATGAGCATGGCATCAAGCTCGCCAGGATTAATGCAGTGAGCATGTGCACTGGAACAGCTTGTGACTCTAATGTACCATTTTGAATGATGGGAGGGATGCAAATTGAGAAGAGCATGCAAAGCTGGGTCAAAGGTTGAGAACTGGGCTTCCCTGGTGGCGCAGTGGTTGCGAGTCCGCCTGCCAATGCAGGGGACACAGGTTCGTGCCCCGGTCCAGGAAGATCCCACATGCCGTGGAGCGGCTGGGCCCGTGAGCCATGGCCGCTGAGCTTGCACGTCTGGAGCCTGTGCTCCGCAACGGGAGAGGCCACAACAGTGAGAGGCCCGCGTACCGCAAAAAAAAAAAAAAGGTTGAGAACTGATCATGCATAGAAGCACAGGGAAAAGTTTGGAACTCAGGCCACAGAATGCCATATTTTGTCTCTGGAAGAGTAGACAGATCACTGAGAGCCTAGATTCATGCAAATAGCTCCATGTTCTTTCCTTCTGAGACCTGCTTCCACAGTTGTCTCTTCAGAGTTTTCACTGTGATCACTGAAGACTTTAAAGTTGACACTTAAGAAGTGTGATTTTCCATCAAGTCCAAGTAACAACCCTTTGTTGAGCACTTACCGTTTGCGAGGCCCCGCACTAGGCCTGGCAGCAGCATGGTGGATAATAGGGTGTACGAGTCATGTTTCTTGACTGCGAAGTCCTTTTAAAAGTATCAGTAGAGGAGCTGGAAGTCATCTTTCTCATTAAGGTACCTTCACAAGTGTTCGTAACGGTTTGTTAAGAACAGAATGTGGCCAGTCCTTATTCCCATGCACTGATGTCACAAGACAAAGCAGGCTTGAGTGGCATTCAAGAAGAATTAGGTTGACTCTTGAGTGAGGACTTGACAGAAATAGCTAACTTCCAAAAAAGACCATATTCTTATAATTTGAACTTTTTCATTTACTAATATCCTTCCTGAACATTCCTGTCTTAGCCAATAGCATTTAATAGCCCCTCAACCCCACAATCAAGACAATGCAGAGTCAGTTTTGAGTCTTTAACTTTCTTAGCCTTCTAAAATGCACTGGTCTCTAAATTTTATCTTTCTACCCCCCGAATATTTCTAAAACCCACCATCTTCCACCTGCTCTCTGCTCCGGTATCACCGTCCTAGTTTGGTCTCTCATTACCCTTTGGCTGGTTTGTACAAATAACCTTCTCATGGTTCTTGTTACTCAGGTTTCTACCCACTCCAGTCCACCTCCCATTCTGCTGCTAATTATCCATCTAGAACAGAGATCAGATTATGTCACTTTTTTGCTTACAGTCCTTCAGAGGTTGCTCCTTGCTTATGGGATAAAGCACCAGACTCAGCCTGGTATTTATAAGGCCTCTCACCATCTGGCTGCAAACTGGCCTTTCAGTGTCATTGCCTGCCAGTTCTCAGGGCTCACGCCAGTCTTTCCTCCATCTGCCCTCTCTGTCCCCCTAAGGTGGTTATCCGTGCTCAAAATATTCCACTCTCCCTCTTACTTCTCTCCAGCCAACTCCTATTCATCTTTCCATTTCTAGCTGAAATGTCCCTCTCTCCAGACTGCCTTCTCTGGTTCATACCTGCCTTCTTCCATCCCAACCCTTTTCCTCATCAACACTTAAATATATGTTGTTCATATCCTGGTATGCTGCTAACAGTAATAATGGCAACTTCCATTAACTGACTCTGTGTCAGGCTGTGCTGGGTACCACAACTGCACAGTCTCACTTAATCGCCCACCGACCTTATAAGTGGAGATTATGATTCCCACATTAGAGGTGAAGAGACAGGCTCAGGAGCAAGTTAAGTGACTCTTATAAGTTCCCCAGCTTGTAAGTGGCAGCATATGAGTTCAAACCTGGATTTTTTTGACTCAAGAAACTGGATTGTTTATGGTTGCTTCTCATGGCTATCCACAGTACAGTAACAGAAATGATCCCTGGCAATTAGACTTTCTGGTACCAAAGCCTTTCTCTTTTTCTATGAGTTCTGAGGCCTTCTTTTCTTTAGTGTCTATACATAACTGTGCCTGATCTGTAGTAATATGTTGTATTAGTTTCAGGTATACAGCAAAGTGAATCAGATAGATAGATAGATAGATAGATAGATAGATAATCTCCATTCTTTTTCAGACTCTCTTCCCATGTAGGTTATTGCAGAATATTGAGTAGAGTTCCCTGTGCTGTACAGTAGGTCCTTATTAGTTATCTATTTGGTATATAATAGTGGGTATATGTTAATCCCATTCTCCCAATTTATGCCACCCCCCCCAACATTTCCCCTTTGGTAGCCCTAAGTTTGATTTAGAAATCTGTGCGTCAGTTTCTGTTTTGTAAATAAGTTCATTTGTATCATTTTTTATTAGATTCCACATATATGTGATATCATATGATATTTGTCTTTCTCTTTCTGACTTACTTCACTTAGTATGATAATCTCCAGGTCCATCCACATCTCTACAAATGACCCAATTTCATTCCTTTTTGTGGCTGAGTAATATTCCACTGCATATATGTACCACATCTTCTTTATCCATTCCGCTATCGATGGACATTTAGGTTGCTTCCGTGTCTTGGCTATTGTAAATAGTGCTGCTGTGAACATTGGGGTGCGTGTATCTTTTCGAATTATGGTTTTCTTTGAATATATGCCCAGGAGTGGGATTGCTAGATTATATGGTAGTTCTATTTTTAGTTTTTATGGAACCTCCACACTGTTCTCCATAATGGTTTACATTCTCACCAACAGTGTAGGAGGGTTCCCTTTTTTCCACACCTTCTCCAGCATTTATTGTTTGTAGATTTTTTGATGATGGCCATTCTGACCGGTGTGAGGTGATACCTAATTATAGTTTTGATTTGCATTTCTCATTAATAATTAGTGATGTTGAGCAGCTTTTCATGAGCTCTTTGGCCATCCCTATGCCTTCTTTGCAGAAACGTCTCTTTAGATCTTCCACCCATTTTTTTGATTGGGTTGTAATTTTTTTGGTATTGAGCTGCATGAGCCATTTGTGCAGAAGCTTTTAAGTTTAATTAGGTGCCATTTGTTTATTTTTGTTTTTATTTTCATGACTCTAGGAGGTGGATCAAAAAAGGCATTGTTGCAGTTTATGTCAGAGAGTGTTCTGACACTCCCTAACACCATATACAAACTCAAAATGGATTAAAGACCTAAGTGTAAGGACAGGTACTCTAAAACTCTTAGAGGAAAAAAATGTAGTAATAGATTCTTAAAAGGTATTTTTTGAGTGAGAGAATGAAAGATCAAATGAATGAATGTTGTGTTTTAATAAAGGCCTAGCTGGGTTAAGTATAGAGCGTTTGTTTGTTTGTTTATTTAGAAATATCATAAGAGTTTGAAATATATTGTGTGGGGGACAGTTCATCCAGGAAACAGGAGGGACTGAATGTAGAGATGAGTTAGATTTGTATGCTTTGTTGTGTAGCTCTGTCAGTTAGGAATGGCTGCAGGTAATGACCTAAATGACCTAAAGAAATCTGGAGATGGCAACTGCCGTCATTGGTTCAGAAGCAGCATCTCTACAGTTCTTTGTTTTACTTCTGTGCATGTTGCCTCATGATCACAAGATGACTGCTGTAATTCAAGACACCACATCCACTTTTAAAGCATAGAGAAGAAGAAAACAGGAGTGGTTCCAATTGTAAATTTTCCTTTTATTAGAAGAAAATATTTTCCAAGAGCCCCCAACAGACCTCCACCTGCATCTCCTTGGCCTAAACCATGTCCTAGGGTCACTCTGGCTGTCAGGGAGATTTGGAAAGGAATAAGTACAGATCCACCTTGAATGGTGTCAGGGTCTTTTAACAGAAAAGAGGGAGCTAGGTAATAGATAGACAACTAATAGTGCCAACCGTCACATGTATGCTTTTCTCCTTCATTGGTCAAACTGACTTTATGTTTCAGTCTCCATCATATTGCCCTTCCCAATTTTTTATTGTCCAAAAAGAAAGGTAGATACTCAAAATTATTAGAAATGGAGTTAGTGATATTTTGAAGGTTAAATGATGTTTGCAGGGGGTAAAAAATTAGCCTTAATCATTAACCAGGCAAGTTTAAGCTTTTTTTTTTTTTTTTTTTTTTTTTGCTGTACGCGGGCCTCTCACTGCTGTGGCCTCTCCCGTTGCGGAGCACAGGCTCCGGACACACAGGCCCCGCGGCCATGGCTCGCGGGCCCAGCCGCTCCGCGGCATGTGGGATCCTCCGGGATCGGGGCACGAACCCGTGTCCCCTGCATCGGCAGGCGGACTCTCAACCACTGCGCCACCAGGGAGGCCCAAGTTTAAGCTTTTTAAGCTCCAGTTTCCTCCTCTGTAAAATGGGAATAATAATAATGACATCACAGGACTGATGTGAGGATTCAGTGAGATAATGCATGTTTCATTTCCCCAGAACACTGGAAGCATTGAGTAAATGTGGCTGTCCCTGTTCTAGTAATTATTACAGTTTCTCAAGAGCGCATGTTTCTTTGCAATGGGCAAGAAAGTATAAGAGTGAAAGATAGAACCAGTAGACCCATCTCCACTTTTGCTCTTTGTTTAACTCAAGCATGGGCAAATTTTTTTCTATAAAGAGCAGGTGGTACGTATTGTAGGCTTCATAGGCTATACTGTCTCTGTTGTTGTCGCATCAAAACAGCCATAGACAATATGTATACAGTCCAATAAAACTTTATTTATGGGCACTGAAATTGGAATTTCACATAATTTTCATGAGTTATGAACTGTTATTTTTAGATTATTTTTTCAACCATTTAAAGATGAGAAAATGTCGCTTAGCTCATGGTGGCTAGCTTGATTTGACCTGTGGGCCGTTGTTTGCCAACCCCTTGTTTCACTTAATACTAATGGCATATTTTCTATCATACTAGGTTACAGTTATCACTCCCTTGCTCATCCCTGGAATCTACTTTCTAATCGAATATGGTGGATCTCAGTATTGGCAAGCGGAATTTTAATGTGCAAATTACCAGTGTTCCTCTTAGTGGAGACAGCACAGGATTCAAAAGCAATGAACTTTAGTTTGTATTCTGTAAGTAGATAATGTAGCTTTAAATAAATATAATTCAGTGTAATGAGAATGTTCTTAATTTATGAGGAAGCAAGAAATAGTATCACACCCTCAACAGGTGGTGAGCAAGATTCTTCTGATCAGCCACCCTCGTGTGTACACCTCATCTCTTTGTGTCGCTAGGCTGGGCATGTATAATACAGGACGAATATATCCTTGCATATTTTGCACTATGAAGAATCATGGTTTGACTTGCAGAATTCCACCAGGAGTAAATAAATTCCAGACTGATAGCTCAAGAGTAAGAATGAGACCATGTTTGTCCCTTCCTTCCTTTTGTTCAGTTTCTTCCCTCTTCCAAACCAATTACTCAGGCCTCACCGCCACTTCTGGGCAGCAGCCTTGAAGTCTTAAAACTCATTATGTCAGGTTGAAAATGAGAGACAACAGCTGTCAGAGTCAGCATTTGATGCCTTTGACTTGTTTCCATGTAGCAAAAAAGCATGCTTGCAAGCTGTACAATTGGGAGAATTCGCCGTTTCTTAAACTAAGGACTCTGAGCAGCTCTGAGATAGTGTTGCTTCCCTCTAAGTTGTTTTGCACAAAAACATACCTGTTTTATTTTTTCTGGAGCCACAGCAGCATGTTTAATATCAATAATGGTACTGAAACAAGGCAGCCGTAGAATTTCTGGATGTAACATATAAAGACTTGAAAAATAGCAGTACTATTAGAAAATTGTAAAGATATGTCAATCTTTGCTTACTCTTCCTCCATCTGTGTTAGATAAGGAAAGCACATGGGTGATCTTATATGATGTTATCAGACTTTTAAAAAATTTATTTATTCATTTATTTTTGGGTACGTTGGGTCTTTGTTGTTGCACGTGGGCTTTCTCTAGCTGAGGCGAGCGGGGGCTACTCTTTGTTGTGGTGCGCGGCCTTTTCCCTGTGGTGGCTTTTGTTGTTGCGGAGCACAGGTTCTAGGCCTGTGGGCTCAGTGGTTGCAGTTCGCGAGCTCTAGAGCACAGGCTCAGTACTTGTGGCACACGAGCTTAGTTGCTCTGCCCCATGTGGGATCTTCCCGGACCAGGGATTGAACCCATGTCCCCTGCACTGGCAGGCAGATTCTTATCCACTGCACCACCAGGGAAGTCCCATCAGATACTTTTGTGATGCTCGTGGGGTAGGCTGGGATTTCCACACAAATCAAGTATAAAAGTAAGACTTAACCTTGCAGTGAATGCACGCATTTTCATTTCATTTTATTTTTATTTTCTTTTAAAGTATAGTTTATGTAAAATATAAATTACAGGTGTACAATATAGTGAGTCACAATTTTTAAACGTTACACTCCATTTATAGTTATTATAAAATATTGGCTGTATTCCCCATGTTGTACAATATATCTTTATAGCTTATTTTATATGTAATAATTTGCACCTCTTAATCCCCTACTCCTATATTGTCCCTCTCATTTCCCTCTCCCCACTGGTAACTGCTAGTTTGTTCTCTATATCTTTGAGTTGGCTTCTTTTTTGTTATATTCACTAGTTTGTTTTATTTTTTAGATTCCACGTATAAGTGATATCATACAGTATTGTCTTTCTCTGACTTATTTCCCTTAGCATAATACCCTCCAAGTCCATCTATTTTGCTGCGAATGGCAAAATTTCATTCTTTTTATGGCTGAGTAATATTCCATTGTATATATGTATACCACATATTCTTTATCCATTCATCATTTAGGTTGCTTCCATATCTTGGCCACTGTAAATAATGCTGCTATGAACATTGGGGTACATTGTCATTTTATTTATTTCTTGGCTTCTATTCTTTTTAGTCATAGATAATTTTAGAATTTCCCTACCCTCTTGGCCTCAAGGCTTTCCCAACTTCCAGTCTCTCTATTTAATGGATCTGACCCATTCAATAATTGCTAACGTTTATTCGATGCTATCCCAAGCACTTCATGCATCTTACCATTTAATTTTTGCAGCAACTCTTTGTGGTAAGTATTATTATTACTCCAATTTTTGAGATGGGGGATCTGAGACCATGTCAGTGAACAAGTTGCTGAAGTAAGTGGAGGAGCCAGGTTTCCGCCCTAACACTTGGTGAGCATTTTCTGTGGTCTTCACCAGCACTGTACGAAATCTCCTATGCATCTTTCTCCAAGCCAGCAGTTGTCAAAGTTGAGCATGTCTCACAATCATTTGGAGGACATGTAAAACCCATCTCCAAAGTTGGGGAATCAGTAGTTCTGGATAGGGCCCAGGATTCTGCATTTCTAACAAGCTCCCAGGTGATGCTGATGCTTCTGCTTCCAGGCCCATGTGAACTTTGAGAACCTCAATGTAAATCACTTCCCAAGTCAAGGATCGTATCCTCTTTGTCTAATTGTTTACTATCTGCACAAAGGTTTTGAAGGTATAAAATGCGACCTAAATGTAAAGCACTATGGTTTTTAGAGCTTCATCTGAGCAAAACAAATCTCATTTCACGAGTAAACAGAAGATATACACAATTATAACATACATACACACACACACACGGGAATAAATGGCTTGATATTTCAAAGTTCCATTTAAAGGCTTTCACTGCTTTGTACAGCTTGCGTGTGCCCGGGAGGGTATGAGACATCTTCCTATGATTGGCAGGTTAATTTCTTAAGGACCAAGCTGTTTTTTCTTAAGCAGCATACTGAAGTACATGGCACTGAGTTTGAATTCAGACTCAAAGGGATCACACTGAATGGAGTTCACAGCCAACAGCAGGTAGCTGCCAACCAAAGTTGCTCTTTCACAGGTGTAACCCCAAGCTCAGGAGGGAGCAGGTGGTGTGATCAAGAGACTTTAAAAAGATTGCTAAAGAGGAAAAGAAGCAAATGCCTAGGAAGAAACTCTTTTGAATAAAGATTATTTTTCGCATAAAGAATGTGATGATAACGCATCCTTTTGAACTCTCTGTTCATTTATAACTATCATCTCCCTTCCTTCAGAAACTTTCTTTTCTATATCTAGTTACAGAATGCTGGAAATACCTCTGAGATGGTTAAAAAAAAGGTGATTATATGCTTCGCTGCTATTCTTTGTCTTTATTCTTGCTGCATACTTTAAAAATGTTAAGTGTAAGCCAAGACAAACTGTTTTGACTTTTTGACACTTTACATGTTTATGTTAAAACATGAAATGAGGTTCCTCATTTTCTACAGAAAATTAAAACCAAACTACTCAGTTTGGTGTATCAAATATTTATTGAGTACTTACCAAAGTGTTTGGCATCCTGGCAGGCACTGCCCTTAGATAGACAGGCATACCCGGTTTTAGCACACCTCACTTTATTGTACTTTCAGATATTGTGGGTTTTTATTTTTACAAACTGAAAGTTTGTGGCAACCCTGCATTAAGCAAGTCTATCAGCACCAATTTTTCCAACAACATTTGCTCACTTTGTATCTTTGTGTCATATATTTGTACTTCTTGCAATATTTCAGACTTTTTCATTGTTATATTTGTTATGATGATCTGTGATCAGTGATCTTTGATGTTACTATTGCCTAAAGATCACAACACACTGAAGGCTCAGATTATGGTGAATATTTTTTAACCATAAATATTTTTCATGAGATATATACATTTTTATGCTATTACACAACTAATAGACTAAAGTATAATGTAAACATTACTTTTATATGCACAGGGAAATCAGAAAATTTGTGTGACTCTCTTTACTACATTGGTCTGGAACCCACACTGTCTCTGAGGTTTGCCTCTATTAGGTTCTTTTCCTACACTCAAAGGACTTGATCTCATGTAGAGGATTGTTAAGAAAAGCTTTCTAAAACCTGGGTAGCCACATGTAAATCAATGAAATTAGAGCACTCCCTCACACCCTACACAAAAATAAACTGAAAATAGCTTAAAGACTTAAATATAAGACACAGCACCATGAAACTCCTAGAAGAGAACACAGGTAAAACATTTTCTGACATAAATCATAGCATTGTTTTCTTAGGTCAGTCTCCCAAGGCAATAGAAATAAAAGCAAAAATAAACAAATGGGACCTAATCATACTTATAAGCTTTTGCACAGCAAAGGAAGCCATAAACAAAATGAAAAGACAACCCACAGAATGAGAGAAAATATTTGCAAACAGTGCAACAAACAGGGGCTTAATTTCCAAAGTATACAACCAGCTCACATGACTCAATAACAAAAAACCAAATAACCCAATCAAAAAATGGGCAGCAGACCTAAATAGACATTTCTCCAAGGAAGACATAGAGATGGCCAATAGGCACATGAAAAGATTCTCAACATTGCTAATTATTAGAGAAACACATATCAAAACTACAATGAGGTATCACCTCACACTGGTCAGAAAGCCATCATTCAAAAGTCTACAAATAATAAATACTAGAGGAGAGTCCTTCAAGATGTTGGAAGAGTAAGAGGTGGAGATCACCTTCCTCCCCACAAATACATCAGAAATACATCTACATGTGGAACAACTCCTACAGAACACCTACTGAACGCTGGCAGAAGACCTCAGACCTCCCAAAAGGCAAGAAACTCCCCACGTACCTGGGTAGGGCAAAAGAAAAAAAGAATAAACAGAGACAAAAGGATAGGGACGGGACCTGCACCTCTGGGAGGGAGCTGTGAAGGAGGAAAAGTCGCCACACACTAGGAAGCCCCTTCACTGTCGGAGACGGGGCGTGAACGGGGGGAAGCTTCGGAGCCATGGAGTAGAGTGCAGCAGCAGGGGTGCGGAGGGCAAAGTGGAGAGATTCCCGCACAGAGGATTGGTGCCAACCAGCACTCGCCAGCCCGAGAGGCTTGTCTGCTCACCCGCCGGGGTGGGTGAGGATTGGGGGCTGGGAGCTGAGGCTTGGGCTTCGGAGGTCAGGTCCCAGGGAGAGGACTGGGGTTGGCTGCATGAACACAGCCTGAAGGGGGCTAGTGCGCCACAGCTAGCCGGGAGGGAGTCTGGGAAAAAGTCTGGAACTGCCTAAGAGGCAAGAGACCATTGTTACAGGGTGCGGGAGGAGAGGGGATTCAGATCACTGCCTCAACAACTCCAGAGACGGGCCCAGGCTGTGGCTATCAGCGCGGACACCAGAGACAGGCATGAAACGCTAAGGCTGCTGCGGCAGCAACCAAGAAGCCTGTGTGCAAGCGCAGGTCACTGCCCACACCTCCCCTCCCAGGAGCCTGTGCAGCCCGCCACTGCCAGGGTCCCATGATCCAGGGACAACTTCCCTGGGAGAACACATGGCATGCCTTAGGCTGTTGCAACATCACGCTAGCTCGCCCTGTGTTCCATATCCCCCCCCAGCCTGAGTGAGCCAGAGGCCCATAATCAGGTGCTACTTTAACTGCGTCCTATCTGAGTGAAGAATAGACACCCTCAGGCGACCTACATGCAGAGGCAGGGCCAAATCCAAAGCTGAACCCCAGGAGCTGTGCAGACAAAGAAGAGAAAGGGAAATTCCTCCCAGCAGCCTCAGGAGCAGCAGATTAAATCTCCACAATCAACTTGATGTACCCTGCATCTCTGGAATACCTGAATAGACAATGAATCATCCCAAAATTGAGGCAGTGGACTTTGGGAGCAACTGTAGACTTGGGGTTTGCTTTCTGCATCTCATTTGTTTCTGGTTTCATGTTTATCTTAGTTTAGTATTTAGAGTTTATTATCATTGGTAGATTTGTTTATTGATTTGGTTGCTCTCCCTTTTTTTAAATATATATATATTTTTTCTTTTTCTCTTTTTGTGAGTGTGTATGTGTATGCTTCTTTGTGTAATTTTGTCTGTATAGCTTTGCTTTTTACCATTTGTCCTAGGAATCTGTCTGTCTGGTTTTTTGTTTGTTTGTTTGTTTTTTTAGTATCATTTTTATCTCATGTTAACCATTGGTGGATTTGTTTTTGGGTTTGGCTGCTCTCTTCTTTCTTTCTTTCTTTCTTTTTCTTTTTTTTTTTCCTTTTTTTATTTTTAAATTTCTTCATTTTTAATAATTTTATTTATTTTAAAAACTTTATTTTATTTTATTTTTTCCTTTCTTTCTTTCTTTTTTTCCCCTCCCTTTTCTTCTGAGCCATGTGACTGACAGGGTCTTTGTGCTCCAGCCGGGTGTCAGGCCTGTGCCTGTGAGGTTGGAGAGCCGAGTTCAGGACACTGGTCTACCAAAGACCTCCTGGCTCCACGTAATATCAGATAGTGAAAGCTCTCCCAGAGATCTCCATCTCTGTGCTAAGACCCAGCTCCACTCAGCGACCAGTAAGCTACAGTACTGGATACCCTATGCCAAACAACTAGCAAGACAGGAACACAACCCCACCCATTAGCAGAGAGGCTGCCTAAAATCATAAGGGCACAGACACCGCAGAACACACCACCAGATGTGGCGTTGCCCAACAGAAAGACAAGATCCAGCCTGATCCACCAAAACATAGGCACAAGTCCCCTCCACCAGGAAGCCTACACAACCTACTGAACCAACCTTAGCCACTGGGGGCAGACACAAAAAACAATGGGAGCTCCGAACCTGCAGCCTGCGAAAAGGAGACCCCAAACACAGTGAGTTAAGCAAAATGAGAAGACAGAGAAACACACAGCAGATGAAGGAGCAAAGTAAAAATCCATCAGACCAAACAAATGCAGAGGAAATAGGCAGTCTACCTGAAAAAGAATTCAGAGTAATGATAGTAAAGATGATCCAAAATCTTGGAAATAGAATGGAGAAAATACAAGAAACATTTAACAAGGACCTAGAAGAACTAAAGAGCAAACAAACAATGATGAACAACACAATAAATGAAATTAAAAATTATCCAGAAGGAATCAATAGCAGAATAACTGAGGCAGAAGAACGGATAAGTGGCTGGGAAGATAAAATAGTGGAAATAACTACCGCAGAGCAGAATAAAGAAAAAACAGAATGAAAAGAATTGAGGACAGTGTCAGAGACCTCTGGGACAACATTAAATGCACCCACATTTGAATTATAGAGGTCCCAGAAGAAGAGAAAAAGAATGGGACTGAGAAAATATTTGAAGTGATTCCATTTGAACACTTCCCTAATATGGGAAAGGAAATAGTCAATCAAGTCCAGGAAGCACAGAGAGTCTATACAGGATAAGTCCAAGGAGAAACACACCAAGACACATATTAATCAAACTATCGAAAATTAAATACAAAGAAAAATATTAAAAGCAGCAAGGGAAAAACAACAGATAACATACAAGGGAATTCCCATAAGGTTAACAGCTGATCTTTCAACAGAAACTCTACAAGCCAGAAGGGAGTGGCAGGAGATATTTAAAGTGATCAAAGGGAAAAACCTACAACCAAGATTACTCTAGCCAGCAAGGATCTCATTCGATTTGATGGAGAAATTAAAACCTTTACAGACAAGCAAAAGCTAACAGAATTCAGCATCACCAAACCAGCTTTACAACAAATGCTAAAGGAACTTCTCTAGGCAGGAAACATAAGAGAAGGAAAAGACCTACAATAACAAACCCAAAACAATTAAGGAAATGGTCATAGGAACATACATATTGATAACTACCTTAAATGTAAATGGATTAAATGCTCCCACCAAAAGACATAGACTGGCTGAATGGATACAAAACCAAGAACTATTTATATGCTGTCTATAAGAGACCCACTTCAGACCTAGGGATACATACAGACTGAAAGGGAGGGGATGGAAAAAGATATTCCATGCACATGGAAATCAAAGGAAAGCTGGAGTAGCAATTCTCATATCAGACAAAATAGGCTTTAAAGTAAAGACTATTACAGAGACAAAGAAGGATACTACATAATGATCAAGGGATCAATCCAAGAAGAAGATGGAACAATTGTAAATATTTATGCACCGAACATAGGAACACCTCAATTCATAAGGCAAATGCTAACAGCCATAAAGGGGGAATTCCACAGTAACACAATTGTAGTAGGGGACTTTAACACCCCCGTTTTACTAATGGACAGATCATCCCAAATGATAATAAATAAGGAAACACAAGCTTTAAATGATACATTAAACAAGATGGACTTAATTGATATTTAAAGGACATTTCATCCAAAAACAGCAGAATACACTTTCTTCTCAAGTGCTCATGGAACATTCTCCAGGATAGATCATATCTTGGGTCACAAATCAAGCCTTGGTAAACTTAAGAAAATTGAAATCATTATCACGTATCTTTTCCGACCACAGTGCTCTGAGACTAGATATCAATTACAGGAAAAAATCTGTAAAAAATGCAAACACATGGAGGCTAAACAATACACTACTAAATAACCAAGAGATTACTGAAGAAATCAAAGAGGAAATCAAAAAATACCTAGAATCAAATGACAATGAAAACATGATGACCCAAAACTTACGGGATGCAGCAAAAGCAGTTCTAAGAGGGAAGTTTATATCAATAAAATCCTACCTCAAGAAACAAGAAACATCTCAAATAAACAACCTAACCTTACACCTAAAGCAATTAGAGAAAGAAGAACAGAAAAACTCCCAAAGTTAACAGAAGGAAAGAAATCATGAAGATCAGATCAGAAATAAATGAAAAAGAAATGAAGGAAACAATAACAAAGATCAATAAAAGTAAAAGCTGATTCTTTGAGAAGATAAACAAAATTGGTAAACCATTAGACTGACTCATCAAGAAAAAAAGGGAGAAGACTCAAATCAATAGAAATAGACATGAAAAAGGAGAGTAAAATACAAAGGATCGTGAGAGATTACTACAGGCAACTCTATGCCAATAAAATGGACAACCTGGAAGAAATGGACAGACTCTTAGAACAGCACAACCTTCAGAGACTGAGCCAGGAAGAAACAGAAAATATAAACAGAACAGTCACAAGCAATGAAATTGAGACTGTGATTAAAAATCTTCCAGCAAACTAAAGCCCAGGACCAGATGGCTTCACAGGCGAATTCTATCAAACATTTAGAGAAGAGCTAACACCTATCCTTCTCAAACTCTTCCAAAATAACAGAGGGAGGAACACTCCCCAAAACTCATTCTGTGAGGCCACCATCACCCTCAAGACAAAAAATATCATATGATATCACTTATATGTGGAATCTAAACTATGATACCAGTGAAGTTGTTTCCAAAATAGAAACAGACTCATAGCCATAGAAAACAAATTTAGGGTTACCAAAGGGGAAAGGGGCAGGGGGGAGGAATAAGTTAGGAGTTTGGGATTAGCAGATACAAACTACTATATGTAAAACAGATAAGCAACAAGGTCCTGCTGTATAGCACAGGGAACTATATTCAATAAACTATAATGGGAAAGAATATGAAAAAACGTGTGTGTGTGTGTGTGTGTGTATAATTGAATCACTTTTCTGTGTACCAGAAACTAGCACAAAACTGTAACTCAACTATAGTTCAATTAGAAAAAAAGAAAAGTTTTCTACAGAAGACAGAATTTGAAATGAGTCTGGGAAATAAGTGAAAGTTGATCTGGTAGAAGAGGAAAAATCTTTGGTATTTGTCATCCATCCATTCAACAGATATTTATGGAGCATCTACTAGGAAGCCAGGCATGGTTTTAGGTTCTGGGATGATAGGTTGTAAGCTGTGTTGTCTGCCAGTTTGCAGTTCAGGTTCTGTTGGAGGAGATACACATCAAACAAAGAATCCCACCAATAATTCTCTGTTCTATTCTCATCATAATAGGAGATGATGTAAAGGAAATGGAGGGCCCAGTGACAACACAGTACAGTGAGAGAATGACCTAATCTTTGGGGTCAGAGAGGCTGTGGCTCAAGCTGAGACCTAAAGAAAAAGGAGTAGTTGACTGAATCATGGGTGAGGGAAGAGGTTCCAGGATGAGGAAAGCCTCAAGACTTGAAAGAGCTTAGTGCTTCAGAGGAAGTCAGAGGAGATCCATCCTGTCATAGGAGGAGTGGGATGAGGCTGAAAGGCAGGCAGGGACAAACTGGGCACCGGGGCCAAATAACGATGTTAGGGAGGGTGAAGAATGAATGTGGGTTTGCAGTCCTCAAGGACCTTTTAGGCATGTGATCAAAGTTCCATTTTTTAAAAATTTTTATTTTTCCAGCTTTACTGAGATATAATTGACATATCATACTGAATAAGTTTAAGGTGTACAGTGTGTTGATTTGATCCACTTCTGTACTGCAAAATGATCACCACTGTAGCATTAGCTAACACCTCCATCCTGTCACATAATTACCATTTTTTTTCTTGTATTGAGAACATTTCAGATCTACTCTCTTAGCAGGATTGAGGTGTATAATACGGTATCATTAGCTATAATCACCATCACTCCTTTTCCTTCCTAAAGCTTTAATGAAATATATCCTTCCTTGCTTTCATAGGGCTAACATTTTTATTGGGAACAAAGATCTTGAAGTTGAATTGATATCCATGTATGTGTACTGACCACAGGCATTCTCTTCTGAAGGATCAGTATGAAGTTCTAACAGTAAAATAGTTATCAGATGTGTTGAAATTAATGTTTGTGCTTTTAAAACTGCAATTTAAGATTTTTGAGAGCTCAAGTCTTTTAAAAATGATCAAATATAGTCCTTTATTCCTAAAAGTGCCTCTGAGGGTGAAGAGGGTCCCCAGTAAGACACAGAAACCTTTGACCCTCAGCCGTGAACTTCACCACAGGTGCAGTATCTTGTGATTTAAAGATGTGTTGACAGTGAGATATCACCTCACGTGAATTTGTTAGAATGGCCATTATCACTAAGACAAAAAAATGACAGATGTTAGCAAGGATGTGGAGAAAAGGGAACCCTTGTGCATTGTTAGTGGGAATGTAAACTGGTGCAGCCACTGTGGAAAACAGTACGGAGATTCCACAGAAAATTAAAAAATAGAACTACTATCTTATCCAGCATCCACTTCTGGATATTTACCTGAAGGAAATGAAATCACTATCTTGAAAAGATATCTTCAGCCCCATGTTAATTGCAATATTTACCATACACACACACACACACACACTGGAATATAATTCAGCCATAAATGACAAAGAAATCCTGCCATCGGATACAACATAGTTGGACCTTGAGGGCATTATGTTAAGTGAAATAAGTCAGACAGAAAGACAAATACTGTATAATCTCACATGTGGAACCTTAAAACACACACACACACACACACGCACAGATCTCATACGTGCAGAGAACAGATTGGTGGTTGGCAGAGCCAGGTGGTAGATCGGGAGGGCTGGGCAAAATGAGTGAAGTTGGTCAAAAGGTACAAACTGGGCTTCCCTGGTGGCGCAGTGGTTGGGAGTCCGCCTGCCGATGCAGGGGACACGGGTTCGTGCCCTGGTCCGGGAAGATCCCACATGCCGCGGAGTGGCTGGGCCCATGAGCCACGGCCGCTGAGCCTGCGTGTCCGGAGCCTGTGCTCCACAACGGGAGAGGCCACAACAGTGAGAGGCCCGCATACAGCAAAAAAAAAAAAAAAAAAAAAGGTACAATCTTCCAGTTATAAGATAATTTGTGGGAATGTAATGTACAGCATGGTGACTGTCGTTACAGATAACCTGTTGTATATGTGAAAGCTGCTCAGAGAGTACATCTTTGAAAGTTCTCATCACAAGGAAAAAACTTCTAAGTATGTGTGGTGATGGATGTTAACTAAACTTATTGTGGTGATCACTTCACAGTGTATACATATAACAAATCATTATGTCCTACACCTGAAACAAATATGTCAATTATATCTCAGTTAAAAAATGTATTGAGCCATCTCTCCCTGTAAGAAATGGGTCTCTCACCTTAAAGCAGGCAATATTTTTGTGATTGCTTTTCACATATTTCCTTCACATTCTACTCTGTATCCCCACTACTTTGAGCAGTTCTACTCTTCATAGCGAGTTTTAAATACATATTTTTAAAATCTGATTAAGTCGTGAGATAATTTACCACAGGGTCTCACATCCCGGTTAGTGGCACAGTCCAAAATATTTAGGTTTTAAAAGGTCACAGATTCCATTATGGCTGTTCATTTCCAAGCTGTGATATAAACAACAGAAACTGATACATCTAGGTCACAAGCACCTAAAGCACTACATGAAGCCTCCACATGTATACAGAACCTCTCAGAGAGCAGTACAAAGCTGGTTGAAAGCCAAAATTGAAGCACAATAACCTGATCCCATCCCATCCAATTGTGTGAACAGCTTCCCCACCAATCGCCCTATAAAAACAGGCTCAGGTTTTCAAAGAAAAGTATCTGCTAATTTTCCAACTGACTTTTGCCTTTCAGTGCTTGGTTAACAGAGTGTCCCAGGCAGACACGAAACTGGGCACCCAGAATTTGTACAATCAAGCTAGTGGCATTTAATAGCCAGAATGACTTGAAATCTGGAGGAAAGTCACATCAGTCATACAAAGAACTTTCACAAACAGATTTTGGCAGCAATTTAGAACAGTGTTCATTGATTCCACACACAAAAAATCTACTGTCTTAGCAACATTCATGTGCACAATGCAGTGTTATTAGGTATAATCACCATGCTGGAAAGTTCTATTTTTAATCTAGGCTTTTGGATCCTACTATTTTTTTTTACTAGTATTGTTGCTCCTGCTGCTGCTGCTGTTGTTGTCATTATTATTATTATTATTATGGTTTCCTCTTGATATTGAGGAAAGGTTTTTTGAAAATTGCCTCTTGTCTCATGTGTACTGAAGGAAACCACCATCTCTGCATAGATCCCTTTCAGGAAGACCTCCTGTTGATTCAGATGCTCAACCACAATTTGAGAATGTCTGGACCTAAATAGTTTGGGCATACAGCAGGGTCTTCTTTCAAGGTTGTGAAGAAACAAATCAATGGATTCTTTTGGGATGAATTAGTTCCCTTAGTTCAAGAGAATAGCGTATACCCTGGGAAGTGTGCCTATGTTGTCTGAAGTGAACATCATACCATAGTGCCACGTGTATAGTAGGTTTCTATAAAACATTGTTGAGTGACTATTTTAAGTATGAACAGAATCAGAAACACTTTGCAGTCATCTTTGACTCATCCTTTCCTGTTCTGAACCCAAAACACCTTCTAGATTTTATGACCAAAAATGATTATTAAATATAAAGTAACATATTACTGGGATAAAATGGAAGTCACATATTATCATACATTTGTCATTACTTTCCGATGGGAGCCTTTATAAGCTGTGACTATTTTTAAAGTCAAGTCTACAAGGAGTTTTTTTTTTCCTTATCATGTAACAGTACCCTCTCAAAAGGGGACTATATTCTGAACTCTCCAGAGGCATGCTTTTTGTTAAGGTCAGAGGACAAAAATTCAACTTTCTCCCTAAAGGTACTTTTCTGCCTTTGCTCATTTCTCTCTTTATCTTAACATGGGGATTGTCGTGCCACTTTTCCACCTCTCTTGGGGTTGAATCTTCAAAGATCTTAGATTCTTTTTTCAGATTGACATACGATTTTGAATTTTAATTTTCATCATCTTCTCACAAAATACATAATGTTTTTCCTCTTCTGTGTTGGATGCTACCTTCAAATTAAGACCAGAGTTCTGTTATTGTGAAAAGCAAACTGAATCAGATAGAAATAGACCTCTTGAAAACTTGCTTGCTCCTTTCTTACTGTTCTGTGCACACTCTGGAGAATTTATCCTTCTGCCTTGGTACAGGTTATACAAATGACTGCAACTCTTCTTTTTGCCAAGGAAGGTCAGGGTACATGTTTTTCACTAGGGGTGCCTCACGTGGTACAGATTTAGAAACTGCAGCTTGTCTCTTTGCTTTCTTTTTAAAAAATTTTTTTATACAGCAGATTAGTTATCAATTTTATACATATTAGTGTATATGTGTCAATCCCAATCTCCCAATTCATCCCACCACCCCCACCCCCACCCCCACTTTCCCTCCTTGGTGTCCATATGTTTGTTCTCTACATCTGTGTCTCTATTTCTGCCCTGCAAACTGGTTCATCGGTACCATTTTTCTAAATTCCACATATATGCGTTAATGTACGCTATTTCTTTTTCTGACTTACTCCAATCTGCATGACAGTCTCTAGGTCCATCCACATCCTATAAATGATGCAATTTCGTTCCTTTTTATGGCTGAGTAATATTCCATTGTATATATGTACCATATTGTTTTTATCCATTCATCTGTCGACGGGCATTTAGGTTGCTTCCATGACCTGGCTACTGTAAATAGTGCTGCAGTGAACATTGGGGTGGATGAGTCCTTTTGAATTATGGTTTTCTCTGGGTATATGCCCATTAGTGGGATTCCTGGGTTATATGGTAATTCTATTTTTAGTTTTTTAAGGAACTTCCATATTGTTCTCCATAGTCAGTGTACCAATTTACATTCCCACCAACCATGAAAGAGGGTTCCCTTTCCTCCACACCCTCTCCAGCATTTGTTGTTTGTACATTTTCTGATGATGCCCATTCTAACAGGTGTGAGGTGGTACCTCATTGTAGTTTTGATTTGCATTTCTCCAATAATTAGTGATGTTGAGCAGCTTTTCATGTGCTTCTTGGCCATCTGTATGTCTTCTTTGGAGAAATGTCTATTTAGGTCTTCTGCCCATTTATTGATTGGGTTGTTTGTTTTTTTTAATATTGAGCTGCATGAGCTGTTTATATGTTTTGGAGATTAATCCTTTGTCTGTTGAATCGTTGGCAAATATTTTCTCCCATTCTGAGGGTTGTCTTTTTGTTTTGTTTATAGTTTCCTTTGCTGTGCAAAAGCTTTTAAGTTTCATTAGGTCATATTTGCTTATTTTTGTTTTTATTTCCATTACTCTAAGTGGGTCAAAAAAAGATCTTGCTGTGATTTATGTCAAAGATGTGTTCTTCCTATGTTTTCCTTTAAGAGTTTCATAGTGTCTGGTCTTACATGTAGATCTTTAATCCATTTTGAGTTTATTTTTGTGTATGGTGTTAAGGAGTGTTCTAATTTCATTCTTTTACATGCAGCTGTCCAGTTTTCCCAGCACTGCTTATTGAAGAGACTGTCTTTTCTCCATTGTATAACCTTGCCTCCTTTGTCATAGATTAGTTGACCATAGTTGTGTGGGTTTTCTCTGGGCTTTCTATCCTGTTCCATTGATCTATACTTCTGTTTTGGTGCCAATACCATATTGTCTTGATTACTGTAGCTTTGTAGTATGGTCTGAAGTCAGGGAGTCTGATTCCTCCAGCTCCATTTTTTCACTGAAGATTGCTTTGGCTATTCGAGGTCTTTTGTGTTTCCATAAAAATTTTTAGATTTTTTGTTCTAGTTCTGTGAAATGCCACTGGTAATTTGATAGGGATTGCATCGAATCTGTAGATTGCTTAGGGTAGTATAGTCATTTTCACTATATTGATTCTTCCAATCCAAGAACTTGGTATATCTCTCCATCTGCTTGTGTCATCTTTGATTTCTTTCATCAGTGTTTTATAGTTTTCTGACTAAAGGTCTTTTACCTCCTTAGGTAGGTTTATTCCTAGGTATTTTGTTGTTGTTGTTGAAGTGGTGAACGTGACTGTTTCCTTAATTTCTATTTCTGATCTTTCATTGTTAGTGAACAGGAATGCAAGAGATTTCTGTGCATTAATTTTGTATCCTGCAACTTTACCAAATTCACTGATTAGCTGTAGTAGTTTTCTGGTGTCATCTTTAGGATTCTCTATGTATAGTGTCATGTCATCTGCAAACAGTGACAGTTTTACTTCTTCTTTTCAATTTTGGATTCCTTTTATTTCTTTTTCTTCTCTGATTCCCATGGCTAGGACTTCCAAAACTATGTTGAATAATAGTGGCAAGAGTGCACCTCCTTGTTTTGTTCCTGATTTTAGAGGAAATGCTTTCAGTTTTTCACCATTGAGAATGATGTTTGCTGTGGGTTTGTCATATATGGCTTTTATTATATTGAGGCAGGTTCCCTCTATGTCCACTTGCTGGAGACTTTTTTTATCATAAATGTGTGTTGAATTTTGTCAAAAGCTTTTCCTGCATCTATTGAGATGATCATATGGTTTTTCTTCTTCAATTTGTTAATATGGTGTATCACATTGATTGATTAGCATATATTGAAGAATCCTTGCATCCCTGGGATAAATCCCACTTGATCATGGTGTATGATCCTTTTAATGTGTTGTTGCATTCTGTTTGCTCGTATGTTGTTGAGGATTTTTGCATCTATATTCATCAGTGATATTGGTCTGCAGTTTTCTTTTTTTGTAGTATCTTTGTCTGGTTTTGGTATCAGGGTGATGGCGGCCTTATAGAATGAGTTTGGGAGTGTTCCTTCCTCTGCCATTACTTGGAGGGGTTTGAGAAGGATGGGTGTTAGCTCTTCCCTAAATGTTTGATAGATTTCACCTGTGAAGCCACCTGGTCCTGGACTTTTGTTTGTTGGAAGACTTTGAATTACAGTTTCAATTTCATTACTTGTGATGTTCTGTTCATATTTTCTATTTCTTCCTCATTCAGTCTTGGAAAGTAATAGCTTTCTAAGAATTTGTCCATTTCTTCCGGATTGTCTAGCTTATTGACATAGAGTTGCTTGTAGTAGTCTCTTATGATGCTTTGTATTTCTGCAGTGTCCTTTGTAACTTCTCCTATTTCATTTCTAATTTTATTGATTTGAGTCCTCTCCCTCTTTTTCTTGATGAGGCTGGCTAAAGCTTTATCAATTTTGTTTATCTTCTCAAAGAACCAGCTTTTAGTTTTATTTATCTTTGGTATTGTTTTCTTCTTTCTATTTCATTTATTTCTGCTCTGATGTTTATGATTTTTTTTTTCCTTCTACTAACTTTGGGATTTTTTTGTTCTTCTTTCTCTAGTTCCTTCAGGTGTAAAGTTGGATTGTTTATTTGAGATTTTTCTTGTGTCTTGAGGTAGGATTGTATAGCTATAAACTTCCCTCTTAGAACTGCTTTTGCTGCATCCCATAAGTTTTGGATCATCATGTTTTCATTGTCATTTGTCTCAAGGTATTTTCTGATTTCCTCTTTGCTTTCTTCAGTGATCTCTTGGTTATTTAGTAATGTATTGTTTAGCCTCCATGTGTTTGTGTTTTTTACATATTTTCCCCTGTGATTTCTTTCTAATCTCATAAGGTTGTGGTCAGAAAAGATGCTTGATATGATTTCAATTTTCTTAAATTTACCAAGGCTTGATTTGTGATCCACGATGTGATCTATCCTGGAGAACGTTCTTGTGCACTTGAAAAGACAGCGTAATCTGCTGTTTTCGGATGGAATATCCTATAAATATCAATTAAATCTATCTGGTCTGTTGTGTCATTTAAAGCTTGTGTTTCCTTATTCATTTTCTGTCTGGATGATCTGTCCATTTGTGTAAGTGAGGTGTTAAAGTCCCCCACTATTATTGTGTTACTGTCAATTTCTCTTTTACAGCTGTTAGCATTTGCCTTATGAATTGAGGTGCTTCTATGTTGGGTGCATAAATATTTACAAGTGTTCTATCTTCTCCTTGGATTGATCCCTTGATCATTATGTAGTGTCCTTCTTTGTCTCTTGTAATAGTCTTTATTTTAAAGTCTATTTTGTCTGATATGAGAATTGCTACTCCAGCTTTCCTTTGATTTCCATGTGCATGGAATATCTTTTTCCATCCCCTCACTTTCAGTCTGTATGTGTCCCTAGGTCTGAAGTGGGTCTCTTGTAGACAGCATATAAATGGTTCTTGTTTTTGTATCCATTCAGCCAGTCTATGTCCTTTGGTGGGAGCATTTAATCCATTTACATTTAAGGTAATTATTGATATGTATGGTCCTATTACCATTTTCTTAATTGTTTTGGGTTTGTTTTTGCAGGTGCTTTTCTTCTCTTGTGTTTCCCACTTTGAGAAATTCCTTTAGCGTTTGTTGTAGAGCTGGTTTGGTGGTGCTGAATTCTCTTAGCTTTTTGCTTGTCTGTATAGCTTTTGATTTCTCCATCAAATCTGAATGCAGTCCTTGCCGGGTACAGTAATCTTGGTTGTAGGTTCTTCTCTTTCATCGCTTTAAATATATCATGCCACTCCCTTCTGGCTTGTAAAGTTTCTGCTGAGAAATGAGCTGTTATCCTTAAAGGAGTTCCCTTGTATGTTATTTGTCATTTTTCCCTTGCTGCTTTCAATAATTTTTCTTTGTCTTTAATTTTTGTCAGTTTGATTACTATGTGTCTCAGCGTGTTTCTCCTTGGGTTTATCCTGTCTGGGACTCTCTATGCTTCCTGGACTTGGGTGGCTCTTTCCTTTCCCATGTTAGGGAAGTTTTCGACTATAATCTCTTCAATTATTTTCTAGCATTCTTTCTCTCTCTCTTCTCCTTCCAGGACCCCTATAATGTGAATGTTGGTGCGTCTAATGTTGTCCCAGAAGTCTTTTATGCTGTCTTCATTTCTTTTCATTCCTTTTTTAAAATTCTGTTCCATGCAGTAAATTCCACCATTCTGTCTTCCAGGTCACTTATCCGTTCTTCTGCCTCAGTTATTCTTCTATTGATTCCTTCTAGTGTATTTTTCATTTCATTTATTGTATTGTTCATCTCTGTTTGTTTGTTCTTTAGTTCTTCTAGGTGTTTGTTCTTTAATTCTTCTAGGTCTTTTAAAACATTTCTTTTATCCTCTTGATCTTTGCCTCCATTATTTTTCCAAGATCCTGGATCATCTTCACTATCATTATTCTGCATTCTTTTTCTGGAAGGTATCTCCACTTCATTTAGTTGTTTTTCTGGGGTTTTATCTTGTTCCTTCATCTGGTACATAGTCCTCTGCCTTTCCATTTTGTCTGTCTTTCTGTGAATGTGGTTTTCATTCCATAGGCTGCAGGCTTGTAATTCTTCTTGCTTCTACTGTCTACCCTCTGGTGGATGAAGCTATCTTAGAGGCTTGCACAAGCTTCCTCATGGGAGGGGACTAGTGGTGGGTAGAGTTGCGAGTTGCTCTGTTGGGCAGAGCTCAGTAAAACTTTAATCTGCTTGTCTGCTGATGGGTGGGGCTGAGTTCCCTCCCTCTTGGTTGTTTGGCCTGAGGTGACCCAGCACTGGAGCCTACAGGCTCTTTTGTAGGGCTAATGGCAGACTCCAGGAGGGCTTACGCCAAGGAGTACTTCCCAGAACTTCTCCTGCCAGTGTCCTTGTCCCTTCGGTGAGCCACAACCATCCCCCACCTCTGCAGGAGACCCTCCAACACTAGCAGGTGGGTCTGTTTCAGTCCCCTATGGGGTCACTGCTCCTTCCTCCTGGGTCCTCATGCACAACTACTTTGTGTGCGCCCTCCAAGAGTGGAGTCTCTGTTTCCTCCAGTCCTGTTGAAGTCCTGCAATCAAATCCCACTAGCCTTCAAAGTCTGATTCTCTAGGAATTCATCCTCCTGTTGCCGGACCCCCAGGTTGGGAAGCCTGACGTGGGGCTCAGAACCCTCATTCCAGTGGGTGGACTTCTGTGGTATAAGTGTTCTCCAGTTTGTGAATCATCCATGCAGCAGTTATGGGATTTGATTTTATTGTGATTTTGCCCCTCCTACCATCTCACTGCAGCTTCTCCTTTGTCTTTGGATATGGGGTATCTTTTTTGGTGAGTTCCAGTGTCTTCCTTTTGATACTAGTTCAGCAGTTAGTTGTGATTCTGGTCCTCTCGCAAGAGGGAGTGAGCACATGTCCTTCTACTCTACCATTGTCTCTTCTCTTTTTAATAAGGGAAAATTTCATGAGAACACTGAAAAATTAGCATCACTAATCTGTGAGAACTCTTCCTGCAGGCAGAGGTAAAAATAACTTAAACACATTTTCATATCATTCATGAGCACTAATTGGTGAAAATGTAATGCCAAGAGAAACGGTGTACTCAGGAATTCCCCCTTCCACAAGGCAAAATGAATGAGAGTTGACTGAAATTATCATCACTCAAGCCAAAACTTTGTATTGGTTATCTACCACTGCATAACATACTATTCTAAAATGTAATGGTGTAAAACAGCCAACTCACTATGTTCATGGTTCTTTTGGTCAGAGAATCAGACAGGGCACAGCAAGGATAGATTTTCTCTGCCATGAAATGTCTGGAGCCTCGGCTGGGAAGATCTTAATTCTGGAATTAAGTTGATGGCTGGGGCTGGAATCATCTGTGGAATATGCCCTTTTATTTTCTGTATTTCTGATGGTTTGACATCTGGAGCCTTCCTGATGCTGGAGGGACTGTGCTCTAAGGGTTAGCTAATTTTTAGAGATAGCAGACACATGCCCTTTCCTATGCAAAGCAACCAATCTACAGCCCATACCCCAACCACCTCCTTTATCAAGTTCACATTGAAAAAAGGAGCATGTGGAATGAGGGATATTATGGTGATCCTCCTTGGATAATACAGTCTGCCCTAAGGTTTTCACAGTGGTTGAGAGTCCGCCTGCTGATGCAGGGGACACGGGTTCATGCCCCGGTCTGGGAAGATCCCACATGCCGCGGAGTGGCTGGGCCCGTGAGCCATCGCCACTGAGCCTGCGTGTCTGGAGCCTGTGCTCCGCAATGGGAGAGGCCACAACAGTGAGAGGCCCGCGTAACGCAAAAAAAAAAAAAAAAAGCACAACCTTGGGATATGAGGTTTGGGAGAAAACTTGTATGCACTGAGTGTTCATGTATCAGGGGCTGCCTATATCTAGGTAAGACTGGATTGTCTTGTGTGTTAAGAAGACAGCCTTGCCTCAGGCATGGGAGATGCCCGATGCTTCTCATAAGTATGAAGGTCTGTGTAGCATAATAATTTTACAGTGATGAAGTTATTGCAGTTTAACATAATCATCAAACTTCATAAAAATAATTTCCTCTATCTTAAAAAAAAATAACAGGGGTTGGCCAAATGTAGAATTTTAAGGTCAGCGAATCAGCTCTGTGATCTGCAGTGACAAATCTGGTCATGTTACCTACACATGAGTTAAAAATAATTTTTAAAATATCTTTTATGATCAGGCAAGAAAATAACTTAGGAAAAGGCAATTTTTAGTTCAATTCAAAGCTTATTTAAAATTCCATGGAGGTGTTTCCTGAGAAAATTGCTGACTAGCAATTACCTCTGCTCACTGGCTTCTTGTATTGGCTTACATTGTAATCAGAAAAATGTGAAGAATTTTCACTGATGGCATCACCGTAAAAGGTAATCCACTCATTTCATCATCAGTTGGTGGCACATTTTCATCTGTGGTGTAGATCTTTCTTGTCAGCCTTGAATTGTAGGTCTGGCCATTTGGATAACTGCACCTTGCAGGGCTTCATGTGGAAAAATACCTGTAATGTACAAATCAATGTATGTAAAATGTCTTTCTACTCTATAAAGCTTGCTAAGTCCTGGAATTTTGCAGGAAGCTTAGTAAAAACACTGGCCTATACTGTTTATGACTTATCTGCTGGGTTCCCCTAATGACAGGTCGTACAGTGGAGGGTGGCTGCAAAATGGACAAAATGCAGACTTTGTTAGTTTTTCTTTGATGGTCTCGTTGGAAGTGAATGTTCAAGCAGTGACCATGTTTTATTTGCAGCTGTGGGATCACACACTTCTGAAAATACTAAGAGAACCAAATAAGTCTAGTATGTAGAATTGGTGTATCTGAATTTCTGATACCTTCACCTGCAACTAATACCCCCCTCCTACTGCCATCCCACACTCACAATGAGCATTGATCCCAGACTTGTGCTGGATAAAGAAACCTTAGTGTCTATGACTAGTTTGCCAACATTTAGGACCCTGCCCATTTAATCCCTTTGGGAATGTTACCCCAGGGTTTTCAGTAAGTTTTAAAGACAAAGACTGATAAACAATTGCCTTGGACAAACAGGATAAACAGCTGTGCCTTCACCAGCTCCCATAGAAATCACTGGTTCATGTGTTTGTCTCTTTTGCTAAATAGCAAATGCTTCAAGGATGGTTTTGGTGTCCTCTCCATCTTGGGGTGCCCTACCCAGCAGAGGGTCAATACATGATTGTTAAGGTGGATGTAATATAATTTGATCCTTTTGAACTGGTTCTTCAGCGATTTGTTTTTCTTTCATTTATTTAACAAACATTTATCAAGAACATCACTAATCATCAGGAAAATGCAAATCAAAACCACAATAAGCTATCACCTCACACCTATTAGGATGACTTAACTAGTCCTCCTAACATCCTAGAGTTAAGAAGTGTTGGCAAGGGTGTAGAGAAAAGGGAACCTTGTGCACTGTTGGTAGGAATGTAAATTGGTGCAGCTGCTATGGAAAACAGTATGAAAGATAGAACTGACATATGACCCAGAAATTCCATTTCTGAGTATTTATCCAAAGGAATTGAAATCAGAATCTTGAAGAGATCGCTGCACTCCCATGTTCGTTGCAGGATTATTCATAATAGCGAAGATATAGAAACAACTTAAGTGCCCATCCCTGGATGAATGGATAAAGAAAATATGGTATATACATAGCATGAGATATTATTCAACCTTAAAAAAGGAGGAAATTTTGCCATTTGTAACAACATGAGTTACCGGGAGAGCATTATGCAAAGACACATGAAGCCAGACACAGTAAGACAAATACTGTATGATCTCACTTATATGTAGAATCTAAAATAGTCACATCATAGAAACAGAGAGTACAATGGTAGTTGCCAGGGCCTGGAAGAAGGGGGAAAATGGGTAGAAGTGATGGTCAAAAGATACAAAATTTTAGTTATATAAAATAAATAAGAGAGCCACTCTACCACATAGCATAGAGATATACTATACAGCATATAGCTAACAGTACTGTATTGTTTACTTAAATTTTACTAAGACAGTAGCTCTTACGTTAGGTGTTCTTACCACACACACAAACAGAATAATAATATGAGGGGGTGACAGGCAATGCTGGGAAATGATGGATATGTTTATGGCCTTGATGGTGGTGCTGGTCTCATGGGTATGAGGGTATACTTATCCTCAAACTCAGTGAGTTGTATATGTACAGCTTTTTACATGCCAATCACATCTCAATAATGGTTTAAAAATGATGCTGACAGTGGTTCAGGAGCAAGAGCAACAAAAAAGATCTTATTCTGTGCCAGGCTCCTGGCTGGGCACTTAGGATCTAGTGATAAATAAGACAAAATCCCTAACCCAGTGACAGAGTTTCATAGGTCCTCTGAAAAGCAGAATGCTTTATTGGAGTTGACTTCAAATCCTTGGCAACAGAAAAGTGTTTTTATTCTTCCTTAAAGGTACATTGGTACAGACTGAATGCAGAAATGTTCCCATTTCTTCTAGATACTCACCCTTCCTGAAGGTAGGTGGGAGAACTTCCCACTACTTCATAAAAAAATACAATACAGTACAATACAATACAATACAATTCAATACAGTACAATACTCCTACAAGCAACCCACCTAAACACAATGACTTTTCCTACCCTCTAAGCAGGCTCTCTCCTAAACTTTGTGGTAGCTGAGGCAGGAGTACAAATGGACGCCCACCTACTAGGTGTATAAGTTATAAATCAAGTGAACAAACTGTTAATTAGAGTAGGTTTTATCTCCCTACCTTGACAAATACACCTTCATAATGACTTGAATTTAGGTCTGAATTTAGGATTCTTGGAGCCTGAACATGGAGGTACTTGTTGCTTCAGCCCTGGGCTTCAGGCTTCTCTTTCCAACTTGGGTGTATATCATACTGTGAGGGGCCTTGTGCGCTATGGAAGGAAGAAGTTAATTATACTGTCATGTGCCAGAGAGGGAGTCACCACATGCCACTTAGGGTCACAGGGGAAAACACTATGGTGGTCAAGAGGCAGAAGGCAGGAGTGATCAATAGAGGCCGTGGCCTTTATTGAGGTTTCCACTGGAAAGGCAAAGCAGCACAGGGTGAATGTTTAGAATTGGCTGGTTTGAAAATTTCCGAGGTGTCTAAGCTATAGAAGTTGTCTCTGATCACCCAGTACCTGACCCTGGGATGATTTAGGGCATAGTGTGCAAGACTTAGATAAGGCAGTGGTTGGGGTATAATCTCAGGATCGGGTGGCTTGCACGTCAGAGGCATACACCTGGCTGGATCCTTTGCTGTCGAAGAAGCAGCTAGCCCCAGGAGGCACAGGCCGTGTCCAGCCAGAAAGTTGTGTGTTTGTTGTTGTTGTTGTTTAAGATGTTAAAACATCACAAGCTACCGAAAATTTAAAAAGGAAAAAATAAGATATAATACATGACCTCTTGGGCCTAGAGTACACACACATGGCATAGTCTACCCTCGAGATGGCTCTGGGCAAGAGGCCAGCAGCACAGGCCTGGGAAGCAGACGTGGGCATGTATGGGCTGGCAGTTCTGGTACCCCAAATGCAGAACAGAGTCTGGAAGGTCCTGGGCCCCAGTTGGGCATGTTCCCTTGTCCTTCTGGGGATACTTGTGGTCAGAGGAGGGTTGAGCAGAGGATTTTTAAAGCTTAAGGCAGTTCTTTCCCTGTTCTAAGAGATGTACTGCCTGTAACAGCGGGTTTTTAAATTAAAAAACAAAAACAGAAAAATAATGTTTTTTGATGAAGCCATATATGAAGCCCTGATTTATGAAACAGATTAAAGAAAGGTACTCATATTGTTGTCAGTACCAGAGCCTAAGGTGTGCCTTGATTGGTTTTGCTCTTGGGTCCACATTCTGCCATCCCACTTCCCTGACATCATCTTCCCCCCCACTCTCCTGGCCCCTCACTCCATCCCCATACTCAATGCAGGATGCACCTAGAGGAAACTGAGCACTCTGACTTTGGACTAGACCACTGGTTCTCAAACTTGAGCAGGAATCACAATTGACTGGAGGACTTATTAAAACCTAAATGGCGCCCCCCCCCCACAACCAAGGCCTAGAGTTTCCATTTCAGAGGGTCTGGGGTGAACCTGAGAATTTGCATTTCTAATAAGTTCCCAGTCAGTGATGCCACTGCTGATCCAGAGACCACATGTTAAAGATTACTGGATCAGAGGATGATGGCTGAGAATCTAACGGGTGCTAATTCCTATGCAAGCCTTTGGAGCTTGTTGTCTTTCACTGGAACCATCCAAGTGATGCATATCATTTAGATGCCATGGAGAAATCATAAAATAGGAAAGGGCTTTGTTGGGCAAGCTGCAAGGTCTACTGCTTGCTTGGTATTTCACATAACTTCCTTCTCATAAACTTTTTTTGTGTGTGCCAGAGATGTGCTCTGGGAGCTTTTGTTTAAATGGTTACGTGTGGCAGTTAGGAAAGGCCACTGCATTATCCCACATTCTCCATGGGAGAATGAATGAATGAATGAGAGCTGAAACAGCTGTGTAAATAAATTATTTTAAGATTAGAATAAAGTCTTCAAAACAAAATGCAATTGAAATGGGTGGAAAGATTTTTGTCACTACTTTTAAAAAAATTATTTATTTATTTATTTTAATTTTATTTATTATTTTATACAGCAGGTTCTTATTAGTTATCCATTTTATACATATTGGTGTATATATGTCAATCCCAATCAAAAATTGGGCACATTTGTTTTATCGGTAACTGGCTAAATTTCAGAACATTGTCAGTGATTCATTAAATTTTGTTTTTCGTTAGAAAAAAGTGTTTTATATTCCATTGATTCATTGAAAAATGATATAATTACATTTTACTCTCATATTGAGAGTAGCTTTGGGTCTGAATAGCATCTTTCTACCTCATATTCTCAATTTTGAACAGTTAATGTTTTCCATATAAACAATATTCTTGTTAATTAACAATTCAATCTCCAAATACTTATATTCTGTAAGAGGTATTACTGAACATCTAATTGGCTTGAGCTGAGTATTAGTTTTCTATTAGATACATGTATGATCTTGGGCAGCAATTACATTTTTTTTTTTTTTTCGGTACGCGGACCTGTCACTGCTGTGGCCTCTCCCATTGCGGAGCACAGGCTCCGGACGCGCAGGCTCAGCGGCCATGGCTCACGGGCCCAGCCGCTCCGCGGCATGTGGGATCTTCCCAGACCGGGGCACGAACCCGTGTCCCCTGCATCGGCAGGTGGACTCTCAACCACAGTGCCAGCAGGGAAGCCCAGCAATTACATTTTTAAATGGAATATATTAAGATGAGGACTAGATGATTATGAGTAAAGAAACAGTAGGAAAGACTGATCTGTTTGAATTAAAATTTAAAAATAACATGCCAGCACTCAGGCAGAGCCCCACCCTCAATGACTGACTCAGAAGGACCAGTGAGGGTGAAGGGACTATCAGAAAAGTCCCCCTCGGCAGTCTGTCAGGCCACTTAAAAATAGATACTTCTGAGGAGCTTTAGTTAGGTCAGAAGATACGATTGGCTTGACTGACAGACCCAGAATTGAAAGAGGTGCAGAAAGATTATCCTGATATACGAGGTCTAAGCTTGAAATTCAGTGAAAGAAGTGTCAGATGGTGTTAAGGGCTAAGTTGTGTCCCTCTCAAATTCATAATTTTGAAGTTCTAACCCTAGTACCTCAGAATGTGGCTGCTTTTGGAGACAGGGTCTTAAAAGAAGTAATTTATTATAGTTAAAACGAGGTGATTAGGGGTGACTCCTGATCCAATAAGAGTCGTGCTCTTGTAAGAAGAGATTAGGACACAGAGAGGCACAGAGGAGAGACCATGTGAAGACACAGAGAGATGATGGCCATCTATAAACCAAGGAAAGAGGCCACAGAAGCAATCAACTCTGCTGACACCTTGATCTTTGACTTCTAGCCTCCAGAACCATTAGAAAATTAATTTCTACTATTTAAGCCACCCAGTTGGTTCTGGCAGTCCCAGCAAACTAATACAGATGGGTAGCCTAGGTGTTGTGTTTTGAGGATGAAGTGTCCTGTGGGCACGCTCCTTCCATGCCACTGGAGGAGAGCTGCACCACCCAGTCAGGTCCCAGGTGGAGTCTTTATCTGCTTGTTCCCCCCTGGTTTCTGTTATATCATCCTTGTGATGCCAGCCTGCCCTGAATACACTCTGCTTCTCAGTGAATCTTCTCTGTCCAACCCGTGGTGTAACTGCTGGATCCAGTACCTCTGGGTCCATGCCAATTTAGAGTATGCTGAAATTGTTCAGAGTGCTCCTTTACAGAGCAGATTTTTAGACTCCATACCAAAAGATTCTGATTCAAGGAGGTCTGCAGAAGACTTCTGCATTTTTAACAACTACCTTGGCTGATTCTTTTGCAGGAGATCTGGGGCAAGGAACCACTCTTGATCAAAAATTGCCTTACACCATCCAGCAAGAGGAAAAGCTGCACTCTAGAAATTTTCCAGGGCGGGGTGGGGGTGGGAATCAAATGAAACACTCTAGTATATCTGATATTCTAGAAAACTCTAGTAGATTTTTACTGTCTGTTTATTTTATTCATGTCACCTCCCTGCTTAAAATTATTCCCTTTTTTCTTAGAATCAGCTCTGCAATCTTTGCTGTGATCCAGGGAAGCTTTGCAGAAGAGTCTGCAGCAAAACACACTCATCCTGGGATAGTGTCATCCCTCAGGAATCGCTCACACTACCTGCTAATCACTCATCACTAATCGCTCCTGACTTCCCATTTCCTGCCATACAGCTTCCCTCTGCCTGGACTGCTTCTCCTTTCTGGCTAAATCCCACTTACCCCCATAACTTAGCTTAAATGTCATTTCCTCTGTAGAGTCCTGCCCCATCTAATCAATTTCTCTATTACTCCTTCTCAGAGCATGCTATTATGATTTTCCTCCATAGTAGGTATCATAACTTACAGTTATGTATTTATTTGTACAATCAGTTGTTTACTTTCTGCCTTCCCCAATAGCCTTTAAGCTCTCTAAGGCTTTCTTTTTATTGGTTCATCACCATAATCCCAGTACCTAGCAGCATGCTGGCACAAGGTAAAAGCTAGATATGTATTTGTTGAATGAAGAAAGGAAGAGGTATGTGTTGAAAAACCCTGGGAGTGTGAACAAGGGTTTTAGAGGTCATTACATCACTTGTAAGGAAATTTAACTCACACTCCCGCACCCCTAACCTCCACCTTGAAAGGTCCTTCTCATCAGTTCTAATGATGTGTATTTTCAAATTCCTTTCCCTCCTCCTCAGAGCTGTCTGACCTGGGCTGAGACTTTCTGAAGGGTTTATGGGAAGTCAGTCGGTTACCCAGTGGAAATGGGAACTCAAAGTAGCTTCATCTAGTATTTGATACATCTGGGCACATTGCCAAGATTTTTGACACGATAAATGACTTTATGATTTCCACCCATCCTCATTCCAAGTCAGGAAGATTGATATGGAGGTGCTCAAAGCAGCTTTTGAATTGAAATCAATACTATTCAATATCTAAATTTCATTTCCAAATGTGACTAAGGGTAAGCCAGTGGATTTTTGTTAGTGGTAGAGTTATTTTTAAAGTAATGATCCTCAGGGCCCCCATAGATTTTCCAGTTACTGCTATAAGAGGGGAAAAAACCTGCTACAGATGACCCCACAAGCTCTTGCCTTGATTTGCATATTAAAGACGTTTTGATATTTTTCAAGTGGAAGATCAAAGCATCAAGGCTCCATTAGTCACTATATTAGGAACAAAGATAGAAACATAGATTTTGTTTTAATTTGAAAGCAAGTGGCCTTATCTTATATTTCATATTATTAGGGTCTCAGGGAAATGCATTTATGTTTTGCATGCTTAAATAGATTAAGAAAGAAGAAGATTAAGCAATTCTCTTGAATTAGTATCTTCAAAGAATAAATAAATGGAAAGCATCTTAATTAGTTATGCTAGTCCTTATTTCAGGGTAAGATGCTATTTGATATTCGTAGCTAGAGGCAATGCTTATTTAAAAATATACAAATATATGTAGTTCTTAAATATAATATTTGCATTTGGGGGGTAACTCTTATTCAAAATATATCCAACACTTGTAACTTGCTCCGTTCTGTAACAGTACCACTGCTGTTACTAATACTATTAATGATAATGATAATGATGCTCCCTCCCATTACTGACTGACCACAGTGTTCCTAGTATTTTATGAGGTGCTTTTCATATGTTATCTCATTGTATAATCACAGCCACCCAGAAGATATAAGTACTAATATTGCCTCCATCCCTGACTAGGAGAGGGCTAGAAGGCAGTAGTAATTTGCCCAAGATCACTCAGCCGGTTATTGGTGGAACCTCAGCTCAAACACAGATCAACTTCCCTAGAAAGCTTGAGCTCTTTCAACCCTTCCAAGCTTCGTCTTGATTAGGAAAGAAAAAATCACACTTAGATAATGCAAAGTTTGAAGCTTGACCTTCTTTCCTACCTTTCTGTCATGTGACCTTTTCAAAGGATTTTAAACCATTATGATGCAGTACAAATGTTCTCTAAGCTGGGGGAATGAGCCCACCTCCTTTATTTTTATTTATTTATTTATTTACATTGAAGTATAGTTGCTTTATAATATTTTAGTTTCAGGTATACAGCATGGTGATTCAGCTTTTTTTTTTTTTACTTTTTGGAAAATTATATTCCATGATAGGTTATTACAAGATATTGAGCATAATCCCCTGTGCTATACAATAAATCCTTGTTGGAGTCCACCTCTTAAAATAAATAAATACAGGGCTTCCCTGGTGGTGCAGTGGTTGAGAGTCCGCCTGCCGATGCAGGGGACACGGGTTCGTGCCCCGGTCCGGGAAGATCCCACATGCTGCGGAGCGGCTGGGCCCGTGAGCCATGGCCGCTGAGCCTGCGCATCCGGGGCCTGTGCTCCGCAACGGGAGAGGCCACAACAGTGAGAGGCTCGCGTACGGCAAAATAAATACATACATACATACATATTTCTTGGCTCCAGCCAAAATGAATTAATCCTCCTTTCCCAGATTGTACCCCTTCCTGTCTCTGGTTCTGTGAGCACACAGGGCTGGGAGAGCAGTCATGGCACAGACCTAAATACAGATGAAAAAAAAGCCATTGCTTCCCAGTAGGGGAGGGACTAGCGAGTTAGAGGAACCACATAGCCTGGTCAGATGGCCTTCCATTGCGTGGTGAGCACTAACTAGCTGGAGGGCCCGGAGTCAGCGACATAAGGATAGGAGCCACTTTTGGCATAAACCTTCAAAGGCTTCAGGATAAAGCTGCAGAGAGGGGGATTCACAGGTGGACAGGGAAACTGAGTCTAGAGTCACAGCATTTCAGGAAGCACCTGACACTGAAGACGTTGGAAACACCTGAGAAGCATCCCGATCGTCTCTTGGCGTTGGCAGCGTTCAGCCACTTCCCCTTCATCCTTCTCCTCATGGACTTCTGATTGGTCTTGCTTTCCAGTTTGCATTTGGACAGTTTGGGCCAAGTCTGTATTTCACTGAGGGTATTCTAGCAGAATTAAGAAAGATCTCAAGGAAGGAAATCAAATCACACTAAAATAAAAATTAGGTAGCTTTCAAGAGAAGTCTTCAATTTTGGGTTGTTTGTTTGTTTTTTAATGTCAGGGGTAGCTTCTTGGGCTTACTCATTCTCTTGGATTTACAGTCCAGGATGCATCATTAGGTGGCGCCCCACAGATTTTTTTTTTGAGCTATTAAGTAATAGGCTGGCATAATCAATGTTTGAGATCCTGGGCTCTATTATCAGATGGGCCTGAGTTTGAACTCCAGCTTCTCCATTTATTAATGGCAAGTTACATAACCTGTCGTATCTGTACCTTCTTCATCTGTAAAATCAGGGAAGAATAAGTACTTCGGGTGGCTTGAGATCAATTGAGAGAACGCAGATTTAGCCCTTAGCACCATCTCTAGCAGAATAAACATTCAATCAGTGGGAACTGATACTATTATTTTTTTTTTTTTTTTTTTTTTTTTTTTGCGGTATGCGGACCTCTCACTGTTGTGGCCTCCCCCGTTGCGGAGCACAGGCTCCGGACGCGCAGGCTCCGGACGCGCAGGCTCAGCGGCCATGGCTCACGGGCCCAGCCGCTCCGCGGCATATGGGATCCTCCCAGACCGGGGCACGAACCCGTATCCCCTGCATCGGCAGGCGGACTCTCAACCACTTGCGCCACCAGGGAGGCCCCTGATACTATTATTATCATTATATTGTTGTTGTTGGAATGAAGGATCCCTATTGATTGTGTGTAGGACCCGAATTCCTCCAGTGACTGCTAATACTTCACCCCATTTTCTATTTTTATTTATTTATTCATTTATTTATTTTTTATTTTTATTTTTTGCATGGTGCTGTTTTTAATCATATGACAAGGGAAAGTCTCCTTGTGGAGGTGATATTTGTGCAAAGACATAAATGACGTAAGGGAGCAGGTATGCAGATGTCTGAAGGAAGAGTGTCCAGGGTGAGAAAAACACAAGTGCAGAGACCCTGAGGCAGGAAGGAATTAGATTTTTATGCTAAATCATAGCAGCTAGAAGAACAGCAAGGGGGCCAGAGTGGTTCACCCCATTTTCTAAAGAAGGTCACTGACAGCATTTATATGCATCATGGCATTTTCTATCTTGGCATTGATTTTGAATTCAGAACCAAAGTCAAAATGACAAATCCCTTTTTTTTTTTTTTTCATTTGAGGTCAAAAGCTTTTCTTTCATTCACTGACTTGTTCAGGCAGGGTGGATAGTTATTGCATTCTTGCAAGCAGTTGTAAGCTTGTTACAAATGAATTGTCTGGTGGATTTAAACCTCTCTTCCTCCCAGGCAATGAAAACTCCACCACTTTACTGAGCTTTGCTATGTATCTAATCATTTACCATAGCTGAAAGCCAGAAAAATTTGGTTCCGTTCACTTGACACTTGAAAGGAGAAATCATTCTCCCTAACTTCCACCACCCCAAGATAAAATATAAAAATGTATCCCTAGATTTTCATCCTTCTATTTGGGCTGCATTGCCTAGTGGGGAAAAATAAAAGATAAATGAATGGATTCTATTTTAAGTTTTAAAATGGAAATTGACTGTACTAGGGTGTCATGGATCATTCTTCCAGCTGAGGGGTTCTCAAAGTTGTGCTGTCCAACCACCAGAAATACCTGTGTTCTGGAGAGTTCTGACACCCACTCCCCAAAAGCCAAGGACCCTAATATCCTTCTCTTGTATTCTTGGTTGTCCTGGGATATCTGGGAAGTCCATCCTTTTCCCGTCTTCATTTTACCAAGCTATTTCCTGTTCTGTTTCTGCTCAACCTTTATGATTTTTCAGGACCGATACTTAGCAGGTGCATGCTGATGCAGCTGTACCTTTTTAGAATCTATTGAAATAGTTTCATGGTGGTTAATCAGTGGCCTCTAAGAATCCCTCTCCAAGTGCCCCTTCCACTGCCTGCCCTGATCTGTTTCCCAGGATCCCTGAGTTCCCCTCACCAATCCCCCAGTTACTTAAAATGTTGACCCTGGGCATGGCTGGGGACCTCCAGACCCCCACTTCTGTTTTGCAGCACCAGCTTTCATGCTGCTTGCTAAGTTCTCTTGCCACACCGCGTGGTAAATATGCTGAACAGACCCCCACCCAGGTTCCTTTTTCTTTCACAACAGACCTTACTGGCCCATTCAACCTTGAGTCTAAATCCTTAGCAAGGTAGGATCTCTGTGTCCTTTCTTGGAAGGCAGGGTGGCCTTAATCTTCACACCCTCCTGGTAGATGAGAGAGAGTATTTCATTTCACCTTCTTCGTGCATCAAAGAAAAAGCAGTTACATTTTCACATTAAAATGGGCTGTAGTTCCTTCCAGATTCTGTCATGAGGTCTTGCTGTTTGTTTCCTACTGAAATAAGCTGCATCTCACTAAGCCTCCTGTCCACCTGAGAAGTGGACTAGAATTGATAAAGAGCTAATTATATTAAAAGGGGAGGAGCTTGATCATTATCGGGATTGGGACAAGAATAGAGTCCTGCGGGTGGTGGGCAGGGAGACAAGCTTCATCTGCAAGCAGTCAGCAAGTAGGTGAGTGGTGGCCAGGGTAGCATGCTAGTAAAACCCCAAATTCAAGGGGGGCAGGCATGTGAATAAGGGACTTGTCAAGAAAAATGGTGCAACTCTTGGGAATTATGTAAAAAGACTGGCGGGAGCGGGGTGGGAGTAAGTCCTTTTGAGGTCATATTGGAGCATTTTCAAATGGGCACACCAGTGGGTCTTCTAATTATCTAAGGGGGTATGACTTGTTTGGCTTGCCATGTACCATTGATTAAAGGCTCAGGCTTGGTGAAGTTACATGGTAACTTGTAGAACTTCATCCTGGAGAGAAAGTTTGTCTCCACCAAGGTAATGATTTTACTGCCCTCTAGAACATAAACTAGTTTTGTTTCTTTGACAGTGTTATTCCAAGATTCTTTTTTTCCCCCCAAATGGTGATAAATACCCAGTTTCTCAAATGCTCTTTAGGCCAGCTTTACCCAGGATATCACTTTTCTAGAGCTACCCTAACAGATTGCCACATTTTGGGGAGGTTAACACAACAGAACTTTATTGTCTTATGGTCCTGGAGTCCAAACTCACATTCTCACAGTCCAAAATAAAGGTGTCGGGAGGCCGTGCTCCCTCTGAAACCTGTAGAGAAATCCATCCTTGCCTCTTCCTAGCTTCTGGGGTTGCCTGGCAACCCTGGTGTTTCTTGGCTTGCAACTACATCACTCCAGTCTTTGCTTCTGTGTCACTTGGTATTCTCTCCGGACCTTCAGGATGTTTTCTTATAAGAATACCAGTCAGAGTGGATTAAGAGCCCACCTTACTCCAGCACGACTTCACTTTAACTCATCACATCTGCAAAGACCCTATTTCCCAATAAGGTTACTTTGGAGGTACTGGGGGCTTGGATTTCAACATATCCTCTTGGGGGACACAGTTCAACCCATACAAACCAACTTGCTTGTCCTCTCATGAATGAGCTAAAGAAAAACTTCAGTATGTGTTCGCTGTGTATTTATATGGGAGTCATGGTTTTAACCCTTTGGAAATTACACTGGACCATCTTTAGAGGTATCTGAGGTTAACGTGGAAGTTGGAATGGAGGGCAGGTGTGAGATCAGCCTGAAACTTTTCATGGACATTGAATGTCTGGCCAATGACTGGAGAGAGGGAAGAAGTGTCTCTCATTCCACTGCCAGGTCGGTCCAGTAGGTGGTGGAAGATGTGTCCCCTGATGTCACATACACCTTCCCCCCTATGAAACACTTAAAAATGCAGGGAAGGTTCTTTAACACCACACCACTAGATTAGGACATGAGATTTCTCATGAAATATATGTTTGTGGACTTTTTCACAGGTCAAATGACCCCATGGGTTCCACACAACCAAGCTCACAAATTATAATGCCTCACTCAATTGCCCTGCCTTTCAATTCTCCAATCCCCACAGCAATGGATGCTAATTTAGCTTGATCTCTGCCATTATATACACCTGCATCTATGCAGGACCTTGGCCATGTGACTCAGTTAATTCCATGCTACTGGACTGCACTTCAGACAACTGTGAGTTTAGTCCTTAGCTTCCTCGCTCAGATCTTTGGGGATGTTTTAGTCCTTGGCTTCTGTGTTTGGTACCCATATTCTCTGCTCCCAGACCTCCTGGTTATTCATTGCTAGTACAGTGTTCAGCACACATTAGATACACAATAACTATTTGATTAAAGGAATAAGCAAACAAGTAGGTTATATCCGGCCCAAATGCTGCCAACAAATCCACTTGCTTCTTCAAACTCTTTATCTTTGTCATAGATCATTAAGAATTGCCAGTTTCTCCTCTGTAGGCTTTTACAGCTCTCTTGAACTGTCTATCTCAGTCTGTCCTCTGAGTTACAGCTGACACCTTTTGAACCTTTGAATAACAGTCTATTCATAGGCTAACAACTGTCCATAATGTTAATCTACTACCTTTGAAATGAGGATTCCTCAGGCTTCTCTAAATGGAGATCTATATTTTCAGAAAGCCAAGACTCTGCATGGACAAAAAGGCCAGTTTTCCAACAAATAGACTCCAACAAATTTTGACAAATTTTCTTCTTTAATGATCTTGCTTTGCATGAGTTCAACTATTTTACTCTTTGGTCCACTTAGAAGCTTGATGAGTTAGTTAATTAGATCCACATATATTATCATAGACTCTGAGAGATTTAATTAAAATGTGCTAATGTGTAAAATCAAATGTGCGTCTTTGGTTTCTTAATTTTTCCCAAGTTTAGATAGATATGGGTACTTCCCATAACTTTGGGGTTGTTGTAGAAAATCTACACAAAGTAGCAATTCGATTCTCTGTGTATTACGTAATATCTTAATCTTCAGGTGAAGATTTAGCAGTTGGAAGTATAATACAGTAATTACTTTGTGGCTTTTGGCAGACAAAATATTTACAAAATTATAATTTAGTGTGAGAATATGCCCAGTAGCTGTTAGGATGTCAACACGTGTTAGGCAGCTCTTACAACCTGTTTGCTAGTGTAAAAACCCAATTAATGTATAAATTAACTTTATAAATATATTTTTACTCAGTGCATAATCAGATGTGGAACTGAAATGATTTTTCATGCAGTTGATGCCTAATGAATCAAGGTGATTACAGTATCTAGTTGGCTGAAACTTTAATCTGTAAGAATAACAGCTTCAATTATTAAGTTGTTACTGTTACCACACAGTAAGATGACAAGCATTGTGCTAAGTGCTCCACATACATCATCTCATTTAATCTTTGGCACAAACTTGGGTTGGGAGCAACTTTAAATGCCTATTTTATAGTTTAGAAAACTGAGGCTCGGTGAATTAACTTGCTTATCTAAGTAACTTACTAGCTGTCATGCAAATGGTCAGAAGCAAAGCCTGGACTTGAACCCACAGCTGCTTGATACCAAACCTCATGTTGTTAACTACATACGACTCATGACTGCCTTTCCCAGAAAATGCTGTTAGTGATATATATTGTTATGGCTTGTTTCATGTTTATAGCTCATTCACATAGTTTCATTATGCTCGGTTGCATTTCTTTACCAAACAGAATTGTGATTAGCTTGCATATCTTAGAGAAAGACATTAAAAGTTTAATGATTAAAAATATGCATTTTTATGAATCTTTACCATGGTGGCTTTCTTTTTAAGTGAGAGATTTAGGGATGAAGAAGGAGAGAGGAGGAAATGAATTTATTTTAGGCATCTACTCTGTTGTAGACGTTGAATTAGACACTTCATTTATTAAATCCTTGTAATGATTTGCAGTCTTCAATCCCTTATCCAAACCCTACAAGCCAGATGTGTTTTAGAAATTAGAATTTTTTTTTCTAATTTTAGAAAGGCTATACAATGTCCATATTCTGCTGGGATCTTGGGCAGAACCCTGTCATCAAATCACGTGTTTTTTTTTTTTCCCTAACAATTAGACATTGGATTTTATTTTATTTTATTTGGTCATGCCAGCACAGCATGTGGGATCTTAGTTCCCCCACCAGGGATCGAACCCGCGCTCCCTGCAGTGGAAGTGCAGAGTCCTGACCACTGGGCCACCAGGGAAGTCCCCATGTGCTTTTCTGATGTCAGAAAAACATGTGGAATGCATACATCATCATCCTAAATGGAATAAGTAAAGACTATCCATGGTCCTGTGTTGGTTCAGGTCACACTTTATCACCAATGAGTTCATGTCAGGTCAGGTTTGCTACCAAGTAAGTTCTGAAAACCTTTCATTTTTCAGATCTTTTGATTCAGAATTGTGGATTATGGATTGTGGATGTGTATTATCCACACACCATAGATCAGGAAACTGTGGCTCAAGGAGTTTAAGTGACTTATGGTTCAGTTACATAACTTACAAATAGTGGAGCAAAATTCTCTAGTTTGTTTTATAGTTTAGATTCTACCTATAAGTGATATCATACAGTATTTGTCTTTCTCTGTCTGACTTTCACTTAGCATAGTACCCTCTAAGTCCAACTGCATTGTTGCAAATGGCAGGATTTCATTCCTTTTTATGGCTGAGTATTATTCCTTTGTATATATAAAGCACATCTTCTTTATCCATTCATCTGTAGATGGACACACAACATAGATTCACAGATACAGAAAACAAACTAGTGGTCACCAGTGGAGAGAGGCTTGGGGGAGGGGAAATTTATGGGTAAAGGGTTAAGAGGTACAATCTACTGTGTATAAAATAAATAAGCTATGAGGATCTATTGTACAGCACAGGGAATATAAGCAATATTTTACAATAATATAAATGGACCATAACTTTTAAAAATTTTGAATCACTATGTTGTACACCTGAAACTTATATAATATTATACATCAACTATACCTCAATTAAAAAAAATAAGTAGTGGAGCAAGAATTTGAACCTAGATCTTGATCAGCTGAGAAAGTCCCCATTTGATTTCCACTGATGTCTTTTTGTAAACGTCTTTCAGGATGAGAAGGGAAAGTGAATAGTTTCCTCCAACTGTTAATGCCATTTTGGCCCTGTAGGAGCTTGAGAAGGAAATCCAGTCCTCACTCTAGCATGTGCAGTGGATTCAGTGATCTGAGCACAAGATCAATGATATTCAAATTCCTGCTTATCTCCTCTGGTCCTGCTCACCACCTTTAATAATCACCCATGGCCTGCTTGTGCCTCACCGTGCTCTGTGCCTTTCTTGCTGTCAGGTCAATCCTGCAAGAACTCACAGGTGTGTGGGCACAAATAGATTCTTTAAATTATGGTCCAAATTTTAGATTAGACATTTAGTTAATAATTTTCCCCAGCTAAACAGTAAGGGCTCTGATCTCTGGTCAAGGTGTTCTGTATCTCAAACACCCTCTCCCCCATTTCTCTTTCTGAGATAGCGCCTGGATATAGGAGTTGAGGGTGTGGCCTCATTCAGTACTTAAATTTTAAGATGCTTATGAATCATCTGGGATCCTGTTGAAATGCATTAAATAAGTCAGTAGGTGTGGAGCGGACCTGAGATGTTACGTTTCTCACAAGCTCCTAGGTGATGCTGCAGGCCCATGGACCACACTTGGAGTAGCAGTGACTTGGGTGACTGAATGCAGGTTGGGACAAGTAGGAGTCCTCTGTCCCCTTGATCTCCAAGGCAGAATTCCTCACTTAGCAGTTTGCTGTGATGCAGTCTTATCACTTACCTGGGCTTGGTGTTGGAGTCTTTGATTAGTGTAACTTCTATCCTGGTCTCCCTTGACTTGGTGAAAATTCCATGAAGCTCTGTGGCTGGATGGACCCTTGTTGGCTCTTATTTGCTAAAGACCCCCAAGTCTCTGTGCTGTCAACTCATTCGTGCCTTACAGAGCAGGCATTTCGCTCTACCACTGGCTCTCAACTTAGAGTCCATGCCACTTGACCAATGAGTGTATCATTATTGGTTAAACTTTTATCTGCCATAACTGATATGAATATTTTTTTGAATTTTTTATGTGCACTTAATTTTATTTATGGTTACATTTTTACATACAGCAATCTTTTATTTCTATGTCAAAATAATTAACATTTTCCTTAATAATTTTATAATTTGTCTCATTCTTTAAAAGACATTCCTAATTCTTAAGTTAGATATTTATTCTTCAGTTTTTTTTTTTTTTTTTTTTTTTTTTTTGCTGTACGCGGGCCTCTCACTGCTGTGGCCTCTCCCGCTGCGGAGCACAGGCTCTGGACGCGCAGGCCCAGCAGCCATGGCTCACAGGCCCAGCCGTTCCGCGGCATGTGGCATCTTCCTGGACCGGGGCACAAACCCTCGTCCCCTGCATCGGCAGGCGGACTCCCAACCACTGCGCCACCAGGGAAGCCCTGTTCTTCAGTATTTTTCTTTTACTGCATGTGTGTGTGTATTTTCATTTGTTTATGCTCACTTATTTGTACCTGATATGTTTTAGTTATTTTATGAGATAAGGATCTAGCATAATTTTTTCTCAAATCATTATAAAATTGTTCCAGCATTACTTATTGAAGACATGAATTTTTTGCCAAGAGATAGAAATTTCAACTTTGACATATGTAATGATAGTGTCTTTTGGCGGGGGGTGGGGTGGGGGGAGCTTTAGTTTTCTTTCTTTGATCTGTTCATCAATCCTTGAAGTGTAGTACACCTCTGTAACTTTTTAAAACTTTATTATGAGCTTTAATATCTGGTAGAGCATGACTATCCTTCTTAGTCTGTTCTTTCAGTTTCCTTGTCTTGTCTTACTGTTTATTTCTTCCAATGAAATATAGAGTCTTTCTTTTCTTACTTTTTATTTGAAATAATTTTAAATCTATAGGAAGTTGCAAGAATAGCCCAAACAACTCCTATATATGCTTTACCCGGATTCAGTTTTCTTTAACATTTACTACGTGGCTTTATCATCCCTATGTGTGTACTATTATTTATTTTGAGAAACTGATGTTATGATTTACTTTTATTATTATTTTTCACATAAGTGGATTGCATACATTACATCCCTTAATACTTCAGTATTTAACTTCTAAGAACAAGGATATTCTCTTATATAGTCACACTATATATTGAATAATTGATCAATTTCAGGAAAATTTATAGTTATACAATATTTTTATCTCCTCTACATTCCATATTTCAATTTTGTTCCTATTTGTCCAATATTGTCTCAATAATATCCTTTATAGCATTTTTTTCCTCTAGTAGAGGATCTAGTCTAAGATTATTATATTTGTCCTGTTTAGTCTCCTTTAGTCTAGAACAGTGTTTCAACCTTTCTTGGCTTTCATGATAATAACATTTTTGACAAATACAGGCTAGTTATTCTCTATAGTGTTCTGGAAGCATGGTTCCTCATAAGAAAGATTCAGGTTATGCATTTCCATTCAGAACTTACGTAAGTAATGTTGTGTCCTTCCCAGGATATTGCATCCAGGGGCACATGATGTCTACCTGTTGTTCATGGATAATGTTAGTTGTGACACCAGTCAGGGTGCTGTGCAGTTTCTTCCCTGCATTTTGAGTACTTTTTCCCTTGCAGCTAAGAAATAGTCTTTGAGGAGATCATTATTTTTGATGATTCTGGTCTGAACCCACCTTCACTTGGTTGCAAAATGGTGATTTGTCTAATTCCCCTACTCCCTCCACATTAATCAGTTGGTTTTCTAAGATAAGGAAGAACCCTGACTTTTCTCTTATTTGTTTATTATTTTATCCATTTATTTTCAATATGGATCTGTGGATTCTTATTTATTCAATAGGTTAAAATACCTTAGTGATCTTAGTTATTGTGATGCTAAATTTGTACCAGATGTGGCCAGTAGAAGCCAGCTGAAAGTGATTCTTATGTCCTTTTGATATACCCATCGTCCTTTGAGCGTGTATTTTCTTACTTTCTGACAAAAGATGTTCCAGCTCTGGAGACAGACATTTCTTCAAAGAGCCCTGGTTCTCTTAGTGGGGAATGGTATTTAGGAGCCAGAACCTGGGTTCTGAGTGGCTGATTACTACTGAGGCAATATTGCTTGTAAGCCTGTTTAGCAGATGGAAAAAGGAAATACATATATTTCAAAATCAATTCAGTCCCAAAGGTTTCTTCCTTAACTTTGACAACTCACTGATGTCATCTAGTACAATAACCTGATTTTTGAAACAAAGCAGAGAACTTACAACATGTTCTTATTTCACATACATTAATCTCCCTTCCTTCACACTGAGACCCTGATCCCAACATCAACACATTTACTTCTTTGCTCACTTCAGCAGTACACATAAAATAGTTTCAGAACCTTACCTCTATGAAAAACAAACCTCCCACAAAGAGCTCAATATTTCATTGCAGTTCTTTTTTCACAAGACTGAAGATATATGTCAAAGTACTGTGTTTAACATTTCCCTGGATTTGTTTTCTTTGCTCCCCTCAGTATTGTTATTATTCACTTAAAACGTAGTTGAGTTCATTTGCTTCTGTTTGTGTTTAGTTTTAGGTTTTATCCTTATCCTTGCTGTTTTAATTTTATTTTCTGCATACATAGAATATTGACGTGACTCTAAGTCAAAACTATATCAAAGAAGGTATAGTTTTGAAGGGTCACTCTATCCCTTAAAACTCATAACCCCTCCCAAGCCCTTGATTGGTTTCTGATTTACTTTTTCTGTATTTCTTTATGCAAAATAAGCAGATTTGTGTATGTTTTCTTAGTTTCCTTTGTATCTCACACAAGGTAACATGTTATTTATAATCTCTTTTATTTTGCTCTGTTTACTGAAATGTATCTTGAAAATGACTCTCCATGCGGTTCACAGAGATCTCCCTTAGTCTTCCTTATGGATGCTGGGTTCCCCATTTGTGTATATACCGTAGTTTTTTCAACTAATGGCCTCCATTTGGAAACTTAAGATAATTGCCAATATTTTGCAATTGCACATAGTACTTTAATGCATGACTTTGTGTATTTATATATATTTTTATATCATTGGAGGTATGGTCAGGTGTATTCTCATGTGATTTCTGGATCAAATAATCAAAACATATGGAGTTTATAATACACGTGCATATTTTCCTCCACTGGGGTGGTATTTTTGAATTTCCACTATAAATATATGAGAGTGACTGTTTTCCCATGGCCTTAGCAATAAATTATATAGTCAAGCTTTGAATTTTTGCCAATCCTATGGTTGAAAATTTTGCATTTCTTTTATTAAACGTGAAAATGAACACATTTTCATATGTTTAAAAACCATTCTGAAAACTTTTTATAAAACATCTTTTGCCTTCTTTTCTATAACTGTTTTGTGTTTTTATTTCCCCAATGTTTAAAAATTAAAAGTGTTAAAAAATAATATTAGGGATATTATTGCAAATATCTCCTTAATTTTTTATTTGTGTTTTGACTTTGCTTATAGTGTTGTTTTCTGTGCAAAAACTTTGTTTTCCAGCTTTATTCAGATATAATTGACACACTAACATTTTTATTATTTTTACGTACTCATATGCACTGATCTCTTATTTTTTCTTACTGCAACTGACTTTTGACTCATAAATAGGAAGCTGTTCTCTCTTCCTAGGTTATAGAGGAAATCATCTACATTTTCTTCCAGAATTTGTATCATTTCATTTTTTTATAGTTATTCATGTTTTCTAATTGTTTCCATAATATTTCTACCTATTTCTTTTGAGAACACTGCTAAATATTTTGTTCTTTTAATTGTTATTATAATTAGAATATTTTCCCATCAATTTTTCTTATTAGTTATTTCTGATATATAAGAAAACTATTGATTTTTATAGTTATTGGTATCCATCTAACTTGTCACATTTTCTTTGAGTAACATGTCAAAAACTGAATGCATCCATTTTATTTTTCTTATTTTTATGCCCTCTATATCTTTTCTTGATTTATTGCATTAGCCATAATATAATTATATAGCATTTATTGTATTGAAGAAAACAAAACAACAAAAAAGAATCTTAATTTCATATCTTATGATTCATGTTGCAATTTAAATTAAGATGCTAGTTGTGACAGTGGAAAGTTTCATCTTCTTTGTGACTTTCCTGGGAATGCCTATATTACTCCATCATTAAAATGAAAAATAAATTTTATACCTATACTACCTATATTATACCCCAGAATTAGCATTTATATATTTTTAAAAGATGATCTCTAACTCAGTGTTTTTAAAAGTAAATATAGAAATAACTATATCTGAGGTGTTTTAATATGTGTGTCTTTAAAGAAAGATAGATATATAGATAGATAAACAGATAGGTGTTAGATACAAATATCTTATGAGTTTAATAGATAGTGTTTATTTTTTAAACATCATATTTTTATATTATATGTTTATGTATGTGTATATTGGTGAATTCTTCTTAATGGGATGAAGACCATAGAGTGGAGTAGTACTCATTCCTCAATCCATTATCCATCTCTACATCATCCATCTATCCATGCATCCAATGCATATCTCCCATTCACCTAGTGGTATTGAGCATAAAGCTAAGTTCTGGGAAACAAGATTTTAAAACTCTTTAACCCACAGAATGGTAGAGCATGTGTAATTTTGTCAAATTCCCTTTTTATGGACCTAGGTCAGCATTCATACACAGACAGTTACTTTTTTCCTCACCAAAGCACTGATGGCAATTTCTCAAGTGGTAATTGATAAATAGAAAACTTAAATCTCAGCAGTTGATGCTGTCTAATTTTTCTTAGAGTTTCATTGAGTTTTAACCATGTAATTTCATTTACCTATAATTCAAAAGGTTCATTGTCTTTTTTATGAAAAAAATCTGTCAGACAGGGAAGTACATAATGTCCACAGAGAGACATTACATTTGTCGCTGTAAAGACAAAATTGCTGCATATTAATCCATCACTTATTTCCTAGCTCAACCTCATTTGGCACATTTAATGAAAATCATTGATGGCTCCTAGTATAATAAACCTATTTCTAAAACAAAACAGAGAAGTTATAACACTTGCATATTTCACACTGAAAGAGTGATGAAAACTTCAGTCGTGACATTTCTTTTGTGATTTCAACAAAAGTAGTTAAAATTATAGCTAGGGAGCAGTAAATCACCATATGCTCTGTTACTTCTAGGTTCGGGCTCAGAACCTTGAATGTTGACAGAATTAACATACTAATTTGAGCTTTCCCTGGATGTTTCAGTTTAACTTTTGATATTTTTTCCCAAAGACTCAAAAGAGCCTTTCATTTAAAATGCATTACTTAGGGAACTGTTTTAATGATCTTACTTCCTTTCATTTAACAGGCAGAATAACATTTCTTTGAAAAATGATATCTGCCGAGAAGTTGATTATTGACTGGAGATCAGTAATTTTAGGTTGTGTAGAACATCTATGGGGAATTTTGGAAAGGAATCACTGACTCCCTTAATGTGGCTTTTTTCATGTGAAAGCAGCACATACATTATATTAGGAAGTAAAACTGAAGCTTTATCAACATGGCAGTTGTAAAATGCAGAGGGAGAAACCAGGCAACTTGTAGTTGCATCCTAAATGCATTACTTCATTCTTTGTTCTCCACTCCTCTCTGCATACCCCTCCATGTGGGCATCTCTAATGTGCAACTCTGATCATATTATTCCCTCTTTACAAGTCTACCATAGCATCCCACTACCTACCTGACAAAGTCCAGGTGCCCAGATCTGCCATTGAAAGTCCTACACAATCAGCCTAACTCTTGTCTCAAAGCTCAAATCTTGTTACCTTTCTACCTTCCCTGATCCTTTGCCTCTGGAATCTGCACACTCTTGCCTCTCTCTCCCTGTGCATGTCTACCTCCAAGTCTTTGTGCCCACACTTTCCTCAGCCTGGAAGTGCCTTCTCAAGTTTTCCATCTCCAGTTGCCCGAATCCACTGTAAAACAGTTCTTGATTCTTCCAACTAGATGTGACCTACTATATGTGCCTATTTTTATATATTTTCATGTACACAAGAGGGTTTATGTTGTACCTATTATTTTTTTTAAGATGTTGAGGGTAGGAGTTTATTAATTAATTCATTTATGTTTGCTGTGTTGGGTCTTCGTTTCTGTGTGAGGGCTTTCTCTAGTTGTGGCAAGCGGGGGCCACTCTTCATCGCAGTGCACGGGCCTCTCACTGTTGTGGCCTTGCTTGTTGCGGAGCACAGGCTCCAGACGCGCAGGCTCAGTAGTTGTGGCTCACAGGCCTAGTTGCTCTGCGGCATGTGGGATCCTCCCAGACCAGGGCTCGAACCTGTGTCCCTTGCATTAGCAGGCAGATTCTCAACCACTGCACCACCAGGGAAGCCCATGTACCTATTATTTTATTGTTTCCTTTTTTCACTTAATAATGTATCTGAAGTATCTTTAAATACTGAGCATGTATACCTCCTCTTCATTTTTTCATATCAATGTCTTTATTGAATGATTTTGAAGAATAAATGAGGAATGCCATTGTTTCTCCTTAATTAAAGATGAAACTAGAAGCATTAGAAAAAATTGAGGGCGCTAAGAACAGGGCTGTACCGTTCCTCAGTTTTTAAACAGCTTGCTTTGTATTTTTAACAGTTACACTCTATCACATCATATGGGCACACCATAATTTAGTTAACTGATCCTGTCTTAATGGATATTTTAGTTGTTTTCAGTTGTTGCTTTTTAAAAGTCTATTATAAACAATGCTGTTTGTTATAGAAAACACTCTTAAATATTTATACTGGAGAAATTTTGCAAAGATTATTAGTAGAATTTATCATGGCAATGAGATTGTTTTTTATCTTGAATTATATTATAATTATTTTAATGGTGTCTCTTCATCGCCATCCCCTCCCTCAAAGGCCTGCAGGCTTCTTGATAGCAGGGGTCATTGTCGTTATCATCATTAGCATGTATTCCTCAAGCTCTATGCTAACTGCTTTATAGATGTATCTCATTTTTTTATTTTTAAAATTTATTGAAGTATAGTTGACTTACAATGCTGTGTTTAATTTCTGCTGTACAGCAAAGTGACTCAGTTATACATATATTCTTTTTCACATTCTTTTAGATTATGGTTTATCACAGGAAATTGAATATAGTTCCCTGTGCTATACAGTAGGACCTTGTTGTTTATCCATCCTATATATTAGATGTATCTCATTTAGTCCTCAGAACAACCCCATGGAGTTGGGTATTATTATCATCATCATATTGATGAGGAAATTGAAGCTTAAAGAGGTCAAGTAGCTTGCAGAAGAAGGCAGTTATATTTGAATTCAATTTATGAGGCTGCATTTGAACTCACTCCTAACTGCTGTGCTCTCCTCTGCGCCCAGCTGGCCCTCTGGAGATATTTGCTGAGTGATTATGCCTAGAACAAAGCAAAGGGCAAACTTTCACAGAAAATAAAACAGACATTGGTCATATAAAGAAAAGACATTTCTTCTTTCAGCCACAAATTATCTTAACAATCCTGTTAGTTATTTTCCTTGAGGACATCTATCTTCTGGAAGAGGACATTTTTCTTCTGGGAAAAAATAGATCTGTTTTGTGTTTGGTTAATACCCATAGATCCATTAGTACATCCCTGAATACACAGTTTATTTGCAAGTTTTTAAGAGAAATTCTAACTACATTTCTTTGATAGGAAAACAAAGAGGGGGAGAGGAAGGCCTTTTATGATTAAAAAAAAAAGTTTAAATAAAAAGTCATTCATTTCTGAAATATTTACTGAGCATGTATTATATGCCAGGTGTTGTGCTACCCTCTGGAGGAAGCAGCAAGAGTAGAAGCACCTTGAACAATACCGAAAGCCTAACTAAACGTGTGGGTGCACAGAGCGATCATGGGTGCTCTGCAGGGATGATCCTGGAGAGTCAGGGAAGGCTTCCTGTTGGCACATGAGCGTAGCAATGTGATGTTCCAGGGTGAGAGTTGACCCCGGTGTGGGCACCGGGTGATGGGTTAGAGGTAGCAGCAGAGGTGGAAGGGTGCAGGCTGAGTGGTGGGAATGGCAGGACGGCCGGGCGTGGGTGCGATTCCCAGGAGCCGGAGGAAGGCGTGTGATCTCAGCACCAAGGATGAGAAAAGTGGTTCAAGGAGAGGCTGCCATTGGGCACTGTGGGTAATGATGTTTAATTATAATAGCTTTACTGGCATGTAATTCACGTACCATACAATTCACCCATTTTAAGTGTACAATTCCGTGGTTCTTAGTGTACTCACAGAGTTGTACCATCATCTCAGTCAATTGCAGAATAGTTTCATCACCCCAAAAGGAAACCCAGTACCCATCACCTGTCATTCCTTATTTCCACCTGCTCACTCCCCCATCCCTTCAAAGCCACTAATATACTTCCTGGCTCTATGGCTTTGCCTATTTTGGACATTTCATATAAATGGAATCATACAAGATGTGATCTTTGTGTCTGGATTCTTTCACGAAGTGTAATGGTTTCAAGATTTATCCCTGTTGTAACATGTATCAGTACTTCTTTCCTTTTTTATTGCCAAATAATTGCAGAAGTTTATTGACGAGTAAACGCTGGTGATGTTTTATCTTTGTCGTTGTATAGTGATTTCAGCAGCTTCTAAAAATACCTGAGAGACTTTAAGTCCCCAAATAAGCTCACCTTTAGGCCAGGAGAAACGTGAAATTATATCCTGGTTATTGTTATTCTTAAAACATTTAAATGTCATGCAACAGAATTATTGTCGATGGCCAACTGTGACCTCTAAAATAAGATAATACATATTTTCTCCTTTGAAGGAATAATAACTCCAGAATTTCTCAAGGTTTAATTTTTTGCAATATTATCAGAGTATGTAAACATGACACATTTTATTACTTCAATTATAGAATAAGTGGGTTTACATAGATCTGTTAAACTTTCCCAGTAATGGATAGAAATTGGTTTTCAGGACGGGAGGTAGGGTAGGGATTTCTTCTGTGGTAAACATTTGGACCTATTCTTTTGAAAGAAATAAATGGGACAAAGTTACCTTCCAGTCAGTATTTTAAATTGTTTTAAAACATAATACTCAGTGCAATCTTGCCTTTTTTTTTTCTTTCTTCCTTGTTTTGTCATGCCAAAATAAACAGATAGAGGTAGAATCAGATAGTAATTACTTTTTTCCTTACTATGAGAAACTCACTCTGGAAAATAATCTTTTGCTGTCAGATTACTATGAATTGCACAGTGAAAATGTGGTACAGCAGTGTGCTTTTCTACCCCAGCTGTCACTTCTTTGTTCCCTGGCTAAAAAGCTCATCGTTTTCCCCTAAGAGGAATACAGTGGAAGGAGCACAAACTTAGAATTAGAAAGAGCTAGGGCAAAACAGAATTTGAATTATGACTCTGTGACTCACGTACTTTGGGCAAGTTATTTAAACTCTCTGAGCCTGTATTTCGTCACCTGTGAATTAGGGGTGATGACATCTCTGACCTGGGACTCTTAGAAAGATTGAATTAGAAAGCATACGTAAGCACCCACTAGTGTGCCTGGCATACTAAATGGTAGTTATTAAAGAAGGAAGAGTATGACTCCACGTGACACACATGGTTCTTTAGTTGTTTTATGCCTTGCTTTCCACGTTAAAACAGTGTCGCAGTGTTGCCAAGAACTGTGCTTAATATTACTCTCACCCAACCAATCAAATAGAAGAGTGTTATATATATATATATATATATATATATATATATATATATATATATATATATATATATATTTTTTTTTTTTTTAAAGTAGTATTTTACTCCAGCTTTCTGGGGTTTTTTTTGTGTGTTTTTTATAAATTTATTTATTTTTAGCTGTGTTGGGTCTTCGTTTCAGTGCGAGGGCTTTCTCTAGTTGCGGCAAGCGGGGGCCACTCTTCATTGCGGTGCGCGAGCCTCTCACTATCGCGGCCTCTCCTGTTGCGGAGCACAGGCTCCCGACGCGCAGGCTCAGTAGTTGTGGCCCACGGGCCCAATCGCTCCGCCGCATGTTGGATCCTCCAAGACCAGGGCTCGAACCCGTGTCCCCTGCACTGGCAGGCAGACTCTCAACCACTGCGCCACCAGGGAAGCCCCGAAGAGTTATATTTTTTAAATTTCATTATTATTTTATTTATTTTATACTTACATACAATTATACTTTTTTTTTTTTTTTTTTTTTTTTTTGCTGTACGCGGGCCTCTCACTGCTGTGGCCTCTCCCGTTGCGGAGCACAGGCTCCGGACACACAGGCTCCGCGGCCATGGCTCGCGGGCCCAGCCGCTCCGCGGCATGTGGGATCTTCCGGGATCGGGGCACGAACCCGTGTCCCCTGCATCGGCAGGCGGACTCTCAACCACTGCGCCACCAGGGAAGCCCCAATTATACTTTATTTTATATTTTTCTTATTTTATAAGACTATGAGCTCCAAAAGGTCAGAAACATTTCTAGCTCATTAAAAGCTGTCTGCAGCTGAGATTGAATAGGTATCTCAGTAACATTTCTAAAATTAATGAGTTGTGCATCTACTATGTGCTGAGCACTAGGGAGGACTTAGTAAGAGATCTAGCACCCAGTCACCATGCTCAAGCAACTTGGAATATGTGTTTGGTAACTACTGGCTAGGCTCCTTAGGTGCCCAGGTATTGAGATGGGCTCAGTTACCTAGAGGACGTGTGAGAACATTTAGGCAACTGTTGCCACAGCAGGGATGCCACAGCAGGGAGCCATGGAGCTCTGGAGCATCATGCAGAATGACCAGCAATGTTATTGACTCAGTACATCTTTGGCTGTCTGACAAGCTTGGCGCTTCAAGAGGCTTTTCCTTATGCATGTCTCCTGTCTTCATCTCAGCTTCCACTTGAATTGCAATTGCTTCTTCTGTGGCTACCACTTGCCTGGCTATCTTTCTGACTTTCAGGCTTCGCAAGAGAGGAGGTCTAGCTGGGTTTCTGGTTGGAATACAGTGTCGAACATCCCAGTAGAAAAGGCTCTTAGCACAGGTCACCACATGGATCTGTTTCCCCTGTGGTTTCCTGCTGCTACCGTTGGCTCCCATAGTGATAATGATTTAAGCAGCTGTGGCCACGGCCGGGTTTTCTGGGGTTCCCGATGTGGCAGCCTCAGTATTGGGAGGGGTAGGAAGCCATGACATTTCTAGCCTTTCCTCTGTAGAAGTGAATGGATGGCTATCAAGACAGGGCAGTTTGAGGTAAATGCCAAGAGACCGACAGGCAATGCAACTTCAGTGGAGAAAATAGCCCACCAGAGTGAGTAATCAAGGAAGGCAGAGGTAAAGTGTCAATCACAAATTGTGTCTCAGACCATGCAGTGCCCTCAGGATGTATACAATGAATACTTGCTAAATGGATTGTTGAAAGAAGAAACATTGGGTCTGCAACACTGAGAAAGTTTGTAGGGAGGCAGAACTCTGGTTTTGGGATTTCCAACCCACGTGTCTGTCCTAGTACCTCTCCTCCACTTTTGAATTGCCTCTCTGAATTCTCCCTCTATCTCTCTTTCAGGTTGGACTATATTTGCTCAAAATGCTATAGCCATGGCACCTGGGGAAAACAAAAACAAAAACTCTCTTTTAGGTATCATAGTGATTCCCAAAGTATTTCCCTGTAATAATTTTTCTTTGTGATATTATTTCTTTTTGTGAGAATAAAGAATTCTGTGGACAAATCAATTTAAGAAATGCTTGGTAAATTGGGCTAGGCTATGCTGTGGTAACAAATGAATTCTCAAGTATCAGTGGCTTAATTTGGAAAAGGATTTTTTCTTGCTTTTTCAAAGTCCTGTGGTACCTGTGGAACTTTCCAGGACAGCTGGCTTCCATGTGGTGACTTAGTGACCCGTGGTATTTCCATCAAATGGCTCTGCCTTTGGAATAGCATGATGCTCATGGTTTTCTCGTAGGAAATAATAGAGCTGGAAGTTCACACAGAAGCTTTTCTTAGTCTCGACTTGAAAGTGACACTAGTCACACACACTCACATTTCATCGATTGGAACTAGCCATAGGGTGTCGCCAGATGGCAAGGGGCTGAGACTCTTCCTTTGCTTAGGAAAGGTAAAAAACACAGATATGGATGAGCACTAGCAATCTCTACTACTTGAGCCAAATTGTGTCACATTTTTATAACTGTAGGAAATTTTTTGAAGCTTTGAACATGATAACACACTTTGCCCATCTTTAAAATGGGCCCATTCTTTGCAGTTTCCCTCAAATTCACTTGCTCATAGAACCTTTCCTTCATGGAGCAACTTACAGCATGACTATTCCATGGAACATATTTTGATAAACACTGAGATAGATAATTCCTACATTTCCTTTCTCACTGCTGCTACTAGCATCATTTTTTCTCATCTCCCTTGTGGTAGTCTTATTGGTAAACCTTTATTATCATGGAAATTGCTAAAAGCCTGCTGCTTGCCACTACCATTCCTAGCCGAATTCCAGTGTCTGCAAAGAGTCCATTCAGAAAAGGCAAAGCAAGCTGTTGGAAGATAGCAGAAGTGATTACTGGGTGACAAGGAAAGAACTGCCGTCTGGTGGTAGTATGGTTCATGCTGTTTAAACAGTCTACTAGCCCTTTATTTTAGAAGGCTAGGAGATGAAAATATTATCACTCATGTGAAATAACAGCTGTCACCAAGTTTCTTTGAGCTGCTGGGTGACATCATTATCTAAAAAGTGAGTAGCAGAGATGGTGGTTCTCGTTGGCTACTGTTAGATCAAACTTGATTGGACTTTCAGTTTATCAAAGAAGAGTCACTGAATTTCTGATAACTGTGAGCCTCACTGCTGGGCGCTGAGGAGGGTTAAAAGAAACATGCAACCTAGTATTGTGTATGGTAAGCAGCAGTAAGTACTTGTTGCTGGATAGACAATAAATATCAGTCAAAAGATGCTTGTTGAGGATCTACTCTGTGCCCCACACTGTAGTAAGCTCTAGGGATATGTTAGGGAATGAGAAATTGACATGGCGACAGTTCTCATAAAGGTTATAGTTTATTCGAGAACAAATATTAATCTAATAATCACACTTTCAAGTGTATAGAAACAACTTGAGATCCATGTTCTGGGTGAAGGGAGTGTGTGAAATCCTAAAACAAGGAGCCTGATGGAGACAAGGGGTGCACTGTTTAGTCTGCACTCCCAGGCTAACAAGGCGCGAGCAGTCTCAGATGTGGCAGGGGGCAGATCCCAAGTGTAAACATATCACTGTGTGGATCTATACACTTTCAATTTACAAACTATCTTTTTTATATGAAAGAGTTCTTTGAGCCTAAGTTAGCGAAGAACTTTGTCCTTAGAAAGACCTAAATGAAATTAGTTCAGTTCAATCATCAGCCTCCTGGTGGTATCAAGCGCAAATCTGATTCCAAGAGTATTGTTACCTTGTTTTTCCTAGTACATGGGTTTTATTAGAGTTCCTGAGGTAACCTATTCAGAAGGGGCAGTTGCCAAAGAGTACAGGCATAGTGGAGTATAGCTGTTTGGGAAGGATCTGAGTGATGGTTTAGAGCAAGAGTTGGCAAATTTTTTTTTTTAAAGGCCAGATAATAAATATTTTAGACTTTGCCTGGCATAAGGTTTCTGCCATGACAGAGCTCTGCTGCTATCATGTGGAAATTGTTGTTCTGCTGACTAGTAAGAAAATATATATACGTAAATATTTATTTGATAATAAATAAACTTTTAAAATTATTTATTTGTAGCCGGCCACAAAGACAAGCATTTTTTTCTTCAGTTTTTAAAATTGAAGTATAGTTGATTTACAGTGTTGAGGCGATCTCTGCTGTACAGCAAAGTGATTCAGTTATACACATACAGACATTCTTTTTCTATATTCTTTTCCATTGTGGTTTATCATGGGATACTGAATACAGTTCCCTGCACTATACAGTAGGACCCTGTTGTTTTTCCATTCTAAATGTAATAGTTTACATCTACCAATCCCAAACTCCCAGTCCATCCCTCTCCCTCCCCCACTCCCCCTTGGCAACCATGAGTCTGTTCTCTATGTCTATGAGTCTGTTTCTGTTTCATAGATAGGTTCATTTGTGTCATATTTTAGATTCCACATATAAGTGATATCATATGGCAGTTGTCTTTCTCTTTCTGACTTACTTCACTTAGTATGATAATCTCTAGTTGCATCCATGTTGCTGCAAACGGCATTATTTTGTTCTTTTTTATGGCTGAGTAGTATTCCATTGTATATATGTACCACATCTTCTTTATCCCTTCATCTGTTGATGGACATTTAGGTTGTTTCCATGTTTTGGCCATTGCGAATAGTGCTGCTATGAACATAGGGGTGCATGTATCTTTTTGAACTATAGTTTTGTCCGGGTGTATTCCCAAAAGTGGGATTGCTGGATCTTATGGTAATTCTATTTTTAGTTTTCTGAGGAACCTCCATACTGTTCTCCATAGTGGTTGCACCAACTTACATTGCCACCAGCAGTGCAGGAGGGTTCCCTTTTCTCCACATCCTCTCCAGCATTTGTTGTTTGTAGATTTTCTGATGATGCCCATTCTAACTGGTGTGAGGTGATACCTCATTGTAGTTTTGATTTGCATTTCTCTAATAATTAGTGAAGTTGAGCATCTTTTCATGTGCCTACTGGCCATCTGTATGTCTTCCACAAAGACAAGTATTTTTACTTCAATTTTTTTCTGAATCTTATATAATTTCTGGGTTAAGTGATTGTTGATGGCCACCATGGGAGTATTGAAGATGGGGTTGAATCTGCACTCACCCCAGAACTAGCCCTTGAACATAGGTAATATGTAAATGAATTAGTGTGGCTGTGTTCCGATAAAACTTTATTTATAAAATCAAGTGGCAGGCTGGATTTGGCCCTTGGGTCACAGTTTGCAGACCCTTATCTTAATTCACAATTCCTGAATACCTGGTTTTATCTACTATCAACCAGCCCATTTTGTTTCTCAGACGAAGAAAGGCATTTTGGTGACATCGCTTTGGTATTTCAAATGGGTTCAGCAAATGCAATGCAATTATAAAAATATCAGAAAAGCATTTTGGCCCTTTCCATCAAAAGCAATCCTTATTCATTCCCATGTGATTTTTCAAACTCTCCTTCTGGTACATTATCTGTTTTAAGTATTCAGTTCCAAGTTGGATACCAAGTTTTCTAGAAAGGCAGGTACTTTATTTCAGCTTTAACACCTTAGTGTGAAGAAAGACTTGAAGAATGAGTTTTGAATGAATGGAAAGGTTCTCTGAAGACCTGTCCACCTGGGGGCAAATGAAATAGAATGCTGCCAATAGGAGTATGCCTCCTGTCCCACAACTTTTATGGATCTGATACTGATTCTAATTTTACTGGAATATGATGAGAATTGAATAGCAGATATCATGATGATAATTATTTCAGCCTCTCCCTTAGATGGGAGGGATCACATTTTTAAACGTTACATGTTCTCCTTAAAATATCATATGTGATAGGTACTCAATATGCTGAGTATATATTTTAAAAATGAATAAATGAGTGAGCAAATAAGAGCTAAGATTGTGCTAGTTTTGTATTTTTGTATAATACATCAGTCAAGATTCAGGTAAAAAAAATAGTTGTACAGCTGACTATTTATCTATCATCTATCTATCTATCTATCTAGTAGTAAATAAACTTGGTTGGCCACGAAGACAAGTAGTTGTGGCCCTCAGGCTCAGTAGTTGTGGTGCATGGGCTTAGTTGCTCCGCGGCATGTGGGATCTTCCCGGACCAGGGCTCGAACCTGTGTCCCCTGCATTGGCAGGAGGATTCTTAACCACTGCACCATGAGGCAAGTCCCCAAAATCAGTTGATTTTCTTATGGCTTAACTTTTTCTGTTAAAAAATGAGTAAAAAAATAATTCAGCAAATAGCACGTATGTTCTAGAGTCAGCCAGACCTGAATTGAAACCTGACTCCTTGAATTACTACTTACGTGCCATTGGGCAAGTTATTTATCCTCTCATACCTCAGTTTCATCCTGTGTAAAACAATAGTAATCATAACTTTTAGCTCATAACATTATCATGATGATTAAATTGGAGAACTGAATGCTCTGCCTTAATGAGTGTGGAAAACTCTGTCTAGTATATAGGAATTCTTCAACAAATACTTGCTGTGATGATAATGATGGTAAGTTCTATCAATCAGAATATTATTTTTGATTTTCTTAAGCTTCTCTGCATAACGAAGGTGGCGGTACTAGACAAGTCATTAAAATGTAGGTACCATACATTATGAGATCTGAGAAGGCTGGGGGGAATTTTTTTTTCCTTGAAAGAGATTCAATATTTTGTCTAAATCACAAAATAAAAATTTAATACTCCTCCTTCCTAAGGAAGAGAATAAAGCATGATGCTGTCCCAAACCTACTGTCGCTTGTCAAGGAAAGACTGTCAGTGTTAATGCTACCCATTAGGAGGACATACAACTCAGCACAAAATCACAAACCATATCTACCGCTTGTTTAATACACTTCAAGTGTGTATCCTGGAGGAAATGCAGGGGGAAACTATGCAAAAAATCATACATTTTCCATTCCTCTTTTAGACTTTTCTGATCTTTTTACACCACAATTTAAGAATTCAATTTAAGAATTCATTCAAAAAGGTCACCATTTTCAACCTCATCATCTGCTTTGAATTTGAATACAAGCAGATTCTGCATTAGTGTTCTTTGGTATATTTAATGTTGATCAAACAAAGCTATATTCAACTGATTATAAAACAGAAATAGGGCTTCCCTCGTGGCGCAGTGGTTGAGAATCTGCCTGCCAATGCAGGGGACACGGGTTCGAGCCCTGGTCTGGGAAGGTCCCACATGCCGCGGAGCAACTAGGCCCGTGAGCCACAACTACTGAGCCTGCGCGTCTGGAGCCTGTGCTCCGCGACAAGAGAGGCTGCGATAGTGAGAGGCCCGCACACTGCAATGAAGAGTGCCCCCGCTTGCCACAACTAGAGAAAGCCCTCGCACAGAAACGAAGACCCAACACAGCAAAAATAAATAAAATAAATTAATAAATCAACTATATATATAAAAAAAGAAAGGAATGCAAGCCATGTCTAATGGATTAATAATATAAACAAGTTTGGGGACTAAGCAACAAAAATTGGAGTCAAATAAGCAATTAATATTGCCTAGGAACCTAAGGCAATAATGGAATGGTTACTTTCCGGTCATCAGGAGGCTATAGTTAATGGAATGAAATAACCACTGATAAATACACATACACATGTACACACACACATGCATGTATTTATACATGCAGACATTCTTACAGTTATCTTGTCATTCATTTAAGATACGTGTATTAAGCCTATTTATATTTCAGGCATTGGAGTTACTACAGTAATGTAACCAGACCTGGTCTTTATCCTCACTCTCTAGCTTGCCCTCTAGCACAGGAAGATAATTAGTGTCAGAATGAAGTCCAAGGTTCCACGGGCACATGTGGCTGCCAACTCAATTATGTTCTCTCAGGCATGGAATTTAGAATCCAGCTAGGGTATAATAAACAAACAGGAGAAACAGAGGAGAAATCAAACAGTGATCACTGAACTAACAAGAACAAGCAATGGATTGTTTCCCATTTCTGCCTAGTGTCCACCTTTCATTCCAGATCTGCTTGCTAGGGCTCTGTTTCTATTGATACAGGAAAAAAAAATTAATTTCATTTTCCACAAGCTTTTGTTCATACTGTTTTCCTACTTGGAAACGTATACTCTTTTCTGTCTTTCCCCAAATCCTATCCATTCATTAAGAAGCCCCTCTGCTTCCAAGAAGCCTTTATTAAGCACTCCATCCCTCATAGACCCACTTCTCTGACTTCCCAATTCCCTGCAACTGAATAGACCACATCACACAATTTAGTGTTTAGTTACTAGTTAATGTAACTAATGTTTAGTTACCTTCTGCCTCCTGTCTTTAGTTTTCCATCCATTCAACCGTAATATGCTAAAGGAGTTCTTTTTCAGAACTAGGTCCCATGGGGAGATTGGATGCAAGAGTTGGGGAGGATGCATAGGGAAGGGAAAATAGGAATGAGCTAGAGTACCTGCTTTCAAGGAGCCTGCTGTGAATTAGGGGCACTATGTCATATATGCACATTACTATGGGTTGAATTGTGTTCCCCTGTATGTTGGGGGGAATGTTGAAATCCTAACTGTCAGTATCAAAGAACGTGACCTTATTTATAAATAGGGTCTTCGCAGATGTAACCAAGTTAAGACGAGGTTGATCCTAATCCAATATAACTGGAGTCCTTATAGGAAGAGGAGAATGGACACCAAAACCCAGGGAAAATACCGTTTGACTCTGGAGGCTGAGAGTGGAGTGGTGTGTCTATGAGCCAGGGAACTCTGATTGCCAGAAACACCGCACCCTGAGAGAAAAGGCATGGCCCTGATAACACCTTAATTTCAGACTTCTAGTCTCCAGAACTGTGAGAGAATGCAGTTCTAATGTTTTAAGTTACCCAGTTCGTGGTAGTTTGTTATGGTACCCTTAGGAAACTAATATATCATGATTCCAAGGGAAGAAATGAGGCAAGATTGGGCCAGTTTAATGCTTTGGATGTTCTGAGGAGAAAGCAGTCATCTCTGTAGGGGATTGGTTGTATGGTGGGGGAAGTTTCATGGGTGGGCACTGTGTCTTAAGGCTTAGTGGGGTTTAAACATCAAAGATGGGAAGGAAGAAGAAATTACATTACACTTTTAGGAATTCACATGAGTAAAGGCATAACATATATGAATAGAATCCTAACATAGATTGTGTCCAGGGAGAGTTAGGTGCTTTAGTTTTCTAGAGCATTTTGTGAGTGTTAAAAGTAGCTGAAGATGAACTTGGAGAAGTAGACTGGGGCAAGATCATAGAGGGAAAACCTTCAGCAGCAGGATAAGAAAATCTATCACCATTTACTCAATAGGGAGAGAGAACTGGAGAGTAGAGAGTGACAGGAGTATGTATCCTTTGGGAAAACTGATCTGACCGTATCATATCCAGCAAAGGCTCTACAACACAGGTTACTGGGCTCCATCCTTACAGTTTCTGATTCAGTAGCTCTTTGGTGGAGCCCAAGAATTTGCATTTCTAACAAGTTCTCAGGTGATACTAGTGCTACTACTCTGGCAACCTCCCCTTTGAGGGCCTCTGGCATAGAGAGATGGGAATTTGAAGAGACATTAAGCCAAGAAACCCTTTGGAGCTTAATGCAATGAACAGACAAAAGATAAACAAGAGCTGGAGGAGTGGTGGTGGGCATGAAGATGAGGGAGAAGATTTCCACCACGTGGTCTTGGCATCTCATCACCTGTAAAGATTCAGGGAGAGAGAGGCGATAGTTATTCCACATCTTTTGCTCTGGGTGGTTATTGTAATGCTTTCTTTTTGTTTCTTGTGTGTTAGTCTTATTATTCTCACCAAATTAAAAACTCTCTGAGGACAATGACTATGTCATTTGGCAGGTGTATAAAAAAAACTCTTTGTATTTAGTATAATAATAAATAACATTTATCAAATGTATAAGGTATGCCAGGCACTGTGCATAGATTACCAATTTTGAACTTCATTACCAATCTGTGAGTTGGGTGTTACTGTTTGTTTTATATAAGAGGAAAGTGAAGCTAAGAGAGGTTGAGTAACTTACCTGAGGTCACACAGTAACTAAGGGGCTTAACCAGGATTTGAACCAGGCTGTCCAGTTCCAGACCCCATGTCCTAACTCCTACATTACAGCACTTCACCAGTGAAGATCTAGGAGCTTAATAGATGCTAGGTCATTATATCTGTTTATATTATATGACAACAACATAATCATAGAGGAAAATTAGGTGATACAAATAATCATAAAAAAATAAGCTTATCCATAAATCCACTACCCAGTGATAGGCACTGCTAACATGTTAGTATATATCTTTTCAGATTTCTCTCTAAGCCTGCACATTAATACACATATGGATTACACTGTACTCCTTATGATGTTTTATAACTCTTTAAAAAATTAACAGTACCATGAGCAGTTTCCTTGTCAATAAATATACTTCTATTATATCAATGTCAGTGGTAATTTATTTTTCTATTTTATGAGTATGCCATAATATATTGAACTATTCTTCTGTAGTTCGGCATCTAGAAATATATCCTGATACTGAGAATTATCTTATCTACAGATGGATTCTTAACCTGAAGTATACACCTTGGAGCGTAAACTCTGAACTTTGTTGGAAGGTATAAAAGTCATGCAGTTAAATTCTCCCATTTAATAGATGAGAAAGGTAAGGCCCAGGGAGGTAAAGTAGCTGTCCTACACTCACAAATTAGAAACTAGGACTGGTATCTCCTTATCCATCCACTCATTTATCCCTTCATCCATCCATCCATCCTTCCATCCAATATTAGTGAGTGCCTACTTTGTGTAAGATATAGTTCTGTGTACTGCAGTGACCAAAACAGTCCAAAGACCCTGCCGTCATTGGAGCTAATGTGATGGGGGAATTCGTAACCCTGTCTCTTTTTACTGCCCCACTTTGCGAATTTTGTAGACCACTTGGTTTTGTGTCTCCTGTAAAGGATGCCAGCGAAATAGAACTGCTCAGTGCAAGACACAATCCTTCCCTCACTGAGTTTATACCAAGGGAAAACTGCATCTTTCTAATGGAAACAAGCTGGTGCAGTCTGCTGAAACCCCCTGCAGGGGCATTTTCCTCCACTGCCCAGAGGTATTTAGGTATGTCCTGCCAATTTTTAACAGTCACCCTCTCCTACCCTACTCCTTACCCTTGAAGAAATACAATTTGTTTCCCACAAAAGACTGCAGTCAAGCTGAAAAATGCTTTCCTTTGTTTGTTCCTGAGCCACCCACAGCTTCAAGGTGGGGATGGCAGAGGGTATGCAGTTGTTTCTTTCTCATGCATTTCCAATAGAGATAGAGTTGCATTCAGGATCCAGACCCAAGGGATTTGCTCTGAATTCTTTCCTTCCTTGCTCTGATGACTGTTCCTCCACCAAACCTTTTGGAAGCATTTCATTAATTAGTGCAAGTCTAGATTTGTACTCTCAAGTTTAAAGTATCAGAAGACATTTCTTTGACTCAGACATGGAATCAGGCCATGTAATTGGGAGTCAGAAAAACTGGGCTTCAGATCCCTACTTTACCACATACCTACATGGGCATATTAACTTTTGTAAAGCTCAGTTTCTTCAACTGTCAAAGAGAGCTAATCATTCATAGTTCATATAACCCTGCACTTCTTTGTAATAGTGCTTACTATATTTAATTATGTCTTTTGTCACTTTGCTAGGTGACCAACTCTCCTCCTATGCCCAGAACTGAGGGTGTATTCCAAGGATACAGATCTTTCAGTCTTGAAACCGAAAGTCCCAGGCAAACTGGGATGAGTTGGTCACCCTAAGTTATGCAGTAAACATTAAGAAACTGTTTAATGTATGTCTTCCCTCCTAGATGCATGCTTTGTGCAGGCAGGTATCTTGTCTGTCTTGTTCTAAGCATAGTGGCTGATGCATTGCAAACACTTGATAAATATTTGTTGAATAAATATGTCACAGGGCGCAATGAAAATGAAATCAGTTAAAATGTCTGGTTCAGAGCCTAGCATATCGTGAATGCTTAATAAATGTAAGCAAGTTTTGTTATTTTCTGTCTGTGAGCACTCTTTAGTCTCACATATTTTATTGGCAATTTTTATTTTTCATGACTTCTACATGTTTCCAGCATAAGTTTCATAAAGTAATTAGGAGGACATAATGGGTACCACTAGATAACCATTCTGTTATTTTGGAAATTGAGGTATTTCAAAGGAATGTCTAAGGTGTTTTTTACACTTTTTCTTTGTGAGTCTTTCTGTTTGCTTTCCTACTTTGAAATGCTGATATCATGAGTCTCTTTCATCTCCTGCATCTTTTAATTTGGGATTCAATTCTGCCATCTATCAATACAACTTCCACCTGCTACCAAAACTTTAATAAAGTGGTTAAAGCAGGTGAGTTTATAAACCAGAAAAGTAGGATGGGGTGACTATTCGGGTGGTTCTGCAAGAGTGGAACAGAATGCAATTTGCCTCTTTAGAAGCCAATAAAATAGATTGTAAAATGATGATTTCCTGTCAGTTTCCACTGGACATGTGTTCCCCTGAACATTAATAAACCCATCTTCATTCTTGAAATAACATCATAGAAGGAACCCAAAGTAATTATCTTGAAGCATAGCATTTGGTGAGCGAAGTATCCAAATGAACTAAGATACTGACAGGATAGCATGGCTAATTGTATGAAGAACTGTTAGAACACTAAGAAATATTTTTTTAAAGGAGTAACGAAGCCATCTAGTTCATGCAGAGCATGATTATATGCTTTCAGCTATGTTATTTAATCCCCTTGAAGGCTTTTGTAGTGAGGTCCCATTATCTCAAATGGATGAGGACTCTTAAGACTTACAGAAACTAAGTACTTTGTCCAAGTTTATAGAGCTAGCCAGTCACAGAACTGAGGTTTGAAACTGGATGTGTTTGACTCTGAAGTGTGTGTTTTTCCTGCTACTTCATGCTGCAGGCATGTGTTTAATAAATGCATACCAAGCATCTTTTTCCTGCCAGGCTCTTTGCCAGACACCAGTGATTTAGGGTAGAGCAAAACAAACACTGAACCTGCCCTCCTGTTACTTGCAGTTTACTGGCGTGCCAGACATTGATATAGTTGTAGCTCAGGCTCCTCAGAGTTTTATTTTGGAGACTGAATGAGAGGTACAGCACTTGGCATGTGGAGAGAGTGCCCAGAAATTGTTAGCTGACGTTATGGTTATTAATTTACAACACACATGTTAATTATAAACTCTGTTCAAAGTCTATGAAGGAAAAGCACATGGAATTGTGAAAGCATATGAAGGAGGACCTGACCTAGTCTGGTGGATGAAGGCTTTCCCAAGGAAGGCAAAAAAGGAAGATGGGGAGGAGAGTTATCTAGGCGGAAGGAGCAGCATGTGCAAAGGCCCTGAGGCAGAGGAAAGCACCATGCGTTCAAGAAAGTGAAAGCAAGTGTGATGGAACTTTTAAAGTAGTACAACTGCAATAATTTTCTCTTCAGTGTTTCCCCTGACACCCAGCATTTCTCCAAGTCTTTGAGTTCACCTAATGACACCTTCACAGTTCTCATATCCTAATTTCCTAACTCTGAAAGCAGGCAATTCTGCCCATCAAATTTATCTAAAGTCATAGTTACCTGTACAAACTGAAAGAGACTTATCTTAAGGCACAAAGAAATCTTGCTTCTATTGTGTTCCAACTTTACAGATTCCATCCAAAGATTAGGTAGCACGCTGATAGGTGCGATTTAAATCCAGGGAGACAATTCTGTCTTCAAGAGAAAAGATAATTGGGAATGAGTCATTGTCTTTTTAAAGAGCAAACAGTGAGGTCTAGAAAATTTGCAGGCACAGGTCTTGCACGTGCTAATTCCCTGCCAGTGTAGATAGACTAAGCTACCTTGAAAGAGATTTCCTGGGGGTATTAGAGACCAAAAATAATGACATTAAAAAGAAAACTCTTGGGCTTCCCTGGTGGCGCAGTGGTTGAGAGTCCGCCTGCCGATGCAGGGGACACGGGTTCGTGCCCCGGTCCGGGAAGATCCCACATGCTGTGGAGCGGCTGGGCCTGTGAGCCATGACCGCTGAGCCTGCGCGTCTGGAGCCTGTGCTCCACAACGGGAGAGGCCACAACAGTGAGAGGCCTGCGTACCGCTAAAAAAAAAAAAGAAAGAAAACTCTTCTACAGAACATAATACTTACCTTGTCATTTTAGACATGTTGCATCTGTAGTGACTTCAAGGTACAGAGAGAAGGGGAAAATACAAGAAATGAAGAGGATAAATAATGTTTAAGGAGGGTTAAAGATTAATGAGGCTCCTAAAAAGAAAACTAGATAGGACAGAGGACTTCCTGTGACTGTCTATCTTATGCTTCCTTCAGGTCTGATGTGCAGGTTATTCTGCACCTGATAGAAGGAAGAAGAGGGTAGAGACCAGGGGAAAATGACTTTCTTATATGTCCAGAGCTGTGCAAAACTCAAAATCATATGGCCAAGGAGAGAGGATTCTACCCCCAAATCCACATCCTCAGTTTATCCATGGGAAAACATGGGGAGAGGCATTCTACAAAATACCTAGCCACTGCTTTTCAAAGGTGTCAAAGGAAGATGGAGAAACAGTCATAGATTGGGGAAGGCTAAGGAGATATGACAGCTAAATGCAGTGAGGTGGCCTGAGCTGAGTCCTGGTACAGAAAGAGGTGTTAATGGAAAAACTGATGAAATCTAATTAAAGTCTGCAGTGTAGTGAAAAGTATTGCACCCATGTTGATTTCTCAGTTTTCATAAATATACCATGCTTCTGTAAGATGTTGATATTAGGGGAAGCAGGGTGGGGTATATACAGGAATTCTGTATTGTATCAATATTTACCACTTTTCTGCACATCTAAAATATTTCAAAATAAAAAGTTAAAAAAATGGGGCCACACACACACACAAACCTATGGCAAAGGTTTCACTTTACAGATAAGGAAACCGAAATTTACAGAGGCAACATGCCCGCCCAGAGTCTTACTTTTATTTTTAAAATAAATTTATTAATTTAATTATTTATTTTTGGCTCCATTGGGTCTTTGTTGCTGCACGCAAGCTTTCTCTAGTTGCCAGGAGCGGGGGCTGCTCTTCATTGCGATGCATGGGCTTCTCATTGCAGTGGCTTCTCTTGTTGCGGAGCACCAGCTCTAGGTGCGCAGGCTTCAGTAGTTGTGGCTCACGGGCTCTAGAGTGCAGGCTCAATAGTTGTGGCACACGGGCTTAGTTGCTCCGCGGCATGTAGGATCCTTCTGGACCAGGGATCAAACCTGTGTCCCCTGCATTGGCAGGCGGATTCTTAACCACTGCACCACCAGGGAAGCCCCCAGAGTCTTACTTTTTTACTTACCTTGTTAGACTTGGGGAATATGGAGGTAAGAAACATTTTCCACCCTAGGGGATCTTTTCTCTGGGTTTGTACCAAAGGCTTGGAAGATCCTAACAAGATCTCTTTCCATCCACCATACTACATGTAGAGGCTGTTTTAGTCTTTTTTCTATCTGTTTTCACAAATGTGCAAAATGGCATATATTAGGTCAAAGGCTAAATCCTTGGTATGGGCTATAAAATTCTGCAAGGCTTGGCCTCTGCCCACCTTCCCAGGCTCACCTTCTCTCTACAGTTCAGCTATCCTCTTCTTTCCCCAAATGCATCATGCACTTTCCTGCCACAGGACCTGTTTATCTGCCTGGAGAGTGGCATTCTTGCCCCCATACACACATAGTACTGGGATGCCACCTTTAGGTCATATGTACTCTTCCATTATGGTCTCCCCCACCACCTACCCCTAAGAACTAATTAGTCCACCTATTTCCCCCCCAACCCCCGGTAGTACCCTGTGCCTGTCTACTGAAACAACCAGCACACTTAGCCTTTCATGTTCATTTTTTCCCTACAACACACTATTAATATATAGATGCGTAACTGCCAAACTTTATTGCCCATTTTAAAAGAGCCTCTCAAATACTATTTGTTATTTTTAATCCCTGTATGCCCACCCCCCAGCATCCTAGTACCAAAAGTAGATGCAATATACCCACACTGATAAGGTGAGTGGTATGTTTCTTGGGATAGGGTTTCTTTTTGCATGATGTTTAGGCACATGCCATTTCTTACAAATTCATGGCTAGATCGCCTGGATCTAACAGACTACAAGCACGTGGTGCACATTTAAACTACCTATTGAATACATAAATCATGAGATGAAAACTAGGTAGTTAAAGTATTTCTCTGAAAACCAACTAAGCTGTTAAGGAAAAGCAACATTTGGAAACCTAACTTAACTAGATTGAAATAATCATATGTTTTCTCCTTTCAGCCTTTACACCTGGGTATCCACTGAACCTCCTTTTACTATAGAGAAAATTGTCTTCCTTTTCTGTTTCACAATCATGAAAGAAAGAGAAGTAACATATCACAGGAGATATATTTGCAGAAAAACTTCAGTTGGTTCTTGTCATGGCTCCGGTATAAAAGAAAAAAAAATCCTCTAAACTACTCTAGAAATGAAAGAGATTGATGTACAGTCCCTTCAGATTCTTCTCAATGGTGCACTGTGAAGATAAGTTATAGTGAATGTTAGGCCATTTGTAGGGGCAGCAGGCTCCAGACAAGGGGTTGTGTGTGGAAGAGAGTAGCAGAGAGCTGCTACAAGACAGTTGAGTTAGGAGAGCGCTGTCATCTAGGCTTCTGATATGGAGTTCCACTGGCCAGTGGCAAGAGCATGAAGCGATATGGAGATATGCTGTGTGTATAAATCTTCTTCTCTTCCTCCCCCTCCTTCTTTTTGATCATCATTTCATCATCATTATCATATTCATCATCATCATCTTCATCATAATTATATATCCATCATCATCTTCACCATCATTTGTGTTTCATCACTTGCAGAGTCTTTTTGGCAAATATCGACCATACCATTAGCTAGAGGATTTTATTGGGACAGGGACTAAGTGCTATAACCAGAGGAGGATTTACTGAAAAGCTAATGCATCTTAAGCCTCAGTCTCTTGGCTTGCAAGAACCCCTTCTGGGCTTCCCTGGCGGCGCAGTGGTTGGGAGTCCGCCTGCCGATGCAGGGGACATGGGTTCGTGCCCCGGTCTGGGAGGATCCCATATGCCGCGGAGCGGCTGGGCCCGTGAGCCATGGCCGCTGAGCCTGCGCGTCCGGAGCCTGTGCTCCGCAGCGGGAGAGGCCACAACAGTGAGAGGCCCACTTACCACAAAAAAAAAAAAAAAAAAAAAGTAAAAGAACCCCTTCCAAGAATGTCCACTTGATTTTTTTTTTTTTTTTTTTTTTTTTTTTGCGGTATGCGGGCCTCTCACTGTTGTGGCCTCCCCCGTTGCGGAGCACAGGCTCCGGACGCGCAGGCTCAGCGGCCATGGCTCACGGGCCCAGCCGCTCCGCGGCATATGGGATCCTCCCAGACCGGGGCACGAACCCGTATCCCCTGCATCGGCAGGCGGACTCTCAACCACTTGCGCCACCAGGGAGGCCCTGTCCACTTGATTTTGTGTTTATAATTTTGTATTCTTTTTCTTAAAGAGCATACTCTCAAATTGTATAAGCTTCAGGCCCCATAAAATCTGGATCTGCCCCTGATTATAATTATCCAGTAGAGGAATCCAAACAAAAATACCAGTATGGAGTACACAACAAGCTAGATGACATGTGTTTTGATGCCTAGGGGGATCCTGCTCTACTAGCATACTGCATACCAAGCGGAAACTCATTAGATCCTTGTTGAATTAAAATTGGTGTCTGTGAGGGCTTCCCTGGTGGCGCAGTGGTTGAGAGTCCGCCTGCCGATGCAGGGGACGCGGGTTCGTGCCCCGGTCCGGGAAGATCCCACATGCCGCGGAGCGGCTGGGCCCGTGAGCCATGGCCGCTGAGCCTGCGCGTCCGGAGCCTGTGCTCCGCAACGGGAGAGGCCACAACAGTGAGAGGCCCGCATACCGCAAAAAAAAAAAAAAAAAAAAAATGGTGTCTGTGAAAAGCCACCACTTTACACTCTTCTGAATTTGCTATTGCGGTAAATGAATTCAAAGATGTGTTGTGTTGTGGTCAGGATCTGTCATCTAGCTGTGTGTAAACCTCCCATGAGTGTAGGAAGATGCATGCCTTTATTTCCATTTAGATGACATTTTTAATCTTTTATGGTGGGGCACCTACTATTAAGCCTTACGTCAAATTATTTTAGGCCTTTTAACATCCTCTACTGAATATAGTGCCATCCTGGTGGAGCTTGTTCCAATGATGTGTAAGCCTCTAATTTAGGAATGCACTGGCTGGAGGCCCATCTTGATTTTATAGTGGCCTATTAATAAAACATCATATTTAGAATTTCAGTTCAAAGAAGGGTTACAGGTTCTTGGGGTTTTTCTTTCATCCCTCTGATGTATAAACTGCAGAATATTCTGTTTTCCTTTAGAAATGCCATATTTTGAAATATTATTTCCTCCTGGTATCCTTCCCAGCATTAGCTCAATGTCAGGACTTGGAAAAGTATTATCAGATGTCTGTATAGAGGCAGGTCCTGCCCTTATCCCTCTTTAAGTTGTGAACTAGGTGACAAGTCCACACAGGACTCATGGGCAAGCTCGGTTAGCACTGATGGCCTAGACCAATAGTCCCTCTGAATCAGGCTGACTTACCCATATGGTGGCATGCTGAGCCTCTGGAATGGGTTGGTTGCCTGATACCTGGGCCCCTTTCTTTCTTTTTTTTAAAAAAATTATTTAATTAATTAATTTTTTTGTCTGTATTGGGTCTCCATTGCTGCACACGGGCTTTCTCTGGTTGTGGCGAGTGGAGGCTACTCTTCATTGTGGTGCATGGGCTTCTCGTTGCAGTGGCTTCTCTTGTTGCGGAGCACGGGCTCTAGGCGTGCGGGCATCAGTAGTTGTGGCATGCAGGCTCAGTAATTGTGGCTCGCGGGCTCCAGAGCACAGGCTCAGTAGTTGTGGCACACGCGCTTCGTTGCTCCGTGGCATGTGGGATCTTCCCTGACCAGGGCTCGAACCTGTGTTCCCTTCATTGGCAGGAGGATTCTTAACCACTGTGCCACGAGGGAAGCCCTTGGGCCCCTTTCTTACCTTACTGGTGAGATATTTCCTTCTTCCTCATTTGGGCAGGAATGAGTGAGACAGTGTGGGAAGACAGACAGAAGTGTTCTTACCAATACTTCCAAAAGAGCAGATGTTGCTGTTTTATGGGGAAAAGTAGAAATACCAGAAGAAGGATGGTGGAAATTAGGAGGGGGGGAGGATGGATGTTCCTCCTACAGAATAGATCAGGTTCTTTAATTGATTCAAAAATAGGCTGGAAGCTCTTCATCTATTTATTTATTCATCAGCCATTTATTGAGCACCAATTATGTAAAAAGCTCTAGACCCATTTATCTTTTTACACTTTCTAGGTGTGAGAGGGTGTACTCTCAGAGGGTGTACTCTCTGTAAAAAGATATATCCTTGAGAAATGAGGCATTTGCTGCTGGGGATGCAAAAAATCTTGCCTGTTAAATAGATAATCAAATGCAAAATGGAATGAAATAAACATGAAAGGGAAGTAATAGCAAAGTACTGTATGGGGAGGTTCTAGGAAAAGAACGGTAGCTTCCGTCTGTGGCTTACAGTTCCACAAAGACAGTGACTTGGACTAAGCCTTGAAGGGTGATGGGACTTGGCTATATATAGAGAATGGCAGCCAAGGACATGCCAGGAATAGGCAATAAATAGGTGACAAGGCAAGGGTATAAAGCGCTTGATCAAAATGAGGAATAGCATAGCAACCAGTCTAGAGACTTGGAAAACTGAAGTGAGGTTACACTGAGAGCCTTGGATGCAACTATTCCAGTGACTCTAATATACTCTGATCTTCTGTAGAACTGCCTCGGGTAGACCGTTTCCTCCAAGGCTGGAAGTTCAGTAGACTAAGGATTTTGAATTTATAAGGAGTGTCCTTGGTGATAGTATAGAATAATAATAGAAACTCCATTTTTAAAGAAGTGTGTGTCAGATGCCCTGAAAATTACTTGCCTTAGCCAATCATTGTGATGTGTGTGTATGTATATGTATTATATGAGAGTGTCTGTTTCACAGAGGACAAAATTAAGGAACAAAGAGAAATACTTGTCCAAGGCCACATAGCTAATAAATGGCAGAGCCAGTAATTGAACACAAATCTGTGTAACTCCACAGCCCATGTCTTATGTGATCAGCTTTTGCTGCATAGTAGAGTAGGTTCAAAATTTAACATACTCTACGTGTCTTTCTGGAAGAACCAGAGTCAAGACATGAAGCTTCCCGTATGTCTAATTGCGTCCTCAGAGCGTGGAACATCACCATCTCATTGCTAAGACCCATTGCCTTCAACTAGATGGAAAATTGGGCAATTCCTCAATTAAATGTCACCAATCCTCTTGCATCCCCAGTAGCAAATGCCTTATTTCTCAGGGGTTTGGCAACATTTCACGTCTTCAGTATCTCATTTTCCTGGCTCAGCACTGGAAAAGTGAGGGCAAAGACACAACTTTCACCCTGGCTGTTTCTTGCTTCTTAAGATGCTCTCTTAGCAGTTTTACTCCTTTGAAAAAGCTTCTTTCTTGTCACCTGGTGCATGACTGTGGAAACCTCCAGTTCTCATTCAGTTTTTCAACGCATCTGGCACAGACTGGAAGGAAAAGATTTCTTCTTTGTATTGTAACTTAACACACCAGCCCTGCCCTTTGTAGAGCCAGTTAGAAAACAGGGTAAAATCCAAGACTCTTTAGAAAGGGATCACTACTGTTTAGCGACCAAGAATTGGCATCTATTTCAACAAATATTAACTGTACTCTAGCAGTTTTGTACTACAGTTTTGGACCAAGAGAAAGGCAAATCCCAGATCTGTCAGTTAAGCAACAAGCATTTATTCAGTGTCTACCAAGTATAAAATGCTGTGGAAAATACTGATGATTTTTAAAAAGGACTCTACCCCACAGGGCCCTACAGTCTATCTGGGGAGAGAAGTTAAAAATATATTTAAATAACTGAGGGCTGAAGGCTTATATGGGCTCAAAGAGATATTATGCATCGTGCATTTTCAGACAAGTGGGATATTTGCTCTGGCCTGGAGAAATCAGATAAGACTTCTTGGAGAAATCTGGATTAGTGTTTTAGAAGAGGTGAAATTCAGATAAGCGGTGAGGAAGAAAGACTAAAACATTTCAGGTAAGAGGGAGTGGAGTGTTCCAGCCTAGAGCTTTGAGCACATTAGATACTCAGTAAAGGCTGTTGAATGGGATAAAATTAAAACTTTATATTTCAGTTATGTCCCTCTACTGCCATGTCTAATGGTTTCCTGAATACTTTCATGTCAGAACAGAAGATGGTATTTACATACCTTTTTAATGTAAATACTACATTATTTAGAGGACTACTTTCTTAGGGAGAATGGATTAATTCACCCAGCAAGTCTTGTTTGAATTAGACTGAATCATGAGTTGTCTCAACTACAAATGAATGGAAGCTTGGACCCAGTAGACAAACGATGCTTGTTGATTTTCCTTTTTTATGAGGCAGGGTATCTATTAGCAGCTCTCCTTACTGACAGCTATTTGATCATAATTGTGGCTGGTCCACTGGGAGAAAGATGGGACAGTGAAAATGGTTCAGTGTAAGGCATGAAGAAGGTCAGAAACATTCCATAAATTGACAGGATTTTTTTTTTCCTAAAGAAGGACTTGGCATCAATTTTTTAAATGGTATTTCATTTTGTATGGAAGTAGTACATATATATGGCAGAAAATTAGTGAATACAGACAAATAAACTTAAAAATTACTCACATTCCCACCACTGAGAGCTCCAAACTATAACACTTTAATGTGTATCTTTCCAGATATATTATATATGTGTATATATATATATATATATACACACACACATACATATCTATATATATACATATATACACACATACACACATTTTTGTATTGTTTCACAGCATGAGATAATACTGTACATATTATTTTGTAATCTGTATATTTTCAGTTCATAAACTTTACTCTTCCATTTCTATAACTTTTCATCTCATCTAATACCCAGACCTCATTCAGATTTCCCCAGTTGAGTCAAATATGCCCTTTAAGGCTGGTTTGCCTAAATCAGTATCCAATTCAGGACCACACATGCATCTGGTTATTATGGTCCTGTCTTATTCAGCTCAGGCTGGCATAACAAAATACCAGAGACTGGGCGCCTTAACCAGTAGGAATTTATTTTCTCACAGTTGTAGAAGCTGGAAGTCCCAGATCAAGGTCCGACAGGGTCAGTTCCAGGTGAGAGCTTTCTTCCTGGCTTGTGGATGGCCACTTTCTCCCTGTCTGCTAACATGGCCATTCCATGTGTACATGCACAGAGAGAGAGCCCAGGCACAAGCTTGCTGGCGTTTCTCTTCTGAGGACACTAACCCCGTCCTTATAACGTCATTAAACCTTAATTACTTCTTCAGAGGTCCCATCTCCAAAAACAGTCCCCCTGGGGTTAGGGCTTCAATATACGAATTTGGGGGGGGGGCGTTCCGTCAGTAATAGGTCCTTAAGACTCTTTAACATAACCTCCTCCCACTTTTATGTATGACCTGATATGTTGAAACATCTTAATCTTTAAAAAAACATAAAATTATGCTCTAATCCCTTTAAATTGTTTGTAAGGCCCTTTCAGGATCAGTATAAAAGCTCAGTGTGGAACAGTAATCTTGGAACTATAGGTTGAGGGTCAGAGTTTTGCTCTTGACCAGCTAATGACTATCCTTGCAGCCTTGGGAACATCATTTCACTTTCTTGGGCTTCATTTCCTATATTGGACCAGAATTCTTGACCCAGTGTGTATAAGGAAGGAGTACTGGATGTCGTGTTCACAACAAATGCCCCAAATGACTCTGATCCCTAGGCAACTTTAGGAAACAGCAGGGTAGATCATATGTTCTGGCTTTTTATCACCCATGCTTCTGCTCTACACTATATATAAAAGCATAAACTATATAACTGTCCTTAATCATAAGCCATATTAGTTTCCTATGGCTGCTGCAACAAAGACCTCAAATTTGGTGGCTTAAAACAACACAAGTGTACTATCCTACAGTTCTGCCGTGTAGAGGTCCTAAAATTAAGTATCAGCAAGGCTGCATTCCTTCTGGAGGCTCTAGGGGAGAATCCATTTCCTTGCCTTTTCTAACTTCCAGAGACTACCTCTGCATTCCTCACTCCTGTTCCCATCCTCCATCTTCAAAACCAGCAAGGTAACATTTTCCAGTCTCTTGTTTCTGGCCCTCTTGCCTCCCTCTTATAAGGATCTGTTTGATTACACTGGTCCAAACTGGATAATCTCCCCATCCCAAGATCCTTCACTTAATCACCTCGCAAAGACCCTTTTGCCATGTGAGGTGAAATATTCTCAGTCCCAGGGTTGGGATGTGGACATCTTTGGAGGGCCATTATTCAGCTTACCACATAAACCTTTACCAGAAACTAAAATAATAGCTGGAATAAATAGTGAACATTTTACTTAAAAAGCAATTTTATTTGCTTTCTTAAACTTTATAATGAAATTTGAGGGATGGATATTCTGGACTATTATTAAAAACAAAGGAAAGATGGCAAGAAGGAAGGAAGGAAGGAAAAAGGGAGGGAGGGAGAGAGAAAGCTTGTTTGATTTTGAGTTTATCCCTCTAGATAACTTCTGATTCATCTCAAAATTTAGCTTACTCTTTCCAAAGTAACACTGTGTTTCCCTTCTTCCGTGAAAACATGACTCATAGATACCCTAGTCAACAGTTCAATGATTGGGTTGAGACATAAAAATTAATGTGCAAATTTATATTTGACTATATAGGGAGAGACAGGAGTTGTCTCCTTTGTGGTAAACTTAATAACTACACATAATATACCCAGGTTTCCAACTTCCAAAATGAATACACCAAATTCTGTAACTGTAATGAGTTTTTGTTAATTTAATAGCTAATTGCTGAGTGCTATGCTCAAGTCCTCTGCTAAGTTCCTGGATAGAGATTGGGTGAGAAAACAGACATATTGTCCTCATGTAGCTTTCAGGAGGCAGGCAGACAGAAACTAGTTAAAAAATAGACAAACAAACGCCTCAGTCAGCACACTTGGCCTGAAGGAAACAGCATAGTGTAGGAGGAAGACTGAGGAATGACATCTGGGAGGTTCTGTCTGAGGACTGGCCTGTAGGATGGAAGCAGCCAGCCCTGCCTCCACGCCCTAGTGCCTGCACCGTGTATTGGGTGGAGTTGGGAAAGGGCTGTGGTTCTGAGCAGAAGGAATGGGATGTGAGATGCTATAAGAGGAGGAAGGGGTCCTGGGTGGGAGGGGGGCAGGGGGTGCAGACTGATGTGTTCAGGTGGCGGGAAGGAAGAAGAGTGGCTGGAATATTATGGAAGAGAGGGGAGATTTGGCAGGGACCAGACCAGGTAGGACAATGTAGGTCATGAGTAGGACTTTGGACCTCCTACTAAGTATGATGGGAAGCCTTTGAGCCTTTAAAGTGACTTTAAGTTTTTAAAAGATCACTCCAGGTGTTGTGAGGAGACGTTAGGGGCCAGGCTTCGTTGGAAGGTTTAATGATGTAGTGGAGGGGAGAGGTGCAGATGGAGAGATGTGAACATGGAATCTATTTTGGTGATGGAAACAGCAGGGTTGTAGACAGAAAATATGGACTTCCAAATGATGACTCCTTGTAGGGCTGGGTGTATAATGTGTGTGGCCCAGTGCAAAATGAACATGTGGGGTTCCTTGTTCAAAGAGCAGGAAAAAAAAAGTGTCATTAAAAGTTCTAAAATGTAAAACTGTTGCCTTTCACCCATGGTCTCTCTCTCCATCTGTCATGATACTTTTTTATTTACTATTGAATGTCACTCTCCCTTGGGCATGGGGATACTTGCAGGACAAAGTCCAGACCCTCACAGGCACCCCCGGTTTCTGCCCCGCAGCTTGGTATGGGCTCAGTCAACCAACTGCTGGGTTTACTGTCACGCCAACGAGGGACGGACATGTTGTGCCCCCCACTGGGGACTGGGAAGTTAATTCCCCCTTCCACAGGCATGCTGCTTCAACCATGGCCAACAGGCAACCCCCGAGGTGTTGTAGCCTCTGCGCCAGGATGCATTTGGTACCTGGATGCGGGGGTGGGCAAGAGGTTTCCCCCCTGCCAGGTAGCCCGCAAATGCATTATGGCACTGCCAGCCCTGAGCAGTGATGGCCACTACTGTGCCCTGTTGACACACCACTGGCTGAGTGTGCTTAACCTTGACTCTCCATGTACCTGCCCTCAGGTCCCCATTGCAAAATGCAATGCCCCTGCTGGCCACCAACATGATCTGGTCACTGTCACGGGCAGAGGGCAGCTGGGCAGTAACAGGAAGGGGGAGTCTGGGGGAGACTCAGGATGCCAGGGAACAAGAAACAGGAGACTGACAACCTGTCCTGGGACACAGGGAGTTGGCAAGAGGCAGCTCCACATGTGAGTCAAAGCTCCAAGTCCTTGGGGTGCTTCACTGTTCCATCAGATTTCACTTACAAAATGCAAATTAGAAGATCAAATTAAGAAATGCCAGACAGCAACCACAGGGCATTAAACTTCAAGTGCAGGACCCTTCTGAGCGTGCAGCTCCATGTGATTGCGCTGGTTGCATGCCTCTGAAGCTGGCCTGACTCCTGGGTTTTTGACTTAAGCCTCTTGGTAAATATTGGGGCCATTTACTGAGATGAGGGAAGAGTGAAAACTATCCAGTTTGCGAGGGGAAATCAGGTCTTCGGTTTGATGATGCTAAATTCCAGATGCCTTTGATGTATCGGGGAAGATGTCAAGGAAGAAATTGGAAATGTTGATATGAGTGTAGAGCTTTTAAGTTCTGGAGGCTTTGCAGTGTTCAGGGTCATAACCTGATTATCCTCTTTAACTCTTTCTCACAAAAATGAAGTGCAACTCCAAACACCTGGATGTTTGGATTCTAGGTAAACAAGGATTTTCTGTAGTGGTGTATCTCACACACCTTTTAGCATACCTTTGTATTTGTTTGACCAGGACATTCATGAATTTCCAAAGGCCCTACTTTTTCATGTACTCGCCTATATTCATGATTCCATTTCTTCTCACTTTTCTAATTTCCAAATAGTATTTTGGTTTCTCAAGTAAAAATTAGCTCTTGAATTATTCTGATTTGCCGTGTATGCAATTCTGTATTATGTTAGAAATATAAAAAAAGAGGGACGCTAGACTTCTTCTTCTTAAAATATAATCAAAATGTGCAGCTGGGCCAGATCCTCTTGCCTCAAATATAGTTTAAAGTAGAAAACTCTGGGCAACATGCTTGTTATTTGTTTTTTTTCACACAGAGTTCCTAAGTACGTTTCCAAATGAAGCTATTCTGACCACTCTCCCCCTTCCCCTGTGAGGAAAGAGAAGGAGTCAAGAATAATTTAAAACAAGAGTTCTGTGCTCAGAGGAGTTATAAGATGTTTGCCTGCTGGTGGTATGTGAGAAAAACCTTTCTCCAATGCTTTGCCTGTAGCAGTACCAGCTTCCATTTATCTGTTTTACTCCCAAAGATGGATTTAGACCCTAGGCTAGTTCTCTTTTTTCCTTTTTTTCTTTTCTTTTAAAGGACAAAGTAGAGCAGTGTCTGATAGACCTGGCAGAGGTGTGTTATAACCATGGCTCCTCTTTAAGGTGTGACTTATGTCTTTGACTTCTACGCAGGACACTTCTAAAATGGGTCTCTTGCAAATGACGTCAGAGAAAACTAGAAACATGTTTATCAAAAGCTCTGGATTAAAAAAAAAAAAAAAGCTCTGTATTTTATTCAGTCTCCCCTTCCAGTTAATGCTCAAGCATCCCATTGAGAGCAGGAAGGGCTTCCCTGGTGGCGCAGTGGTTGAGAGTCTGCCTGCCGATGCAGGGGACATGGGTTCGTGCCCCGGTCTGAGAAGATTCCACATGTTGCGGAGTGACTGGGCCCGTGAGCCATGGCCGCTGAGCCTGTGCTCCGCAACGGGAGAGGCCACAACAGTGAGAGGCCCGCGTACCGCAAAAAAAAAAAAAAAAAAAAAAGCAGGGACATAATTAGAAATTATGATAAAGAGAAATCGCTTCTTATACATGAATATGGATCTGAAGATTGTTACTTATGATCAACCAGTCACAGTGGCCCAGTTTTAAAGGAATACATCTCCAGTTCTGAGGGTTGTCTTTTCATCTTGTTTATGGTTTCCTTTGCTGTGCAAAAGCTTTTGAGTTTCATTAGGTCCTGTTTGTTTATTTTTGTTTTTCTTTCCATTTCTCTAGGAGGTGGGTCAAAAAGGATCTTGCTGTGTTTTCTGTCATACAGTGTTCCGCCTATGTTTTCCTCTACAAGTTGTATAGTGTCTGGCCTTACATTTAGGTCTTTAATCCATTTTGTTTATTTTCGTGTATGGTGTTACAGAGTGTTCTAAGTTCATTCTTTTACATGTAGCTGTCCAGTTTTCCCAGCACCACTTATTGAAGAGGCAGTCTTTTCTCCACTGTGTATTCTTGCCTCCTTTATCAAATATAAGGTTACCATATGTGCATGGGTTTATCTCTGGGCTTTCTATCCCATGCCATTGATGTACATTTCTGTTTTTGTGCCAGTACCATACTGTCTTGATTATTGTAGCTTTGTAGTATAGTCTGAAATCAGGGAGCCTGATTCCTCCAGCTTTGTTTTTCTTTCTCAAGACTGCTTTGGCTATTCGGCGTCTTTTGTGTTTCCATACAAATTGTGAAATTTTTGTTCTAGTTCTGTGAAAAATGCCAGTGGTAGTTTGATAGGGATTGCATGGAATCTGTAGATTGCTTTGGGGAGTATAGTCATTTTCACAGGATTCTCCTAATCCAAGAACATGGTATATCTCTCCATCTGTTTGTAATTTCTTTCATCAGTGTCTTATAGTTTTCTGCATACAGGTCTTTTGTCTCCTTAGGTAGGTTTATTCCTAGGTATTTTATTATTTTTGATGCAGTGGTAAATGGGAGTGTTTTCTTAATTTCACTTTCAGATTTTTCTTCATTAGTGTATAGGAATGCAAGAGATTTCTGTACATTAATTTTGTATCCTGCTACTTTACAAAATGCATTGATTAGCTCTAGTAGTTTTCTGGTAGCATCTTTAGGACTCTCTATGTATAGTATCATGTCATCTGCAAACAGTGACAGCTTTACTTCTTCTTTTCTGATTTGGATTCTTTTATTTCTTCTTCTTCTCTGATTGCTGTGGCTAAAACTTCCAAAACTATGTTGAATAATAGTGGTGAGAGTGGGCAACCTTGTCTTTTTAAGGATCTTAGAGGAAATGGTTTCAGTTTTTGACCATTGAGGACGGTGATGGCTGTGGGTTTGTCATATATGGCCTTTATGTTTTTGAGGTAACTTCCCTCTATGCCTACTTCCTGGAGGATTTTTATCATAAATCGGTGTTGAATTTTGTCAAAAGCTTTTTCTGCATCTATTGAGATGATCATGTGTTTTTTTTTTCCTAAATATCTTTATTGGAGTATAATTGCTTTACAATGGTGTGTTAGTTTCTGCTTTATAACAAAGTGAATCAGTTAGACACATACATATATCACCATATCTCTTCCCTCTTGGTCTCCCTACTTCCACCCTCCCTATCCCACCCCTCTAGGTGGTCACAAAGCACCGAGCTGATCTCCCTGTGCTATGTGGCTGCTTCCCACTAGCTATGTATTTTACGTTTGGTCGTGTATAAATGTTCATGCCACTGTCTCACTTTGTCCCAGCTTACCCTTCCCTGATCATATGTTTTTTATTCTTCAATTTGATAATATGGTATATCACACTGATTGATTTGCATATATTGAAGAATCCTTGCATTCCTGGGATGAACCCCACTTGATCATGGTGTATGATCCTTTTAATGTGGTATTGGATTCTGTTTGCTAGCATTTTGTTGAGGATTTTTGTATCTATGTTCATCAGTGATATCGGCCTGTAGTTTTCTTTCTTTGTGACTTCTTTTTCTGGTTTTGGTATCAGGGTGATGGTGGCCTCATAGAATGAGTTGGGAGTGTTCCTCCCTCTGCTATATTTTGGAAGAGTTTGAGAAGGATGGGTGTTAGCTCTTCTCTGAATGTTTGATAGAATTCACCTGTGAAGCCATCTGGTCCTGGGCTTTTGTTTGTTGGAAGATTTTTAATCACAGTTTCAATTTCAGTGCTTGTGATGGGTCTCTTTATATTTTCTGTTTCTTCCTGGTTCAGTCTCAGAAGGCTGTGCTTTTCTAAGAATTTGTCCATTTCTTCCAGGTTGTCCGTTTTATTAGCATATAGTTCCTTATAGTAATCTATTATGATCCTTTGTATTTCTGCAGTGTCAGTTGTTATTTCTCCTTTTTTCATTTCTAATTCTATTAATTTGAGTCTTCCTCCTTTTCTTGATGAGTCTGGCTAATGGTTTATCAATTTTGTTTATCTTCTGAATGAACTGTCTTGTAGTTTTATTGATCTTTGATATTGTTTCCTTAATTTCTTTTTCATGTATTTCTAATTTGATCTTTATGATTTCTTTCCTTCTGCTAACTGTGGGTTTTATTTTTGCTCTTTCTCTAATTGCTTTAGGTGTAAGGTTAGGTTGTTTATTTGAGATGTTTGTTTCTTGAGGTAGCATTTTATTGCTATAGACTTCCCTCTTCAAACTGCTTTTGCTGCATCCCCTAGGTTTTGAGTCGTCGTGTTTTCATTGTCATTTGTTTATAGGTATTTTTTGATTTCCACTTTGATTTCTTCAGTGATCTCTTGGTTATTATATCTCTTGGTTATGTGTTCTTATTTTTTACAGATTTTTTCCTGTAATTGACATCTAGTCACATAGTGTTGTGGTCGGAATATATACTTGATATGATTTCAATTTTCTTAAATTTACCAGGGCTTGATTTGTGACCCAAGATATGATCTATCCTGGAGAATGTTCCATGAGCACCTGAGAAGAAAGTGTATTCTGTTGTTTTTGTATGGAATGTCCTATAAATATCAGTTAAGTCCATCTTGTTTAATGTATCATTTAAAACTTGTGTTTCGTTATTTATTTTCATTTTGGATGATCTGTCCCTTGGTGAAAGTCGGGTGTTAAAGTCCCCTACTATGATTGTGTTACTGTCAATTTCCCCTTTTCTGGCTGTTAGTATTTGCCTTATGTATTGAGGTGCTCCTCTGTTGGGTACATAGATATTTACAATTGTTCTATCTTCTTCTTGGATTGATCCCTTGATCATTATGTAGTGTCCTTCTTTGTCTCTTGTAATAGTCTTTATTTTGAAGTCTATTTTGTCTGATACTAGAACTGCTACTCCAGCTTTCCTTTGATTTCCATTTGCATGGAATATCTTTTTCCATGCCCTCACTTTCAGTCTGCATGTGTCACTAGGTCTGAAGTGGGTCTCTGGTAGACAGCACATATACAGATCTTGTTTTTGTACCCATTCAGCCAGTCTATGTCTTTTTGTTGGAGCATTTAATCCATTTACATTTAAGGTAGGTATCTATATGTATGTTCATATTACCATTTTCTTAATTGTTTTGGGTTTGTTATAGTAGGTCTTTTCCTTCTTTTGTGTTTCCTGCCTAGAGAAGTTCCTTTAGCATTTGTTGTAAAACTGGTTTGGTGGTGCTGAATTCTCTTAGCTTTTGCTTGTCTGTAAAGCTTTTAATTTCTCCATCAAATCTGAATAAGATCCTTGCTGGGTATAGTAATCTCGGTTTCAGTTTTTTCCCTTTCATCACTTTAAATATGCCCTGCCACTACCTTCTAGCTTGCAGAGTTTCTGCTGAAAGATCAGCAGTTAACCTTATGGGGATTCCCTTGTATGTTATTTGTTGTTTTTCCCTTGCTGCTTTTAATATTTTTTCTTTTATTTAATTTTTGATAGTTTGACTGATATGTGTCTTGTCATGTTTCTCCTTGGGTTTGTCCTGCCTGGGACTCTCTGCGCTTCCTGGACTTGCCTGACTATTTCCTTTCCCATGTTAGGGAAATTTCAGCTGTAATCTCTTCAAATATTTTCTCAGACACTTTCTTTTTCTCTTCTTCTTCTGGGACCCCTATAATTTGAATGTTGATATGTTTAATGTTGTCCCAGAAGTCTCTGAGACTGTTTTCAATTCTTTTCATTCTTTTTTTTTTTATTCTGCTCTGCAGTTGTTATTTCCCCTATTTTATCTTCCAGGGCTCTTATCCATTCTTCTGCCTCAATTATTCTGCTATTGACTCCTTGTAGAGAATTTTTAATTAAATTTATTGTGTTGTTCATCATTGTTTGTTTGCTCTTTAGTTCTTCTAGGTCCTTGTTAAACGTTTCTTGTATTTTCTCCATTGTATTTCCAAGTTTTGGATCATTACTATTGTTATTCTGAATTCTTTTTCAAGTAGAGTGCCTATTTCCTCTTCATTTGTTTGGTCTGGTGGGTTTTTACCTTGCTCCTTCATCTTCTGTGTGTTTCTCTGTGTTCTCATTTTGCTTAACTTACTGTGTCTGGGGTCTCCTTTTCTCAGGCTGCGGCTTCATAGTTCCCATTTTTTTGGTGTCTGCCCCCAGTGGCTAAGGTTGGTTCAGTGGGTTCTGTAGGCTTCCTGGTGGAGGGGACTAGTGCCTGTGTTCCGGTGCACGAGCCTGGATCTTGTCTTTCTTGTGGGCAGGTCCGTGTCTGGTGGTGTGTTTTAGGGTGTCTGTGACCTTATTATGATTTTAGGCAGCCTCTCTGCTAATGGGTGGGGTTGTGTTCCTGTCTTGCTAGTTGTTTCGCATAGGGTGTCCAGCACTGTAAGTTGCTGGTTGTTGAGTGGAGATGGGTCTTGGCGTTGAGGTGGAGATCTCTGGGACATTTTCTTCGTTTGATATTATGTGGAACTGGGAGGTCTTTGGTGGACCAATGTCCTGAACTTGGCTCTCCCACCTCAGAGGCAGAGCCCTGATGCCCAGCCGGAGCACCAAGACCCTGTCATCCACACAGGTCAGAATAAAATGGAGAAAATAGAAGGAAAATAAATAAATAAATAACATAAAGTTATTAAAATAAAAAATAATTATTAAAAATTAAAAAATAGTTTTAAGTAATAAAAAGAGGAAGAGAGAGCAACCAAACCAAAAAACATATTCACCAATGATAACAAGCGCTAAAAAGTATACTTAAAAAAAAAAAAAAGACGGACAGACTGAACCCTAGGACAAATGGTAAAAGCAAAGGTATACAGACAAAATCACACACAGACACATATACATACACACTCATAAAAAGAGAAAAAGGAAAAAAAAAATATAGGTGCTCCCAAAGTCCACTGCCTCAATTTGGGATTGTTCCTTGCCTATTCGGGTATTCCACAGATGCAGGGTACATCAAGTTGATTGTGGAGCTTTAATCTGCTGCTCCTGAGGCTGCTGGGAGAGATTTCCCTTTCTCTTCTTTGTTTGCACAGCTCCCGGGGTTCAGCTTTGGATTTGGCCCCGCCTCTGCGTGTAGGTCGCCTGAGCGCGTTTGTTCTTCGCTCAGACAAGACGGGGTTAAAGGAGCAGCTGCTTCGCGGGATCCGGCTCACTCAGGCCGGGGGGGAGGGAGGGGCACGGAGGCGGGGCGAGCCTGCAGCGGCAGAGGCCGGCGTGACGTTGCACCAGCCTGAGGCGTGCCATGCGTTCTCCCGGGTAAGTTGTCCCTGGATCCCGGGACCCTGGCAGTGGCGGGCCGCACAGGCTCCCGGGAGGGGCGGTGTGGATAGTGACCTGTGCTTGCACACAGGCTTCTTGGTGGCGGCAGCAGCATCCTTAGCGTCTCATGCCCGTCTCTGGGGTCTGCGCTGATAACCGCGGCTTGCGCCCGTCTCTGGAGCTCCTTTAAGCAGCGCTCTTAATCCCCTCTCCTCGCGCACCAGGAAACAAAGAGGCAAGAAAAAGTCTCTTGCCTCTTCCGCAGCTCCAGACCTTTTCCCGGACTCCCTCCCAGCCAGCTGTGGCGCACTAGTCCCTTCAGGCTGTGTTCACGCTGCCAGTCCTCTCCCTGCGATCCGACTGAAGCTCGAGGCTCAGCTCCCAGCCCCCGCCCGCCTCGGCGGGTGAGCAGAGAAGCCTCTCAACCTGGTGAGTGCCGGTTGGCACCGATCCTCTGTGCGGGAATCTCTCTGCTTTGCTCTCCGCACCCCTGTTGCTGTGCTCTCCTCCGCAGCTCCGAAGCTTCCCCTCTCCGCCCCCAGCAGTCTCTGCCCACGAAGGGGCTCCTAGTGTGTGGAAACCTTTCCTCCTTCACAGCTCCCTCCCACTGGTGCAGGTCCCGTCCCTATTCTTTTGTCTTTTTTCTTTTGCCCTCCCCAGGTACGTGGGGAGTTCCTTGACTTCTGGGAGGTCTGAGTTCTTCTGCCAGCGTTCAGTAGGTGTTCTGTAGGGGTCGTTCCACATACATATGTATTTCTGATGTGTTTGTGGGGAGGAAGGTGATCTCCACATCTTACTCTTCCGCCATCTTGAAACTCCTTCAATGTGTGGCCTTCTCATTGCTGTGGCTTCTCGTTGCAGAGCATGGGCTCTAGGAGCACGGGCTTCAGTAGCTGTGGCACTCAGGCTCAGTAGTTGTGGCTTGCCGGCTCTAGAGCGCAGGCTCAGTATTTGTGGTGCACGGGCTTAGTTGTTCTGCGGCATGTGGGATCTTCCCGGACCAGGTACCTGTGTCCCCTGAATTGACAGGCGGATTCTTAATCACTGCACCACCAGGGAAGTCCGAATGAACTACTAAACTTGTAGGTGAAATAATGGTATTAGATTATTACTAATGAAAAGCTCTTTTATTTTATAAAAATACATAATGGACTTTTTCCAGTTGAAATGCTCTGACGTCCAGGATGGCTTCAAAATATTGTGAAGGAAGGGGAAAAGTGGGTAGGATTATGGATGAAATAAGTTTAGCCATGAATTATTAATTGTGCAGAGTGATGTGTGCATTGGATTCTTAACACTAGGCTGCCTACTTTTGTATATTTTTGCAATTTTCCATGAGAAAAGTTATTTTATAAATATCTATCACCCTTGCCTAGAAAAAACGATGAGAAGTGTATTCTACAAAATGTAACAGTGATTATAGGTGATTTTTATTTTCTTCTTTGTGCTGCCCCATAGTTTCCAAATTTCTAGAAGTGTGTGTATTCTTTTTAAAATCAATAAATTTGTTGTTTTCAGGGAGATGGCACTGATTACTGGCCCAGCTGAAAGTAATGAGGCTTAGCAAGCAAAACCAAGCCTAGGCTAGAGGAACACAGGTTTATTAAATTAAGGTAGTTTCCCGGTAGATAGAGAGAAGAGAGAAACCAGGAAAGGGAAGGCACATTTATTTAGCTTCTTCCTCTGCTAAAGGAAATTTACACTGTAGGAAGAGGCTTTGTGGTCCACTGCAAGAATGCAGCCTTAGAACTAAGGACTTGAGGGGTCCGGGAGAAAAATCTGGGAAATCTTGAGTCAAGCTCTTTTAAACTTTTGTCCGAAAAGTACTTTAGATATCCACGCTTGCAGCAAACATCAGAGTTTGCGAGATTGGAGCACCACCTGGATTTGGCTATCTTCATACGTGTGTGTTGCCAGTGGCTGGCAAGGTAGAAGACTGTAATGATTTTAAGCCCCACAGGCTTCAGAGGCATCAGGATTCAGTTTCAAATCTCAGCTTTGCCACTTAGCTGCTCTGAAGCATTGACAAAGTGGTTTGCCTTCTTTAAGCCTGGATTTCTCCATTTGTAAAACAAAGAAACAACAATGCCACTTCATAGGCTTAGAAGTGTAGTGCCTAGAAAGAGTACATACGTAATAATTAGAAGTTATTCTTGTGGTTCTTGCCAGTAGAAAATAAAATATCCACGGCTGCCATTTAAACTAATCTATGAATGGTTTCCCACTTCGCTGTCTTTTTATCTTTTACTTTCTCCTTTTTAGCTGTTAATGGACCTCAGACTCGACTCTTTTTCCCAAAGGAGTGCTGACATGTTCTCAGGCTATCAGTTATCTTTATGCATATAGGAGTCACTGATAGAATTCTTTAAAAATAGCATTGATAGATGGATATCGAATCATTATGTTGTACCCCTGAAATTAATAAAATTATGTCAATTATACCTCAATTAAAAAAAAGAAATCTCATTGAAACCATTGTCTAACCAACAACCTTCCTTTCTCAACGTTCCTCTCCACCTGCAGTGGTCTGAAATGCCTCTTCAATTGTAAAATTCCATAGGATATGGCCATAATGCCCCCACCTTCCCTTTTTCTAATTTCATAAATGAAATTCAAGAGGCTGGCTTGTAGAAAATTTCAGGAGGGTATAGATGGTAAAGTTAGGATGAGATGGCCTATCTCCTGTATCTCATCAGACCTCACCTCCATTACATCACTTTACAGCCCAAGGACTCTATTCTACTGATACTGTGCAACGATAATATGACAGAAGAATTTCTGATTAATTTTGGTGGGTAGAAAGAAAAATGGTGATCAAGGGAGCCTTATTAAGAGCCTTTGTATTATTCCAAATATGAGGTAATTAAGATGGGTATTGGGGTGACAGTGGTATGAACAGTACAAAATGTTTGATAGAGCAAATCTCACAGAGGCCAAGTTGGTGAGATCTCATGGCTGGCCAGAATAATTTGAAGAGTCCATTGGATCATCTTCATTTTCATCATGCAACTCATCTGCAGATTTAACCTGGTGACTGTGATGACAATCTGAATAGCAATTCAAAAGCTGTTGTAGGCTTTGGGGCTTCTACGCAGACAGAATTCTATACTGATTGGTTTCATCTTTCAAATCTGAAATCTTCTCCAGATTTGTCCTTGTGCTGTGCAAAATATCATAGACCAGTAGGATTTATTTTGGCTTTGGGTGCTCGCTTTAAAATGAAACAAGCTTGTTTAGAAGCTCCAAGAATGGACAGAACTCTTTTTTGTGCTCAGTGTACTGACACAGGGAGAGATTTAAGTCTCTTGGAAAGTTAAAGAGGTGTTTCTGTGCCATCTGTGTTTTGTTGAGGTTGCTTCAAAACTCACAGGTTTCTTTTTGTATGCTTTTTCCTTCCTCCATGTATCTTCACTTCGATATAAGAGGAGGATTTTTCCTTCCCCTTTCACTGCTTTTTTTTTTTTTTTTTTTTCTTTCCAAGAGCTTCTGGGAATAACCTTCATTTTCACTCTTCCAAACAGGTGTTTCATTTACCATAATTTTACGTAGTGTATAGTATGAAGCTTTACTACCTTCTTCAGTTCAAAATAAACCTCCCAACACAGCAGGGGGATTCAAAAGAATGCCTAAGAAATCTGGGGAGGATGGAGGCGAGAAAAACAGGCATTCTACTGAAGCAATATCAAAGACTGAAACCAGTCCCCAGACTTTTTAGAATTGCTAGCTACCTATGTGACAAAGTTTGGTTTATTTGGCATTTCTTGTTGAGTTAATGTAGGTATTACATCAGCAGTAAATAATCCTACTCTTCCCCAATTCCTTCTTACCTTTCGAATATTTTAATTTTATTCAAACTTTTGTAGGTTTTACAATAATGGAGCACTCTAAGCTTGGGCACTATGTATCTGGGTAATAAACTTTAAAATATTTTTTAAAACTAGAGTATGTCATAGCTCGCATTTGGGCATTTGCTGGAGACACTCTGGGATGTATGTCCTGGGCTTCCATATAAGATGTCCAGTGACTTTACAGAGGAACCAGGGAATAAAATAACTGTCATCTATTGACTGTTTACCATGGGCTCAACATCAGGCCAAATGCTTTACATGTAATATCTCTTTTAAAACTTATAAGACTGTAGGGAAAATATAATTATTAATTCCATTTTATGTTTGGGGCAAATATGTTTCACATAGGTAAAGGAAGTTGCTCAAGTCATATAGTTAGTTTCTTGGGCTGGGTTCTGAAAGCAGCACTGAGACAAAGGTAGTCTCCCAGGAAATGATTGCCTGGAGTGGAGTGACAAGGAGTGAAGGAAAGAACCAGTATGTGACTAGTTACGGAGTTGAACATCACGAGGAAGTCTGTTCTTTGAACTTGCTGGAAGGATAGTCTGAGCTTTAGGAAATGTATCTTAAAACCATCCACCTCGGCAAGGAAAGGGAAACATCTATTCATTGGTTGTTGTCCTACACTGACTTCTAGATTATACATTTCTCAGTGCCAAGGGGGTTCCCACTGGGGTTTCCCACCACACTGTCAGTGAAGTCCTGGGACAGGTACTTGTACCAGGTATATGTCAAGGGCCCAAGGTAAGATGCTGTCAGTTTGCACCACTGTGAAGCTGGATAAAGCCTGCTTGAAACTGATTCTTCCAGCAGTGGATGGAATAAGGGGTGAGCAGAGGTTGAGTAGTGGTTCAGAGCAGGAACCTGGTGCAGCTGGTTCCCAAAGGAACCAGGTTTTGAACCCAAGCCAATCTGATTCCAAAACCTGCTCACTTTACCACCAAACATTGCTATCTTCAAACGTAATATTGGACTCATTAGATTTGCTCTTCTGGGGTCCCCTGTAAACGTTTGATAATCTTTCTTGATGGAAAAGAGTGCCTTGACTGAAATGTGGCAGAGGTGAAGTTCATCTTCAGCAATGTTCAGTGTGTTTGCCTCCTTTTCCCCTTTCTGCTGCTCTTGAGGCCCTGACGATGCACTATTTCAGTACACGTTTGGCCCACTCTTGTTGTATAACGTGCATCACACCTGTAACCCATCTCTTCATATAAGAACATATCTTTTGCAGTCACGATATGATGGTGGTGGAAAAAGCCTGGAGTTTGGGGTCCAATCTGCATGTTAAATATTCTTCTACCTCAGAGGGTGTGGCCTTGACCAACTCAGTTGCCCTCCTTTGAGTCTGAATTTTTTATTTGCCCGAGGGGAAATATAGTATCTACATGATAGGGTTATGTATGAAAGGAAAAAGGTGGAAGGAGGAAAAAATGTCTATGAAAACACCTGGATAACTGCCCTTCTCTATCCTCTCCCTCACTGCTTCTGTCCCATTCTGGATCTTGAGGGACCTGAAGCCAATTAAGCAAATTTCAAGTAAGATATATGGCTTACTGTGACTTCTCTCTGATAATATTTGGCTCCAATCTCCTGACCTGAAAAGATTATTAAAAATAAATCACCAGTTGGCAAACTCCTTCCTATTCTTCTTTTTTCTTATAAATTTATTTATTTTATTTATTTTTGGCTGCGTTGATTCTTCGTTGCTGCGTGTGGGCTTTCTCTAGTTGTGGCGAACGGGGGCTATTCTTCTTTGTGGTGCTCGGGCTTCTCACTGCCATGGCTTCTCTTGTTGCGGAGCATGGGCTCTAGGTGCCTGGACTTCAGTAGTTGTGGCATGTGGGGTCAGTAGTTGTGGCCTGTGGGCTCCAGAGCACGGGCTCAGTAGTTGTGGTGCACGGGTTTAGTTGCTCCACGGCATGCGGGATCTTCCTGGACCAAGGCTTGAACCCGTGTCCCCTGCATTGGCAGGCGGATTCTTAACCACTGTGCCACCAGGGGAGCCCCCTCCTTCCTATTGTTTAAGACCCATCTCAGATGTCAGGGCTCTGTGATGCCCTCCCGGCCCTGATTGATACCTCAGAGCATGATCAATTGCCCACTTCCTCCTTTTCCCAGTAACTGACTTTTCTAATCCCAACCCTCTTTTCTTATGGGGCTGGAAGGAGGACAATTCAGCAATAAAATATTCCTGCAGTTAGCAGTAAGGCCCTAATAAATCCCAGGGGATATTCTGTTAATTCTTTTCTTTAGGATTAAAATTTCTATCCAAACTCCGAGTCCAGAGCAGTAGGAATATGGAAGTGTCTTCTCTGGCCTAGTCAACTTGACCCCAAGTGCCATTCACTGCTGTGGAACCTTCATCTTCCACTCTTGGGGTTTATCATCTAGTGCTTCCTGGCTTTACACACACAGACAGGAAGGGCAGAGATTCTTCCTCTCACCTTCCCCAAAACATTCTTTAAATCTTCATTTGCTTTCCTGACTGCTCACTCCCCCCTCCCCCCAGCCACTTCTACTTTCTAAGAATTGGCCTCCCCTGAAATCCCATATCCCTTTGTGTCTTAGCACTACTGTGTGCTTACAGTCCTTCTCAGCCAGGTCAGTTTCTGCTCCTAGACAAAGGGGCATAAAGGGAGATCGTTTGTGCTTTGACATGATTTCTAAGAATTCTGTGGCTTGGCCTCAGAGTAAAGCATCTAAAAGACAGCCAATATCTCAAAGTTATAAAGATTAATTTCTCACTGTCATTTTAACTATACCTTCTTATATGTAAACATCTGGTTATGTTCTCCAGCCTTGAGTGATGTTACCAAAAAAAAAAAAAAAAAAAAAAAAACTCAAACGCTCTGAAACCCTCCTTTCTGTTATCTTATTCTAGGAAAGTGCCAAACTCTAGGGAAAGCATTAGAAGAGAAAATTTTCTGGCCTTGTCTCTCTTTGAGCACCTTCCTATACTATTATCATTTACTTTTTTCCTTTAATTGAAAAATTTATTAAGATAACTATGAATTCACATACAGTTATAAGAAATAATGCAGAAAGGTCCCATATGTACTTTTCCCAGTTTCACTCAATAGTAATATTTTGCAAAATTATAGTATTCATATAATACACAAGAAGGATATTGACATTGATATACTCCACCAATCTTATTCAGATTTCTGCAATTTTACTTGTACTCATGTACACCTGTTTGTGTGTATGTGTGCTAAGTTCTATACAGTTTCATCACCTAGTTCATGTATCACGTGTATAGGCAAGATACTTAACATTTTCAATCTCACAATAGCTTTCATGTCCCCCCCCCCCCCCCCGCTTTTGTTTTTTTGCATTACGCGGGCCTCTCACTGTTGTGGCCTCTCCTACTGCAGAGCACAGGCTCTGGACGCGCAGGCTCAGTGGCCATGGCTCACGGGCCCAGCCGCTCTGTGGCATGTGGGATCTTCCTGGACCGGGGCACGAACCCATGTCCCCTGAATCAGCAGGCGGACTCTCAACCACTGCACCACCAGGAAAGCCCATGTTGCCCTTTTATAATCATACCCATCTCTTTCCTCCACATGCTCTGCATCTCACACCTGCCAACCACTATCCTGTCCTCCATTTTCAAATATTTTGTCATTTCAACAGTGTTTTATAAATGGAATAATTCAGTATGTGACCTTTTGTGATTAGCCTTAATTCAGCATAATTTCCTGCAGACTCATACAAGTTGTTGCATGTATCAGGTTGTTCTTTTTTATTACTGAGTTATATTCCATAGTATGCATGTACCACAGTTTGTTTAACCATTCATCCCTTGAAGGACAACTAGGCTGATTCCAGTTTTGGGGTATTACAAATACAACCATTATGAATATTCATGCACCAGTGTTTTCTATGAAGATAAGTTTACATTTGTTTGGAATATGCAAGGAGTGTGTAAAAGGAATAAATGTCCAGGAGTAAAGTTGTTGGGTCATATGATAGTTGCATGTTTAATATTTTTTTAAAAAACTGCAGAGCTGTTTTTCCAACGTAGCTGTGCCAGTTTAAAATCCCACTAGCAGGGCTTCCCTGGTGGCTCAGTGGTTGAGAGTCCGCCTGCCGATGCAGGGGACACGGGTTCGTGCCTGGGTCCGGGAATATCCCACATGCCGCGGAGCGGCTGGGCCCGTGAGCCATGGCCGCTGGGCCTGTGCATCTGGAGCCTGTGTTCTGCAACGGGAGAGGCCACGACAGGCCCTCGTACTAAAAAAAAACAAAAAAATAAAATCCCACCAGCAGGGGCTTCCCTGGTGGCGCAGTGGTTGGGAGTCTGCCTGCCGATGCAGGGGACACGGGTTCGTGCCCGGGTCCGGGAATATGCCACATCCTGCGGAGCGGCTGGGCCCGTGAGCCATGGCCGCTGGGCCTGCGCGTCCGGAGCCTGCGTTCCGCAACGGGAGAGGCCACAACAGGCCCGCATACCAAAAAAAACCCCAAAAAAATAAAACCCCACCAGCAATGTATGAGTCACCCAGATCGTCAGCATCCTTGCCAGCAGTTACTGTTGTCACTATTTTTTTTTAAATTTTACAAATCTGATAGGTGTACAGTGTTATGTCATTGTGGTTTTATCTGTATTTCCCTAATGGATAATGATGTTGAACTTTTCATTTGCTTGTTTGCCATCTGTATATCCTCTTTGGTGAAATTGTTTATCTCTTTTGCCCTTTTTCTAATTGTACTGTCTTTATTTTACTGTTGAGCGATGAGACTCTTGTATATATTCAAGACACTAGTCTTTCAATGGATATGTGGTTTGCAAATATTTTCTTTCAGTCTGTAGTTTGTCCTTCAATCCTCTTCACGTGGAATTTCCAAGAACTAAAGTGGTTAATTTTAATGAGGCCATTTGACCAGTTTTTCCTTTTCGGCTTGTGCTTTTGGTATAAAATTTAAGAAACTCCTGTGCTAGTCCTATTCAAAGATTTTCTCCTTTTTTTTCTAAAAGTTTTACAGGTTTGGTTTACGTTTCCGTCATTTTGAGTTAATGTTGGTATAAGGTGTGAGGTTTAGGTCATGATTATCTTTTTGCCTGTAGGTGTCCAGTTGTTCCAGCAAAATTTGTTGAAAAGACTATCTTTCCTCCATTGAATTGATTTTGTATGTTTGTCAATAATCAGTTGAGGATATCTCTGTGGATCTATTTCTGTGTCTTGTATTCTCTGCTGGTAATCTTTGTGTCTATCCCCCCAACAATACTACATAGTCATGATTACTGTAGCTTTCTCATAAGCCTTAATATCAGGTGGAATAACTCCTCCTACTTCTACTTCATTTTTCTTTGTAAGTATTACTTTAGATGCTCAAGAGCCTGTGTCTTTTCAATTCAACTTTAGAATAAATGTGTCTGTGTTTACAAAACAGAAACAAACCAAAAAAAAAAAAAAAACCCAAAACACTTTGTGTTTGATAGGCATTGCCTTAAATCTATAGATAAATTGGGGGAGAAATGACACCTTTCCTATGCTGAATATTGCAATCCATGAATACAGTATATTTTTCCATTTATCTCGAACCTCTTTAATTTCTTCATCCACACTTTGTAGTTTTTAGTATATAGATACAGTACATAACAGTTTTGCCTATGTATGTCTTTCTTTGGAAGGATTGTGGGTGGTAATGTGTGTTTCACTTCAGTTTCTGTATGTAAATTGTTAGTATATAGAAATGTCATTGATTTTTGTGTGTAGCTCTTATAACCTATGACCTTTTGAACTCATTTATTACTTCTATGTGGTTTTTTTTGTAGATTCCTTGAGATTTTCTGTGTTGACAATGCTGCCATCTGTAAATACAGATAGTTTTCTCTCTTGCTTTACAACCTGTCTGCTCTTTATTTCTTCTACTTGCATTGTTGCAATAGCTACAACTTCCAGTACTGTGTTCAACCTTTCAGAGAAGCGTTCAGTCTTTACCATTAAGTGTGATGTCATATATAGTTCTTTTGTAGATGTTCTTTATCAGGTTGAAGTGATTGCCCTTTATTCCTAACTTTCTGAGAGTTTTTAAAATCAGAAATGGATGCTGGATTTTGTCAAATGCTTTTCATCTGTCATTTGGTATGATCATGCCATTTTTCTTCGTTAGCTTTTTCATATAATTGATTACATTGATTTTTTCTTTTTTTTTTTTTTGGAAAGTTGAACCTGCCTTGCATTTTTGAAATAAATCTCACTTGGTCATGGTTTGTTAATTCTTTTTACATATTGTTAGAGTTGGCTTGTTAATATTTTATTTAGAATTTTTGCATCTAAGTTTATATTTTTGCATCTAAGTTTATGAGAGATATTGGTCTGTAGTTTTGATTCTTTTATTCTGTTTTTGGACTGTCTGATTTTGGTATCAGGGTGACAGTAGCCTCATAAAATGAGTTGAAAAGTATTCTCACATCTATTTTATGGAAGAGATTGTGTAAAATTGATATACTTGTTGAACTATGTGGTAGAATTCTCAAGTGAAACCATCTGGGCCTGGAGATACCTTTACAGGAACATTTAAATTATGTATTCAATTCATATGGGTTCGGGCTCTTCAGATAGTCTAGTCCATCTTGATTGTTTTGGTAGTGTATTAGTTTCATATTCTGCTGTAACAAGTTACAAGAAACAACAGTTTAAAACAATAAAAATATATTATCTTGTATTTCTGTACATCAGAAGTGTGATGTGTGTCTCACTGGGCTCAGATAAAGGTGCTGGCAGGGCTGCATTCCTTTCTGGAAGTCTAGGGAAGAATGTATTACCTTGCGTTTCCCAACTTCTAGGGAATGCCAACTTTCATTGGCTTATGGCCCCCTGCAAAACTAGCAACATTAGGCTAAATCTTTCTCACACTGCCATCTCTGTGGTTCTCTGACGACAGCTGGGAAGGGTTTTCCACTTTTTATAAGTTGATGTGATTAGATTGAGCCCACCTGGATAATTCATGGATCAGTTCATGGTACCCTCTCCATCTCAAGACTGGTCACCGTAATCATCAGAGCTAATTCCTTTTTGGCATATAACATAACATACTCATAGTTTCCCAGGGATTAGGATGTTGACATTTTGGGGGTCCATTATTCTGCCTACCCTGGGTAGTCTGTGGTTTTCCACGTATTGATCCATTTCTTCTAAGTCGTCAAATTTTTGAGTCTGAAGTTGTTTGTAGTATACTCTTTTTAATTGCCACAGGATTTGTAATGATATCCATTACTTCATTTTTCATATTGGTGATTTGTGTTTTCTCCATTTTTACTTGTATCAGTTTTGCTAGTGGTTTTTCAGTTATACCGACTTATTTGAAGAAACAGCTTTTTGTTTCCTTCATTTCTTTATTGCTTTCCTATCTTCAATTTCATTGATTTTTTGCTCTTTATTGTTTCCTTCCTTCTGTTTATTTTGAGGTCTTTTGCTCTTCTTTTTCTAGGTTCTTGAAATGAGAAGTTATGTTATTGACCTGAAACCTTCCATCATTTTTAATGTAAGCATTAATTGCTATAAATTTCCTTCTTAGCACTGCCTTAGCTATACCCCACATTTTGATATGCTGTATTTTGCTTTCATTTATCTCTGTTTTTTAAATTTCTTTGGATTCTTTCACTCATAGATTCTTCAGAAGTGTATTATTTAATTTTCACCTTTTTGAGATTTTTCTGTTGTCTATTACTGATTTCTAGTTTGATTCCATATAGTCAGAAAATATACTCTATACATGATCAGTTATTTAAAATTTGTTGAGGTTTGTTTTATTGTCCATTAAATGTTACATTTTGGACAATGTTCCATGGTCACTTGAAAAAAAAGCATATTCTACTATTGTTGGGTGGAGTGTTCTGTATACATCAATTAAAGTCTATTTGATTGCATCATTCAGATCACCTATATCCTCGCTGGTTTTCTGTACAGTAGTTCTATAAGTTATTGAGAGGGAGGTGTAGAGTGCCATAATTGTAGACTTGTCAACTTTTCTTTTTAACTCTATCAGTTTTGTTTTATGTATTCTGAGGCTCTATTGTTTGGTGCGTACTCATTTTTAATTGATATTAAAATTAAAATCTTCCTGGTAGATTGATATTTTTCAAAAGGTATTTTCCCTTTGGCCTCTAGTAATTTTCTTTGCTCTGAAATTTACTTTATCAGATATTGATTTAGCCACTGTTACTTTTTTAGATCAATGTTGATGCATTATATCTTTTTTCCATCCTTTCCTTTTAGTTTATCTTTGTCATTGGATTTGAAGTGAATTTCTTATAAGCAGCATATAATTGTGCTGTGAACTTTTTAATTCTACTCTACAAATCTGTTTAGATTGATGTATTTATGTCATTTCAGTTTAGGGTAAATATTTACAAGAAGCAAAATGCTCTGTGTTGCAAAAAATATTGATAAAGGATAAGAAAGTTGGAAGAAACAAATTTTCTGATTTCAAAATTTAGTACAAAGCCGTGGCAGTCGAGAAAGTGTTCTTCAGGCTTAAGGATACGCATCTAGATCAATAGAATTGAGAGTCTCAAAATGAACTTACACATTTATGGTCAACTGATCTTTGATAGGAATGCCAAGGTAATTTAGTGGAGAAAGAATAGTCTTTTCAACAAATTATGCTGGGACAACTGGATATCCATATGAGAAGAATGAAGTTTGAACCAAACCTTACACTATATACAAAAGTTAACGCAAAATGCATGTAAATAGAGGTAAAACTATAAACATCTTAGGAGACAACGTTGGCATAAATCTTCAAGACCTGTAATTAGGAATAGTTTCTTGGATATAACACCAAAAACACAACAGTTAAAAAAATAGATAAACCATACTTAATTAAAATTTAAAATTTTTGCTTCAAAAGATACTATCAGGAAAATCAGAAGGCAATCCCAGATTGGAAAAAAAAATATTGTAAATCATATATCTGAAAAGGAACTTCTACCTAGACTATATAAAGAACTATAACAACTAAATAATGAAAATAATGTAAATGGATAAATTATTTAAATACATTTTTCAAAGAAGATATAACAAGACCAATAAGCATGTGAAAAGATGTGTATGAGATGATATATCATTGTGGTTTTGATTTGAATTTCCCTGATGATCAGTGATGTTGAGCAAATTTTCATGTACCTGATAGCTATGTGTATGTCTTCTTTAGAAAAATGTCTGTTCAGTTCTTTTGCCCATGTTTTAATCAGGTTGTTGGGTTTCTTGTTATTGATTTGTATGAGCATTTTATATACTTTGGATATTAACCCCTTATCGGTCATATTATTTGTGAATATAATCTTCTCCCATTCAATAGGTTGTCTTTTTTGTTTTTTGTCAATGGTTTCCTTTGGTGTGTAAAAGCTTTCAAATTTAGTTAGGTTCTGTTTGTTTATTTTTGCTTTTGTTTCCTTTGCCTTAGGAGACACAGCCAAAAAAAAAAAAAATTGCTACAATTTATGTCAAAGGGTGTTCTGTCTATGTTTTCTTCTAAGAGTTTTATGGTTTCTGTTCTTATGTTTAAATGTTTAATGCACTTTGAGTTTATTTTTTGTACAAGGTATGACAAATGTTCTAATTTCATCCTTTTACATATAGCTGTCAAGTTTTCCCAGCACCACTTATTGAAGAGAGTATCTTTTCTCCATTGTATAGCCTTGCCTCCTTTGTCATAGATTAATTGATCATAAGTGTGTGGATGTATTTCTGGGCTCTCTGTCCTGTTCCATTGATCTATGTGTCTGTTTTTATGCCAGTACCATGTTGTTCTGATTACTGTAGCTTTGTGGTAATAGTCTGTAGTCAGGGCGTGTGATACCTCGTCTTTACTTTTCTCAGGATTGCTTTGGAAAGTCAGTCCTCTGTGGTCCCATATGAATTTTATGATTATTCTAGTTCCTTGAAAATGTCATGGGTTTTTTATAAGGATTGCATTAAATCTGTAGATTGCTTTGGATATTGTGGACACTTTAACAATATTAACTCTTCGAGTCTACAAACGTGGGATATCTTTCCATTTCTTTGTATCATCTTCAGTTCCCTCCATCAGTATTTTATAGTTTTCAAGGTATAGGTCTTTCACCTCATTGGTTAAGTTTAGTCCTAGATACATTATTCTTTTTGATACAGTTAAATGAATCATTTTCTTGCTTTCTTTCTCTGATATTTATTATTAGTGTGTAGAAAACCAACAGATTTCTATATATTAATTTTGTGTCCTGAAGCTTTACTGAGTTCATTTATTAGTTCTAATAATTTTTTGGTGGAGACTTTATAGGGTTTTCTATATATAGTATTATATTATCTGCAAATAGTGACAGTTTTACTTTTTCCCTTCCAATTTGGATGTCATATAACTTTGCGGTATTATCTTATGATTTTTTGTATCTCTGTGAGATCAGCTGTAATTTCTCCTTTTTCATTTCTTGTTTTGTTTATTTGGGTCCTTTCTCTCTTTTTCTTGATGAGGCAGGTGAAGGCTTATCAATTTTGTTTATCTTTTCACAAAACAGCTCTTAGTATCATTGATCTTTTCTATTTTTGGTCTCTTTTGTATATATTTCCTCTCTAATCTTTATTATTTTCCTCATTCTGCTGACTTTGGGCTTTGCTTGTTCTTTATTTTTCTAGTTCCCTTAGGTGTAAGGTTAGATTGTTTATTTGAGATTTTTCTTATTTCCTGAGGTAGGCCTGTCTCACTACAAATTTCTCTCTTAGAATTTCTTTTGCTGCATCACAGATTTTTAGAAAGTTGTATTTTCATTTTCATTTGTCTTGAGAAACTTTCTGATTTCCTCTTTAATTTCTTCATTGACCCATATGTATTTAGTAGAATGTTGTTTAGTACCCGCGTGTTTGTGTTTTTCCCTTTTTTTTTCCTGTAATTGATTTCTAGTTTCATACCACAGTGATTGGGAAAAAATGCTAGATATAATCTCTATCCTCGTATATAATTCCATTTTTATGAAGTTTCCAGAATAAGGAAATCTATAGACATAGAGTAGTGGTTGCCGAAGGCTTGGGAGGATCGAGTTTTTTGAGGGTTGGGGGCCAGGTTGCCTGGAGTTTCTTTTTGGGGTAATGAATCTATTTTAAAATTGACTGTAGTAATGGATGTACAACTCTGAATATGCTAGTGGTCATTGATTGTACAATTTCAATAGGTAAAGTTAATTGTATGTGACTTATATTTTAATAAGGCTGTTTTAAAATGTATGGAAACTACCCTCATACCGTGCACAAAAATAAATTCAAAATGGCTTAGAGACTTAAATATAGGACATAACACCATAAAACTCCTAAAAGAAATCATAGGTAAAACATTCTCTGACATAAATTGTATCAATGTTTTCTTAAGTCAGTCTCCTAAGGCAATAGAAATAAAAACAAAAAGAAACAAATGGGACCTAGTTAAACTTAAAAGCGTCTGCACAGCAAAGGAAACCATAAACAAAACTAAAAGAGAACCTACAGAATGGGAGAAAATATTTGCAAAAGATGTAACCAATAAGGGCTTGATCTCCAAAATATAAAAACAGCTCATACAACTCAATAACAAAAAAACAAACAACCTAATCAAAAAATGAGCAGAAGACCTAAATAAATATTTCTCCAAAGAAAACATACAGGCACATGTGCCAATAGGCACATGAAAATATTCTCAACATCACTAATTATTAGAGAAACACAAATCAAAAGTACAATGAGGTACCACATCACACTGGTCAGAATGGCCATCATTAAAAAATCTATAGATAACAAATGCTGGAGAGGGTGTTGAGAAAAAGAAACCCTCCTACACTGTTGGTGGCAATGTAAGTTGGTGCAGCCAATATGGAAGTTCCTCAGAAATCTAAAAATATAATTGCCATATGATCCAGCAATCCCACTCCTGGGCATATATCTGGATAAAACTATAATTCAAAAAGATACATACACCCCCATGTTTATAGCAGCACTATTCACAATAGCCAAGACATGGAAATAACCTAAATGTACATGGCTAGATGAATGGATAAAGAAGATGTGATACATATATACAATGGGAATACTACTCAGTCATAAAAAGAACAAAATAATGCCATTTGCAGCAACATGGATGCAAATAGAGATTATCATACTAAGTGAAGTAAGTCAGAAGGAGAATGACAAATACCATATGATATCACTTATATATGGAATCTAGAATATGACACAAATGAATCTATCTATGAAACAGAAACAGACTTGCAGACAGAGAGAACAGACTTGTGGTTTCCAAGGAGGAGGGAGGGTGGGGAAGGGATGGACTGGGAGTTTGGGGTTAGTAGATGCAAACTATTACATATAGAATGGATAAACAACAAGGTCCCACTGTATAGCACAGGGAAGTATATTCAATATCCTGGGATAAACCATAATGGGAAAGAATATAAAAATGAATGTATATATGTATATAAATGAGTCACTTTGCTGTACAGCAGAAATTAATACAACACCGTAGATCAACTATACTTCAATTTAAAAAATTTAAAGAATGTATGGAAACTTTAAAAAATTAATATATTAATGCTTAAGTACGCCATTTTATTACTTTTCACTTGTTTTCCATGTTTCCATTTTTTTTTTCTCACTACAGGTTGGTTCAACGTTTTATAAATTTCATCATGACTTATTTATATGTGTGTGTTTTTTTTTTTTTTTTTTACGCGGGCCTCCCACTGTTGTGGTCTCTCCCGTTGTGGAGCACAGGCTCTGGACGCGCAGGCTCCACGGCCATGGCTCACGGGCCCAGCCGCTCCACGGCATGTGGGATCCTCCCAGACCGGGGCACGAACCCGTGTCCCCTGCATTGGCAGGCGGACTCTCAACCACTGCACCACCAGGGAAGCCCTTATATGTGTTTTGAGTGTATGCTTTTTCCTTATTTTTTTGAAGTATAGTTGACCTGTGAGTTTCAGGTTTACAACATAGTTGTTCGACATTTGTATACATTATGAATTGATTACAATGATGTGTAATAACCATGTCACCATACAAGATTATAACAGAATCATTGACTATAATCCTTGTGCTGTGCTATATCCCCATGACTTATTTATTTTATATCTGGAAGTTTGTACTTCTTAATCCTCTTTACCTATTTTGTCAGAACACCTTACTCCTTCCTCTATGGCTATCATATGTTGTTCTCTATACTTAAGAGTCATTTGTTTTGTCTTGTTTGTTCACTTGTCTCTTTTTTAGATTCTACATATGTTCATTTGTCTCTTTTTTAGATTCTACATATAAGTGAAATAGTATGGTATATGTCTTTCTCTGTGTGACTTATTTCACTTAGCATAATACCCTCTAGGTCCATTCATGTTGTTGCAAATGGTAAGGTTTCATCCTTTTTAATGGCTGAATAATATTTGTATATACATATACACACATATATATACACATGTATATATATACATACATGTGTATATTCACATAAAAGTATATATATACACAAACACACACACACATCTCATATTCCTATCCATTCATCTATTGATAGACACATCAATTGACTCCATATCTTGTCTATCGTAAACAGTGCTGCAATAAACATAAGGGTGCATATGTCTTTAGAATTAGTGTTTTTGTTTTCTTCAGATAAATACCCAGGAGTGGAATTTCTGGGTCTTATGGGAGATTTATTTTAAATTTGGGGGGGAACCTCTATAATGCTTTCTATAGTAGCTGTACCAGTGCACCAAGGGTGCACAAGGGTTCCCTTTTCTTCACATCCTCACCAACTTGTTATTTGTGGTCTTTTTTTTTTTTTTTTTCTTTTTGCGGTATGTGGGCCTCTCACTGTTGTGGCCTCTCCCGTTGCGGAGCACAGGCTCCGGACGCGCAGGCCCAGCGGCCATGGCTCACGGGCCCAGCCGCTCCGCGGCATATGGGATCCTCCCAGACCGGGGCACGAACCCGTATCCCCTGCATCGGCAGGCGGACTCTCAACCACTGCGCCACCAGGGAGGCCCTGTGGTCTTTTTGATGATAGCAATTCTGACAGGTGTGAGGTGATATCTCATTGTGGTTTTGATTTGCATCTGATGATGTTGGGTATCTTTTCATGTGTCTATTGGCCATCTATATGTCTTCCTTGGAAAAATGTCTATTTAGGTCCTCTGCTCATTTTTTAAAAATTTTTATTGGGGTATAATTGATTTACAATGTTGTGTTTGTTTCAGGTGTACAGAAAAGTGAATCTGTTGTACAAATACATATATCCACTCTTTTTTAGGTTCTTTTCCCATATAGGCCATTACAGAGTATTGAATAGAGTTCCCTGTGCTATACACTAGGTCCTTATTAGTTATCTATTTTAAATATAGTAGAGTATATGTGTCAATCCCAATCTTCTAATTTGTCCCTCCCCTCCACCCCTTATCCCCGGGTGACCATAAGTTTATTTTGTGCATCTGTAACTCTGTTTTGGTTTTGTAGATAAGTTCATTTGTAGCCTTTTTTTAGATTCTGCATATAAGCAATATTATATGATATTTGTCTTTCTCTGTCTGACTTACTTCATTCAGTATAAGAATCTCTACATCCATCCATGTTGCTGCAAATGGCATTATTTTGTTCTTTTTTATGTCTGAGTAATGTTCCATTGCATATATGTACCACATCTTCTTTATCCATTCCTCTGTTGATGGACATTTAGGTTGCTTCCATGTCCTGGCTATTGTAAATAGTGCTGCAATGAACGTTGCAGTGCATGTTTCTTTTCAAATTATGGTTTCTTCTGGATATATGCCCAGAAGTGGAATTGCTGGATCATATGGTAGCTCTATTTTCTGCTCATTTTTTAATAAGATTTTGTTGTTATTGTTTTGTTATTGAGTTGTGTGAGTTCTTTATATATTTTAGATATTAACCCCTTATCTGATATATTATTTGTAAATATTTTGTCCCATTTAGTATGTTGTCTTTTGCTTTTGTTGATGATTTTCTTCACTGTGCAAGAGCTTTTTAGTCTGATGTAATCACACTTGTTTATTGTTGTTTTGTTGCCCTGCCTGAAGAGACAGAGCCAATACAATACTGCTAAGACCAGTGTCAAAATATAGCTAGTTTACTGCCTATATTTTCTTCTAGGAGTTTCAGGTTTTAAGTCTTAACATTTAAATTTTTAATCCATTTTGAGTTAAGTTTTGTATATGGTGTAAGAAAGTGGTTCAGTTTCATTCTTTTGCATGTAGCTGTCCAGTTTTCCCAAGATCATTTATTGAAGAGACTGTCTTTTCCCCCACTGATATTTTTGACTCTTTTGTCATAAATTAATTGAGCATATAAGCATGGGTTTATTTCTAGGATCTCTATTCTGTTCCATTTATTTATGTGTCTGTTTTTGTGTTGGTACCATACACTTTTGATTGCTATAGCTTTGTAATATAGTTTGAAGTCAGGGGCCATGATACCTACAGCTTTGTTCTTCTTTCTTAATATTGCTTTGACTATTTGGTTTTGTGTGTGTATGCGTGTGTGGTTCTAAACAAATTTTAGATTATTTTTTCTAGTTGTGTAAAAATGCCATTGTTTTTTTATGGGGATTGCATTGAATCTGTAGATTACTTTGGGTAGTTTGGACATTTTAAAACTCGTAATTCTTCCAATTCATGAGCATGCTATATTTTTCCATTTATTTGTGTTGTATTCACTGTCTTTCATGACTGTCATATAGCTTTTAGAGTATAAGTCTTTTCACCTCCTTAGTTAAATTTATTCCTAAGTATTTTGGGGGTTTTTTTTGAAGCGATTATAAATGGGATTGTTTTCTTTATTTATCTTTCTGATAGTTTGTAATTAGTGTACAGAAATGCAATAGATTTCTGTTTATTGTACCTTGCAACTTTACTAAATTCAATTATTAGTTCTAATAGTTTTTTAGAGTCTTTAGGGTTCATATATATATATATATATATATACACACACACATACACACACACACACATATATATAATTATATATATACACACACATGCACATATATGGTGTCATGTCATCTACAAATAGTGACAGTTTTACTTCTTTCTTTCCAATTTGGATGCCTTTTATCTCCTTTTCTTATCTGATGGCTGTGGCTAAAACTTCCAGTACTGTGTTGAATAAAATGATAAAATGGCAAGAGTGGGCATTCTTGTCTTGTTCCCAATATTAAAGGTAAAGCTTTAAGCTTTTCACTACTGAGTATTATGTTAGTTGCGGTTTGTCACATATAGCCTTTATTATGTTAAAGTATGTTCACTCTATGTCCACTTTTCTAGAGTTTTTATCAAAATTGGATGTTGAATTTTTTCAAATGCTTTTTATGCATCTGAGATAATCATATGATTTTTATTCTTCAGTTTGTTAATGTGATGTGTCACATTGATGGATTTTTGGATACTGAACCTTCCTTGTATTCCCAGTAAAAAAAAACCCACCTGATCATGATTTATGATACTTCTAATGCACTGTTGAATTTGTTTTGCTAATATTTTGTTGAGAATTGTTGCATCTGTGCTCATCAGAGATATTAATTCATAACTGTGTGTGTGGTGTCTTCGTCTGCTTTTCTTTTCAGGTTAATGCTGGCCTTATAGAATGAGTTTGAAGTATTGTTTCCTCTTTAATTTTTGGAATAGTTTTAGATGGATAAGTATTAAACTCTTATTTAAATATTTGGTAGAATTACCCTGTGAAGCCACCTAGTCATGGACTTTTGTTGGGATTTTTTTTGACCTCTGATTCAGTTTTATTACTAGTTATTGATCTGTTTAGATTTTCTGTTTCTTATTGATTCAGTCTTGGAAGATTGTGTGTTTCCAGGAATTTATTTATTTCTTCTAGGTGGTCCAATTTGTTGGTTAATATCTTATGATCCTTTTTATTTCTGTGATGCTAACTGTAAATTCTCATTTATTTCCTCTTTTATTTGGGCCCTTTCTCTTTTTTCTTTTTTTTTTTTTTTTCTCTTTTTTCTTGATTGGTCTGGCTAAAGATTTATCAATTTTGTTTATCTTTTCAAAGAACCAGTTCATAGTTTCATTTATCTTTTATATTTTTAAAAATTCTCTGTTTCATTCATTTCTACTCGAATCTTTATTATTTCCTTTCTTCTACTAAATTTGGGCTTTGTTTTCTTTTGTTCCTTTTACTCTAGTTTCTTTAGGGGCAAGTTTAGAAGTTTATTTGAGATTTTTCTTGTTTCCTGAGGTAGGCCTGTATCACTATAAATTTCATTCTTAGAACTGCCTTTTCTGTGTCCCATAGCTTTTGGAATATTATAATTTCATTTTTATTTTTCTCAACGTGTATTTTTTAAATTTCCCCTTTGATTTCTTCATTGACCCACTGGTTGTTTAGAAGCATGTTGTTTAGCCTTCACGTGTTTGTGGGTTTTTTATCTTTAACTTGTAATTGATTTCTAATTTTATACCATTGTGGTCAAAAAAGGTGTTTGATATGATTTAAGTCTTTTTAAATATTTTGAGACTTGTTTTGTGGCCTAATATGTAATCTGTCCTGGAGAATATTCCATTCTCGTAAAGAATGTGTATTCTTCTGTTTTGGGGTGTAATATTGAGTACAGTTAAGTCCATCTGGTCTAATATCTCATTTATGGCTAATGTTTCTTTACTGATTTTCTGTCTGGGTGATTCATCCATTATTGTAATTGGGGTGTTAAAGACCCCTACTCTTATTGTGTTGCTGTCAGTTTCTCCCTTTAAGTCTGTTAATATTTGCTTTATTTGCTCCTGTGTTGGGTGCACAGATATTTACAAGCATTATATCCTCTTGTTGGTTTGATCCCTTTATCATTATATAATGCCCTTTTTGCTCTTGTTAGAGTCTTTGTTTTAGATTCTATTTTGTCTGATACAAGTATTGCTACCCCTGCTTTCTTTTTGTCTTCATTTGTATGTAGTATCTTTTTCCATGTCTTCACTTTCAGTCTGTGTATGTCTTTAGATATGAAGTGAGTGTCTTGTGAGCTGCATATATATGGGTCTTGTTTTTTAATCTATTTAGCCACCCTATGTATTTTTATTGGAGCATTTAGTCCATTTACATTTAAAGTAATTACTGATAAGTATGTACTTGTGGCCATTTTGTTAGTTTTTTTCTGGTGGTTTTTATAGTTCTTCTCTGTTCCCTTCTTCTCTTGTTCTCTTAGCTTGTGATTTGATGACCTCATTTACTGCTATATTTGTATTTCTTTTTTTGTATGTGTATGTGTTACAGGTTTTTGGTTTATTGGTTAGCATGAGTTTCTTGTATTACAATATATGTATACAGCATTCTAAGTTGTCTCTTAATTTTTAGCACTACATTTTTACTTCCTCTCATTTTGGTTTTAATGTCATATTTTTACATGTTTTTATTTTGCATATTGCTTAACTATGTGTTTTACATATAGATGATTTTACTACTTTTGTCTTTTAACCTTCATACTAGTTTTATAATTAGTTGATCCAGTACTTTCACCATATGTTTGCCTTTATCAGTGAGATTTCTTTCTGTCCTAATTGTTTTATTTCTAGTTATGGTCTTTTTCATTTAAAGAATTCCAGTAAACATCTCTTGTAAGGCTGGTTTAGTGGTAATGAACTCCTTTAGCTTCTGTTTATCTGGGAAACCCTTTATATATCCTGCAATTCTAAATGATAACCTTGACATGTAGAGCACTCTTGGTTTTAATTTTTTTGTTTCTTTTGGTGATTTGAATATTTTGTGCTACTTCCTTCTGGCCTATAAAATTTCTGCTGAAAAATCAGCTTATAGTTTTATGGGGCTCCCTTGTGTGTAACTAGTTGTTTTTCTCTTGCTGCGCTTCAGATTTTCTTTTTACCTTTATCTTTTGACATTTTAATTATAATGTTTCTTGGTTTTGGCCTCTTAAATTCATGTTGTTTGTGGCCCTCTGTGCTTCCTGGACTTGGATATTATATTTCCCAACAGGTTAGAAAAGTTTTCAGACAAATAGATTTTCTGCTACTTTCTCCCTTTTCTTCAACTGGGACCCTATAATGCAATTGTTAGTATGCTATCCTCATTTTTTTATTCTTTTTTTTTTCTTTTGTTCTTCTGTTTGGTTGATTTCCACTCTCCTGTCTTCCAGATTGCTGATCTGTTCTTATGCATCCTCTAATTTGCTGTTGATTCCCTCTAGTATATTTTTTATTTGCTATTATATTCTTCAGTTTTGACTGGTTTTCTTTTATATTTTGTAACTCTTTGTTAAAGTTCTCGCTAAATTCATTGATTCTTCTGAATTCAAGTAGCATTTTTTTTTTTTTTTTTTTTTTTGCGGTACACGGGCCTCCCACCGCTGCGGCCTCTCCCGTTGCGGAGCACAGACTCCGGATGCGCAGGCCCAGTGGCCACAGCCCACGGGCCCAGCCGCTCCGCGGCACGCGGGATCCTCCCAGACTGGGGCACAAACCCGCGTCCCCTGCATCGGCAGGCGGACTCCCAACCACTGCGCCACCAGGGAAGCCCCAGGTAGCGCTTTTTGATGATTACTTTGAACTCTTTATCTGGTAAATTGCTTATATCTGTTTTGTTCAGTTCATTTTCTGAAGTTTTGTCTTGTTCTTTTGTTTGGAAGGTATTCCTTTGTCTCTTCATTTTGCTTGATTCTCTTTGTTTGTGTCTATGTTTTAGTTATGTCATCTATATCTCCCAGTCTTGAAAGAGTGTTCTTATGTAGATGGTGTCCTGTTGGGCCCAATGGCACAGTCCCTGCTGGTCACCATAGCAGGTGCTCCAGGTTTGTTTCCAGTGTGGGCTGTGTATGTCCTCTTGTTGTGTTTGTGCCACAATTGCTGCTGATGCCCTGGTGGTCAGGGCTGGTTCCAGCCTGGCTGTCTATGAGGCCTGGCCATGTAATGTTTCTCTCTGGCTACTCTTAAGATTTTATTTTTAGTTTACACAAGTTTAATTATGGTGTGTCATGTTCTAGATTTCTCTGTTTACCCTGTTTAAAATTCACTTAGCTTTGTAGATAAGTAGTTTTGTGTTTTTTACCAGGTTTGATTAGTTTTGAGCTACATTAAAAAAAATACTCTCCCTACCCTTTTTTCTTCTCCTTTTAGGAGAAGAAAATGATACAAATGTTAGATCTTTTATCATTACTCTTTTGTTATGGGTCTCTGAGGCACTGTTCTTTGTTATTGTTGTTATTTAGTCCATTCTTTGTGTGTTTTTAAGATCAGTGAATTCTATTACTCTGGCCTCAAGTTCACAGATTTTTAATCCTTTGTTATCTCCATTTGGCTTTTGAGCCCATGAAGAAAGTTTTTCACTTTTATTACTGTATTTTTTCAGTTCTGTGGTTTCCATTTGGTTCTGCTTTGTAAGTTGATTTCTTTGCTAAGATTCTGTTTTTTTCATTTGTAATTGATTGTTGAAGCTTATTTATGACAACTGCTTTAAAATCTTTGTCAAATAGTTACAATCCTCATTCACCTTGGTGTTAGCATCAGTTGATGGTCTTTCCTCATTCAAGTTCTGATTTCCTTGGGTCTTGTTTGATGGGTAATATTTTATTTTATCCTGAACTTTCTGTCTATTATGTCAGAATCTAGGTCCTATTTAAATCTTTTACTTCAGTAGGCAGTCACCTTGTTTAGTTTTGGCATGTAGGTCTTGGTCAAATTTTATGGGCTGTGTTTCCAATGGCAGTTTAATTTTCAAATCCTTTCTGTTATTGTTTTGATCTGCTTGGTTTATCTGGTGCCACAGGAATCCCCATGTGTCCCAACTCTTAGTGCCACCTGGGTCAGAGAGAGTTTCCCCAGGTCAGGCTGCTTTACTACATAGACTTATTGTCTCCTGGGGAGATAAGGGTTTTTGGTATTCCATTACTGGTACCCCTACCCTAGTGTTTTTAGGAAGGGTAGGAGCATCTTGGGTCCACAGTAGTAAAGCAGCTTCTTAGTATGGCCCTCTTCCAGTGATTATTTCCCTTTATGCAGTTCTGACCACCCATCCTGCTGTTACGGTAGGAGAGAGGTTTTCTGGACCAGGCTGCTTGCTAGAGAGGAGCCTCCTCAGCCTACTCTGCATACCACCTATGTATGTCTTGCAAGGAAGGGGATCTCAGGTCCATACCTCCCTTGGCTGCTTTTTTCTGGCTGGGCTCCAAATTTATCCTCCTTGCTTTTTGCTTTGAGTTCACCTCATGTTGTCATAAGAACTCCCACTCAATTCCAGGGAGGAATGAGCCTACCTGGGCTGCCTTTCTCCCCTCTCCACCCCCAAGTTGGCAGTTGTTGAAAATGCCAGATTTGGCTTGCCTTCCTCCTTTGGATAAAGAGGAGACAAAACATCTGGCCGCTGTGCTGTTCTCTCATCCTGGGGTCCAGTTTCCCACCTTCTTTTTACCTATTAGAGTTCTCCTTTGGTTGTCTTTCATACCATTTCCAAGGTTTCTAGCTATGCTTAGTATGAATGGAGAGTGTAGAAATGGATCTATGCCATCTTGTCCTAACCAGAAATATGTACTGTAGTTTTTTTACATTTTTATTGGACTATAATTGCTTTACAGTGGTGTGTTAGTTTGTGCTTTATAACAAAATGAATCAGTTATACATAAACATATATCCTCATATCTCTTCCCTCTTGCATCTCCCTCCCTCCCACCCTCCCTATCCCACCCTTCTAGCTGGTCACAAAGCAATGAGCTGATCGCCCTGTGCTATGAGACTGCTTCCGACTAGCTATGTATTTTACATTTGGTAGTGTATATATGTCCATATATACGCTACCACTCTCTCACTTTGTCCCAACTTACCCTTTCCCTCCCCGTGTCCTCAACTCATTTTCTACTAGGTCTGCATCTTTATTCCTGTCTTGCACCTAGGTTCTTCATGACCATTTTTTTTGTTTGTTTTTTAGATTCCATATATATGTGTTAGCATATGGTATTTGTTTTTCTCTTTCTGAACTTACTTCACTCTGTATGACAGACTCTAGGTCCATCCACCTCACTACAGATAGTTCAATTTCGTTCCTTTTTATGGCTGAGTAATATTCTGTTGAATATATGTGCCACATCTTCTTTATCCATTCATCTGTCGATGGACACTTAGGTTGCTTCCATGTCCTGGCTATTGTAAATAGAGCTGCAGTGAACATTGTGGTACATGACACTTTTTGAATTATGGTTTTCTCAGGGTATATGCCCAGTAGTGCGATTGCTGGGTCATATGGTAGTTCTATTTTTAGTCTTTTAAGGAACCTCCATAGTGTTCTCCATAGTGGCTGTATCAATTTACATTCCCACCAACAGTGTATGAGCGTTCCCTTTTCTCCACACCCTCTCCAGCATTTATTGTTTGTAGATTTTTTGATGATGACCATTCTGACCGGTGTGAGATGATATCGCATTGTAGTTTTGATTTGCATTTCTCTAATGATTAATGACGTTGAGCATACTTTTATGTGTTTGTTGGCAATCTGTGTATCTTCTTTGGAGAAATGTCTATTTAGGTCTTCTGCCCATTTTTGGATTGCGTTGTTTGTTTTTTTGATATTGAGCTGCATGAGCTGATTGTAAATTTTGGAGATTAATCCTTCGTCAGTTGCTTCCTTTGCAAATATTTTCTCCCATTCTGAGGGTTGTCTTTTCATCTTGTTTATGGTTTCCTTTGCTGTGCAAAAGCTTTTAAGTTTCATTAGGTCCCATTTGTTTATTTTTGTTTGTATTTCCATTTCTCTAGGAGGTGGGTCCAAAAGGATCTTGCTGTGATTTATGTCATACAGTGTTCTGCCTATGTTTTCCTCTAAACGTTTGATAGTTTCTGGCCTTACACTTAGGTCTTTAATCCATTTTGAGTTTATTTTTGTGTAAGGTGTTAGGGAGTATTCTAATTTCATTCTTTTACATGTAGGTGTCCAGTTTTCCCAGCACCACTTATTGAAGAGGCTGTCTTTTCTCCATTGTATATTCTTGCCTCCTTTATCAAAGATAAGGTGGCCATATGTGTGTGGGTTTATCTCTGCACTTTCTGTTCTGTTCCATTGATCTATATTTCTGTTATTGTGCCAGTACCATACTGTCTTGATTACTGTAGCTTTGTAGTATAGCCTGAAGTCAGGGAGTCTGATTCCTCCAGCTCCGTTTTTTCTTTCTCAAGATTGCTTTGGCTATTCAGGGTCTTTTTTGTTTCCATACAAATTGTGAAATTTTTTGTTCTAGTTCTGTGAAAAATGCCAGTGGTCGTTTGATAGGGATTGCATGGAATCTGTAGATTGCTTTGGGTTGTATAGTCATTTTCACAGTGTTGATTCTTCCAATCCAAGAACATGGTATATCTCTCCATCTATTTGTATCATCTTTAATTTCTTTCATCAGTGTCTTATAATTTTCTGCATACAGGTCTTTTGTCTCCTTAGGTAGGTGTATTCCTAGGTATTTTATTCTTTTTGTTGCAATAGTAAATGGGAGTGTTTTCTTAATTTCACTTTCAGATTTTTTATCATTAGTGTATAGGAATGCCAGAGATTTCTGTGCTTTAATTTTGTATCCTGCTACTTTACCAAATTCATTGATTAGCTCTAGCAGTTTTCTGGTAGCATCTTTAGGATTCTCTATGTATAGTATCATGTCATCTGCAAACAGTGACAACTTTACTTCTTATTTTCCTATTTGGATTCCTTTTGTTTCTTTTTCTTCTGTGATTGCTGTGGCTAAAACTTCCTAAACTATGTTGAATAATAGTGGTGAGAGCGGGCAGTCTTGTCTTGTTCTTGATCTTAGTGGAAATGGTTTCAGTTTTTCACCACTGAGCACGATGTTGGCTGTGGGTTTTCCATATATGGCCTTTATTATGTTGCGTTAAGTTCCCTCTATGCTTAATTTCTGCAGGGTTTTTATCATAAATGGGTGTTGAATTTTGTGGAAAGCTTTCTCTGCATCTATTGAGATTCTCCTTTGGTTGTGTCTCATACCATTTCCAGGGTTTCTAGCTATGCTTAGAATGAATGGAGAATGTAGAAATGGATCTTTGCCAACCTGTCCTAACCAGAAATGTGTACTATAGTTTTTTATTGTTTAATTGTTGATGTGCCAGATTTTTCATCTAAATATATTTCTCCATATCTCACAAATGGATATTTTATTTATTATAACTCATCTTGTCACCCAGCCCTTTGCTAGTACCTAATATAGTCTGGACTCACAGTTATTAGTAAGAACCTTTATAGAAGAAATTAAGAACACTTATGGTGTCAGTATCAGACTTATAATTAGACATTTTTATGTATGGTGATGGGCAAACGGGGCCTCTTGAGCCTATTTATCATTTTACCAGATTAACAACTGCCTTCATCACATGGGTAGAATGCTATCTACATTCTGTGTTATGTAAAGTCTAAAATTCTTAGAAGGAACAAGATATGCCATCCCTTCCCCAAGAGGAATGGGTGGCTTCCTCCTCATTTTCCTAAAGTTTTTTTTTTTTTTTGCGGTACGCGGGCCTCTCACTGCTGTAGCCTCTCCCGTTGCGGAGCACAGGCTCTGGACGTGCAGGCTCAGCGGCTATGACTCATTGGCCTAGCTGCTCCACAGCATGTGGGATCTCCCCGGCCCGGGGCAGGAACCCGTGTCCCCTGCATCGGCAGGCAGACTCTCAACCACTGCGCCACCAGGGAAGCCCTAAAGTTTTAAAAAATGTATGCTAGAATTACATAAAATAGATTTGTGGAATCACTGACTCTCTATCTCTTTCCTGCTGCTTTTGTCACTCCCATAAAACTTTTAAAGAAATTAAAGTTGCCAAATGTTTGTACCTTTTTGTGATGTTTGGAGCCATACTATGTGTGTCTTCTGAATCATTAGTAAGTTGAAATAGTAATATCAACCCTTTTAAGTTTCCGGCTAGAACTAATCTTCTGTAATCTAAAGGTATTATTAGACTATCTCCATTTTCTAGGGGCTGGAGATGAAAAGCCAAGGAAAAATGAAGAGGTTTGAAAAGATATGGCATAGGAAACTAATTAAATATATGAAATACATAGTATATGACTATTTAAAAGAAAAAAGTAAATCTGTCTGTACTGGAATAGGAAGATGACCATGATATAGTAAGTGAATAAAACAGAGTTGCCAAAGTGCATATAGAAAATGAACTTCCACATTTGTTTATATATCCACTAAGATCTAAGACAGCCCCTAATGATCCTACATCGTGTTTATAATTCCCACCCCTTAGGTATGGGCTGGCCTAGTGACCTGCTTCTAACCAACAGTATATGTCTAAGACAATGGAATGTCCCCGCTGTGATTAAGATACAAGAAATTGTTACTTTTGTCTTGCTAGCAGACTTTCTCTATTGATTGCCCTTTGATGGCTTTGATAAAGCAAACTGCTCTATGTAGAGATGCACATGGGAAGGAAGTCAAATAGCCTGCGAGAAACTGAATCCTGCCAATAACCACAAGAGCTTGGAAGTGGATTATTAACTCAGTTAAATTTCAGATGAGACCCCAACCCTGACCAACGTCTTAATTACATTACAGCCTTGTAAAAGATGATTAAACAGAGGAACCCAGTTGACCTGTGCCTAGATCTCTGCCCAATTACAATTGTGAGATAATGAAAGTGTGTTGTTTTTAAACCACTAAGTTCGTAGTCATTTGTTATATAGCAATAGATAACTAATACACCCACCTGTTTTTTATATTAGTATGTACAGTGGAAAAGTTGTCAATTTTTACTTTATACTTTTCTATGTGGTAAAGATTTTCATAAGAATATTACTTCTGTATCACAGTACATTTACATATGGCCTATTCCATGTATGTGTGTATTCTCTACTTGCCTCTAATCTGCATAGCCCTGTATTGAAGCAAAACAATCTACAAATGATGCATTAACATAGTACTGCAGAATAATGGCAAATAAATGGGGGTGGGGAGAATCTAAAACAATAATTCTTTTTGCGAATTTGTTTACATGAGAGTGTTCCTACGTTAAGTAATGGGACAACTTAGTTAGCGTGCTGACCATTCTAGAACCAAAGAAAAGATACTTATTGTTTTAATGCCTGAGGAAGCCAACAAAGAATAGAATTGGCTTAAAACAGAAAAAGCATGAAAAGACATATGGTTTTTTATACTTTATCATAGTGTTATATCCTGGGATTGTCAAAACATTAATCATTATATGATGTCTCTAGTATGTGTATATGTGAATGTTTGTATTTTCAAATTTATTTCTTTACCATAAATAGGTAGCATTAGGCATCTGTATATCTCATAGAATCTCTTCGTCTTGTCATCAGAAATCCAAGAATAACGATTATTCTGGTATCTAATTATTTAGCCTCTTCATTTTTCCTATTACAAAAATGATATTTATTTATCATATTTATTGAGCAACCTATAAGGGAGGGGTGATAGAAAGATGGGCTCTGCTGGGAATTGAGATTTTTTTCAAGAAATTCTTTAAATACTTTTGTTTTTTTCAAAGTGATGTGTACACTAGTAGATGGGGCAAAGACTGCCACAGTCTACCTTGATTTTAGAGGCAAAACACTGGAAATCTAATTGCATTCAGAAAAATGATGATAGATGGGCCCCTTGAGGCTTCAGCTGGACATTTTGCTATGTTGCAGCATGCTTCATTTCCAGGTAGTCAATATAAGGCACACAGGATGAAATCTTTATATGTCATTACAGTGAAATCTCTAATTTTGTGTAGGTCTTACCTCACAGCTGTGCCATGAGTGGAACAGAAATATGTTGGAAGCTAGGGAAGGCTGTGGGTCTGGAGGAGGGAATCTTGTTTTAGCACAGAGGTGATGTACAGAGTATAGGAATGTACCTTTTCCTGAACCAGAGAAGTTCTCCTTTTTTTTGTTTTTTGTTTTTGTTTTTTTTGCGGTACGCGGGCCTCTCACCGCTGAGGCCCCTGCCGCCGCGGAGCACAGGCCCCAGACGCGCAGGCCCAGCGGCCACGGCTCACGGGCCCAGCTGCTCCGCGGCACGCGGGATCCTCCCAGACTGCGGCACGAACCCACGCCCCCCGCATCGGCAGGCGGACCCCCAACCACTGCGCCACCAGGGAAGCCCGAGAAGTTCTCCTTTGATGAATCCTTATTTCTCCTTTCAGTTACTTATAAATGTCTGTATCTTTTATATTTGAAAATGAAAGTAAGTCTACCATTGTGCCATTTCAGTAAATGTACTTTAATTACTTAAATTGCATAGCAGTATTTTTTACCAGTTTGACTCCTTCTTTGGCGCATTTACCGAAAGACATTGTAGCTTGTAGCTGAAATTCAAAGTGTAAAGTCCTATATTTTAGAGACGTTTTGAAAATCAGATAGAAAATGTAATGGATAAAAAAGATTCAAACATAATCTTAGAGTAGAACCATAAATTCTTTCATTAAGTTACAGTTTCTACAAATGTGCAGTATGATCTATCCACTACGGTGCCTCCAGCTTTCTCTTTTTCTTTCTCAGTCTCTCTCTCTGCGTCTTTCTCTCTCTGTGTAAAAAAAAGTGTGTGTATGAGTTGGTGTTACCTATAGTGTAAGCAATGAGAGCTTATAACCTCACAGAATTTTTAGTTCTCTTCATCATATTCATAGCTCTGTTACTACTAGGGCTTTGAACAGTCCTAGCCCATGTTCAATAACTATTTGTGGAATAAATGTTACAGAAATAGTTTCTTTGAAAAAAATTTCTGTGGCCAAAATTAAAAAAAAAATGTTGAGTGTCTTTCCTTGGTAGCCTAAGGTAGAAGAAACTTAGAATGTTGCTAATATATCAAAATGTTTACCCTCCAATTTACCCCAACTTGCATTGACTGCGCTGTTATAACTCCATCCAGTGATGAATTTGCTCTCCAGATGCAAATAAAGATTTCTTGATTGTTCTTTCATGTGAGAGAATGTGTGATATGTTGGAAAGGGCATGGTTTAGTTGATTGCCTGGAATTTGTCAACATTTTAGAAGAATTCTTTCATAGTTTTTGATTTTTCCTAACTTGAGGAGGCTATTGTCTAAATGTCTTTTTTCGGTGAGATTGTTCTACATGTTGTGAGATGTTTGGTGACTCAAGCCTGCCGATATATATATCCAGATTCTAGCAGTTTCTGAGACATTTTTCAGAAGTCACACATGTAAAATAATGTTGATGTTTGTTTGCTCAGCAGTATTACATCCAATTCTGTGGTCCCCTGCAATGCTGGTGCTTTGTCTAATAAAACAGACCATTTGTTTTATTTCTTTTTCATAAAGCAGTTATAGTTTATATGGAGTAATACATAAGCTTTTAAATAACATTTCTTTGAGGAACTGAGTGAGAGCCCACTATTGTATATGTTTAATTTTTTCCCCTCTATCACAGTCTTCTCTTTTAAACATTTATAGTTCAAAAAAGAAAAAACTATGTTGGATTAAATGTAATTTTTCCAACAGTGCTCAACAAGTTTTACCAAGCAAAATGTGGATTATTAGTTCATCCAATGCCCATATCTATTGCTTTAATTTATTATAAGGTTTGTGTGCAATTCCTAATAGTAATCAGTATAAAAGTTTCCTTAATTAGATCGGATTCTCTAGATTTGGTAAATTTTAGCTACTTCTAGATAAATCTCAAGGTCTGACTGCTACTACAAATCTAGTTTCCCATGATGTCAGAATAATTAGCCAAGTTGGATAGAAAGTAATGTGTAAGCCTCCACTTCTATCCCAGACTCCATAAGTGAAAATGAAAGATTGGTCCATAGGATGTCATGACCAGTTCTGGTGCTGAATAATATTATTCTGCTGTGGGTGGTGGAAAGTTATTTTGACATTACAGAGAACTGTTTCGTTTGTAATCTCAGAGTTTGAAAATCCTTTTCATACTTAGCAGGCCCTAAGTAAATGCTGGACACATTGATTCATGTCTTTATGTGTTAGTTTAATGCAATAAAAAATTAAATGTTTTCATTTTAGTGATGGAAGGGATATAAAAATCTATATGGTCTCTTTCTCCTATGTAGAAATAGCCTCTGTCTTTTCATAGACAAATAATATAACATTGCTTTAATGTTGAATAAAAAAGAACCAAAGTGTAATTTAAACCTAATCTGATGGTTTTAGACCCCAGCCCTCAGCAAAACTCAATCATAATGAATGAAATATGAAGTATTCCACAGCAGTCTTAGAAGATAAATTTATGATGATATATTAGGTTTGAAATTACTGTAGAAAATCTCTAAGATCATCCAGCCCATTTGGAAATGTTTCAGGGAATCAGCTAAGGTGGAATATTGTTTTACTTTCCAGAAGACTTGTAGACATTCACAGAATAATTTAAATCTCTCTTAGAAAATGCACAGACTCGCTTTTCATTACATATGAATATGGCCCTAATTGCTTTATAACCATTAACAATTTAATTCTGTTATTTAAAGTGTGTGTGCATAAATACATGCTTAATATTTTGATTTTTTCCTGTGTATAAAAACACTTGCTTAAAATATTAACAAATACAATGACCCAAGCCCTTTTGAAGGCATTCTTATTTTATAATGCATTATTGAGTATTAATTAAAGACCGTTTGCTCGTCATCCCTCGTTAGGTCACAAATTAATGGAGTTTTTCTCTGGACAAGATACTGGTTAAACTTACTCCGTATTAGATAACTTTTATAAGCCTTTCACGTTACATGAGAATACAGCTAAATTGTAGTCTGCATGAAAACTCAAAGTAAATTCCCTGGGAATTCTTTAGGTGCAAATCAGTCTTATACTAATTGTACTAACTTGGATTTGCATAATGCTTGATCATTTTCATAGCTCTTTCTTATCTCAGTTTCGCATCTGATCTTCACAATATGCCCAAGAGGGTAGTAGCATGGGTAGTATAATCTTTAATTTGTAAGCCCCCTTGTTCAGTTGCAGTCTAAGAGGAATCTGCCTATATTGAATGCCATTTCAGAGACAAGGTTCAAGTGTACTGGCTGGACTTTTTCCTTGTATTATTCTGGTTTTATGTCACTGGAATACACACTCATCAGTGACTTCTGTGCTTTTGATTGTGTTCTGTGGTTATTTTTATGCCAATATCTAAATGGAGTTATGAATAAATTTTTCATTGAAGAATTTGATTTTTACATTGAAGCAAGTCTCTTTAAAGAATTGTATTGAGTCATCAAGTGTCCAATTTGCTGTGAATAACAGGTATTATTATAAAATAGTAAGGCATAAATGGTAACGTCTTGGTTCTTTCCAGAGCAAGTCCTGGATTTGATTGTTTTGTTCCGTGGCTTGGCAAATTTTTTAATCTTTCTGAACGTTGGTTTCTTCATCTTTAAAAAGGAGATAATGCTGATTCATGTTTTATTCAGTTCTGAGATTAAATGAGATAATGCCTATAACTATGATACAGAATAAACATTAAATAAATGTTAGCCGACTCTAATCCTTCCTTTTTAAAAATTAATTAATTAATTAATTAATTTTTGGCTGCATTGGGTCTTCGTTGCTGCGCATGGGCTTTCTCTAGCTGCAGCGAGCGGGGGCTACTCTTTGTTATGGTGCACGTTGCGGTGGCTTCTCTTGTTGCAGAGCACAGGCTCTAGGCACACGGGCTTAGCTGCTCCACAGCATGTGGGATCCTCCTGGACCAGGGATCGAACCCGTGCACCCTGCATTGGCAGGAGGATTCCTAACTACTGCACCACCAGGGAAGCCCTAATCCTTCTCTTTTTAAAATGCATTTTAACCCAGGAAGGAAGAAGTAATGCGGAATATTGTGCAGACAGAGAAAGTAGTTTACACATTTTCATGTAATACAATAAAAAACAAGTAACCTGCCGAGAAAATGTGCACCTTTCTAATATAAATCAGTGAACAAACTTGTTTTTAATTTTTTGGCAGAGTTATGAAACCAATTAGCTTTGTAATATATATTCAGCTTTAATGGGCATGTAAATAATTAATGTTATTGCCTTTGTAAATTTAGCTTTTCAGTTGTAAATTAACATAATTAAAAGAGTAGTGTTTCAGTACGCATTCTAATAGCGAAATTTAAATCAAGCAATTAAACTGTAGGTTTTCCGCACCAAATGAGCTCGGCTCAAAATGACACGGGTGACAGACATAAATTTGTTTTTTCATGGTCAGGTTCATTACAAAAACATGAAAGAAAATACTTGCAGTCTGTGTAATCAAGTAAATTATTCTGAGCAGCACTTATATATTTTAAATTGTTTTTCTGGGTCTTCTACCTTAAATTCAGAACCTAAACACTATCATTTCTTCTTCTCTTCCTGAGGGATGATCTCTCCTTGTGAAGGATCACATAGGATTTCATCAGAATGTTATTGTGCTGGTAACTTACATGCACTGATCCAAATCTCGGAAGATGATCTGCTTATGTGTAGGGACAGGACCTCAAAACCAGAGTTGAGATCATTGAAATGAAAGCTTAGCCATTTCTCGTGACTTGGACTTGAAAGGCTAGCTGTGTGAAAATTGAGATTGTGTGAAAGTGGTGATGGAGAAAAAGGGCCGAGGGGGGCATGGCTGTTCTCTAGAATCAAAATGAATGCAGAAAGGTATAAAGCAGTAGCTAGTATTCTCCCTGAGATGTGAAACAGGTGTATTTTCTTCCTCTTTGAAATCAGCTCTGTGGAGCACTATCAAACAGATTTTAATCTAAAACAATACATTTTGTGACTACATTGTTCCAAACTGAATGAGTAGAAAATGGGACCTCCTATGTGGGAATAATTGAACGACAGACATTTTTAATCTTTGAGAAATACTGGTATGTAATTAAACATGCACTGACTAATGATCCATATTAAACTGTTCACCACTTAGATAAGCACTACTAAAAGTATTACAATTCTGGAACATATTAGAAGGGACACATGTATCCCATAAATCCCGTTTTGGGGACAGATACTGCTGCTTCTGTTTCTTGCCCACTGACATGTCTGTAAAGTGAATCACCCTTGTAGTGATGTTGAATACATGAAAACACAATATTTTGGCATTTTTCTTTAATTTGTTCAGTCTTTACTAATGCATTATTTTAGTGTATCCAATATCTTTTTTTTTTTTTTTTTTTTTGCGGTATGTGGGCCTCTCACTGCTGTGGCCTCTCCCGTTGCGGAGCACAGGCTCCGGACGCGCAGGCTTAGCAGCCATGGCTCACAGGCCCAGCCGCTCTGCGGCATGTGGGATCCTCCCGGACCGGGGCACGAACCCGTGTCCCCTGCATCAGCAGGCGGACTCTCAACCACTGCGCCACCAGGGAAGCCCTGTATCCAGTATCTTAAGGTGAAGAGACTTACTCTGAATAAAGGGTTCTTGTTGGACTACATAGAATTGAGAGTTTTTCTGAGATATATGATCACCCCACTTCATTTTTCTGCCCAGAATTATTTTTTGTCTTTTCAAAGTCACTGCCCATTACTTGTGATGTCTGTTATGAATACTGAAAAGCAAATAAAGCTGGCAATTACAACTAACTTAGAATACTTATCATTCTAGGAGACAGGCAGTAGCTACCTCATTAGCCTATCAGTTCACTTTGGAATAAGACTTACGGCCAGTGGTTCTAAATCTCTTTTTGTATTAGAAGCTGTAGGCCCTTTTCCTTAGGGAAAATGCTAATAACAACACATTTTTCACAAAGTGAAAGGAGTCCATGGAACCCCTAGCAGCCCATCCATGGTTTCAGTTTGAAACCTCTGAATAATGAGTTGCCAAGACTGGCAATTCTCACTTTATTATTCTGTTCCAATTCAGTAGTTCTCTGTTAAAATACGCTTCTAAATTAGATTCTACCATTGGTCCCTATTTGGTCATATTGATTTAAATTTGTGTAATATCCACTTTCCAAAATGTAGTCATTCTTCAAAGTTAAGCCAATTACCCCCTCTTCCATGAAGCACTCTGTCTTCCACGTAACCTCAAGTCCACCAAAAGTAGTTAACCTTTGCCTCTGTCATGCCCACTCTCAGTCCCTATTCCACTTTATGGATTATGGATGTGTCTTTTGTGCAAGTTAATATTTTCTGCCATATTATAGTGGTATTCGCACCACTATTTTTATGCCTTCCTGCCTTCCTACGTTTCCTGCCTTCCTGCCTGCCTCCCTTCCTTCCTTCCTTCCTTCCTTCCTTTCACTCCTTCCTCTCTTTTCTTTTTCTTTTTCTTCATGGCCGCACCATGTGGCTTGCAGGACCTTAGTTCCCAGACCAGGGATTGAACCCATGCCCTTGGCAGTGAAAGCGCAGAGTCCTAACCACTGGACTGCCAGGGAATTCCTTGCACCACTATTTTTCAACTTACTCTCTATGAAAACAGCAATTCCAGTTTTTCCACATTTTTTTTTGATATACATGGTGTTTATACTATTGTAGAAACAAGCACTTTTGTAAGCAAGAATAACTGAGATAAACAGGTTTGGGAACAAACATAGTTGCCTCTTGGTATGTGTACCACTCAACTGATTGGGCTAGAAATGTACAAGGTGTAAGAAAGTAGGCCATTAGCTTCAATTGACACAGACACATTATATAGCTTGTAAAAAGTATGAAGAATGTTGTCTAATTTGGTAAGTGGGTTTATTGTAGGCCACATGTTTCATTTTAATAATGTTAATTTTCAAAATTGTAACTTAATTACTTTGTACTCTGCATCCCATAACATTATCTAATAATGTTAAAATATCTTTGTGAGGCACTTATTGTAGGTTTTAAGAGTTTCGCTATGGATTCAGTGACTGAGAACTCTTGTCTCTTAATAATAATACAACCTTGGACAAGCTATTTAACTTTTAAGGCTGAATTTTCTCAACTGTAAAATGGGGATAATACTTGTAACCAAGTGTAGTTTTTTATTTTTTGTTTTTTGGGTTTTTTTTTTGCGGTACGCAGGCCCCTCACCACTGCGGCCTCTCCCGCCGAGGAGCACAGGCTCCGGACGCGCAGGCCCAGCTGCTACGGCCCACAGGCCCAGCCACTCTGCAGCACGAACCCGCATACCCCGCATCGGCAGGCGGACCCCCAACCACTGCACCACCAGGGAAGCCCCCAAGTGTAGTTTTTTATGTGATTGGATGCCTTACACATATAGCAAGCATTCAATAAATGTGATCAATTATAAATAATAATAATGAAAGTTCTTAGGTATTTACTTTTCATATACTGTCTGGAATATATCTTTATGGTATGTTCTTTTCTGTCTTTGGAACAGCCTTGTAAAACTCCTAATCTACTTACTTTAAGGATATTGAGGCCATTGATGGGATCTTTGGCAGTGTTGAGATCCATAGATGGAATTTCTACCAAGCCTTACTGCCTTTCTTAAGCAAAGGTAATGCTTTCATTCAATAAATTTTGTAAAGCTTTATAGCTACAAACATGGATAGAAACTCATGGATACGAGGGTTGATCATGTTCAGTATTTAGCTTCACTGAGAGTGAGACAAGCCAACACAGAAGCCCTTAAAATGCACCACACTTTACTTTGGGTTTGTGTTACCTTTTCCAATGCATGAAGAGCACATGGAGAAATGGGAAACTTCAAAAATGGCTCCTCTGTACTATTCTACTTACCTCCCTCCAATAACAGCAATAATAATGCTAAATCCTCTGTGAGTATAGGCAACAGTGCGCTGGTAACCAGCTCTCCTAAAGGAAAACCCTTATTTTAAAGCATTTGCTGGTGTTCAGGGAAAAAGTATTCCCAACCTGCCTGATTTCAGGTTACCAGCGATTTAACACCCAGCTCACAAAATTCCTGAAAATGGAACATGTGGCTCTCACTAGCTGGCTTCGACATACCGCTGGAAAACCCTTTGATCTCATCACTCATAGGAGTCTCATCACTGTAGTTGCTTGCCTTCTTGGGAAGTAAAAACTCCATTTTTTGGACACATGCTTTCTTCCGTCTTCTCCCTTCATGTCTTACCTTCTGGCTTCATCTTCTTCTTTTCAGCCCCTGGGCAGATCTCAGTCATTCAGTTTTGTTTAGTTCTCTGATTTCTCTCTAGTGGGGGTGGTACATAGGCAAGTGGACTGGGAGGGTAGAGGGGAGCCATGCCAGCTAGAAGTCCTGCTCTCTTCTTAAGTCTAAAAATAGCTTTATCTGTTTAACTCTTTCATGTAGCTTGCACAGCTCTGTGTGGTCTCATCCCAGTTGATTTTCCATTGTGATTGCTTATAATGTTCCATCCTAAAAACGTATATCTCATCCATTCATATGGATCCATATGAGACTTCCTTAAGTTCCTTGAAAACATAGCATTCTCTCTTCCAGGCTCTGCTATGTACTGTTTTCTGCCTAGAAGTATCCTCACATCTCTTTCTCTCTTCTTATGCTTTATTCAGCTATATACTCTTCAACCTCAGATGGCAGCCCCTCTTTCTCTAATACCCCAGGTGAAGGTTATCCCTCCCTGATAACCCACAGGGCCTATATTTACTCTACTAAATCATTTATCACCCACTGTCTGACTTATTGTCAACACAGTGACACATGTTTCAAAGGCACTCCAAGTGGGGAACCTTGGTTTGGGGGAATGCCTGTGGATTAGGAACTAGGATATCTTGCATCATTTGGTGCAAGTCAGATCTCTAAGATTTAGTTTTCCTCTTTACACAACATTGTGTGTGTCTATTTCTGCATTATCTGGAGCTACTAACTCCAGGGTTTTGCGGGGGTCAGTGGCACAATGTAATATTGAACATATCCCTTTTTGTCTGATTTAAGACATAAGAAGCAGTTCAGTGCCGTGGTTATGAGGGGGGCTTCTAGAGCCTAATCACCTTGATTCAAATCCAGCACTGCTACTTTGAGTAAGTTGCGTGTTTTCCGCACTTGTGAAGTGGAGATTATAATAGAACCTTCCTAATAAGCTAGTTAAGAAGAAGAAATGAGTCAATGCATATGAATGGGACTTTGATTGTATTATTACTTTGATTGATACTTCCTTTTTCCTATTCACAGACTTCTATAAGGCTTTATTTTATTTCTTCCCTTGCAATTGTATACAATGGCCATATTTCCACGTTAACTTATTTGTCTCAGTTCCTATCCAAAAAAATTCCGAAATATCACCTCCAACAAGAATTAAGAAAATACTTTTCCCTCGCCTATAATGTCTGTTCGTTACAGCACACTTTGTGTAATTCTTTCCCAGGGTTCCGGGAGACTGTACACCATTGGGTTGGTTATTAGCATCAGCATAATGAATTTCAGAACACATGAAGCAGTTTCTTGTTCTCCTATTTCTTCTCCGAAATGAGCTTTTTTTCATATACATTGGCAATTCTTTTTCAAATAAGTACTCACTCCTCCATATCCAAGATAACTTTTCAACTTACTATAATGATTTGTTCCATTCTAAGGGATAATTATCAGTAATGTTTTATTTTTAGAGTAATATCCAGTAATTTTCAGAAGCTGGAACTTGTCATAAAATCATTGAAAGATAAGTAATGTTCTCCTAGCTACTCCAGGAGAGGGGCTCAATTGATTCCAGCTCTGCTTGAGAAGTGAGTTAAGCATCCAGGTTGCCAGCTTGTATATGGGGTGAGGATAAATATATTGTGAAGAGTCTTGAGATTTTGGGTGGGTGGTGGGGGCAGAATGAGAGAGAGAAAATTTAAATGAGAAAAAAGTATTAGAAAATATGATCCCAGCAAAGAGGATATATTTCCACTGTTAAAGGAAGGAAGGGAGTTAATATCCATGGAACATCTGGAACATTCCTGGACCAGTGAACCCAACTTCTGCATGAATGAGAAAAAAGAGGAGACTTCAAGTCATCCACAAAATCTCTTTCTGAGGGTTTGTGGGGTAAAGATCATACTTTGTATTTCCAATATGCTTAAGACCCTGAGGCCAGAAGGAACATGGCGCTTCACAGTAAAGGGAAGGCGGCCAGTATGGCTGGTGCACATTGAGTAGGTGGAAGTGTATGATCCAAGATGAGACTGGTGAAATAAGGGCCAGGTCTCAGAAAATCTTCTAAACCATGGTAAGGATTTGGTATTTTTTCCTAAGTGCAGTGGGAAGTCTTTGAAAAATTTTAGGCTGAGTAATAGAAATGGTTTATCTTGAGAAGCTCATTCATACTGTAGGGTAGAGAATGGCTTGAGGTCAGCCAGAGATGAATTGATTAGACACCAGGTAGCAGTCTGTTATCATCAGGCAAGTGAGAACTGTTTTTAGTGGCTTAGTCTGGAAGAGGTGAGTGGCTCATGGTAGATGGAGAGCTCTCCTTTCACGTGAGAGGCATTGTAGGTAAGCTTCTTGGTGGCAGTTTTGCTTGTTCCTTAGCAAGTTGATGTGTTGCTATTCATGTGAAAGGACGTAGAAAGGAAAGCAACCACATTTTATCTTTACAAAGTGTGTATTATGTGTGTATACACCTGGGTGCATGCGTGGATGGGTAAAGTGTATAATTTGCCTTAAGTTTATTAATTAAAACTGGACGCTAGAGGTAGAAATTTCTTTAAGCTTTCCTATGAGATTGCGGATGAGTTCAAGGATTTAACCATTTGTTTTCCTTTTTAATAAACCATTTTCTTCTCTTAGAAATTTCTCAACTTAGAACCTTCAGTAAGTGAAATGTAAAATTAAGATAGACTTTTTTTGATTTTTACCAAATGGTTCATGTCAGTTTGTGAGCAGCACTTGGTGCCAGACGGCTAAGAACTATTATCAGGCATTTCCTTAGACTCTAATGTTTTCAGAGAACCTTATGATAAGTGACTAATTTAGCTTCACATTTGCCTGGGAAGAAGGGTGAAGGAAAGATAATAGCCAGCCATCTAAGGCATGTTTATGTAATTCATAGGGCTCCGTGGATTCTTAATAAATATTAAGTAGTAGCTTAGCTTGCGCTGTGGTGGGAAGTACTGTGTTTGGGAAGGCTTAGGATCAGCAAACCTGTATTTCCCAGAACTTCATATTAGATTTAAGGACTTGTTACTATTTTTTTTTGTGATTTTGTTTTGAAAATTGAAAAGCAGTGTGCTAGACCTGTCACATATAGTTTTTCTCCTTTCAGTACCCATAGGTATTATTGTACCTCTTTTATATCATGGGAAACTGAGGCCAGATGAGTAGGTGAATTGCTTAAATTTGAAGAGCAGGGGCTTCATTCAAAGGTTTGATTGACTCCACAGTCATTGTTTTGAAGTTAGATGACATCTTTCCTTTCCTGGTTTAGGTAACGAGGCTGTTTCCTTTCCTAGCCAGGTACTTTACTGGCCTATGATGTGTATCTGTATTGTTTTCTAAACTTTCTGTAATCTATTTCTTTTTTCTTTTTTTTTAATTTATTTATTTTATTTTTGGCTGGGTTGGGTCCTCGTTGCAGTGCTTCTCATTGCGGTGGCTCCACTTGTTGCAGAGCACGGGCTCTAGGTGCGCAGGCTCCAGTAGTTGTGGCGCGTGGGCTCAGTAGTTGCGGCTCGCGGGCTCTAGAGTGCAGGCTCAGTAGTTGTGGCGCATGGGCTTAGTTGCTCCATGGCATGTGGGATCTTCCTGGACCAGGGCTCGAACCCGTGTCCCCTGCATTGGCAGGCGATTCTTAACCGCTGTACCACCAGGGAAGTCCCCATAATCTATTTCTTGATGGGGCCAAATATGTTTCTAAATCTAATTTAATCTTTCTGGTTTCTAATGTGATTTCAATGAAAACTTATTTCCAATGCAGTGGTTTTGCAATTATAGTGGAGCCTCAGCTTATGTGCATTTAATTTACGTAAGTTCAACTGTACTTGCATGTCAAGTGAAGAGAGAACTATTTAAATAATGCAGAAGATTCTGTCCCCCATTTCATGCAATGAGCACGTGCCCCAGAGTAAGAGGCAAGGCTTCATTCTGCTTTTTTCTCTGTCTGTTCCAGACTTTCACGTCTCTTATAGGTTGAAGACTTGATCTGAGTGATAATCCATTGTTTAAAAATACTTATTTTTCACACTACCAGGCCCCTAAGATGAGTCTTCACTTCACTTGTTTAACTAAACAAACAACTGTATGCTATAAAACTGAAAGAAATATCTTTTTCCTTTGGATTTATCTATTCATTTAACAAACATTTTATGAGAACTTATTATGTACCATCACTGTTCTAGGTACTAGGAATACTATTGGGAATACAGTGACCTACTAAAAAATTCCCTTCCCTCACAGAACTTACAGCTTAGAGGCTTTTGAAATCTGTCATTTCAGCCTCAACATGCTGCCTTTCTAAGATATTTTTAGAATAACATTGGATATGTATGATTTTCACTTGAGGAGCTGATTTGTTAAACCCATTTGAAGACAGTTTGGCAGTTTCTTACTAAATGCGCTCTTGCCTTACGATCCTGCCATCCATCGTGCTCCTCCTTGGCATTTGTCCAAAGGAGTTGAAAGCTTAAATTTGCTTGAAAACCTGCACGCAGATGTTTACAGCAGATTTATTCATAACTGCCCAAACTTGGAAGCAACCAAGATGCCCTTTAGTAGGTGACTGGATCAATAAAGTATGGTACATCCAGACAATGTAATATTACTTAGTGCTGAAAAGAAACGAGCTATCAAGCCATAAGAAGACATGGAAAAAACTTAAATGCATATTTCTAACTGACAGAAGCCAATTTGAAAAGGCTACATACTGTATGAATCCAACTATATGACTTTCTGGAAAAGGAAAACTTATGGAAAAAGCAAAAAGATCAGTGGTTGCCAGGGGGTGGTGTGAGGGAGGGATGAATAGATAGAGAACAGGGTATTTCTAGGGCAGGAAACCATTCTGTATGATACTATTATAGTGGATACATTTGTCACAGTCCATAAAATGTACAACTTCAAGAGTGAACCCTAAGGTACACTATGGACTTTGGGTGATTTTGACGTGTCAATGTAGGTTCATCAGTTGTAACCATTATACCACTGTGGTGCAGGATGTTGATGGTGGAGGTGGCTGTGCATGTGTGGGGCAGGGCATGTATGGGCACTCTCTATACCTTCTCTTCAATTTTGCTGTCAACCTAAAACTGCTATAATAAAGTCTATATAAAAATAAACTCCTCCTACCCATCTCAAGCTCCCTCACACGAGGCACAACTCTTCCTGTGTCCTATATATTCTTACCAGTTTTCTGATACTAGATATAAGGCAAGTTGTAGTTTTACCAGGATCATAGAAGTATTTAAGATGCCACATGGTGTGGCTTGGTCTTGAATTATGGGAACTGAGCATTAGAGACCTGGGTTCTTTTTTTTTTTTTTTTTTTGCGGTACGCGGGCCTCTCTCGTTGCGGAGCACAGGCTCTGGACGCGCAGGCTCAGCGGCCATGGCTCACGGGCCCAGCTGCTCCGCAGCATGTGGGATCTTCCCAGACCGGGGCACGAACCCGTATCCCCTGCATCGGCAGGTGGATTCTCAACCACTGCGCCACCAGGGAAGCCCCGAGACCTGGGTTCTTATTAGCCACCGGACCCCACCCACTTCTCTGTCACAAGCCACTCTCCTCTCATCTGCAAAATAATATGATTTAATTGGCTGATCCCTGTGGCCCTCTCCAATTCTTTTCTTTGTATTCATCTCTAAATATTTCAGTATTCGTCGCTAAAAGGTGACATCCTTTTTATAAATAGGGCGATGCCATTATTACACTGAAGATATTCATGGTTATTTAGCATTATCAAATATCTAGTCACTTTTAAAATTACTGATTTTATTTTTTCTTTGTAAAAAATAAATCCAAATAAAGTTTGTAAATCAAGATCCAAATAAGTTCCATCCTTTAGAATTGACTTGCATGTCTCCTAAGCCTCTTAATCCATAGGTTCCTCATCACTCTCCTTTATTTTCCTTGCACTTTACTTGTTGATGACAATAGGGCTGTTTGTCCCATAGACAGTCCCACAGTATGGATGTTCTTGATTGTGTCCCTGTGATGTGTATAGCAAAGTTTGTAGTCACCCATATTTCCCATAAGCTAGCAGATCGAATTCAGATTTTTCTGTTTTTGGCTAGACTGCTTCACAAGTGAGACTCTGTGCTTCCATTACGAGGCATGTAAAATTTCTTTCTTTTGTGACCGTAGCAGCCACTGATAATTATTACCGATATCTACTATTTCATTAGGGCTTATGAAATGTTGGTATTCATATTTTATAATTTTGTTTTTATTTTTGCTACAAGTGGAAATTTCTTTTTATTGGTATTTGATTATAGGTCACAAGGAAAGGCAGGACAAAAGCATGATTTTCTTTTATTTGCCATTTTCAAAATATTGATTTGGTTCTCTTTTACCCTCCACTTGTGACCCATGGGGTCCTTTTTTTTTCTTAGTATCACTATAAATTCATAGGTTTAAATATACCTGAAGTGTTTTATTCCTTTGAAGTTATTATTCTCAATAATGTTCTAATTTTCCCGTCTATAATTGGCATTTCTTTTATGAGTGTTGCTGAGTTCATAGGCTATTTGCATTTAACTTTCTTTAAATTTCCTATAGATATCCCCTGCCTTTTTTTCTAGACAATTATTAGTGTTTTTCTTTTCTCTCTTCGGAAGATCTTTATATATTAGGAATATTAACTCTTTGCTCTTATGAAATGAAAAGATTACCCCTAAGAAAATTACATAAGCAGTGTAAGAATATAAATAACAAACTGGAAAAATCAGACTCTCAAAGGTTCCAGTCAACACTCTGTGATGCTGCACAAGTTACTTTAATACTCTGAGCCATCATCTTCCCCATACGCGATATGGGAATCCTAATAACATTATCTCATTCGTTTATTGGGAGTATTTCATGAGCAAATACAAGCTCAGCACAGTGCTGGCACATACAAGCTCAATAAATAATATCACTGGGACTCTTCTTGTTGATTACCAATAATGATGGTAAAAAATTGTTCTTTCATTAATAGGATGGGTGTTGGGCTGTAATTCCCCCTCTCTTATTCGCAGATTATTTGGGTTTACCCAACACATTTGCGTGGGAGAAGACCTGGTCATTCCCTAGTCCAGGCTTTCCTTTTGACCACCACAGTGGTAGCAAAGAAATGGTGTAGCTTTGTTTGGAAATCAGCCAGCAAAGAGTGTCATAAATGATTAATTTATGTCCACAGATGGATATGTCTATGCATTGACTCTATATTGCATTCTTACTCTGTGCCTAAGAGAAATAAACAACACACACAATGGAGTTCATGTTCTCAACGACTTGGTCCAGTAGGCAAGACATAAATGTATTGTCACACATATTACTATTTTTTACTATCCCAAAATCCTTTTAAGGGATGATGATCTAGGTATTATTTTATGTAATAAAATTCATAGCACCATGAATTAATAAGGTACATACCTTGTATTAATTCAAATAGAGCATTAGTGTGTTAAAATTACTCCTCACAAAGAACCCTTTGAGGTAGGTATTGTGATTTGTCTTACAGATGAAGCACTGAGAGGTTAAATAAGTCCAAAGATACAGATAGTATGTAGCTGAGCCAGGAAACAAACCTGAGCAGGGATCTAATACAGTATCACCTTTGGAGTTGATTGTATCAAGGCAAAACTGTGTCCTGGTTGACAGCCTCCTTGTACAGGTTTTTGCTAAGCAGCCTTCCATGGTGTTCACAGTGCTGTAATACAGTGGATCTAACATGTGTGTGACCAAGAATAGGAGGTCAGGGGCCAGTGTTCTGGGGTTGAGGCAATGCTTTTTAATACTTTTCTTTATTGTGTTACTATCTGGAGATATACAGAAAGCTTATTAAATTACCAGGGGCCACTTAAAATGGCCCCTGGTAATTTTATCATTGATCCATCTAAGCATGTGGTCCAGTTGTATCTCCAGGCTAACATATAAGGAGGGTGTGATGAACTCAGCTATTATCCGGGTTTAAGGCAGCACAGAACACCCACTGTTTGGATTTGAGGTCATGTGGGGTAGCATGCTGCCACTGTAAATTTTGTTAGTATCTAAGTGGGATGTTGGTCCACAGGCATGTGTGGAAGTTTATGGGTAGTTGTGACTGGATAGGTGAATCACGCAAAGAGTGGATGTATTTAGGGATTTTATATGTATACTTGCTCTTAGACTGGGAACAAAGATGGCTTCTCCGGCACCAAAGACCTATTTCCTAAAGCAAAGGGAGACCTGTATTTCTAGATATCTGAAAAAGCAAATGTCAGACTTGGAGGGCTAGTGGGCAGGTGCCAATGGAGAGGGGTGAGGGTGGGCATAATGTCTTCTATGAACACTAACTATTAAGAAGTACATCTTGTGAGCCACTACTGTTACTACCTACAAACCATCAGTGTTTGACCCACTTTATGAAGTTGGAGATAAATATTTTATTAACTAGCAAAGAAGAATACAGACCAGCAGTTAGCCCCGAAGCCAAGAAATTCCCTAAAATTCCATGATAATGTTTAATGACTTTTCTTCAGACTACTTTTGGTTTCACCATTCAATTTAAAAGGCTGACCAGGTAAGGAGGTGAGGTGCTAACGCACTGGTAAGAGATCAGGTACCTAAAGGTCACTCGATGTGTTCTATAGTCCTTAAAATCCAGGAAGCAGATTTTATTTTGCTATTCCCTAGCAGTTTTATTGTTTGGTGTCCAAACTACGGATGAATAGCAGGCAAGGTCTTCAATACGTAGCCAGCAGGGGGTGATTACAGTTACAGGGGAGCACCTAGATCCCCTAAGTATATTACATTGCATGGGCCCGACACTGTTTCAATAACGTCAACTGGTAGAAAATATAATTAATATTTTACAAATTGATTTGGTCCCCTATCTCTGCTGCTCAGGAAGCAACTGTTCCAGTATGTGGTGTGGCCTCCTCTGACTTTGGAAGAAACGTGCCCTCTCCTGTATGTGTGCCTTTGCTGTGCTCGGCAGAGACTGAGCTGGGCCATTTTTCACAGTTACATTCTTAGGAGACTGCATTCTTCCTTTAGGGTTCAAAATGGGGCATTTCCAAGTGTCAGAACTAGGTTTAATTGGAAAGAAAATCTAGGAAAGAATCGACTGTGATTGTCAGCATGCTTGGGGAATACCACTAAGCATCAGGGTTTGTTCTGAATTTGAATCCTGTCCCTTTCTAGTTGAGTGATTTCAAGCGAATTGCTTAATCCAAATGCCAACTTCCTTCTATGCAAATGGAAGTAAGGTACATATTGCAAAGCATTGCTGGCAACGAGAATGCTGTGTGTGGGTATGTGAGGCACAGCCTTGGATGTGTGTGTGGTGTATGTATAATCACAGTTCTCTTGGAAAGGTAAGTGTCTGCAGCATTGCTTCTCTGATTTCCAGCAGTACCCAACCCTGCTGGTGTAGGTAGATTTAAATTCATAATTCATCTCTTCTCCTGGCACCCTTCCGCTCAGAAGTCTTAATCAAGATCCATTTTAGAGTTGTCAGTACCCTTATGTCCCCCTCCTGCTTTCCCTGGCCCTACCCTCTCTGGTTGCCTGCCTCTCTTGGGAGTATGTTTGGGTGCATTTGTGGATCGATGCCCATGTGTATTCTGTACTCAAAGTAGTCATTTTTAATGCACGCCCAACCATTAGGTGTTGTTCCCACTCTGCCACCAGAACAGCTACTAATTGATACCTCTTGAAAAATGAGATATTCCCTGAAGCGTTCAAGGCTGCCCGACAGGCAGACATGCCACCTGCCTCTATGATTCGTGTTCTAACCATGCAGACATTGGTGATTTAAGATGCATGTTGTTCTATCTTGACATTTTTCCCTTTGACCATATTTCCAGTATATATACTTTCTCAGTTTATTTTTGCCATATAACAGCATTAATTCCATCACAGTTTCCAAAGATTTCAAAAAAGCTAATTTCTGAAGCTGTGTCTTCTGAGCTCAGTGCCCTGTATACCCTACCACCCGCGTAGCATCTTGTTAATGAATTGTGTACTTGTGGATTTGGTGAACAATTTTTTTTTTTTTTTTTTTTGCGGTACGCTGGCCTTTCACTGCTGTGGCCTCTCCCGTTGCGGAGCACAGGCTCCGGACACGCAGGCTTAGCGACCATGGCTCACGGGCCCAGCCGCTCCGCGGCATGTGGGATCTTCCCGGACCGGGGCACGAACCCGTGTCCCCTGCATCGTCAGGCGGACTCTCAACCACTGCGCCATCAGGGAAGCCCTTGGTGAACAATTTTTGTTGCTTTGTTGAAGGAGGTAAATAAACCAGGATCAATTCAGAAGAGGGGTATGTTGGGTGAGGAGTGGGGAGCAAACTAAGGAAATGACATTGTCTCCTAAGAAAACCAAGAATTATAGAATTCTCTCTATATATCAAGCAGAAATTAGGCTCCTTATATCAGTACACTCTATCACTATGTCAGTGAATCATCAACTTTGTAGAGGGTTGCCATGTCTTACCGCATCTGGGCAGAAGTTAGGAAATTGCAAAAGACAAAGAAAAGCTGCCGGAGTGAAAACTTTACGAGGGTAGCAGTTAAGTCTTTAATATTCTCTACCAAATCTCCAGTCCTTAACAAAATGATGGCAAATATTGTGCACTCAATAAATATTTGTTAGTAAATGCATTTCCGAGCAAGCACTTAAATGACTTAGAATGGAATGTAAGTAACTTTTCCCTGCAGCACCTTAACTTTTTATTAGGTTGTGGTATAATGAAATCTGAAAGGTAGGTGACATATTTTTATGTTGTTACCCCCCAAACATAGACAGTTTCTTAATATCAGTTAGGAAGAAAGAAAGAAAGAAAGTTGCATTGGGATAGACTGGAAACTTGAATTCTCAAAGCACTCAGCACAATTTCTTTCATAACTCCATATATCATTGTGCTGAATTATAGCATTGTTTGCTTTCAGAGTTGTGTTTCTTGGCTTTAGAATGCAGAAATAATTGTAGACTGGGGCTGGACGATTATCAGCCCTTTATAATACTAGGGCCAAGTTGATCGTCAAATTACTAGGCATCAGCAAGGGGACACGAAGCGAACCAGAAAACTTGAGTTTCTCATGTTACAAAATTCTGTCATCTGCCCCCAGACGGTGAGGGCAGTTGGAATAACGATATCCACCTGAGCCTGAGGATAGTGCAGAGAAAGCTGCCCAAAGTCACATCAAGGGCCACAAAAGCAACTTCATGTGATCAAGGCAGGAAAGACTCCAGCTCTGAGGGGCAGTGAGATAACAGGTAGATAAAATCATGAAATGTTCAGTATGTAAGCCTGCAACCATAAAAATAAAACATTAAGAGCAACAACCTTTTATTGAGTACTTATGTCATACACAGTAATGAATGATTTATCTATGTTACCCTGTTTCATTTTCATAAACATTCTAAGGGCATGGGTATTTCTATCATCTCACTTTTACATAAAAATATGATCCTTAGAGAGATTGAATTTCTTAGTCAGTGTTTCATTCTGGTGGAACCAGGAGTTGAGTTCTCTGATTATCCCAAAGCCTCGTTCTTAAATGCTATACTCTATTTCCTAACCAATCTTAGACTACTCAGAATAAGGGGGCCTTTTATTAATCAAAAAGGAAAATAATCATTTTTTAAAGTTGGAAAATCTCTGTACGCCATGTAGTTTTGCCCAGGGAGCAACGGACTCTTAGGGAGGTAAAGGGATCACCCTAAAAGCACAAGGTGAATTGGTGACCAATTAGACTCAGATCCAAAGTTCTTTGATTCCTGCCCCACACCTTTTCCCTAAACACAAATCTTCACATTTCTTTGTCTAACCTTGGATCCCTGTCCTCGTATTTTCTCAAGTAAGGCAGGGACTTAGATTTTAGGGAGGGACAAGAGAGAAAGTCTTGGAGGAAAGGGCAGGGGAGACTGAGAAAGACAGGGAGAAAGTTACAGTGAAATTGCAGTATTAGGATGTAAGCAGCTTCATCCCAGTGCATGTAGCATGTACTCTTCAGGTGTTTCTAGAAATAATTTTGGGCATTTCATCTGCTTAATCCACAAATACCTGTAATAATACATGTCAGATGCTACCGAATCTATTTCTAACACCAGCACCGAAGACATTAGCATAGTCACAGTTACGTAGCATCAAGTCCACTGGAGACAGAATGCTTTTGGTTCAGATCTAGCTGGAGCCACTTGTCATCTGAGTGACCTTGAGAGGGTTTACTTAACCTTCCTGTTTGTTCATTCATTCATTCAAACATAATAGTGAGCTCCTCGTTTGTGCCAGGCTGTGGGGGAGGTGCTGGAAGATATAAAAGGATACTGGAGATTAAATTCCTTGCCAATATGGAGCTTATGTTTTATTGGGGAAGGCAGGTAGTAAACAAGTATAAACCATATAGTATATCAGAAAGTCTTTTGCAAGTTTTAAACAGAGAAGGGGGAATGAGGAGATGCGGTCAGGTTTTAGAGGGGTTTTTTGTTTGTTTGTTTGTTTGTTTTAGGAGTTTTATTAATTTATTTATTTTTGCTGTGTTGGGTCTTCATTTCTGTGCGAGGGCTTTCTCTAGTTGTGGCAAGCGGGGGCCACTCTTCATCACGGTGCGCGGGCCTCTCACTATCTCTTGTTGCAGAGCACAGGCTCCAGACGCGCAGGCTCAGTAGTTGTGGCTCACGGACCTAGTTGCTTCGCGGCATGTGGGATCCTCCCAGACCAGGGCTCGAACCCGTGTCCCCTGCATTAGCAGGCAGATTCTCAACCACTGCGCCACCAGGGAAGCCCTAGAGTTTTAAATAGGGTGATTACAAGAGGCCTCACTGAAAAGGTACCATTGAAACAAAGATGTGAAATAGTGAGGGGAAAAAGAACACTCCAGGTGAAGGGAACTATGAAAGCCTAAGTCTCAAGCAGAGTTACAGGAAGGTTGAAGGCAGCGATTGGAGACCAGCATGGCTGGAGATGAATAACTGGGATAAATGGGAGAAAGACAGTGATAACAGTGATGACTTTGTGATGACTTTGACTCTTAGTGCGGTGGAAGGTTTTGAGCAGGGGAGTGTCAGTCACTCTCTTACTCAAGGGTCCATTTGAGAGTGACAGCCGTGGTTTGAGCACACCTGCTGTGCAGCCCTGTAGGTCCATAATGCTGCCTTGGATCAGGGTGGCAGTGTAAAGGAGGTGGCAAGGGTGATCAGCTGCTGGATTTATTCTGAAGATAAAGCCACGGGAATTTGCTGATGTCGTGGAAGACATGGGGTGTGGATGAGAGAGGAGTCAAGGTTGACTGGAAGGGTTTGGGGCTGACAAACGGGTGAATGATATTGCCACTGACTGACAAGAGTGTGGACCTTTCTTGTCTTCAGAAGGATGCTAGAATTATGACTTCAGTTTGGGCATACAATATCTGAAGTATCTATTAGGATTCTAAGTAGAGTTTTTGGATAGTCCGTCAATAGGGGAATCTGGAGTTCAAGGAAGTATCTGGGCCTGGAGACACATTTCAGAGTTGTGAATGTGTAACAGTATCTTAAGCCACGGAACTGGAAGATGCCCCCTGGTGGGCGAGTGTGCTTGGACAGGAGGCCCAGGGTTGAGTCCCAGGATGCTCTTATGTTGCAAATTGGGAGACTGAGCAGATCTAACAGCCATAGCCAACAGGGACTGGCCCTCTTAATAATAGGCAAGTTCGGCATCTCAGAAGCCAAGGATTTCAAGATGAAGAAGTGATGTATTGTCCCCTTGTCTCATTTTCATATCGACCACAGGGTTAAGTACCTTGCTTGTGTTTACTAAGATTTGTTTGCTTCACTGGTTGAAATATGCCACAGGTAATGAATCACCACCGGAAAATGATGTTTCCTTTCTGATCGTTAGTTTCCCTATATGTTAAATGAGCAAATTTGGCTAGTCTTGTCTTCAGAAAACTTCCAGCCTTGATATACTGTGACCTTTTCTGATCTTGTATGATTCTGTATGATCAAGACTGAATCCATTCAAGTACTATGCATTTCATGCCAGTCAGAATACAATGTGTCTTTTGTTTAATTTTCTCAAAGCAAATGATCTGGAATCTAATATCATTGTTGTATGTTTGTTGTTGTTATTGTTTTGAATATCTTCTTTCACTTGTGATTTTGTAGATCTGGAAGAAACCTCCATCCTCAGGGGCTTGGAGAAGGCTGTCCTGTAACTCACGTGGAAGTGAAGAAAACCATCCCTTTGGTGGTGGCCTGAGCAGATTATCTGAACCCCAATGTTGCTCTGAACTTTGTGTTCAAGATTCGAGAAGATTAGGACTGCTAAGGTATGGACTTGTGACTTTATCTTTTTTGAAGGCAAATACATTTTGCCTTCTGTTCTCCTCATCTGCTCTTTCCTTTTTCTCTTCCCATTTTCTGTTTCTCCTTTTAAGCAATGATCTGCTCTTTTGTTACCAGCTTGTTGGATGTGGTGAGATGGATAAAAATACAGTGGAAGAAACCGAGGGCTGCACTGTCTCAGTAATAGAGACACCTCAGTATACCACCTCAGTAATAGAGGTGACCGGAGGAGAGTCAGTCTAAGGACGAGGAGACATTTGTGCAGGTGTCTCTGATAGAAAGAAAAGAGAAATTGAGGTTGTGCCTATGTGATAAGACTTCAGGTCGAGAGATAAGTAAAGTGGTGCGTGTAATACACTGTATATTTCCATTTTCTACATCCACAGGAAACGTTTGGCAAAATGTTATATTATATCTTAAGGTTTCTTGGGGGGTTGTCTTTATATATCTTTTTTTTTTTTTTTTTTTTGCGGTATGCGGGCCTCTCACTGTTGTGGCCTACCCCGTTGCGGAGCACAGGCTCCGGACGCGCAGGCTCCGGACGCGCAGGCTCAGCGGCCATGGCTCACGGGCCCAGCCGCTCCGCGGCATATGGGATCCTCCCAGACCGGGGCACGAACCCGTATCCCCTGCATCGGCAGGCGGACTCTCAACCACTTGCGCCACCAGGGAGGCCCCTATATATCTTTTGGATACATACCTAGGCTGGGGTTAGACTCTTCTAAGTTGAGTCAAGAGGTCCCATTTGTTTTCTGGTTACAATGATAATCATTCTGTATGTGTGTAGTGTATATATGTACACACATACTTACATGCATATGTATTATTTGTGTGTATATATATATATATATATATACATATATACACACTCACAATTTGTTGAGTGGTGTATAATTGTTCTCTATATGTGTGTGTATACATGTATATACACATCATATATATGTTATGTAGATCATATATATATGATATGTAGATCATATATACATATGATGTATATATATGATCTGTATATGTGGAGGGTGGTGGGGAGAGAGGGACAGATGGAGGGAGGAGAGAGAGAATCCTCCAGAAACTACCACTCATGGTTGTTGTGAGTCAGGCATTGTGCTATAAGGTTTGAAAAAAGAAGTCACAAGTACGACTGATAACAACCATCTGGAATAGATACTTCTGTTCTGGGAAACCAGAAGAGAGATAAGTAGAAAGGTTTTCTAAGGTTGTGTAGCAAGGAAGGGTTAGGAGCCAGACTCTTTACCAGACTTACTAGAATTTAAGTCTGTGTTCACCTATTGTGTAGAATAGTGGGATTGTGTATGTTGCTGGTTAAAAGCACTGGAGAAATATGGTTTAATAGCCTAGGACCACAGGGCATGTCCAAGAGAAAATGAAGAATGTCTCTGACAATTCAATTGACAGCTCATTTGCTGTCATTTTAATTCCCTTAAAAAACAAACAAACAGAAAAAACCCACTCGTAATCCAAAGGCTTTTGGCAACTGGGAGAGCAAGGTAGCTAAGGTGTTGGCCTGGGTCCCTTCTTGTGGCACCATAGACCTCCTATATGTCATCGTGTGTACAAGGTGGAGGTCCAGAGCTGATGAAAGTCAAATGAGTTATAGTCACAGGCTTGCTTTTATTGTATCTCTGAATTTCTCACTGCTGGAATAAGTGTGGTATATACTTTTAGTTGATCATGAATAGGCCTTCCTATGAGGATGAAGCACACATACTTTCTATGTGGTTTTTGGAAAAGCCTCCAGTGCCCATGCATTGAGCTCTCATGTTCATGTTGCTCCTAGGACCTCTGACAGAGTGCTGACAGACTGCTGAAAATGTGAGGGTGGCATTTCAGACTCTTCTCTGCCTTTTAATCAGGGAATTTTTATTTTTATTTTTATTTTTATTTTTTGTAAAGGAGATAAATTATTTTTCACTCTTGGAATCAAAGGGCATCTTTAAAGCAGTTTAGGTATAAATACTATTTATGGATTGATTTTCCATTAACATGGTTTCAAAGGCTAAATAGGTAATTTAACAATCAGAAACAAAACTACCTACAGTGTACCTTTTTTGAGTCCTTGCACCAAGTGTAAACATTCTACATAATAGATGTATCGCTGCAGTGCCTTTCTCTGCCTACACATCCTTGATCTGTTGGAGAGGAAAGCTACAAAAGCTCTTCTCTGCTTGTCCTAAAAACCTACAGAAGTTTAGGGGTTTGGGTTGGGATTTTGATGACTGAGTTCTTTGCTTTGAGAGCGTTGATCTTTAATTGAGAATGCCTGTGTTCTGTCAGGAATATTCACCTAGATGCTGAGTACTTAAAATATAAATTCAGCGGAGAAAGTTTTAAAGGACTTGGTCATAAAAATGTTCCTGGTTTAGAGGCCAATCAACCCTAAAGGGGAAAATACAACTCTCTGATTGTTGACAGAGTATAAGGGGAGAAGAAAGTCTGCTTTGCAGTGTGTGTTCCTCACACGTCTGGATTCAGCTGTACTGTGTACATGCCCCAGATCACAGATCAGCACCCAAATTCCAGGAAGGAAGAAGGAAGTGAGGCAATGTTGGTTCATCAGTTGACCATAATGCTTCCTGACTGCCATGCTCCTGTGCACTGAACAGATTTTTCAGATGTCTTTTCAAGTGAAGACAGTATAAATTAGTGGTTATGGGCTCAGACTTTAGAAAGGCCAATAAGACTTCTGCCTGAATATTAGAAAAACCATTTAATTTTCCCAGGCCATTGCTGTTCAAAGTGTGGTCTATAAACCAGCAGCTTCAACATCACATAAGCTTGTTAGACATGCAGATTCTCAGGCCCTTCATCCCACTTATTAAATCAGAACTTCTTAGAGAGTGAGGTTCAGGAATCTGTTTTTAAACAGGCTCTCCAGGTAATTCAGATGATTTGCTGAAATTTGAAGACCACTGCTAGGCCTGTTCCCTGATCTCTGAAAAAGTAGGGAGATTTAAAAAATTATTCCTGTGCAGAAACTAGGAAACGCTAAGAATATTAATGATTAATATATCTAAGTGTGGGTGTTTATATGTCCATATAACCACATACACATGTGTTTGTGAATATATATCTCATTGAAAGGTGGGAAAAACTTTTCAAATATCAGAAGAAAAGTTAGTGAAGTTATTTTATTTTTTTATTTTTAATTTTTTAGCATCTTTATTGGAGTATAAATGCTTTACAATGTTGTGTTAGCTTCTGCTGTATAACAAAGTGATCAGCTATATGTATACATATATCTCCATATCCCCTCCCTCTTGCATCTCCCTCCCACCCTCCCTATCCCACCCCTCTGGGTGGTCACAAAGCACCGAGCTGATCTCTCTGGGCCATGCAGCTGCTTCCCACTAGCTATCTATTTTACATTAGGTAGTGTATATATGTCCATGCCACTTTCTCACTTCATCTCAGCTTACCCTTCCCCCTCCCCATGTCCTCAAGTCCAATCTCTACGTCTGTGTCTTTATTCCTGTCCTGCCCCTAGGTTCATCAGAACAATTTTTTTTTGCTTTCTTAGATTCCGTATATATGTGTTAGCATACAGTATTTGTATTTCTCTTTCTGACTTACTTCACTCTTTATGACAGACTCTAGGTCCATCCACCTCCCTATAACTAACTTAATTTCGTTCTTTTTATGGCTGAGTAATATTCCATTATATATATGTGCCACATCTTCTTTATCCATTCATCTGTCAGTGCACACTTAGGTTGCTTCCATGTCCTGGCTATTGTAAATAGAGCTGCAATGAACATTGTGGTACATGACTCTGTTTGAATTATGGTTTTCTCAGGGTATATGCCCAGTAGTGGGATTGCTGGGTCATATGGTAATTCTATTTTTAGTTGTTTAAGGAACCTCCATACTGTTCTCCTTAGTGGCTGTATCAATTTACATTTCCATCAACAGTGGAAGAGGGTTTCCTTTTCTGCACACCCTCTCCAGCATTTATTGTTTGTACATTTTTTCATGATGGCCATTCTGATTGGTGTGAGGTGATACCTCACTGTAGTTTTGATTTGCATTTCTCTAACGATTAGTAATGTTGAGCATCCATTAATGTGTTTGTTAGCAATCTGTATATCTTCTTTGAAGAAACGTCTATTTAGGTCGTCTGCCCATTTTTGGATTGGGTTGTTTGCTTTTTTGATATTGAGCTGCATGAGCTGCTTGTATATTTTGAGATTAATCCTTTGTCAGTGGCTTTGTTAACAAATATTTTCTCCCATTCTGAGGGTTCTCTTTTCATCTTGTGTATGGTTTCCTTTGCTGTGCAAAAGCTTTTAACTTTCATTAGGTCCCATTTGTTTATTTTTATTTTTATTTCCATTTCTCTAGGAGGTGGGTCAAAAAGGATCTTGCTGTGATTTATGTCAGAGTGTTCTCCCTATGTTTTCCTCTAAGAGTTTTATAGTGTCTTGTCTTACATTTAGATCTTTAATGCATTTTGAGTTTATTTTTGTGAATGGTGTTAGGAAGTGCTCTAATTTCACTTTTATACATGTAGCCGTCCAGTTTTCCCAGCACCACTTATGGAAGAGGCTGTCTTTTCTCTATTGTATATTGTTGCCTCCTTCATCAAAGATAAGGTGACCACATGTGTGTGGGTTTATCTCTGCACTTTCTATCCTGTTCCATTGATCTATATTTCTGTTCCATTGATCTATATAATACTGTCTTCATTACTGTAGCTTTGTAGTATAGTCTGAAGTCAGGGAGGCTGATTCCTTCAGCTCCGTTTTTCTTTCTCAAGATTGCTTTGGGGCTTCCCTAGTGGCGCAGTGGTTGAGAGTCTGCCTGCCAGTGCAGGGGACACGGGTTCGAGCCCTGGTCTGGGAGGATCCCACATGCCGCGGAGCAACTGGGCCCGTGAGCCACAATTACTGAGCCTGCGTGTCTGGAGCCTGTGCTCCGCAACAAGAGAGGCCACGATAGTGAGAGGCCCGCGCACCGCAATGAAGAGTGGCCCCCGCTTGCCACAACTAGAGAAAGCCCTCGCACAGAAACGAAGACCTAACACAGCCAAAAATAAATAAATAAATAAATTTAAAAAAAAAAAGATTGCTTTGGCTACTTGGCAATTTGTATCTGTGTTTCTATACAAATTGTGAAATTTTTTGTGCTACTTCTGTGAAAAATGCCATTGGTAGTTTGATAGGGATTGCATGGAATCTGTAGATTGCTTTGGGTAGTATAGTCATTTTCACAGTGTTGACTCTTCAATCCAAGAACATGATATATCTCTCCATCTGTTTCTATCATCTTTAATTTCTTTCATCATGATCTTAAAGTGTTCTACATACAGGTCTTTTGTCTCCTTAGGTAGGTTTATTCCTAGGTATTTTATTCTTTCCATTGCAATGGTAAATGGGAGTGTTTCCTTAATTTCTCTTTCAGATTTTTCATCATTGGTTTATAGGAATGCCAGAGATTTCTGTGCATTACTTTTGTATCCTGCAACTTTAAGAAATACATTGATTAGCTCTAGTAGTTTTCTGGTAGCATCTTTAGGATTCTCTATGTATAGTATCATGTCATCTGCAAACAGTGACAGCTTTACTTCTTCTTTTCCGATTTGGATTCCTTTTATTTCCTTTTCTTCTCTGATTGCTGTGGATAAAACTTCCAAAACTCTGTTGAAAAAGAGACGTGAGAGTGGGCAACCTTGTCTTGTTCCTGATCTTAGTGGAAATGCTTTCAGCTTTTCACCATTGAGGACGATGTTGGCTGTGGGTTTTTCAGATATGGCCTTTATTATGTTGAGGAAAGTTCCCTCTATACCTACTTTCTTCAGGGTTTTTATCATAAATGGGTGTTGAATTTTGTCAAAAGCTTTCACTGCATCTATTGAGATGATCATATGGTTATTCTCCTTCAATTTGTTAATGTGGTGTATCACGTTGATTTCTTTGCATATATTGAAGAATCCTTCCATTCCTGGAATAAACCCCACGTGATCATGGTGTATGATCCTTTTAATGTGCTGTTGGATTCTGTTTGCTAGTATTTTGTTGAGGATTTTTGCATCTATGTTCATCAGTGATATTGGCCTGTAGTTTTCTTTCTTTGTGACATCCTTGCCTGGTTTTGGTATCAAGGTGATGGTGGCCTCGTAGAATGAGGTTGGGAGTGTTCCTCCCTCTGCTATATTTTGGAAGTTTGAGAAGGATAGGTGTTAGCTCTTCTCTAAATGCTTGATAGAATTCGCCTGTGAAGCCATCTGGTCCTGGGCTTTTGTTTGTTGGAAGATTTTTAATCACAGTTTCAATTTCAGTGCTTGTGATTGGTCTATTCATATTTCCTATTTCTTCCTGATTCAGTCTTGGCAGGTTGTGCATTTCTAAGAATCTGTCCATTTCTTCCAGGTTGTCCATTTTATTGGCATAGAGTTGCCTGTAGTAATCTCTCATGATCTTTTGTATTTCTGCAGTGTCAGTTGTTACTTCTCCTTTTTCATTTCTAATTCTATTGATTTGAGTCTTCTCCCTTTTTTTCTTGATGAGTCTGGCTAATGGTTTATCAATTTTGTTTATCTTCTCAAAGAACCAGCTTTTAGTTTTATTGATCTTTGCTATCGTTTCCTTCATTTCTTTTTCATTTATTTCTGATCTGATTTTTATGATTCCTTTCCTTCTGCTAACTTTGGGGGTTTTTGTTCTTCTTTCTCTAATTGCTTTATATGCAAGGTCAGGTTGTTTATTCGAGATGTTTCCTGTTTCTTAAGGTGCGATTGTATTGCTATAAATTTCCCTCTTAAAACTTCTTTTGCTGCATCACATAGGTTTTGGGTTGTCGTGTTTCCATTGTGATTTGTTTCTAGGTATTTTTTGATTTCCTCTTTGATTTCTTCAGTGATCACTTCGTTATTGAGTAGTGTATTGTTTAGCCTCCATGTGTTTGTATTTTTTACAGATCTTTTCCTGTAATTGATATCTAGTCTCACAGCGTTGTGGTCGGAAAACATACTTGATACAATTTCAATTTTCTTAAATTTACTGAGGCTTGATTTGTGACCCAAGATATGATCTATCCTGGAGAATGTTCCATGAGCACTTGAGAAAAATGTATATTCTGTTGTTTTTGGATGGAATGTCCTATAAATATCAATTAAGTCCATCTTGTTTAATGTATCATTTAAAGCTTGTGTTTCCTTATTTATTTTCATTTTGGATGATCTGTGTGTTGGTGAAAGTCGGGTGATAAAGTCCCCTACTATGAATGTGTTACCGTCGATTTCCCCTTTTATGGCTGTTAGCAATTGCCTTATGTATTGAAGTGCTATGTTGGGTGCATAAATATTTACAATTGTTATATCTTCTTCTTGGATTGATCCCTTGATCATTATGTAGTGTCCTTCTTTGTCTCTTCTAATAGTCTTTATTTTAAAGTCTATTTTGTCTAATATGAGAATTGCTACTCCAGCATTCTTTTGGTTTTCATTTGCATGGAATATCTTTTTCTATCCCCTTACTTTCAGTTTGTATGTGTCTCTAGGTCTGAAGTGGGTCTCTTGTAGACAGCATATATATGGGTCTTGTTTTGTATACATTCAGCCACTCTGTGTCTTTTGGTGGGAGCATTTAGTCCCTTTACATTTAAGGTAATTATCAATATGTATGTTCCTATGCCCATTTTCTTAATTGTTTTGGGTTCGTTATTGTAGGTCTTTTCCTTCTGTTGTGTTTCTTGCCTAGAGAAGTTCCTTTAGCATTTGTTGTAAAGCTGGTTTCGTGGTGCTGTACTCTCTCAGCTTTTGCTTGTCTGTAAAGGTTTTAATTTCTCCATCAAATCTGAATGAGATCCTTGCTGGGTAGAGTAATCTTGGTTGTAGGTTTTTCTCCTTCATCACTTTAAATATGTCCTGCCAGTCCCTTCTGGCTTCCAGAGTTTCTCCTGAAAGATCAGCTGTTAACCTTATGGGATTCCCATGTGTGTTATTTGTTGCTTTTCCTTTGCTGCTTTTAATATTTGTTCTTTGTGTTTAATTTTTGATAGTTTGATTAATATGTGTCTTGGCATGTTTCTCCTTGTTTTTATCCTGTATGGGACTCTCTGTGCTTCCTGGACTTGATTAACTATTTCCTTTCCCATATTAGGGAAGTTTTCAACTATAATCTCTTCAGATATTTTCTCAGTCCCTTTCTTTTTCTCTTCTTCTTCTGGAACCCCTATAATTCAAATGTTGGTGCATTTAATGTTGTCCCAGAGGTCTCTGCAACTGTCCTCAGTTCTTTTCATTCTTTTTTTTTTTTTTTTTATTCTGCTCTGCAGTAGTTATTTCCACTATTTTATCTTCCAGGTCACTTATCTGTTTTTCTGCCTCAGTTATTCTGCTATTGATCCCATCTAGAGTATTTTTAATTTCATTTATTGTATTGTTCATCATTGCTTGTTTCATCTTTAGTTCTTCTAGGTCCTTGTTAAATGTTTCTTGCATTTTCTCTATTGTATTTCCAAGATTTTGTATCATCGTTGCTATCATTATTCTGAATGCTTTTTCAGGTAGACTGCCTATTTCCTCTTCATTTGTTAAGTCTGGTGGATTTTTATCTTCCTCCTTCATCTGCTGTGTGTTTTTCTGTCTTTTCCTTTTGCTTATCTTACTGTGTTTGGGGTCTCCTTTTTGCAGGCTGCAGGTTCATAGTTCCCGTTGTTTTTGGTGTCTGTCCCCAATGACTAAGGTTGGTTCAGTGGGTTGTGTAGGCTTCCTGGTGGAGGGGACTAGTGCCTCTGTTCTGGTGGATGAGGCTGTATCTTGTCTTTCTGGTGGGCAGGTCCACATCTGGTGGTGTTTTGGGGTGTCTGTGGACTTATTATGATTTTAGGCAGCCTCTCTGCTAATGGGTGTGGTTGTGTTCCTGTCTTGCTAGTTGTTTGGCATAGGGTGACCAGCACTGTATCTTGCTGGTCGTTGAGTGAAGCTGGGTGCTGGTGTTGAGATGGAGATCTCTGGGATATTTTCGCTGTTTGATATTATGTGGAGCTGGGATGTCTCTTGTGGACCAGTGTCCTTAAGTTGGCTCTCCCACCTCAGAGGCACAGCACTGACTCCTGGCTGCAGCACCAAGAGCCTTTCATCCACACGGCTCAGAATAAAAGGGGAAAAAGTAGAAAGGAAGGAAGGAAGGAAGGGAGGGAGGGAGGAAGGAGAGCAACAAAGAAAGAAGATCAAGTAAAACAAAATAAAGTAAGATAAAATAAAATAAAGTTATTAAAATAAAAAATAATTATTAAGAAAAAATTAAAACAAAGAAACAAAACGGACGGATAGAACCCTAGGACAAATGGTGGAAGCAAAGTTATACAGACAAAATCTCACACAGAAGCATACACATACACACTCACAAAAAGAGGAAAGGGGGAAAAATCATAAATCTTGCTCTCAAAGTCCACCTCCTTAACTTGGGATGATTCGTTGTCTCTTCAGGCATTCCACAGATGCAGGGTACATCAAGTTGATTGTGGAGCTTTAATCCGCTGCTTTTGAGGCTTCTGGGAGAGATTTCCCTTTCTCTTCTTTGTTCGGACAGCTCCCGGGGCTCAGCTTTGGATTTCGCCCCGCGTCTCCATGCAGGTCGCCGGAGGCCGTCTGTTTTTCGCTCAGACAGGACGGGGTTAAAGGAGCTGCTGATTCGGGGGCTCTGGCTCACTTAGACTGCGGGGAGGGAGGGTACGGAGTGCGGGGCGAGCCTGCGGTGGCAGAGGCTGGCGTGACGTTGCACCAGCCTGAGGCGCGCATGCGGTCTTCCGGGGAAGTTGTCCCTGGATCCTGGGACCCTGGCAGTGGCGGGCTGCACAGGCTCCCCAGAAAGGGGTTGTGGACAGTGACCTTCGCTCACACACAGGTTTCTTGGTGGTGGCAGCAGCAGCCTTAGCATCTTATGCCCATCTCTGGGGTCCGCACTTTTAGCCTCCCCTCGCGCCCGTCTCTGGAGCTCCTTTAAGCAGCGCTCTTAATCCCCTCTCCTCGCACACCAGGAAACAAAGAGGGAAGAAAAAGTCTCTTGTCTCTTCGGCAGGTCCAGACTTTTCCGTGGACTCCCTCCCGGCTAGCCGTGGTGCACTAACCCCTGCAGGCTGTGTTCACGCCGCCAACCCCAGTCCTCTCCCTGGGCTCCAACAGGAGCACGAGCCTCAGCTCCCAGCCCCGCCCGCCCCGGCGGGTGAGCAGACAAGCCTCTCGGGCTGGTGAGTGCCGGTCGGCACCGATCCTCTGTGCGGGAATCTCTCCGCTTTGCCCTCCGCACGCACCCCTGTTGCTGTGCTGTCTTCCGTGGCTCCGAACCTTTCCCCCTCCGCCACCCGTAGTCTCCGCCCACGAAGGGGCTTCCTAGTGTGTGGAAACCTTTCCGCCTTCACAGCTCCCTCCCACTGGTGCAGGTCCCATCCCTATCCTTTTGTCCCTGTTTATTCTTTTTTCTTTTGTCCTACCCAGGTATGTGGGGAGTTTCTTGCCTTTTGGGAGGTCTGAGGTCTTCTGTCAGCGTCCAGGAGGTGTTCTGTAGGAGTTGTTCCACGTGTAGATGTATTTCTGGTGTATCTGTGGGGAGGAAGGTGATCTCCGTGTCTTACTCTTCCTCCATCTTCCCCTTCTCTACTTCTTCTTTTCTGATTTGGATTCCTTTTATTTCTTTTTGTTCTCTGATTGCTGTGGCTAAAACTTCCCAAACTATGTTGAATGATAGTGGTGAGAGTGGACAACCTTGTCGTGTTCCTGATCTTAGAGGAAATGTTTTCAGTTTTTCACTATTGAGAACAATGTTGGCTGTGGGTTTGTCATATATGGCCTTTACTATGTTGAGGTAAGTTCCCTCTGTGCCTACTCTCTGGAGGGTTTTTATCATAAATGGGTGTTGAATTTTGTCAAACGCTTTTTCTGCATCTATTGAGATGATCATATGATTTTTATTCTTCAATTTGTTAACATCGTGTATCACATTGATTGATTTGCGCATATTGAAAGTCAGTCCCTGCATTCCTAGGATAAACCCCACTTGATCATGGTGTATGATCCTTTTTTTTTAACAATATTTATTTTTTATTAGTTTCTGCTTTATAACAAAGTGAATCAGTCATACATATACATCTGTTCCCACATCCCTTCCCTCCTGCGTCTCCCTCCCTCCCACCCTCCCCATCCCACCCCTCCAGGCGGTCACAAAGCACCGAGCTGATTTCCCTGTGCTGTGCGGCTGCTTCCCACTATCTATCTACCTTACGTTTCGTAGTGTATATATGTCCATGCCTCTCTTTCGCTTTGTCACAGTTTACCCTTCCCCCTCCCCATATCCTCAAGTCCATTCTCAAGTAGGTCTGTGTCTTTATTCCTGTTTTACCCCTAGGTTCTTCATGACATTTTTTTTTAATTCCATATATATGTGTTAGCATACGGTATTTGTCTTTCTCTTTCTGACTTACTTCACTCTGTATGACAGACTCTAGGTCTATCCACCTCATTACAAATAGCTCAGTTTCGTTTCTTTTTATGGCTGAGTAATATTCCATTGTATATATGTGCCACATCTTCTTTATCCATTCATCCGATGATGGACACCTAGGTTGTTTCCATCCTCGGGCTATTGTGAATACAGCTGCAGTGAACATTTTGGTACATGTCTCTTTTTGAATTATGGTTTTCTCAGGGTATATGCCTAGTAGTGGGATTGCTGGGTCATATGGTAGTTCTATTTTTAGTTTTTTAAGGAACCTCCATACTGTTCTGCATATGATCCTTTTAATGTGCTGTTGGATTCTGTTTGCTAGTGTTTTGTTGAGGATTTTTGCATCTATGTTCATCAGTGATATTGGCCTGTAGTTTTCTTTTTTGTGTGACATCTTTGTCTGGTTTCAGCATCAGGGTGATTGTGGCCTCATAGATTGAGTTTGGGAGTGTTCCTTCCTCTGCTATATTTTGGAAGAGTGTGAGAACAATAGGTGTTAGCTCTTCTCTAAATGTTTGATAGAATTCTCCTGTGAGGCCATCTAGTCTGGGCTTTTGTTTCTTGGAAGATTTTTAATCACAGTTTCAATTTCAGTGCTTGTGATTGGTCTGTTCATATTTTCTATTTCTTCCTGATTAAGTCTTGGCAGGTTGTGCATTTCTAAGAATCTGTCCATTTCTTGCAGGTTGTCCATTTTATTGGCATAGAGTTGCCTGTAGTAATCTCTCATGATCTTTCGTATTTCTGCAGTGTTAGTTGTTACATCTCCTTTTTCATTTCTAATTCTGTTCATTTAATTCTTCTCCCTTTTTTTCTTGATGAGTGTGGCTAATAGTTTATCAGTTTTGTTTATCTTCTAAAAGAACCAGCTTTTAGTTTTATTGATCTTTGCTGTTTTTTCTTTATTTCTTTTTCATTAATTTCTTATCTGATCTTTATGATTTCTTTCCTACTGCTAACTTTGGGGTTTTTTTTGTTCTTCCTTCTCTAATTTCTTTAGGTGTAAGTTTAGGTTGTTTTTTTGAGATGTTTCTGGTTTCTTGAGGTAGGATTGTATTGCTATAAACTTCCTTTTTAGAACTGCTTTTGCTGTATCCCATAGGTTTTGGATTGTCGTGTTTTCATTGTCATTTGTTTCTAGGTATTTTTTAATTTCCTCTTTGATTTCTTAAGTGACCTCTGGGTTATTTAGTAGCATATTATTTAGCCTTCATGTGTTTATATTTTTTACAGTTTTTTTTTCCTGTAAATGGTATCTAGTCCTATAGCATTGGAGTCAGAAAAGATACTTGATACAATGTTAATTTTCTCAAATTTACCAAGTCTTGATTTGTGACCCAAGATATGATTTATCCTGGAGAATATTCCATGAGCACTTGAGAAGTATATTCTGTTGTTTTTGGATGGAATGTCCTATAAACAGCAATTAAGTCTATCTTGTTTAATGTATCATTTAAAGCTTGTGTTTACTTATTTATTTTCATTTTGGATTATCTGTCCATTGGTGAAAGTCGGGTGTTAAATTCCTCTTCTGTGGTTGTGTTACTGTAGATTTCCCCTTTTTTGGCTGTTAGCATTTGCCTTATGTATTGAGGTGCTCCTATGTTGGGTGCATAAATATTCACAATTGTTATATCTTCTTGCATTGATCTCTTGATCATTATGTAGTGTCCTTTTTTGTCTCTTATCATAGTCTTTGTTTTAAAGTCTATTTTGTCTCAAATGAGCATTGCTACTCCAGCTTTCCATTTGCATGGAATATCTTTTTCCATCCCCTCACTTTCAGTCTGTAGGTGTCCCTAGGTCTAAAGTGGGTCTCTTGTAGATAGCATATATATGGGTCTTGTTTTTGTATCCATTCAGCCAGTCTGTGTCTTTTGGTTGGAGCATTTAATCCATTTACATTTAAGGTAATTATTGATATGTATGTTCCTATTACCATTTTCTTGATTGTTTTGGGTTTGTTTTTGTAGGTCTTTTCCTTCTCTTGTGTTTCCTGCTTTGAGAAGTTCCTTTAGCATTTGTTGTAAAGCTGGCTTGGTGGTGCTAAATTTTCTTAACTTTTACTTATCTGTAAAGGTTTTAATTTCTCATGGAATCTGAAAGAGATCCTTGCTGGGTAATCTTGGTTGCATTTTTTTCCCTTTCATCACTTTAAATATGTTCTGCCACTCCCTTCTGCCTTGCAGACTTTCTGCTGAAAGAACAGCTGTTAACCTTATGGGGATTCCCTTGTATGTTATTTGTTGCTTTTCCTTTGCTGCTTTTAATATTTTTTCTTTGTATTTAATTTTTGATAGTTTGATTAATATGTGTCTTGGCATGTTTCTCCTTGGATTTATCCTGTATAGGACTCTCTGCACTTCCTGGACTTGATTATTTTCTTTCCATGTTAGGGAAGTTTCCAACTATAATCTCTTCAAACATTTTCTCAGACCCTTTCTTTTTCTCTTCTTCTTCTGGGACCGTATAATTCAAATGTTGTTACGTTTAATGTTGTCCTAGAGGTCTCTGAGACTGTCCTCAATTCTTTTCATTCTGTTTTCTTTATTGTGCTCTGTGGTAGTTATTTCCACTATTTTATCTTCCAGGTCACTTATCCGTTCTTCTGCCTCAGTTATTCTGCTATTGATTCCTTCTAGAGAATTTTTAATTTCATTTAGTGTGTTGTTCTTCATTGTTTGCTCTTTAGTTCTTCTAGGTCTTTGTTAAACTTTTCTTGTATTTTCTCCATTCTATTTCCAAGATTTTGGATCATGTTTACTGTCATTATTCTGAATTCTTTTTCAGGTGGATTGCGAATTTCCTCTTCATTTGTTTGGTCTGCTGCGTTTTTACCTTGCTTCTTCATCTGCTGCATATTTCTCTGTCTTCTCATTTTGTTTAACTTCTTGTGTTTGGGGTCTCCTTCTCACAGGCTGCATGTTCATAATTCCCATTGTTTTTGATGTCTACCCCCAGTGGGTAAGGTTGGTTCAATGGGTTTTGTAGGCTTCCTGGTGGCGGGAACTGGTGCCTGTGTTCTGGTGGGTAGGGCTGGATCTTGTCTTTCTGCTGGGCAGGGCCACGTCTAGTGCTGTGTTTTGGGGTGTCTGTGAACTCAGTATGATTTTAGGCAGCCTCTCTGCTAATGGATGGGGTTGTGTTCCTGTCTTGCTGGTTGTTTGGCATGGGGCATCCCTCTCTGGAGTTTGCTGGCCGTTGGGTGTAGCTGGGTTTTAGTGTTAGGATGGAGATCTCTGAGAGATCTCTCCCTGATTGATGTTACGTGGGGCCAGGTGGTCTCTGGTGGTCCAGTGTCCTGAACTCAGCTCTCCCACCTCAGAGGCTCAGGCCTGACACTAGGCCAGAGCACCAAGACCCTGTCAGCCACACGGCTCAGAAGAAAAGGGAGAAAAAAATGAAAGAAAAAAATATAATAAATTTTAAAAAAATTATTAAAATAAAATAATTTAAAAGTTATAATAATTAAATAAAAAGAAGAGAGCAACCAAACCAATAAACAAATTCACCAATGATAACAAGCACAAAAAGCTACAGTAAGATAAACATAAAAATCTGTTCTGTTGTTAGATAAACCTACTAACATGGGTAAATCTCAGAAACAGTATGAGCGAAAGGAGCCAAACACCACAAAAATACTTATTTTATGATTTAATTTCTATGACATTATGTAAGAGAACTAATGGATGATGGTAGAAATCAGATCAATACTTGCTTCTGATGGTAGATTACCTGGGAAAGGTACGTGAGGGAAATTTCTGGGGCAACGCAAATATTCTGTGCCTTAATTTGTCAAAACTGATTGAATGGCACCTTCACTAAGCACTTCACTATATGTAAATTATGTATGTAAAAATGCATGAAAGAAAGAATTTTTAAACTTCCATTTATTGAGTATGTTGTCAAAAGTACTATTCTTATTTTCAAATTTATTTTATTGAAGTACAGTTGATTTACAATGTGTTCATTTCTACTGTAAAGCTAAGTGATTCAGTTATACATATATATATATATATATATATATATATATATATATATATATATATATATATACATTCTTTTTCATATTATTTTCCATTATGGTCTATCACAGGAAATTGAATATAATTCCCTGTGCTGTACAGTAGGACCTTGTTGTTTAAAAGTATTATTCTTTATGTATGTGGGCTCATTTAATCCTTAGAACAACTCTGGGGTTGGTATTAGAATAATAATACTAATTTACCTAAGTTACAGGTTTGGAACTGATAGTGATAAAAGTAAGGTAACTGGCTCCGAATCGTACTGCCTGGTCACAGAAGCTGAATTACAGCGTAGGTCCATTTAGCATATCTTAACCCTCATGTTACACTTTGTCATAAGTTCCCTTGGTTCCATTTTAATTCAAGATCAACTGTGAGGCAACAGTCCCCGGGAAGAGGCTTCCAGGATGGCCAGTGAGGGACAGAGGTTATTAAATGGATGAATTAGGTATTTTCCCAGTAACTTTGGTGGTGGGGTGTTTATAAAAAGTTAGTAGCAATATTTTTACTGCCTTCAGGGATCATTGCTTTAAAGCATTTGGACACAGGTCTGTTTTCTCAGTGTGATCCTTCTTGATTATAGAATATAAGATAAATAGTAGTATCAGAACCATAAAGCATGCAGTTTAGAAAACATTGTGTGATGACTGGCAGAGGTGAAATCATCTAGTGAAAAGCACTAGAAAGAGATTGCCTGGGTTCAAGTGTAGGCTCCTCCACTTTCTGGCAAGTCACTGAACTGCCTCCAGCCTCAGTTTCTTCATTTGTGTGATGGGGATGATTCTCATGCCTATTTGATATAAAGTGAGGATTAAGTGAAATTATGCTTGTAAAGTGCTAGCATATGCAGGTTCCCTACAGTTCCTATATGAATGTTAAGCTGCCATTTTGGAGCAGAGATTATAAGAGCGAGATTTTATGAGCGGTGACATTCCTAAGCAAGAGAATAGCATTATATTCCACCTATGTGGCCTCTGAGTCACTGTGTATATCTATGCCTTCACTTAACTTTAGCTGAAAGTAAAATGCTGTCATTTCTTAAAAACCGTATCAGTTTCATTGTAAGAATTTGGAAACTGTCAAAGAAGTTGACCCTGTTTCCAAAAAAAAAATCATTTAATTAATATGCAGGAAATTGTGTTGAGAAAAAACTGTCATTTAATGTAGATGTTACATTTTATCTGTCCAGAGTGATTGAAAGCCAACCTGAAAGTATTTAGCATGTTTAACTGATATCAGCAAGGTTAATTGTCTGGGGAATGGTGAAGAGCTGAATTCCTTTATGCGCCTCTGCAGTTTGCAGTACTGTCGTAACAGTTTTCATGAGACTTGGGCATAAGCTTTTATTTTAGTTGTGCTTTTTAAAGTCTCAATTTATGTAGTAAAATTTTTAAATCAGGGATAGTACAAATATGTGCACGCTAACAGTGCTTTTCCTGTGAAGTACAAGTTAGTCTACTACCAACCTGCTATGTAAGGTAGAAAAATCTCTGAACACCTCCAAAAAGGTTATGAAAGGGAAATTAAAAGCTGCTTTTGAGGCTAATTTTTGTCACTGTTTCTGATTGTTACCGCTAAGTGTAGTAATGGTTAGTGAGGGTAAGAACCCTTCTGATATTGTTGGGGTGTGTAGGGGCATGTGTGTGGTATGTCTGTTTACTCCTTTGGAGTCTTATCAGTAAATTCTTATGCTGCTTTTGTTTTTAAATTGAAGGATAGTTGATTTACAATGTTGCATTAGTTTCAGGTGTACAGCAAAGTGATTCAGTTATACATACATCTCTCTTTTTCCTCATGCGGGTTTTATGCAAGTGTTAGTATTTGCATGGGTGATTTCTGCACTCGTCTGTTTCGTTTGGATGCGGAAATGATGCTTGTTGTATTCTTTGTGTCTCCCAGCACATCAGCAGGACAGTGGCTGACTTATCAAGTCTTAGGATGGCTCTTCTCTTAAGGTCCTTCTCAGCTCTCACTGAATTTACCCTGAAACTCATCATGCACTGACATTTCATCTCAGATAATAAATATCTTAGTGTCAAAAATGAAAGCATCAGCAGAACCGCTGTGTGAAAAGAGAAGACTCTTGCTGTGGAATCCAAAGTGTCACTTTCCACAGCTGGCTTGGTTTGTTTCTTTATTCAACTAATGTATTGTGAGAACCTGTCATGAGCTAGGGGCTGTGCCAGGGTTGCTACTTATTATCTGCATGACACCTGTCCACTCTTGGATTTCGATTTCCTGGTGTGTAAGATGGGAGTTCGGGTCAAATAAGCCTAGATTTCAGCAAGTATTGTTGCATTTAATTTCAAATAAGCTGGTAATTAATGTTGATACAGCAACATTCTCTGGACATGTTTGACAGTTACCTGTAAGGATCAATTCAAACATGGAATTTGAAGGTCCAAGGAGATTGAGCTAAAGAAATTAAAAAAATTCTGTGTAAGACTTCTTGATGAATTGTAGCACTTACTCTACACTGTGAGATTTCAGAGTACCATTTAGAACGCCTCATTTGGGATATTATCTAATTGTTCCCTCTGTATATTCTAGAGGTCTTTTTTTCTCTTTCTACCTTCAGTAGTAGCTCTTGAGAGACTATCTCATTTTACAGATTGGGAAACTGAGGAACAGAGAGGTCAAGTAATTTTCTTAAAACCAGACTGGTAGGGTAAGAAACTTTCTTTGGGTTGGGCTCTTAAAATGCCTGTAATGAGCCCAACTCTATTCACAGAACTTTTTACCCTGCAGTAAAGCACACCTACTTACTAAAAGAAACCTGCTTTAATGTTCTTTGATGCTTTTAATGCTTCTGAAGGTGGCAGCACCCTTTTTGCCCTTAGTTTTCTAATTCAAATAGCTACCATTTTAGGAATAGTCTCCTTTTGACAGTTACTGGAGAGAAAATTTGTATTTCTCCCCTTGCGTATTATGTTTTCAAGTCTGTTTGTTTAGTTGGGTTGAATTTTACCCAAGGCCTTTGAAACGAACAAAATTTGAGTTGTTGCTGTGTTCCAGTCTTGTATAGCTTTAGGTCTTATTTGCCAGGTTCGAACATCCTCCCTCCCTCCCCCATCAGTAATGACGACAAAATGGCCATTTGAAATTTTCCTGCAATTTGACATATGTTATTTTCATAACTAGGCAAATCTAACATCAGTTAAAAATCTGTACACTGCTATTCACATCTAGAAGTGATCTCCTCAGAAAGGTTTTCTCTTCAAATTGCTTATTGTTTCCCCTTTTCTTTGCTGCTAAACCCATCTGCATGCTGCCATTTCTTTTTCATGACACTTTTGGGTGTTCATACCAGCATTTTCCTCAGATTCAGCCAGGATTACAGAGTTGATATATGCCCATCCCATATATTTGTTGTGAGGATCAAATGAGAATTTGAAAACTAGCGGCATGTGAGATCTTCCCAGATCGGGGCACGAACCTGTGTCCCCTGCATCGGCAGGCAGACTCTCAACCACTGCGCCACCAGGGAAGCCCATTCTGACTTTTTACATCATCTCCTTCACTATTTCCCTTCCTTCTCCCCAACCCCAGCCTTTCCACAAGCTGCAGTGACCCTCTCCATTTGTCCAAAAATATACCATGTTCTTTAAAATCACCACTACTTTGCTCCTGCTGGTCCTTTTGCCATCCCTGTGCATGCCCCACCCCAAAAATTTTTTTGAAAAATTCCTCGTCTTTTAAGATCCAATTCACTGAAAGCCTTCTGAGACTCCATTGAGCCATATGTTAATTCTTCCCTTTTGACTTCATTGCATTTTTTTTTTCAAACCTGCAGTGTAACTCTTACTATGAAAGAGAGGTTATTATAATTGTTTGTATAAGTCACTCTCCTCAGTAGAAAGCAAGATCTTTAAGACAGACATTCTATTTTTTTTTTAAGTGAATGCATCTTCTATTTCCCAGCTCTGCCTGGAACATAGCAGGTACTCAACAGACATTGGAAACGGGAAGGTATTCTTAAATATATTGCAGAATGGATTTACTTTAGAAATAGGTCATTTTCTCTTGGTTTATTGGTGCTTTTTGGATTTTAAAATTCTTTTATTTTGGGTGGCTGTTTTTTATTTTGGTTTTGGTTTCTGTTTGTTTGTCCTGATGTTTCTATCTATATAATCTATTTTAGAGGTTTTCTATCCTTATTTTCCTCCTGGCTACAATATCTATTCTTATTATCTTTCTTCCCCTCTGCAGCACTGTGCTTTACAGACTTTATTAAGTCCTCATCACTCTGACTAGGCAGGGTTAGCACACATCTAGCACATGTGCTACCTTCCACCTTTCCTGTGCCCTTGGCAGACATCAGTAGTCAATCCCAGCTCAAGAGTCCTAGAATCTTCCCAACACATCACTCGAGAAATGTCATGTGATCGAAGAAAGATGTCAGAAAATTAGTGACCACAACAAATGGATTATATTTCTGTTTCTAGGGAATGGAGCTCTTAGGGAATAAGAAGTATCTCTTGTAAAATAACTATTTTTTATTAATGAAAGGTTTGAAAAATAAAGTATAAATCTCTTGGGACACAGAAAAGAGAAATTTAGTAGAAATAAAAAGTCAAATATAGTAGATCACTGCAGGAGTCCTTGATCCCATTAAAAGTATCTCCAGAGGGAGACCTTCAAGATGGCGGAAGAGTAAGACGTGGACATCACCTTCCTCCCCACAAATACATCAGAAATACACCTACATGTGGAACAGCTCCTACAGAACACCTACTGAATGCTGGCAGAAGACCTCAGACGTCCCCAAAGGCAAGAAACCCCCAAAGTACCTGGGTAGGGCAAAAGAAAAAAAAAAAAAACAGAGACAAAAGAATAGGGACGGGACCTGCACCAGTGGGAGGGAGCCGTGAAGGAGGAAAGGTTTCCACACACTAGGAAGCCCCTTCGCGGGCGGAGACTGCGGGTGGCGGAGGGGGGAGCTTCGGGGCCGCGGAGGAGAGCACAGCAACAGGGGTACAGAGGGCAAAGCAGAGAGATTCCCGCACAGAGGATCGGGGCCGACCAGCACTCACCAGCCCGAGAGGCTTGTCTGCACACCCGCTGGGGCGGGTGGGGGCTGAGAGCTGCGGCTCGGGCTTTGGAGGTCAGATCCCAGGGAGAGGACTGGGGATGGCTGTGTGAACACAGCGTGAAGGGTGCTACTGCACCATAGCTAGCCAGGAGGGAGTCCAGGAAAAGCTCTGGAACTGCCAAAGAGGCAAGAGACCATTGTTTCGGAGTGGGTGAGGAGAAGGGATTCAGAGTACCACCTAAACGAGCTCCAGAGACGGGCGTGAGCTGTGGCTATCAGCGCGGACCCCAGAGATGGGCATGAGATGCCAAGGCTGCTGCTGCAGCCACCAAAAAGCCTGTGTGCAAGCACAGGTCACTATCCACACCTCCCCTCCCCCCGGGAGCCTGTGCAGCCCGCCACTGCCAGGGTCCCATGATCCAGGGACAACATCCCCGGGAGAACACATGGCGCGCCTCAGGCTGTTGCAACATCATGCTGGCCTCTGCTTCTGCAGGCTCTCTCCTCATTCCGTAACCCTCCCTCCCCCCGGCCTCAGTGAGCCAGAGCCCCCGAATCAGCTGTTCCTTTAACCCCATCCTATCTGAGCGAAAAACAGACGCCCTCATGAAACCTACATGCAGACGCAGGGCCAAATCCAAAGCTGAACCCCAGGAGCTGTGCGAACAAAGAAGAGAAAAGTAAATCTCTCCCAGCAGCCTCAGGAGCAGCGGATTAAATCTCCACAATCAACTTGATGTACCCTGCATCTGTGGAATACCTGAATAGACAGCAAATCATCCAAAATTGAGGCGGTGGACGTTGGGAGCAACAATATATATATATTTTTCCTCTTTCTCCTTTTATGAGTGTGAATGTATATGCTTTTTTGTGTGATTTTGTTTTGTAGCTTTGCTTTTATCATTTGTCCTAGGGTTCTGTGTCCTCTTTTTTATTACTTTTTAATTTTTTTATTTTTAATAATTATTTTTTCTTTTTTATTTTAATAACTTTATTTTATTTTAGTTTTTTCTTTCTTTCTTTTTTTCCTCACTTTTCTGCTGAGCCATGTGGCTGACAGGGTCTTGGTGCTCGGGCTGGGTGTCAGGTCTGTACCTCTGAGGTGGGAGAGCCAAGTTGAGGACACTGGTCCACCAGAGAACTCCCGGCTCCATGTAATATCAACTGGCAAAAGCTCTCCCAGAGATCTCCATCTCAATGCTAAGACCCAGCTCCACTCAATGACCAGCAAGCTACAGTGCTGGACACCCTATGCCAAACAACTAGCAAGACAGGAACACAACCCCACCCATTAGCAGAGAGGCTGCCTAAAATCATAATCTGTTCACAGACACCTCCAAACACACCACTGGACGCAGTCCTGCCCACCAGAAAGACAAGATCAAGCCTCATCCACCAGAACACAGGCACTAGTCCCCTCCACCAGGAAGCCTACACAACCCTCTGAACCAACCTTACACACTGGGGGCAGGCACCATAAAAAACGAGAATTATGAACCTGCAGCCTGCAAAAAGGAGACTCCAAACACAGTAAGTTGAGCAAAATGAGAAGACAGATAAATACACAGCAGATGAAGGAGCAAGGTAAAAACCCACCAGACCAAACAAATGAAGAGGAAATAGGCAGTCTACCTGAAAAAGAATTCAGAATAATGATAGTAAAGATGATCCAAAATCTTGGAAATGGAATGGAGAAAATACAAGAACGTTTAACAAGGACCTAGAAGAACTAAACAGCAAACAAACAATGATGAACAACACAATAAATGGAATTAAAAATTCTCTAGAAGGAATCAATAGCAGAATAACTGAGGCAGAAGAACGGATAAGGGACCTGAAAGATAAAATAGTGGAAATAACTACCACAGAGCAGAATAAAGGAAAAAGAATGAAAAGAATTGAGGACAGTCTCAGAGGCCCCTGGGATAACACTAAATGCACCAACATTTGAATTATAGGGGGTCCCAGAAGAAGAAGAGAAAAAGAAAGGGACTGAGAAAATATTTGAAGAGGTTATAGTTGAAAATTTCCCTAATATGGGAAAGGAAATAGTTAATGAAATACAGGAAGTGCAGAGTCCCATACAGAATAAATCCAAGGAGAAACACGCCAAGACACATATTAATCAAACTATCAAAATTAAATACAAAGAAAAAACATTAAAAGCAGCAAGGGAAAAACAACAAATAACATGCAAGGGAATCCCCATAAGGTTAACAGCTGATCTTTCAGCAGAAACTCTACAAGCCAGAGGGAGTGGCAGGACATATTTAAAGTGATGAAGGGGAAAAAACTACAACCAAGATTACTCTACCCAGCAAGGATCTCATTCAGATTCAACGGAGAAATTAAAACCTTTACAGATAAGTAAAAGTTAAGAAAATTTAGCACTACCAAGCCAGCTTTACAACAAATGCTAAAGGAACTTCTCTAGGTAGGAAACACAAGAGAAGGAAAAGACCTACATAAACAAACCCAAAACAATTAAGAAAATGGTAATAGGAGCATACATATTGATAATTACCTTAAATGTAAATGGATTAAGTGCTCCAACCAAAAGACATAGACTGGCTGAATGGTTACAAAAACAAGACCTGCATATATGCTGTCTACAAGAGACCCAATTCAGACATAGGGACACATACAGACTGAAAGTGAGGGGATGATAAGATATTCCATGCAAATGGAAATCAGAATGAAGCTGGAGTAGTAATTCTCATATCAGACAAAATAGACTTTAAAATAAAGACTATTACAAGGACAAAGAAGAACACTACATAATGATCAAGGGATCAATCCAAGAAGATATGACAATTGTAAATATTTATGCACCCAGCATAGGAGCACCTCAATACATAAGGCAAATGCTAACAGCCATAAAAGGGGAAGTAAATAGTAACACAATCATAGTAGGGGACTTTAAAACTCCACTTTCACCAATGGACAGAAAAACAAGTTTTGATCAATGGAACAGGGTAGAAAGCCCAGAGATAAACCTACAGACCTATGGTCAACTAATCTATGACAAAAGAGGCAAAGATATACAGTGGAGAAAAGACAGTCTCTTCAGTAAGTGGTGCTGGGAAAACTAGACAGGTACACGTAAAATAATGAACTTAGAACACTCCCTAACAGCATACACAAAAGTAAACGCAAAATGTATTAAAGACCTAAATGTAAGGCCAGACACTATAAAACTCTTAGAGGAAAATACAGGCAGAACACTCTATGACATAAATCACAGCAAGATCCTTTTTGGACCACCTCCTAGAGAAATGGAAATAAAAACAAAATTAAAGAAATGGGACCTAATTAAACTTAAAAGCTTTTGTACAGAAAAGGAAATCATAAACAAGACAAAAGGACAACCCTCAGAATGGGAGAAAATATTTGTAAATGAAGCAACTGACAAAGGATTTATCTCTAAAATTTACAAGCAGCTCATGCAGCTCAATATCAAGAAAACAAACAACCCAGTCCAAAAATGGGCAGAAGACCTAAATAGACATTTCTCCAAGGAAAATACACAGATAGCTAACAAACACATGAAAGAATGCTCAACATCACTAATCATTAGAGAATTGCAAATCAAAACTACAAAGAGGTATTACCTCACACCAGTCAGAATGCCCATGATCAAAAATCTACACACAACAAATGCTGGAGAGGGTGTGGAGAAAACGGAACCCTCTTGCAGTGCTGGTGGGAATGTAAATTGATACAGCCACTATGGAGAACATTATGGAGGTTCTTTAAAAAGCTATAAATAGAACTACCATACGACCTGGTAATCCCACTACTGGGCATATACCCTGAGACAACCATAATTCAAACAGAATCATGTACCACAGTGCTCTTTGCAGCTCTATTTACAGTAGCCAGGACATGGCAGCAACCTAAGTGTCCATCAACAGATGAATGAATAAAGAAGATGTGGCACATATATACAGTGGAATATTACTCAGCCATAAAAAGAAACAAAATTGAGTTATTCGAAGTGAGGTGGATGGACCTAGTGTCTGTCATACAGAGTGTGAAGTAAGTCAGAAAGAGAAAAACAAGTACCGTATACTAACATGTATATATGGAATCTAAAAAAAAAAAAAAGGTTTGAAGAACCTAGGGGCAGGACAGGAATAAAGATGCAGACGTGGAGAATGGACTTGAGGACATGGCGAGGGGAAGGTTAATCTAGGAAAAAGTGAGAGAGTGTCATGGACTTATATGTATTACCAAATGTAAAACAGATAGCTAGTGGGAAGCAGCCGCATAGCACAGGGAGATCAGCTTGGTGCTTTGTGACACCTAGAGGGGTGGAATACGGAGGGTGGAAGGGATACACAAGAGGGAGGAGATATGGGGGAGTTATGTGTATATGTATAGCTGATTCACTTTGTTATAAAGCAGAAACTAACCATTGTAACGCAATTATACTCCAATAAAGATGTTTTTTTAAAAAATGAAAAAAATATATAAAAGCATCTGCAGAGATGACAGGTAAATTTGAGGAGTTGGAGGTATTTGATTATCAAACAAAGTTTAAAATACTATTCTAGGGAGACTATTGGTTGAATTTACACATTTTAATCCAAGTGGCATAAATGGGAAGTAAACAAATGTTCCTGATGTATCAGCCTCAATTTTGAAAATTCTAAGAATAAAAATACCTTAAAATCTTCTGGAACGGGGAGAAAAGAAAATCTCTATGAAAACAAATTATTCTAAAACTGGTATCAAACTTTTTATCAGCAACACTAGCCTCAAGAAGATAATGGAGCAGTTTCTTGTAGTTTCTCAGGAAAAACTGTTTTGAGCCTTGAATTCAGTTCTAAGCCAAACTGTAAGTGAGAACAAGATAAAAGCATTTTAAACCATCAAGATATCTAGACATTTTATACACCCTTTCTGAATATATTCCTGCAAATTAAGAATGAAATTCTGGAAAGACTTTTTAAAGGTACCATGAAATCATGAAGCCAATGAAGAGCCCCTCCAAAAATTCGAATATGACAGTTGTGCATGTCTAGAAAGTTTTTGGTCAAAATTGGAGAAGTCCAGAAACTCTAAGAAGATACCTTCAAGAAAAAAAATGAAGATTACTACTGAGAGACAGAGTTTTGCCAGTGAGCTAAGTGGTGGGATGTGAAGAAAGCATGTGTGTCATCTTTAAAGAAGAGAAGAGACAGACAATTCAAACCACAAACTCAACAAGAACAACAAATACAATATAAGGAGGAAATCATGGTCCAAATCAAAAGCATAACAACAACAAATCCCTTTGACTTTTGTTGTTTAAGGGTTATGACATGAAATCCAAAGAGAAATAAATGCCATCTTAGTATACTACCTGGCTGTCCAATGAACCACTTATATAGTCATAATAATCTCTTTTTACCGACTTTAGAATCAGCCTATAAAGCAAACACACAAGCAAGTTAAACAGATGATATAAACCTTGACAATGAAAGTAAGGGCAAGGTTGACAGACAATGGTAGGTACAGAGTCAAAAGCTGAAGGAAAGGTGGCTGCATGAATATCTTTAACAAAATGGAAAGATGAGATTCCCCCCCCCCGAAGTTAATGAAACAAGACAAAGTTTTAGATATATTACTTAAAGTTATGAATGTAACCATAGAAGAATAAAATAAAGTTGGGAGAGGGAAGAGTGAGTGAAATCCTTATATTTCATAGAGGTAACAGATAGTATCCTGAAAAGGTAAATTATGAGAGGGTGATATGAGCCTCAAAAGGAGAGTTAGTGAAACTACCACCAGAGGCCATTAATATGATTGATGGCTTCTGGAAGCCCAGATGGGGAGAGTGAAGAAGTGGAACTATTTTGTTTCAACATACTATTTTATTTTTTCCTCTGTACTTGTGTTCTTTTGGGAAAAACGTTTAAAAGAAGCACAGGGAACTATAGTCAATATTTTGTAATAGCCTATAAGGGAAAAGAATCAGAAAAAGAACATATATATATATATATATATATATATATATATATATATATATATATATATATATAGGAATCACTGTGCTATACACCTGAAACTAACATGATACTGTAAATCAACTATATTTCACTTAAAAAAATAAAGAAGGAATCCATTCTGGCTTCCATCGGGGATGCCTCCTGATCCTTACAGATTCATTTTGCCAAAGTTTACTGTTCAAAAGTTATAAACATGACTCTCATCCAAATATGTAATGAGTACATGTCAAAGGTTTTATTCAACTCATTAATGAATGAGCATAAAAGGGAAATAGAAAAGCTAGATCAAAGAGCATTTAAAGGAACAAAGTGTCTGTATAGTCACCACAAAAGGTGTTTGTAAATGAATTTGAATTTGAGATGAAAGGGATTCATCCCATAGAGAAAGTGAAGTGTAACCTTCAAAGTATCTTTTCTCCAGGTTGTAACTCTGCGTGTTAACACCTAGCTTCTCAAAGTCTGAACTCTAGTGAACTAGTAAAATAGCGAAGTCAAACACTGTCAGATTCTCCTAGTATTAAATAATCCTTAGGTGAGTTTGTTTAATGTCCAAGTCTAACTTTGAAAGTGCACCATTTAGTCTCTTGATTGCCAAGTTTTAGATAACTTTTCTTTCTAAAAAATGTCAAATATTACCTCATGAAAATTTCCCTGACCCTCTCATCATCTTATTTTTCTCTCACCTTGTCTGTGTGTCCACAGCATACCTCTATTATAGCGATAACAGCATTATGTCCATGGTTCATTGTTCCTGCTTGCTTCCCTCCCTCACCAGAAAGCAAGCTTTCTGTGCCCGGGCCTTTTTCATAGAAAATTCTCAAGATAGTTGTTGAATTAATGATGTAACTTTAAAAAGTTATTGGCTGTCTTTATAATGCAAAGACAGGAAATCAGGGATGAGAACACAGGAAAGATCAGTAAACGAGTAGCTAGAATGGGAAAACTTAAATCTCCGACAAAATCTGTTGATGTGGCAATTTGCAAGTTGTCCAGTAAATAGCTGGGAGAAATTCTCCTGTTTTATAATACAGTTACATTCAGATGTTAAAGAAAATAGAATTCACATGGAAGTACTGTCCAGTTAAATGACTTATTGAAGCCCCATCTCTTTCTTAGATCTTTGTAAACCTTTCATCTTCATGCCAAACATACTCTTGAATGAAACAAAAGGGAAGGTTTCAGGGAGAAAATGTCCTCTTTATTTCATACTTGGGGCTAAGAAATGGTGCCACTTGCACTTTCTTAAAACCCATAATCGTAACTTTTTTTTCTGCTGTTAGAATGGCCCCTCTCCTACACATAGTATATGCAAACATTGCACTTGGAAACAGGGATGTCTTTTGGCTTGCCTTGTTTCAAAGAATACTTAAACTTTCTAACCAGCCTCAAGGGTCTAAACACTTCTGTCCAATCAGGAGAAGATATTGAATACTCCTAGTAGCTCTTTGATATTTATATTTTTATCTGTCTTACTAGTGTATGTCACCCCCCACCCCCAAATAATGGTCTTTATTTGAAGCAGCTTAAATTGACTCCTGTTGATGTAACTGGACCATGGTCTTTCAAGTTAAGCTTAGCACATACTCTGATAAACACATTGAATTATGTTTTGGATGGTACTATCCAGATGCTTTTTTGCATGATTCTGGAATCAAGCTTTTCAGCTTATCTCGGGATGCCAGAGGCCGAAATGGCTCCTTGACTCTCCTTTCCCAGTCTTGGGCAGCCCAGGTGACGGACTACTCACCAGTTTAGTTCTTGAAGCACAGGCCCTTTAACTCTTCCCCATCTTGAGTCTGATGACTAGGTGGCTCTCTAGTGGAGGTCAGTTACTACAGTTTCTCAAGTGGCTTGGGGAAGGGGCCAGAAATAAGGTGACATGGCGAGATGGGGATCTTGAGGAGTGGGAGGACCCGGGCCCTGCCTGCAAGAGGCTAACACTGCTCAAGTCCAGCCAGTTGTTTTCGGATACTTACCTGGGCCTGAAGTTTCCAAAGCTATCTTTCATGGGATGCTGGAAATGCAGACTTGTATAGGCAATTGCCTAATTGTCAGCATGGCCTGTGGACTAAATGAGATTTATTGGCAGGCACCATTCACTTGGGAGCCAGTTTACCACCCAAGACTAGGCTTTGAAAACAAGGGCCTTGGGCCTCCCTGGTGGCGCAAGTGGTTGAGAGTCCGCCTGCCGATGCAGGGGATACGGGTTCGTGCCCCGGTCTGGGAGGATCCCATATGCCGCGGAGCGGCTGGGCCCGTGAGCCATGGCCGCTGAGCCTGCGCGTCCGGAGCCTGCGCGTCCGGAGCCTGTGCTCCGCAACGGGGGAGGCCACAACAGTGAGAGGCCCGCATACCGCAAAAAAAAAAAATAAATAAAAATAAAAAATAAAAAAAAAAAAAAAAACAAGGGCCTTTTTAGCTGCCTGATTAGTCTCCCTGAAAGCATCCCTGTTCTCTTATCTGTTCTCCAGTCTACAGCTAGACTGATCTCTTGAAAATGCAGCCCAAATTGCATCTTTCCTCTGTTTAAACCCTCAGTAGCTTCTTGTTAGAGTTAGAGTAAAGGGCCAAGGCTTTATCATGGTTTATGAGGCTCTTCTTGGTCTTCAGGGTTACACCTGTGTCACCACGCTTCACCTCATTCTTTCTCTCCCCTTTCTGTGACTCCTTTTGGTCCCTCTAAACCAGCACACTGGCAACTCCAGACTTTGCCAGTGCTAGCCTGTCACCAGGGATGCTTCTCCACCCTGCCACCCATGTACTTGCTCTTCATTTAGGGAACTTTTGAACCTTTCAGGGTCCAACTTATGCTGTAAGAGACCTTCATTGACCCCCTCTGCTGGGCTGATTCTATCCCCTTCAGATGCAGACAACATGCACTGTTCCTCTATGTCATAATATACTTCAAACCCTAAATTACAGTTATAATTTCCTACTGGACTGTAGTTTTCCTTAATGGACAGCATGATATTTATCTTGTTTGATGGTTTATCTTCAGTACCTGGTACAATGTCACCTATGTACATAGTACAGACCTTAATAAGTAGGCATTGATTTGGCATTGAATTAATAGTGTTTGTGGCAAGCGTGGAATATTGTGAGGATGTTCGATTTCATAAGGGAAGGAAACCGTGGATTCCCCATGGTGGCCTTTGGACTGCTGTTTTCTCTGTTATAAGTCTGTTAAAATTCCTGATTTTGAGAGAGGGGGCAGTTGCACACAGCACTTTTGCTTTTTCTAGTAATGATCTTGTTTTGCTTTCTGAAAGAGAGGTCGTTAATTGTTCTCTATTTGTCCTGAAAGACTCTCACTGATCTTTAAATTTCTTTCATGACATAATGAAGAGCTGGAAGGGCTCTCAAAAACTCTAATACTTAGTCTAATTTCATATAGCCTTAGTGGTTGAAAACTTTGGTACTCAAGGGCTCTTAACTTAACTGGAATAGAAAAACACGGTGCCTCCCGTAGGTAAACATTTTTTGAAAAGAAAAATATTAAACATTTCATTACTCTGCATTTTAAGCTGAGAACAGAGAAGAATGTAAACCGTTCAGTAACAGAATAATATAAATCTGGGTTCATAAAGGGCAGCCAATGGGGATAGATGGTAAATGGAAAGAAAGAGAGCCAGAGAGAGAGGCTGAGGAATAGATACAAGAAATTCCTGCTTTCTCCTCTTTTCTCTTTCCTCCCATGAGTGGCACAGAAGATGAAGGGCTAAAGTCCTGACAGTTTCAAATATAGTTTGCTGAGAACATTATGTGATAGAAAGGTGGGCTGAAGAGGAGATAGCCTAAATGCACGTGCTAGTTCCTTTGCATAAGTCATTGTACACGTGACTCATTTAAATCACATATCCAGCACAGTACCCACTGGCCATGTGTGACTATCAAACACTTGAAATGTATGTGACAAATCCAAACTGAGATGCACTATGAATGTAAAATACACGTAAGGTTTTTAAGACTCTGTTAAAAGAAGAAAAGGAATGTCAACTATCTCTAATAATTTTAACAGCTTTATTGAGATATAATTCACACACTGCAATTCACCTATTTCTAATACATTAAATATTGATTACATGTTGAAATGGTAATAATTTGGATAGATCAGGTTAAAATACATTATTAAAAGTAGTTTCACATTTTCTTTTTAGATTTTAATGTGGCTGCTTGAAAACTTAAAAAATATGTGTCTCACATTATAGTATTTCTGTTGGAAGGCACTGACTTAGATCATGGCTAGTGAGGATATGCCTTGTTGAAGAAAATGTAATCAAAATACCTTTTGCCCAGTTAATAGATATTCTTTTCAAAATTAGCAATGTTATGGGTCTTCTCCTCTTCTACAATTCACCAAAAATATGTTAGGAAATATTTTTCTCTCGGAGATAGTTAGAAAATGATCTTGGTGGGTTTTGATTAGCAAAAGTAGGTGAAGGAAATTGCTTTAATTTCCATTTCCCAAAGATGTTAAGCCTCACCTGGTATAAACACAGGTCAACCTGTATTCATGTCAGTTAATTTTTCCTAGGCGATCATAGCTAAGTTGTTGGATTGTCCTGTTCAAATGTTTCAAACATTGTTTGGAAGCCCTGCTGGAGTACAACTTTCTATTTGTTTTGTGAACTGACATGTTTCACACTTGCCACAAAGTCTTGTATAAATAACCTTGGAAAGGAACTGTCATAGTGAAGTGAATCAAAAATTATTATTTTTTTTTTCTGCCAAAAGCAGGACTTCAGTTCCCTTGTTGACTGTATATGGGAATCCAGGATGTGATGGCATTTTTTAATGTGGACCTTGGTTTTATATAACTCTTTTCAAACTGCATTTACATTTTCTTTTACTATCTCCATGCAGGAAAGTAATTAGAAATCAAGTCTTCAAGGAAATAAGTAAACATCACTGGCATTCTTTTTTTGCTTGTTTTTTGTTTTTTATGGTATGCGGGCCTCTCACCGTTGTGGCCTCTCCTGTTGCGGAGCACAGGCTCCGGACGCGCAGGCTCAGCGGCCATGGCTCACGGGCCCAGCCGCTCCGTGGCATGTGGGATCTTCCCGGACCGGGGCACGAACCCGTGTCCCCTGCATCGGCAGGCGGACTCTCAACCACTGCGCCACCAGGGAAGCCCCACTGGCATTCTTTAACAATCTGAACTCTCCTGAAATTCTGCTCCTTATGGGATTTAATTTTTTATTTCCTTATACTTCATAGGCTCTTGGTGTTGAATAGACTGAGGGCAGACTGGTGGGTGACCTTGGGGCTACACGTCAAACATCTATTGGGACAAGGCAGGAAATGCTAATAAGAGAACCACGTCACGTTTGCATTTTAAGTATGGGAGAAGGTCTGTGTCATCATTGGATTTCCCTGAAACATGCTGCTCTCTGAGGCTAGCCACCGCTCACTCCACCCTTCTGCCTTGGTTAGAAATGTAGCTACCAAAGTATTTCTCTACTATTTAAAAGACACAGAAATATATCAGGAACAATGTAGTAAATGACCACAGGCATTCAACTTTAGTGTCCTCTTTAGTAGGGAGTGCTGGAATCTGGGGTAGCCTGGAGTGTACATGGGGCAGCTAATAGTTCAGCTCTAAAAGATTGTGGGTGGTCTCCTGTTGCTAGACCTTTACTGTTGTTCTGGAGCATCTGGAAAATTGGACTTTTATGTAAAATAATTCAATTTTCCAATGTTGACTTAAGTGATATACAAACTCTGCAGAGGCCACACAAATGGTGTTTTTAATCTCGTTCTGATCTTGGAGAGGCAGCGGTAAGCGGTGGCGTGACGTGAGATCTTAGTTCCCAGGAGCTGGACCTGGGCAGCCTGGATAAGACCAGGAATCCTCACCGCTAGTCAGTCAGGGGCTAGAGGCTAGAAGAAGAGCTCCCCTGGCTCCTGCTCCCACTGAAAAGTGCATTTCTCAAGGAAGCAAAAACTGTAAAAACAGGTGCAAAGTTTATTATCAGAGACACAGTACAACAAATGGGAGAGCACACAGAGAAACAGTTTGTTAAGAACGAAGCAAGGCAGAGATGCACATCCGGAGCGCAGCAAAGAGGCGGTGAAATCATTTATACAGGGCAGTTCTTCTGGGTCTTTGTTTACCTTTGGCCAATTATCTGGTTTCTTTTTCTACACCTGCCCTGCCCTAGGGCCTTCTTCAATATGCGTGCATAACTTTTTTCCAAGAATGCATTCCTGCCCAGAGGCCTAGGGGGAGGCCTTGGCATCACATATTGTGGGGTGATGCCCTCTCCTTTTTGACCCCAAGGAGGCTTTCTGCACATGTGCAGTGTCTCCCTTGCCCCAAGGATGGGAAGTATGTGACCTCTTGATCCTTTACTCAAACACAGTTTAGCCCCTCTCTGTTCCTGCCATGACCGTTATCTTAAAGTGTCCTCAGGAGACAAAGCCTGGCTATACCCTGTTTCTGTTGTTATTTCTATTTCGAAGTGCAAACAGGAGGCTGGTTGTAAGTGTCCGGCCTGAAGCCCATCTTTATCTCTCCCCAGGAAATGTAAACAGGAGGCCAGTTGTAAATGCCTTGCCTGGAGCCCATCTGTCTACAGCCTCAGTTCTGGCTTTGGGCCTCCAGGTCACAACTTTTATTTTCAATGGGGAAGAAATGAACAAAACCTGACTAGTGGAAAGCAGGACAAACCAGGAAATGTCACGAGCTAGGCCTAGAACCAAAAGCACAGGGGTTTTGCTCCTGCATGATTTCTGCGACTTCTGGCCCATCAGCTTCCTGGCTGCTCTGAGCTCTGAGCTCTGTGCTCTGTGTCAACAGGCAGCTGGTGGAGCTCAGTGGCTCTCCTCCCTCTGTGTAGATTGACCTGCACTGCCTGGCCCATGACCAGGAAAGTTGAGGTGGCTGCAGCCTTCCTGCCAAGGCTCAGTTTCCCATTAACTTTAACTTGAGGAACACTTCAGCATGCAGGAAACTGGCAGCCTTGCAGAGGTGGCCACCTCCAAGATAAGGAGAAACAGAGGGGTGTGGATAATGCATTTTTGCTTCATGGGCGGGAAAGCCTTCCGAGGAGCTTTGGAAAATTCAGTTGACCTGCCAAAATGCTACCAAATGTGCCTTGACCTTTTCCACATTTACCAGGGTATTTCCTCTTTCTAGCTATTTCCATCTACTTTTAGCATCCCAAGTAAAATGGCAGATTCCAGAAGAGATCTTAAAGATATTAGGAATGCAACCCCTTTGTACTGAAAATGTGTGACGTGGGGCTGGGATAGGAGAGAGAAGTTACAAAGGACACTCTGTAAAGTTAGCCAGAGTAGAACCAAGTCTTCCTGACTAGTAGTTTATTTTCTAGGGATTTCCAAGTCTGGCTGTGCAGGAGACTACCACAAAGAGCATTAAAACCCAGCTGTGCAGCCCACCCCAGGCCTACCGAATTAGAATTCCATGGGTGAAGACGAGGCATGTGCATTTTTTCAGGCCCCTGGATTACTCCAAGACAGTTCCTCCACCAGAGGTCGTTGGCAGTCATTGACTTCTGTCTGTGACTTCACACCGGGTGGGTGTGAACTAAAAACGCTGCCTGCCATATCAGTAAACAAAGGATGTTGCAGCCATGACCCCCTACCACCCCCCCACCCCTGCTCCTTGGTGAGCCCTGAGGGAATTCAGGATGGAAACAATGCCCTCAATCAACTCATGAGCCACTGCAATCACCCCCAGCCGTGCACCCTGAGGAGAGACTTGGGATGAGGAAGCACAGGACACTGGCCCCAGAGAGCTGAGGTGCACATCAAAGGAGTGATTTCAGTGAGCCCAGGCTCTTGCATCTTCCCATATATAGAAAAGCACTAAATCCCTTAACATGAGATGCCTGGCTTTCTTTAATTAACAGTAATCTTTTGATGTTCCTGGTTCCTGATGTACCTGGTTTTTGTTGCAATAACTCCTGTGTATCCTGGCTCCCCCACTTGCCTCGTGGGAGCAGTCCCTCAGAGTTATCTGAGGTGCTGTGTCCCGGGCTGAGTAAAACCTAACTCTCAACTTCTAGGCTGTGTATTTTTTTCAGTCAACATGAGTCACAACTGAATTCTAGTGTAGACGTTCTTAGTAGGACTCTGGATATTCACAGTTCTCAGTAATATTTGATTGTAAGGCAGGATGGTTTACTTTTGCCTTCTAAGGCAAATTCAAGAAGGTAAAAATTGTTACACATTGTATAGAAATGGTTCATTGTCACAGATCCCTGATGCTTGCCAAATTTTAGTTACAGCATGCTCAAAGATTTATTGGGTTTGAGATTCTAAGTCATTATGTGAGTATCATTCCCAGGATCCCTCTCTAAAGCAAGAATAATGAAATATACCAAACGTATTGAAAAGTAGGTTTTTTATAAGATGTTGAACTTGAGCCACTGAGATCTTTAATGTCTTCTCTGGCTGAGAATGAATAGCTATCAACATAGTAATAGTAATTAAACAATAAATAAGATTTACCGCATCCCTTCTATGTGCTAGAACTGCTCTTACATGCAGTATCTCATTTAGTGGTCACATGCACTATGAGGTATGAGTGTTATTTTCAGCATTTTACAAATGAGAAGATGAAGACTTGGATTATAAAATCTGCCCTGGGAAATGTAGTTGAGAAGAAGCAAAGCCAGGCATTGAACTCCAAAGTTTGCCCCTCAGCTTTTTACACTGGTCTCGTCGGTGACTCTCCACTCAACATCCTTTAAAAAGACCTTTAGTCTCACCAGCTCAGAACCTCCATCCATCAGTATTCCCTCACCTCTAACTGGCCATGGACTCTACAAAAACTGGAAGGTAGTGTCTAGTCAGAGGAAGAACATTGTTCTGCTAAGTCTACAATCCAAAATACAAACTGCATCCTGTAGTACACAAACAAGAGGTTTCTTCATTCTGGGTGACTTCTCATCACCGTGCTTTGTTCCGTAGCTTTGTTTCACCAACATATTTATAACTTTGATCATTTGTGCTGCAACACAATAGATTTTGAAATTGGAGCTTTTTTTATTAAGGATAAGTTAAAGGTAACTATAATTAGTATAATAGGTAAGTGTTTTGACTGCATCCTTTGGTTATATCATTTATTGTTTGATAGGAAATATGGTACAAGTTTTTTGAGCGTTCAAATTTGGGGATTTTGAAATAATGTGATATCAAAATATTAACTTGGGAATTTATATTCAGATTTTGAAATAATGTGAATCACCCAAAATAATAGTCTTTAAGAAGTGCATAATATCAAAATCAGTGATCCAAAGGACCAGGAACCTATATGTTTGTTATTTCTACATCAGGATACCAGTTTAACTAGTAAACCAAAAAAAAAAAAAAAAAATCTTGCCATTATTGTGAAGGTTAACTTTGAGTTAGTTGAGCTTGATTTCATGAATGCTGCAGGTAGGCATTTCTCTTTGGGCACTTCATTGTTTATAGAACTTCTGAGGTTCCTCTCCTTTTAGCCTTAGGTTCCTATTGATGGGACCTTGTCTTAGATGTTGGTATAAAACATTACTTTGTGCATTTTTATTTATGAATATTTATATCTTTCTTTCTGGTTGTCTGCTATGCTACAGCCAGCCCTCATGTGGGGTGAGGTGAGGTGAGATATTAATAAGTGAGGCCATGATGGTTGTGCACACAGTTGTGCACTGAGCAAATGGCCAATGCACAGGGAGCCAGGTAGGGCTGAGCAAATCTAATGGGGATCATAAGCCAAGTACAATAAGCAGGGCTTTCCATATATCTTAGCATTTGCAGGGAAGTAGCCAAACTCCTTTTTAGACTTGACCTCTTTTTCTTTCTGGTTTATTCTCCTGAGAGTACAGTCATCCTCTCAAGCCCTACCATGGTCTCTGAAGAAATGGTGCCTGTTACCCATTGCTATTCCCTCTTCATTTTGACCTTGAGGACTATTTGGACCTCTAACTTATTCTCTCAACTGATGCCTCTTACCTGTTCAGAGGATAGAAAGTCTTTACGGTTTCCCCACGTTGCTATGGATCTTTGGGAGGTGATTCATATGTACATCCCAACCCTGGTGTAGGGCAGATCTAGAACACTCTGCCTCCCTAGTTCTGAGGAGAATATGGACCACAATTGTCCTGTACTCTAAAACCCTTAAAACTGAATTGGATTCTATAATCTCCACACCCAGGGCCTGGGGAGGAGGCAAGGCAGGAGTTTATTATCATGTTAACATCTAATTATCTTAATTTTTATCAAACTTCCCCCCTTCTCCTCAGCTAAGAGATTCACTTTACTATGTTTGGCTAGTGGGGTTTAGGGTGGGTACGTAGTCAGGCTTCTCTCTAAATTTTTCGTGTCATAAGGTGGATTGCAGAGACTTAACAGCCAAATATTTTAATTTGTCTTTTTTTTCTCTCAATGATCGTGATATGCTTTCTCCCATTTGGACAATGCTGGTGTCTTCTTTCCTGAATAGGGGATCATGAAGAAATACTAAGGTAATGGAAATTTAGGGAGATGATGAATAGTTAAGATATGCATATCATTCTCACCACTTGTGAATGCAGATGCAGGAGTGAGACACATGGGAGTGAATTACACTTTTCTTGAAAATCAAGTCTTGAGGGGGGTGGGAGGTGTGATGAATTGGGAGACTGGGATTGACATATATACACTAATATGTGTAAAATAGATAACTAATAAGAACCTGCTGTATAGCACAGGGAACTCCACTTCGCTGTACAGTAGAAACTAACACAACATTGTAAAACAACTGTACCCCAATTAAAAAAAAAAAAAGAAAAGAAAAAGAAAAACAAGTCTTGAGGAACCAGGTCAGGGCTGATGCCTTTATAAGTACTCATAAGTGTTCCTGGAGGAATCTATGACTTGGCAGTGACCTTGACTTCGTCTGTCTTAAAGTTCATAACAGACACTGTCATTAACCACACACAGTCCCCTCCATAGGGAGATGTGTTCAGTCCTGATCCTTGCTTACTATGTTTTTGCCATCCAGCATGCAAGGCCTGTTGGGTCTGAGGCACTATATGGTGTTAGAATAAAGGCTTTTTTTTCATTTCTGCCTTGAGGTGCTACACTCCTTTGGCTCCTTGTGTTGAAATTTATTCTTAGCACAAAGTCATGGCCAGGCATCACTCACCAAGCTTCAGAAATAAGCATGAACTGATCTCTGGGTTTGGAATCTACCCGTGCTATTATCAAAAGAAATTATTTACATTTTCTGCACGTCTGAACTCTGCCTGCCTTGGAGAATGGCAGGGTAAGAAAGCTAATACAATTTGATAAGATGGCTAAAATGAGTCTATTTACAGTCTTGCAGCTTTCAGAGCTGAGCATTTAAATATAGCCACATAGTCACCCATAAATGTAAATGTATGTGTATTTGGGCAGAGAATGGGAGCTGTGAGTCATTTTTGGACTTGAGGTTCAGTTTTCCTGTTACAATAAATATTGAAGCTTAGGTTGACTGCATTGAAAAAAAGTCTATCAATTGTTGGACTGGCTTCTTATTCTCCTTTCACTGGATATTTAATCCACAGGATGTGAATGTCTGGGGTTTTCTCCCCCTTTCTTTTCTCTCAGCCTTTTCAGCACTGTCCCCCATCCTGCCTTTGCAGCTCCCTTCATGAAATGGCACTGAACCCTGGTGTCAGCACCATTATTCTACAATAAGGGAGCCCACATTTCTGACTGTTTCCATCCTGCTCCTACCCATGCTAGAAATACCAAGAGAATGACAGACATGGAAATGCCTCCCATTTATATTCATTTGGTATTTGCTTCTAGTACTGAATGTGAGTGGGTCTTATTTCCAAGTCCATATTGAACTCAAATGTCAGTCATTTTAGAGGGGACATTTTAAGTAAGCATTACCTTTCTAGTCTTTTCAATATAAAATCTAAATCTAAACACATTGGCATATGCAAGTACATGTGCACAAAACTGTGTGCTAGGCTTTCCAAGTGGCGTAGAATAGACAGCGCAGATTCCAGCCTTCCAAGGCCTCAAACTTATTTGAAGAGGTGGACAACTGTCTTCATAAATTCATAAATAACTCAAAGATTATAATCGCTGATGAAGAAATTACCTTCCTCGATTTCCTCCTCTGGAAAACTAACATGATAATGGTTTCTATTTCTTAGAATCATTATGCCAATGAAATGAATTAAAATATTTGATCAGAGCCTAAAATAAAGTAATTGCTCAGTACATTTTATATGTGTGTATATATGTGCATGTGTGTGTACATATATATACACAGATGTATAATGCATTTGCAAAATTGTAAAATGTAATTTTTATAATTTGTATAATTGTAATGTGTGTGTGTACACATTAAAATTTTTTTTTTATTGAAGTATAGTTGATTTACAATGTTGTGTTCATTTCTTGTGTAGAGCAAAGTGATTCATATTCTATATATATATATATATATATATATATATATATATATATATATTCTTTTTCAGCTTCTTTTCCATTACAGGATATTGAATATAGTTCTTGTGCTATATAGTATGACCTTGTTGTTTATCTATCTTATACATAGTAGTTTTTATCTGCTCATTCCAACTCCTAATTTTTCCCTCCCCCCTTTCCCTTTTGGTAACCATAATTTGTTTTCTATGTCTTAGATGCATATATATATAAAATATTTATTTATTTGGTTGCACTGGGCCTTAGTTGTGGCTGGTTGGCTCCTTAGTTGCAGCACGTGGGCTCCTTAGTTGTGGCCCGTGGGTTCCTTAGTTGTGGCATGCAAACTCTTGGTTGCATATATTTTTAATTCACGAGACCTTACCAGGCTGTATACACTCTACTCAAATTGTAATGATAACCAGGACTTCAGGAGGGAAGGAGGGGAGCAGTCTTTGAGGGTGTAGGTTTGCAAGTTTCCTTGAGGTAATAGGAATTTAGTTGGGCCATTAAGAATGGTTTTCAATAAGAGGGGCAGAAAAAAGACTTGCCAATAGACATTCTAAGTGATAGTACAACATTTCTTTGTTTCATCTGCTCTGTAATCTTGGTACTCAACATTGTATGGAATAAAAAGTCTTAAGAAGAAAACTAAGATCATATTTCTTTTAGAGATACCCAGCTTAGCAAAGGAATTGTTCAGCCTATATGCTCTAAGAAAGGTAGCTGAATCCCATTGTAACACATTTTTACTTGACTTCAGGACTTTATTTTTGTGTTGCCAAAAATGCAAGTTGATGGAGCCCAGATGCTCCAATCTATAACACACTGCCTGGAAATCTGTTGATTTTTCTGGTTGACTAGCCAAGCCTACAGGTGGATGAGATTGTGAGAGTGTTCCGAACTTGGATGATATTGACAGTTGCCTTCGGGTTTTGTATACAGGTTTTAGATATCTTTCAAATATTGGTATCTAAGGATAACTGCTTCAACCTGCTTGAAAGTTGCAGATAGGCTATTTTAGGATGAAGTGCCATTATCTTTTCAGGTTTACCTACTGTTTTTTGTCTTAAGTATCCCCTGATCGTGAAAATTTAGTAACAGATATTTTTCAAAAGAAGGAGAAAAATCTTAGTTGTGTCTGAAGAGTTTTAGACCAGTGCATCTTGCACAGATTTTCTTGTAGATTTTAGGAAATAACAAAAACATTTTTTAGAGAGATGCTTGAAGTATGACAAGGCAGTATTTTTGTTCCTCCTTGACTTATTAGCTTGCTGTGAAAAATGCCTCTCTAGTCATCTGCCCTTGATAGATTCCTAATTTCTTAGATTCTAGGTTCTCATTGCTTCCTGGGTCTATTCTTTGTATTGACTTTTTGGGATTCTTAGAGGGTTCTGGGATTTAATTGGTGTTTTCTTATTACTTGCACCTCGTTTCCATTAAGATGTCAGCAAAGTGCATCACTAAGTATCGTTTAAAAATAATACTAATTGTTGCTTCATAGGGCCATAAAGTAAACCCCTTAGGAGAGATTGCAGTGCCTACAACTTCTGGGTGTATTGATGAAGCTCAGTTTGCCCACCGCCACTGTGGGGCAAAGCTGGCATACCATCTTTCAGAATGAACAAAGACCTATGCCCAAAACATCTACTGAAATAGGAAATAAAGCCTATGTGAAGTTTTGGGGAAGAATTTTGAGACAACTTTGGGCTTTCTCTGCACTTAGTGCTATCCATACATTACTCAAATCCTTTGCACTGAAAAACAAACTTAGTCACACCCTCAAAGGAGTTTGCTTCACTGCCATTGTCTGCACCTCCCAGACTGGTCAACAGTTCTCAAACCTGCACGATGAAGACCATTACACCCCACTGTGATGCAGCAATTTTAAAGTTTTTCTCTAGTAGCTTCTCTCTCTCTCTCCGATTCTCCACCCTGATTTTTTTTTTCCACTCCCTTCCCCAGTCTCCTCTGATTTCTGGTTTTGCTTCCCTCACTCTCAGGCCCCACTCTTTCCTCACCTCAGTGTTTCCATAGACGTGGCTCTAACAGAACACATGCTTCTCACCTCAACATTCATTCCCATGACCCTTGCTGTCTTGTTCCCTCTCCGCTCTCAGGACAGATTCATTGCACAGGATCTTTCCCTGACTGCTCTTCCTCAACTGACCATCCACATTTGCTCCCTGGCTACTCTTTCTTGCAGTGTTCTGTATTCTTACAATGCCCTATAATTTTCATTCCCAGCACTGATTGTAGTTTGCTATTATGTGTTTCTTTGTTTGATTACTTGTTTAACATTATTATCCTACCCTAGATTTCAAGCACTGTGAGGTCAAAACTGTGTCTGTTTTCTCCTTGTTGTATTCCCTAGTGGCTACTACAGGGCTTTATACATGGTTGGAGCTTGTAGATCGTTGTTGGATGGATGGATGGATGCATGCATGCATGGTTCATCCTGGTTGATTTCAAGGAGGAAGTATGGTGACATGTATGTCTCAAGTGCATGGGTTTGATTACCAGCTTCATTTCTTAGCTGTGTGATCTTGAGCAAGCAGGTTAAGCTTGGAAATAGAAAAAGAAAAAAAATACATGATAGAATGATTTTGAGGAACAAATGAGACCATCCAGATAAAGCATTTAACAAACTGTCTGGCACATATTAAATTATCTCATGGTAACTAAGATAAAATAAAACCATTTTGTCAGGACTATCTGATTAGAACAAGTAAATACTCTTAAGTGTTAGACTAATGGAAGGCAATATTATTAATTTAATTTTAAGTATGTCTTTTTTTTTTTTTTTTTTTTGCGGTACATGGGCCTCTCACTGCTGTGGCCTCTCCCGTTGTGGAGCACAGGCTCCGGATGCGCAGGCTCAGCGGCCATGGCTCACGGGCCCAGCCGCTCTGTGGCATGTGGGATCCTCCCGGACCGGGGCATGAACCTGTGTCCCCTGCATTGGCAGGTGGACTCTCAACCACTGTGCCACCGGTGAAGCCCCTTCAGTATGGCTTCTTTGTAATCAGATGGAGCATATTAGAATATATTAGAATACTTACTAACTCCTTGGGCAAATGTAAATTTAAGTTTCTTCCTTTCTTTTTTTTTTTTTTTTTTTTGCGGTACGTGGGCCTCTCACTGTTGTGGCCTCTCCCGTTGCGGAGCACAGGCCCCGGACGCACAGGCTCAGCAGCCATGGCTCACGGGCCCAGCCGCTCCGCGGTATGTGGGATCTTCCCAGACCGGGGCACGGACCCGTGTCCCCTGCATCGGCAGGCGGACTCTCAACCACTGCGCCACTAGGGAAGCCCAAGTTTCTTCCTTTCTTAAGTGTCACCCCTCTGAATGAATGAGTAGCTCTAACAAAAACCTGAACTTTTCCTTCTCCAAAACTGTGTTCCCTGACAAGTTCCATAAAGCCGTGCCCCCAAAAGGCTCACAACATACTTTACCTTTTAAAGTTGAAGAAAACCAATACATCTTGTATGTGTTGTTAAAAAAAAAGAGATCCATCTGATTTCATTTGTTGATCCTAATAATCTTTATAGAGAGCTTCACTGTCCCCCTTTGGCAGATTAGAAAACCAGGACTGTCCTGATTAAGTGAACTGCCAGCTCGAGATAACAGAGATTTACTGCATACCTGTTCTCTGCCAGGTTCTCGGGGACATGGAAAGGAGTCAGCCTCAGGCTGGGCTCTCAGGGAGGTTCAGCAGGAAGAAATGGACATGTGTAATCAGCAGTCAGTGGGCTGCTGACCGGGAGCCTTCCCGCCCACCCTCTGCATGTCCTGGAGGTGATGAGTGTGTTTATGGAGGAAGTGAGGCTTAGGGCATCAGCCCTTGTAAGGGGGAATCAAAACAGCTGAGGTAAAAGCGCCGAATCCTAGCCACTAGACCACCAGGGCAAGAGGGAAGAGATATGGGAACATATGTATATGTATAACTGATTCACTTTGTGATAAAGCAGAAACTAACACACCATTGTAAAGCAATTATACTCCAATAAAGATGTAAAAAAAAAAAAAAAAAAAAAAACAGCTGAGGTGAGAAACAGCTGATCTCGAGGCCTAATAAAGAACTTCCCAAACATGACAACAGTTCCTAAAACGCGGAAGCCTTCCCACTTTCTCACTGTCAAAACATTGAAATTAATTGCCCCCAGGCTCCTCCATTATCTGCAGTACAGCTGCTCCTTTGACCACCTGAAAAATGAACAGGCCTCCCGAAGGAGGTTTGTTTACAGGAAAGGGCGGAATTATAGCTGAGTACTCACTGGCTTCCTTACCACGCTCGGACTGGCTTCCTTACCACGCTCGGTCAGGCTTTCTCTTGGGCCCCAGTGCTCTGGGATCCTGGGTAAGTCGCTGGCAGTCTTCTTTTCACATTCACTCCTTTACATAACTGCACATTTTTTATACTTTGGTTCTTCCTTGGGGTAGAAACACAATCCTTTTCATTATTTGCTTCTGCAAATCACTTTAACTCACTGAACTTCATTTTGTCACCTGTACAATGGAAATGATGGCAATCTTGAAATCAACCTCCAAGGGTTGTTGATAATTAGTCAAAAATGGGATATCTGCTTTTTATTTCTTTTGATTTATATGCTGGCTGGAGCAGGACAGACTGTAAACAAGCATATTACTGTGTAAGGTGTCAGATGGTTAGAAGTGCTGTGAAGAAAAATGAAGCAGGGGCTGCAGAGGATAGAGGTGGGGTGCTATTTCAGATAGGGTGAACAGAAGGTCACCCCGAGACAGCAGAGTATCAGCATGTGAGTTCTGGAGGGAAATGTTCAAAGTGGACTGAATAGCTAAGAGCCTGTGCAAATGCCCTGTGGTGGGAATATGTTTGGTTTGTTGGAAGAATAGGAAGGAAGCCAGTGTGGCTGGAGCTGAGTGAGCATAGGGGAGTTGGTAGGTTAGTCATCAAGGGAGGCGGTGGAGGGGTGTTTCTAGACCACATAAAGCCTTATAGGCCTTGGCAAGAATTGTGGGTTTTATTCTCAGTTCAGTGGAGAGCCATGGAGGGTTTGGGGCCGTGTAATGACATGATCTGATTGTCACTTGGAAAGAATCACTCTGCCTGCTGCGAGGGCTCTGTGTTGTGAGGGGGCAGAATGGAATCAGGGAGAGCAGTTTACGTGTGTGATGGGGGTGCTGTTGCTGAGATAGTAAACTCTGTAGTCTGATGGGAATGGGGAATTTCCAAGGGCCTCAGCTGAAGAGGGGTGCAAGTATAGGCTGGTAAGCTCCCTACAGGTGGATGACCAGGGGCTTTGCAGCCAGGCCCTGGTGAATCAGCACAAGCAAGGGCTGAAGGGAGATAGAGTCACAGAGCAGGAACCTCTGGACCTAGAGCCTGTTAGCGAACCGTCCATGCATGACACCATTAGAGTCACTGAGGGTCCTGCAAGACCCTGAGAGGCAGTACCCTCTCTGCCATGATGACAAGTAAGAGTTCTTTTGGAGTCAGTCCGCAGGTATGGAAGATCTCTGAAATATGGGATAATGGTTCAAGAAAACTAAGTTTCAAGCCAGAAGAAAGATGTATTTCTCTCATAACACCAAGATTTTATACCATTCTTGGGGAGGAGGACTGGAAACAGGATGACATCAATGATAAAAAATGCAGAGTTGAATTTTCTTTTGCCCACCTGAGTTGTAGTGGGTAAATTTTGACCCTCATGTATTCGACAGAGTGTCTGGGCATAGTAAGTGTTCAGTAAATGTTCTTACTTTGGTTCCTGCAGCAGTAAGGCAAGAATGGAATAGCAGGGGGATGACAGCACTTGCCAGGGAGCCAGTACTTTTGTGACATCAGAACTTCCTGAATTAGGTCTTCTCAGTGTCCTCTTCCTCCAACTTCTGCCAATCAGGCAGTGGCAGAAGTCCTATTTATAGTCCTTCTTGCTCCTCTGTAGCTGTGATGCAGTGCCAGGTAAAACGAATTAGGAGGAGGAGCAGTGAAATATCAGTCACGTCGGGAAAGTCATTTGTTAACATGGGCAGAGACCATCACCCTGTTACCCTCCTAGCCTGGCTGCGCCCCAGACTGTAATCATGTTCCATCTCCCCATAAATCCCCATGTGGCTTTTGCATGACAAGAAATTGCTGCTTTTCCATAGTTCTCCACAAGTGCTTTCTCTTTGCAGTGCTTGGAATTAGTACTTGGAAGAAAATGGGCATTTATAAAATGTTGCCAGACATCTTCCATTAGATACACTGTTAGTTCATTTCCAAGCTGGGGAATAACCTTCTGTTTCCTCGGTGAATGAGTGACCTGTTTTAGGATCTGTCTGATTTCTGTGGGCAGGATTATTTTCTTAATTTAAAGGGTATGTCTGTGGCTTGGGCATTAGAAACAGAAATATGTAATTCCCAAAGGAGGAAAATAGGATACCAAAGCATGTTAATCAGAGGTACCCATGTCTGCTGTTTTCTCTTGGTTTTTCAAGAACTTAATTTATAAATGAAAGATAGAGCATCTGTGCTGTGCTAGGTGGGTCCTCAAAGATCTAATGGCATTTCAGTTTTAATCGCTGGTGGGTTGGTTAACGCAACCCTATAGCACTTACTGTAATGGATGAAGTGAATTCATCCACAGTGTTCTCTGCTTACCTGTAAGCACCTTGGTTTTAAACAATAGATCTAAACAGGTACTTTCTTTTTTTTACAGTGTTTTTTAAAATTTTTATTAAAGTATAGTTGATTTACTCTGCTGTGTTAGTTTCTGCTGTACAGCAAAGTGAATCATTTATACATATACATATATCTACTCTTTTTTAGGTTCTTTTCCCATATAGGTCATTACAAAGTATTCAGTAGAGTTCCCTGTGCTATATAGTAGGTCCTTGTTAGTTACCTATTTTATATATAGTAGCGTGTATATGTCAATCCCAATCTCCCAATTTATGTCCTCCCTTTCCCCCTGGTAACCTAAGTTTGTTTTTTACATCTGTGACTCTATTTCTGTTTTGTAAATAAGTTCATTTGTACCACTTTTTTAGATTCCACATATAAGCGATATCATATGATGTTTGTCTTTCTGTGTCTGACTTACTTCACTCAGTATGACAATCTCTAGGTCCATTCATGTTGCTGCAAATTGCATTATTTCGTTCTTTTTTATGGTTGAGTAGTATTCCATTGTATATATGTACCACATCTTCTTTATCCATTCCTCTGTCGATGAACATTTAGGTTGCTTCCATGTCTCGGCTACCGTAAATAGTGCTGCAGTGAACAGTGGAGTGCATGTATCTTTTTAAATAATGATTTTCTCCAGATACATGCCCAGGAGTGGGATTGATGGATCATATGGTAGCTCTATTTTTAGTTTTTTAAGGAACCTCCATACTGTTCTCCATAGTGGCTGTACCAATTTACATTCCCACCAGCAGTGTAGGAGGGTTCCTTTTTCTCCATGCCCTCTCCAGCATTTATTGTTTGTAGACTTTTTGATGATGACCATTCTGACCAGTGTGAGGTGATACTTCATTATGGTTTTGATTTGCATTTCTCTAATCATTAGTGATGTTGAGCATCTTTTTATGTGCCTCTTGGCCATCTGTATGTCTTCTTTAGAGAAATGTCTATTTCGATCTTCTGCCCATTTTTTGATTAGGTTGTTTGGTTTTTTGATATTGAGATGCATGAGCTGTTTGTATATTCTGGAGATTAACCCCTTGTTGGTTGGTTCGTTTGCAAATAATTTCTCCCATTCTATGAGTTGTCTTTTCATTTTGCTTATGGTTTCCTTTGCTGTGAAAAAGCTTTTGAGTTTAATTAGGTCCCATTTGTTTATTTTTGTTTTTATTTTCATTACTTTAGGAGGTGGGTCAAAAAAGATCTTGCTGTGATTTATGTCAGAGAGTGTTCTGCCTATGTTTTCCTCTAAGAGTTTTATAGTATCTGGCCTTAACATTTAGATCTTTAATCCATTTTGAGTTTATTTTTGTGTATGGTGTTAGGGAGTGTTCTAATTTCATTCTTTTACATGTAGCTGCCCTGTTTCCCCAGCACCACTTATTGAAGAGGCTGTCTTTTCTACATTGTATATTCCTGCCTCCTTTGTCATAGCTTAATTGACCATAAGTTTGTGGGTTTATTTCTGGGCTCTCTATTCTCTTCCATTAATCTATGTGTCTGTTTTTGTGCCAGTATCATGCTGTTTTGATTACTATAGCTTTGTAGTATAGTCTGAAGCCAGGGAGCTTCATTCCTCCAGCTCCATTTTTCTTTCTCAAGATTGCTTTGGCTATTTAGGGTGTTTTGTGTTTCCATACAACCTGTAAATTTTTTTGTTCTAAGTCTGTGAAAAATACTATTGGTAATTTGATAAGGATTGCAACAGGTACTTTGTTTTTTTTGTTTTTTTGCTTTTTTGTGGTACATGGGCCTCTCACTGTTGCGGCCTCTCCCGTTGCAGAGCACAGGCTCTGACGTGCAGGCTCAGCGGCCATGGCTCACGGGCCTAGCCACTCCCTGGCATGTGGGATCTTCCCGGACCAGGGCATGAACCCATGTCCCCTGCATCAGCAGGTGGACTCTCAACCACTGAGCCACCAGGGAAGCCCCCCAGGTACTTTCTTAATATGATTCAGATAAAGTCTAATTTAAGGCCTTGGTTATACTAAATGCAGTGTGGTATCCTGGATTGAATCCTGGAACAGAAGGAGGACAATGAAAGACAAATTGGGGAAATCCAAATAAATTCTATACTTAATGGAAACATTTTAATTAAAAAAGTATTGTACCAGTGTTAATTTCTTAGGCTTGTTGACTGTAACATGGTTATATAAGATGTGAACATTAGGACAGGCTGGGTGACAGATACACAGTAGCCCACTGTAATATCTCTGCAATGCTATTGTAAATCTAAAATTATTTTTAAATAAAAAGTTAAATTAAAAATGAGTATAGTATAGTGGGAGATGGTTTGGGGAATCCTTGTTGTGCCTTTCAAATCTAGTTCTAGAGGCAGTGTCCCAGTGTACATACAATGCAATGAGAAGCAACTGTGGGACAATAGTGATGATGATGAAGTTATTAAACCCAAGCTACAAGCAGTCAGTAACCTGTGTGGTGGGTACAATTTGACCTGCACTGTATAGGTGAGGAAACTCAGGCTTAGACAGGGAAAATAACTCCTCCTAAATCAATAGTTGGTGATACTAGATTCAGAATTGTAGCCCTTGCTCGTTGATACACACATATGCTCTCAACCAAGGAGTTGGAGGCATTCTTTTCAATTGTGGTCTTACCATTTATTAACTGTGATCCTGGGACTTCCCTAGTGGCGCAGTGGTTAAGAATCCGCCTGCCAATGCAGGGAACACAGGTTCGAGATCTGGTCCTGGAAGATTCCCCATACCGTGGAGCAACTAAGCCCGTGTGCCACAACTACTGAACCCACGTGCCATGACTACTGAAGCCCATGTGCCTAGAGCCTATGCTCCGCAACAAGAGAAGCCGCTGCAATGAGAAGCCTGAGCACCGCAATGAAGAGTGCCCCCACTCGCCACAGCTAGAGAAAACCTGCATGCAGCAACAAAGACCCAATGCAGCCAAAAATAGATAAATTAAAAATAATATAAATTAAAAACAAAACCAAAACCAAAAACCAAAACACTGTGATCCTGGCCAATTCCTCAAGTCCTCTGGTTCTCTGATTCCTCATTCATAAAACAAGGAGATTGGGTTTGATAACCCTAAGGCTCCTTTCATATCCAAAACCTCTGACTTGGTAACCTACACATGAAGTTTGTTTTAATTGAAACCTTACCATTCAACTTTTCTATCCAGTGGAATCCTTTCAAGGCTTACAGAAAATTAACTTTTGGTCTGCAGGAGGTTTATGTGACATTTGAGTTGTCGTCCACATTCCTTTCTTTCTTTGAATAATTCTCCTTATTTCTGGCTAAACATTTTCCAATCCCAGGAAGTATGAACACCTGTAAGAGAAATTTTATCATAAATAATAGTGTTTTTAACGTAGATTTGTATACGTTTATTTTATCTTCATACATATTATTGGCAGTACAGGAATGAAGAGAAATTTACAGTGATAATCTGTTCTGAAATTTGTTTCATATCATAGGTTGGTTTGTAAGAGTAAAATCAAATACCAAATATTGTATGACTAATCAAAAAAAACTTTCTAATTCATGGATTAATATAAATTTGATACTGTTTATTTGATTTTAAAGATTAATAACCCATTAGCTATTTTTAAAACTTCTGACACAGGCAAATCGATATTAAGCAAAATAAATTAGTAATAAAAATTGAAATTTCTGAATATTGGAAGAAATTTAGCCAGTGTGAATAGGTTTTTAAAATTTCAATACGGCTTGATTATAACTCACTTTATGGTATATAACCAAAATAAGAGGACAAAAAAGAATCATGTGCACTTGCTAAAAAAACATTTCCTGGTATGCAGTATAAAATTATTTTAAAATGGTTTTTACTAACCTTTGCAAGATCTTGATGATAGCTATAGTGCTTCAATGCATTGGTGCATGCACAAATACACAAATATCCAAATTAATGTCATTTCTATTCTTGACAAAAATAAACAAGTTATTCAACTGAAAGGAATAAAATCAAAAGGGAAAATAATTGTCATTTTGCTAAATGCTGTTATATTCAGGAAAAAGAGGGTAGATAAACTCAGTAAGTACATAAGCATTTGCATTTGTTTCAATACACAAGATTAAATTGATGTCTTTATACATTATTGCTTTCATGCATAGAATCATTTTTGATTACTCCCATTCCAATGCCCTTTTAACTACTATTGATGCAGAAAAATCTTAGTGAAATCCTAAAATTTCCCAAACCATATTAAATATCTAAATTTATTTCCTTTCCTTTAAAATAATGAAGTAATGACTTCTTTTATAGTTAACTTGACCTTTAATCATTATCCCTTTGATAGTAAATTTTATGAAAACACTGTGTCTATACTTTTTAATGACGATCAATCATATGGAAAATTAAGTTCTTTGTGTTGCACCTGCAATTACTAGTTTTATGACTTGACAAAGTCAGGAAAGCTTGTTGAGTCCCAGTTTTCTTATACATACAAGGAGCCTACTTATTCTTGCTGGGTTTACATCAGGGGCTTAAGGGATTTGAATGCTCATTGTAAAGTATACACAGCTATATTCTGGGCAGTTAAAATAGTTCAGTCATTCAGTATTTATTGAGTGCTTACTATGTGCTAAGCACTAAGCTCATGATGCCTCAGTGAGCAAGGCAGAAAAAAAATCTGTACTCAAGGGGTTGAAATTTTAATTGGAAAAAACAACCAATGAAAAAATTAAGTAAGATACTTTCAAGTAGAGTAAGAATCAAGAAATATATTGAAGAGGTAATGAGTTGGCAGAGGGGAGAGGGCTACTTTAGATAAATGATTGCAGAAAGACTCTTTGAGAAGGTGAACTTTGAGTTAAGAGCTGGCAGTAAGGTAATCTAAGGAAAGAACATTGCATTTGAGGCCATGCTATTTAGCTCTGGCAAAGTTAACTCAATTTTAAAAGCATGCAAGCACTTTTTCTGTGTGTTGCTCTCTGTTCTATAACCCTCTATGCTTTTTTTCCTTACTTCTAAAAGGGAGATGTCATTCCATCTGGTAGTGGGATAATGATTGCCTGCATGAAATGTATTAAAAATGGTACATGCACTAAAAAAATGGTGCAGATGAACTGGTTTGCAAGGCAGAAATAGAGACACAGATATAGAGAATGAACGTATGGACACCAAGGGGGGAAGGTGGGGTGAGAAGATTTGGGAGATTGGGATTGACATATATACACTAATATGTATAAAATAGATAACTAATGAGAATCTGCTGTGTAGCACAGGGAACTCCACTTCACTGTACAGTAGAAACTAACACAACATTGTAAAACAACTATATCCCAGTTTAAAAAAAAAATGGTAAGCACAATGCCTGATGTAAACATACTAGTTACTAAATAAATGGTGGGGGTGACTCATTACTAATAACACTAGTGTAATTATTAGGAAGCTGTACAAAGAATTGAGGACATGGTTTCTGCCCATATCTGTGTATAAAAGTTAACTGGCAGCCTACCTAATTTTGGATTAATGAGTACCGAAATATTTTAAAATTTTGAGGTATTACAGGAATCCATAGAAGGGAAAAAGGAACATGCAGGGATGGGGAGAAAAGCAACAATGCTGATGATACTATCTGAGAAGTATTGAGCTCATATTCTGTGCCAGGCTTAGTGCTCAGCTTTTCACATGGTTTATCTCATTGAATACTTAGAATAAACCCATGGTTGGATACTTCTCATACCCCTCTATCACAAATGAAGACTCAAAGCTCAGACAAGTCCGGTAATTTGCCCACCAGCCCACTGTAGGGCATGAGGGAAGCCAACTTTGCAATGCAGGTATTCTGGCTCCAGAACTCTAGCTTACCTCTTACCTCTTTGCTGTATTGCTTCTGCACAAGTATCCTGGAGGAGATTAAGATTTGACACAGGCTATGAGAATATGTAAGAATTGAGCTGTTGTTAAAAAAAAAAAAATCAGATGGAGAGGAAGGACATTTCATGTGAATGGAGGGATGGATAAAGGTAGGTGACAGGGCTGGGCATAGCAGAGGAATTAGAGGGATTCTGGGATGGCAGCATTAGAGATCAATCTGAACAGAACAAACAGATAATATGAAGCAATAATGAAAACATGATTATCAAACCTCATCACTCAGTATGTCATATTCTGCCTAGACTCCTCTAGTAATATGGCTTTTACACTTGCCACTAAATATTCAATCCATTCTATTATCCCAGAGAAATGGATTGTCCAATGATAGCATTCTGAAAATATTGATGTCTTACCAAAAAATAATACTACAGTGGCTTCCTACTACCTACCTCATCAAATTAAAGGCTTTGTTCCTGTGATTGGACATGCTTTTTTGATCCACCCATATTTTTCAGTATTGGTTTTGTCAGGCAAGAAGCTAGTGATAATTCAGGCCTGAGACAAACTGAAAGATTTAATTCAAAGTCTGAAATTCTGTAATTTATAGGCTGTTGTTAGTTTTAGAGGGCTGCACGACATAGGGTTTTGGTACATAAGGTAGGGGGAATGGGAAAAGCAAGATCTCAACAGTGTTTTGAAGGACTCCCCAAGGGAACTTGACAAGTGCATATGTGAGTGGCAGGAAGATGTCAAAAACTTCACGGCTTCTCATCTGAAGTTCCAGAAGGACATTGATAATGGTCGTGGTTGTAAGAACAGAATAGGTTTCATGGGGAAGGAATGTAGACAGAGAATAAGTTACAGCTGATAATTGACTCTTAGGAAATGCCTATTGTTAGGGGTTTGAGAGTAAGAGTTGAAAAGATCAAAAAGTGATTAGGTGAGCAAGAACAGTAAACCTACTGGGTGGGAGAAGTGAGTCCAGGGAAGATTTGGTAATGAGAAGGTGATGTACGAAATGAAGCAACAGTATAAAAGTGGTTAAAGAGACGCTAATACATTTCAGTGATACCAACATAATTGTTGGTCTAGAGTAGATTTGATGGGTGAGTAGGGGGAAGACATTATCCAGGAACCAAGAATATTTAAGGTGAATTGTATTTAGGTTTAATTACTAAGTATTTATTAACTATATCATCCTAAATTTTCCTAATATATAGCCACTCTTTTAAGCGTTTACTATGCATGCCAGTTATGAATGTACAGAAAAACAGTAGTAAAAAATTGACTGAAGAAGAGAAAAAATTTATAAATGCATCTAGCTCTTAGTTTTTTTTTCTTTTATTGAAGTGTAGTAGTTGATTTACAATGTTGTGTTAGTTTCAGCTGTAGAGCAAAGAGATTCAAATATATATATATTATGCATATATATGTTTGTATATATGATATGTATATTGACTGATAATTGACTTTTTCAGATTTGTTTCCATTATAGGTTATTGCAAGATATTGAATACAGTTCCCTATGCTGGCTCTTATTTTTTGAGAGCATTCTATTCAGAAAAAATATTTTGTGTATGTTAATATCACCAACTACACTAGTTTTTTACTACCAATATAGTCCCATTTCTGTTCTTCACACAAAGCCAGTTTTCATCAATCATATCCCTGTCCTCCTGCAAAGAATATTATCCAAAGATATAATAATTAACATAGGAAAGTGTATTACTCTAAGAGACTGTGACTCAGTGGAAATTAAAAAGTAACAAGGAGTTTCTGGTTTTAATTTATCTTTTGAAAAAATAAATACGGAGTCAGTAACAACTTGTGCATAAAAGAAAAATGGAAATTATGCTCCAAATAAATTCACTTGGAAGTCATGGGCTCAGAAAGATAAGCTGTTATTTAGACTTCCTACGAAGGTCAATTAATATAATTTTGATGGTACCAATCAATGAGGAAAGTAAATTAGGTTATATGTTAAGGATACAAACTGGCTGTGCTCTCACTTTGAAAAGGAAAGATTTGTGTTCATTTCAGCTGGACACATCCTTACCTAAATAAGCACTCATGGCGGCTCTTTTCCATGGACCATTTGTCTTATTTTTTTTTAAAGTAAAAGAAGTTACTTACTGGCATAGTATCAATGTAAATAGAGTTACTGTTGGGTGCCAAGTGAACCACTTTCAGGAAGTGATTCGAAAAGTCCCAGTCTTTTTGATTTCTCTTGATTTTAGCTTAGTGTGGTGGAGTAGGGATTTCACTTAAGAACCTTTCATTGGGTGGTGGCGGCGAGTTCGGCGCTTAGTGGCAGCATGACTGAATCTACTGGATTCACGGACTTGGGATGTCATTGTGCATTCTCCTATTTTATCAACTCCAGCCAGGCAAAACTGTCTAGCTTTTATATTTTAATATGCTGGTTTCAGTTCTATTGAAAAAGGACATCGAATTATTTACTTATAGGCTCTGTTCAAATAGCAATATACTATAGATATGAAGAATGGGAAGAAAAATAGGAACATCTCCAAGGACAATCTTATGCCATTTTTTTTATGTGCCAAGATATAAAGAATCTTTGGGAAGTAAAAAAGCAGTTTCTTTCTGTCCCATAGCAAGGTGTGTTCCATTTTTGAAATCCTAATTTCAATCTAGTTCTAGTGTTTTAGTTGTTTGTGATTTTTTTATTTTTTAAAGAAATGATGTGTGTTATTTTTGTTAACTCTGGTTGGGTGGGGGTGGTGGATAGCTCCACATGTTGATCCTTCAAGACTCAGGAATACCTTACCTGCCATAAAAGTCATGATTATTCTGACTGATTTCACAAACCTTTAAAAATCTGAGGGCTTTCTTTATTCTGTATTGTAGGCTGCAGAAGATTCTAGCAATATGTGTTACTGCTAGATACGTGGAAAAATGTTGATTGTGGGGTTTTTTTCAGTCTAAATATGTCTCTCTTCAAAACATATTATTTCTCCTTCAATTCCCTTTTCTCTTTATTTACCTTCAGCTTGAGATAATTACAAGGTGACATATTGTCAAGGATGAGGCTTAAAAGAAGATACTGGGACCTCTAGTTTCTTCCTCTAAACAATGATATATGCTACAAACAGATGTTTGAATGTCAGCTCTAAAACAAAAATGGATGAGTTCTAGAAAATCTTTTTTAAATTGTGGAAATATTTAAAACAAAATATACCTTGATTGTTTGGAAAGTGGCTTTTGGGTCTATCTTATTGAACTAGAAAAATTGCAGATGTAAGCTTCAGAAAACACGGAAAGAGAAAGAGAGTTGCTATTTAATCATTAAGTTCTCCCGAGGGCATTTGTACACCAGTTATCCAGGGAGTTTGTTGAATCAACTTTATTAAGGTATAATTTATATACAATTCACTGCTTCCATTTTAAGTGTACAGTTCAGTTTTGACAGATGTATACATGTATGAAATTACCACTATCACCATTAACATAGAGAACATTCCTGTCACGTCCAAAACATTCCTCAAGGCCTTTTGCAGTCCATCCCCCTCCCCCAAACTCTCTCCCAATTGCAGGCACCCAGTGATCTGCTTTTCCTCCATGTAGATTAGTTTGGCTGGGTAGTCTTTTATTTGTTCAATGCAGGACGTTGACTAATTTGACAAGACGCAGAGAAAAGGAATGGCATTAAGGGTGGGGAGGGCTTTAGCGTATAGTAACTGAAGAGAATGCTATTTTGATAATGCTTCAAGGGCATCAAATCGGTTAGAGGAGATTTATAAGGAAATCGCTTGACCTGTTGTATTATAATGTCAATTAATCACTACCATGTCAAAAGCTTCGTTCTTTGAGTGCACTTTCAAAGCAGGAGTAGATGAATATGAAAGCAGTCACAGCAAATCCTTTTATAAATTAGAGAGTTAAGGCTCTGTACATATACATCTCAGGTTAATTTTCTTTGATTTGCTGTATACATACTACAGATGCTGTAAGTGAATTTCTTAATGTAATTTTATTTATATAGGTAAATGATAAATGTTACTCATCCAAGCCTTAGTTTTCCTCTTCTACAGAATGCTGGGGACAGCTAATATGTGCAAAATACTTAGCAAATGGCAAGCCATATACGTGTTTCACAAACGGTAATCATTATGACAGTTTGGTGGTATTAGCAGAGATCAGAGCCCACACATAATTGAACTTATTAGCAATTGTCACTATCCATATGCTGTTTGAGTTTCTAGCAGTGTCTAAAATTTCACACTACTAATATTTCCCCAAAGGGTCCAATGCTGAGTCACTTTGTTCAGAAATGAATACTTTAATCAGGGCCAAAGCTCCATCTTAGGCTAATAAAAACAATCAGAATCAAAATAGAAAAAATGTCTGTTGACATATGAATGACAATATTATTTCCTGCTGTCATCATCACTTTTGGTGCTATTTTTCGCACATGTAGAAGCATATGTACTATAGACATTTTGTGTGGTTTATAAAATGTTAACTACTAATGTTTTAATATGCCCTTTTACACTTTAAATATGCATGTATATACATATATATTTTTTAACAAAATGGATTTTTCTCCATTTGTGCAGTATTTTTTTAAACCTAATGTACTGATATAGTATTTGGCAATTAATATAGTTACATTTATCCATTCCTCTATTGCTAGGTATTTGGATTACTTCCTTTTTTTTTAACTCTTAAAAAACAGTGCTTCAGTAAATCTTATCGTACATACATAGTTGCATACTTATTGGATCTGGTACCTAAAAATATCACTTCTAAGAAAATATCTTAGGGTCAAATGATGTGCATATGATAAGGCTTTTAATGAATATTCATGAACTGCCCTCCATAAAGATTGTGCAGTTTATTTTCTCCTCTCCACCCCAGTGGATGTGTATTAGTAAGTTACTGATTTTCCAGCTTTTACATTTGATGCTTCAGTTGCTATATGCAAGCATATAAAGAAACGCAAGATGGAATACTCTTTTTGAGAGAAATAGTAAAGGACATACCCAGAATATTTGGGTTGGAAGTGAAGCAACTTCCTTGCCATATGATCTTTAAAGAGTCAATTAACAAATGGTCCTTAGTTTTCACCTCTATGAATACATTCTAGCTCCTCCCCCAAAATGTATTTTCTAGTGATGGATAAAAACTCTTAAACTACAAAGACAGTTTCCTTACTATTATTAAAAATAGGTACAAAAAATATAACCAAACTACAGCAAATATAATACTTAATGGTGAATTACTGAAAGCTTTTATGCTAAGATAGGGAATGAGATAAGCATGCTAGCTATCACTGTTACATTTAAACATTGTGCTGTTGGTCCTAGCCAGAGCAATAAAACAGTACTACAAAAAAGAAAACATAAGGACTAGAAAGAAAAATAAAAGAACTTGTCACTATTCATAGCATGATTGTGGGTATGAAAAATCAAAACAGAATCCATAGACAAACTCTTATAATTAATAAGTAATTTTAGTGAGATTACTAGGTAGGTGATCAATATACACTCTAGCAACAAACATTTAGAAAATTAATTTAAAAAAATACGACTATGATAATACCAGAAAAAAAAATCCACTAATTAGGAATACAACTAAGGAAAGAGATACAGTAAGTCCCCTACACACGAATGAGTTCTGTTCTGAGAGCTCATTCATAAGTCCGCTTTGTTCGTAAGTCCAACAAAGTTAGCCTAGGTACCCAACTAACACAATTGGCTATATACCACTGCTTTTACACTGGCTTGCAGACATCCTGGGCTTGAAATAAAGATACTGTAGTACTGTACTCTATACAGTACTGTGCAGTAAAGTACACAAAAGCACAGCCACTTGTAGAGTATGCACGCATGTGACAATGTACACCAGACCCGTGAACTAACTTATGTGATTGGACATGCGAACACAGGTTCGCATCTTTGAAAGTCCGCAACTTGAAGGTTCGTGTGTAGGGGAGTGACTCTTTAAAGATCATATGGCAAGGAAGTGACTCTTTAAAGATCATATGGCAAGGAAGTTGCTTCACTTCCAACCCAAATATTCTGGGTATGTCCTTTACTATTTCTCTCAAAAAGAGTATTCCCTCTTGTGTTTCTTTATATGCTTGCATATAGCAACTGAAGCATCAACTGTACATGCTCTCACTGCTAAAAAGTATAAAATATCACTGGGAAAAATTAAGGAAGACCTAAATAATTAGAAGAGTATACCATGTTCATGGACTGGAAAACTTGATGTTGTAAAGATATTAATTCTCCTCAAATTGACCCATTGTTTTGTCAAAAAACAAAACAAAACAAAAAATCCAAATTTGGGTAAAGAGATATTTTATTCAAAGCAATCATTAAAATAAGGAGAGTAAAACTATTGCAGTAAGGAAAGGGGTACTGTTGCAATCAAGAAATCGCCTTGACAGTAATATCTGCATGCATCTCAAAAGTCAGGCCGAAAAAAAGCTTTTCTTTTACAGTGAGGAGTAAGCAAGACTAGAAAGGACCAGGTGTGGGGGAGCGGGGCAGGCAGGTAAGGTGAGCAAAGTAGCATGGTCAGATAGATGTTCAGAAGGTTTTTTTGTGTAAACAGTTGATTCTTGGGAAGGTGACCTTTGTTCTACGTTCAAATGCTTGCTTAACCTAGGGGCAGGTCAAAGTTCAGGAGTCCACGGGGAGGAGAGAAGCTTGACTAAAGTTTAGTTCAGTCAAGTTAGCAGGCAGGCATTTTGTCTAGATTAGTCAGTAAGTACAAAGGGATCAGCTAATCATTTCTGAGGCAAAGAATGGGAATTTGGAGGATCTGTGTCTGGATTTGTCATACATAAACAAGGTGGGCATTTGTGAATCTTCTCTCAGTCATGTAATAGAGGGTAGTTCTTAGCAGGAAGCTCTTTCCTGGAACACAAAAGGTTGGGGGAGATTTCTTGATCTTTCCTGTTTTCCAGGAGCCCATGGCTCAAGTAAAGTTCAGTATTGTCAGTTCAGTGCAATCACAATCAAAATCCCATCTTTTGTGGAAAATTGACAAACTGATTGTAAAATTTATATGGAAATGCAAAGAACCAAAAACAGACAAGACATTCATGAGCAACCATAAATCTGAAGACTTAAAATTACAAGATATTAAGACCTATTATAAAGCTATAGTAACTAAGACAGTAGAATACTGGCACGAGTAGAACAAATAGGTAAAGAGAGCAAGCTAGAGAATCGAGAAACAAAACCTTTCATATATGGTCACCTAATTAATGACTGTAACCGACTGATTAAATTAATGGTCCTGATTCTTCATCCCTTCCTGTATCTGTACTTATCTGCAATGTGACTTTGTAGTTTCTCCCACCAAAGGATCAGAATCTCAGAGTCTGTTTCCTTGTCCCTTGATTCTGAGTTTGGCCATGTGCCCTTTCCTTGGCCAGTGAGATGTTAGCAAATGTGACATATGAAGAAGCTAGAAAAAAAAACGTTTGCACATTTCTGCTTCTGCCTTTTTCTCTTGGCCATCATGACGAGGGCTCATCCAGGCTAGCATATTGGAGGGAGCCACGTGGTGCAGAGCCATGTTACTACAGTTGTCCCAGCTGAGGTCATCATCCTAGAGATGGAACACGGGAGTGTCTGGAAAGAGCCAGGTTTCAAAGAAAGGCAAATATTTAAAGAATAAAAGAGGCAGTTAACTCCAGGAAAAATGAAAAGCTGAAACAGAAGGAAATTGAAATAGTACTTGTCTTAGCTTAGTAATGAACCGTGTTTACATAGTCATGATAATAATTTTAAAAAACACATATGGATTTAATTAAAACTGTGATGAAACTAATACCAAGTGAAAGAAGTAGGGCAAGTCATTGGGGGTGGAGGTGGTGGAGAGGCTGCTGATATAAGAGTTAAATGATCATCTTTCTTAGTAGCTAATCAGTGGATAATAGCTAAATAAGGAAAATCAATAGCTTTGTAATATATAATTACATTAATTGGAAACGTGAAGGCTAATACTAGAATGAACAGCTAAAGGGGTTGAAAATGTTGTTTCTGGGATGTGGGAGGCTGGGAAAGGAAGTTGAGGGGACAGATGTTTTTCATTTTCAGTCATCTTATTAGTTGATTCTTAAATGATGTACTAATAGTACTTTAAAAACTATTTTTTTAAATACTTTGAATTAGAAGCTATCACAGTCTACCCTTCCTTTAACCCCTGATATTGTGACGCAGTCTCACATTTTCATTGATTTCCCTTTTTCTTCCCTGTCTAAAATTCATGAGATTTCCATACCAAAACTGTAGAGTCCCTTACTAATGAGGCCTTACTCGATTCAGTACAAGTAAAAAGCATAAAGCTGGTTCTGAAGACAATGCTGTCCCCACCACTTGAGTCCCTTCACCCCTGCTAGTTCGCTACAGCCAGTAATTCATTATGTCTGTAAGGCAAAGACAAGACCACCAGCATAAGGACACAGCTGATGTGAGGACCGCCAGCCCCTAGTGAAACCAGTTATGTCAGAAAACACCTAAGTGACCCAGAGCTGCCCCAAGGCTGAGATTGTGTCCTGCCTCTTATTTCTTTGGAAGGGTTGATCATAAAAACAATAAATTCACAAAGTTGACTGGATTTGAGATGAATACTGTAATATTCAATATTCTTACGTCCTATTATAAACCTTCAGACAACATTCAAGGAGTGATTATACCCCATGGATACTCACTTTTCACATATCTTTCCTTTTAAATGTCTCTCTGAATTTTATTATATGTAAAATAATTGAAATCTAAGTTTGTTGCTTTAAAATGCTCCCATGGTGGTAGTGGTCAGACATTAAATGACTTGCTTTATTATTTCCTTTCTTTCATTTTTTTTTCTATCCTCAGTCTTCAACTATGTATTCCCGTTTTAAAAAAATGTATGCATTGATATCCTTTTTTGCCCTTGATCAAAAATGAAGGCCTGCAGTTGTCTGATATGTACAAATTTACTTGAAGTTAAGGATAATCCAGCATCTAACTTTCCCCCAAGGAAAACTTGCTGGAAACAGTGTGATTCATTTTTAACAAATTTCACAAAGGCCCTCTCTGGTGGGACCTCAACAAATGTCACCTATTTTGTGAGTCTTTTAAGAACTCAGTGGACTGTGATTTTTATGAACTAAGATAAAATAGCCATATCTGCCGCATGCTATCTTTCCTGTGTCCATGACTCCTGTGTTCAGAACTCACTCAGGACTTGGGGATGTTTTTGATCTGTACCAAACATCTGTGATTAGACAGGGAATAACGAGCTATAATAGAAGCATCCACTTCTAAATTCTCCTAATTGGCCACTCTGATGACTACTGGTACCATTGGAGAGTTTCCCTGGCAAAAATATCCATTTCCAAATTTGTGTGATTTACTTGACTTCATTCATTCATTTACAAATATGGATTAAGTACCTCGTTTGCCAAGGCTTGAACTAAGGAGTTGATCGTAATGAAGAGAAACATTCTGGGGCAAAGTGAAGGTAAAATCTAAATAGGGGGTGAGTGTCAGAATTCTGAGGTCTTGGGATCGCGGTTGGTGGGTGGCAGGTGGAGGAAATGGACTGGTCAGTATCTGTCTATGATGATATATGCACGTGCTACTCTTGTTGCCCTGCTGTCTGTTGTCCATTCAAGCTACTGTTGAATCACCCTTCATGTCCACAGTTCAAGTACAGCTTTCTTTCAGATCCTCCCAAACTGCTTTGGGACATGTGAGAGCATCCTGCTGCTTAAATGCCACTTTAGGCTAAAAAAGCCTCTATGGTGCTAAGACTATCAGGTTTTATGCTACTTTAGGCAAATCAGTCATTTTATTGCTCCTGAGTCATGCTCTGACTGGCTGCATGATGTCCTCTCTGCCTGCAGAGACAAAAACCAGTTTTTCTTTGGAGTTCTGCTTTCTTGGGCCCTACCCTGCAATTGATATTACAGGTGCTCTCTGCTCTCCGGTCTCCCTAAACTAATATGAGTTTATCACATCTGCACTTGGAGAGCTCCCCTTTTTCATAAACCTAAAAATCTCTGCTCACTCCTTGCCTTCCATCTCCTCCTTATCCCAATTGGGAATTTTTATCTGGATTGGTGTGTGGAATGGAGAGTCAGCCAGATAACTCTGGCCTTTTCCTATCCAAAGTTTTCCCAAATTGGTGGCCTTTGTTTGTGAGTATATTCTTTTTTCCTAAGAGAATGTGCTGGACTTTTGAAACTCAAAAGCCAAGAATTTATTTATTTTTTTCTCTCATGATGTTTTATCCTTCTCCAGAAGCCATGAGTGTAGAATGGCGTGGCCAGTGCTTTAACGAGGGAAGGGGACAATGGGTAAAAGGAGATACGGGCTTAGTAAGGATTAGTATTTCAAACTATTTAGTCATATCTGGTTAGTTCTGCACCCAAACCTGATGTAGACAGAACAGTAGAGAAACCAAGATAAATGACCACAGTGAAGGGGAAGATGCTTCACATATGGGTGTTTGAAGATGGCTTCATGGAAGAAATGGGATTTTCCTTGGATAATGGAGCACGGGTCTGATTCCAATAGGAAGGATTTTGGTAGAGGAGCTACTTGAAAAGGCTTTCTTAGTAAAGAGAATAACCAGAAAAAGGGAAGAAATGTGAGAGGATCTAGGACTTGCATGACAGCAGTTTCCTCTGAGGTAGAGTGTTGAAAGCATTCTGTCTAGAACATAGTTTCTGGAGTAAGGCTACATGGGTTGGAATCCTGAATCTGCCCTTATAGCTGTGTGACTGCTGGTGAGTTACTTAACTTTTCTGTGCCATTTCATTCCTCATATGTAAATGAAAATAATGATAGTACCTATCACGTGGTATTTTATGACAATTAGGTACATCATATACAGTAATGTTCTTAGAACAGTGCCTGGCGGTTAGACAACGCTGTGTGTTAGCTACTGTTAGAATTTTGTCAGGGAAAGCTAAGCTACAGAAAGGTTGTGAAGGGCCTTGAATGAGAGGAAGGAACTGGCCAGGGATGGTTTCGTGAATAATCCATCTTGGCAACACTGCTTAATTTAAAGCAATGATTCTCAAGTAAAATGGTGTGTAGGAGTGAGAAGTAGCTCATTAGAAATGAAATTCCCAGGTTGCCATCTCCCCACAGTGATCTTGATTCAGCAGAGACAGGGTGTGGTGAGACACCTGTGGTTTGAACAATGCTGATTCTCAGAGCTGGGTTTGGGGTGAGGCAAGTGAGATACCTAGCGGGGCACAATTTAAGGAGTCCTCCCCCCTCCTTATGGCTGTGCTAGTGAGTGTGGGCCTTGAGAGTGAGTGCCTCCTTAAATGTTTACTCTAGAGGCCTCATTCACTTCAGTCTGGCCTGGGCCCTGAGATTCTGATGCTGGTGGAGCGAGAGATCATTCATTCCATAATTAGACATATTTCCTGAGTACCTGCTCTGTACCTGGCATTGTTCCAAATGCTTGGCACACATGAGTAGACACAATACACAGAGATCCCTGCTCTTGTGGAGCTTATATTTTATCAGGAGAGGCAAAAATAATAAACATAGTAACTAAGTAAATTGTATATTGTGTTAGAATGTGGTATGGATACGGAACAGGGTTCTTGGCCTTCCCCAACCAATAGAAGTTAATAAGAAGCCAGATAAGAAATTCAGGCAAGGCTTTATTGGGCCTCCTGCTGCACCAGGAGGGGGTAAAAACAAGTAACAGGTTCCCTTGCTCCCTGAGTGGGGGCAAACTGGCTCCTTATATGGGGTGAGGGTAGGGGTGTGTCCAGGGGCGGAGGGGTGATGTAGAGTGCTGGGGCCATGTGCAGTACCCTGCCTTTGCTCTGGACACCCTGTTTTTGCTCCTGGCTCTTCAGAAGTGTCAGTTGGGTTTTTTTGATCTTTTTGTATCTTGTTCATAATTTGCCCCAACTGTACATGCACGCAGTTATTGTTAGTCCCTTATAGCTTCTTTGTATTTTGTTGTTCAAGGAGATGTTTGTCCAGGTGCAAGCACTGCAGCACTGCAGCAAAGGGTCCCAGGTCCCAGCCCGTCTCAGTATGTTCTATGGAAAAAAATATAAGTAGAGCCAGATAAAGGTGGTAACTCACATCTGGAAATGCTCTGTTTTAAAAGAAGACAGAGGCCAGTTCTGAGGTTGAATTAGCAGAACCTACTCACATCTCTCAGGAGCGGTTTTCTAAAGCCTCGTAGGTTATAAAAGTATTCTGAAACTACTTCCTCCCTCAGCAGAAGGGGTTCCAGGAGCACTGGCACTGTCTGTCATGGGTTCAGCCAGGGAGAAGGGGACTCTCCTTTGCATCACTTTGCCTCCTGTAACATGTGATACACCAGAAGTTTTAGCTCTTTCAACACCTACTGTCAAGGTGGTTATGGAGTGTACTTGCCAGTGACACAGATGTTGTTTTTCTGGAAGCTCAAAAACCTCCAGTCACTGGAAGTGATTCTCTGAGGAAAATCTAAAGGCGAAGTGACTGTAAAATGTCACTGAAATGAGAATGCAGGCTGTAATGCTAAAACATTTAGAGAAGGGTGATGAATTCTATGATCTTCTTAGGATTTGTCATGCACAAATGTCATAGAATTTTAGAACTGGAAGGGGACCTTGCCGATCATCTAGCAAAGCAGATATGAAATGAGAGTTAGAAAGGATGAGTGCAAAGGTCATTTAATTAAGAATGTCTCCTTTGTCGTGCGTAAAATAGATAGCTAGTGGGAACGCGCTATAAAGCACAGGAAGCTCAGCTCGATGCTCTGCGATGACCTAGATCGGTGGGGTGGGGCGGGGGCGGGGAGGGAGGTCCAAGGCGGGGGAATATAGGTATACATATAGCTGATTCACTTCATGGTACAGCAGAAACTAACACAACATTGTAAAGCAATTATACTCCAATAAAAAATATATATATATCTCCTTTGTAAAATGAGTGATAAAGGGAGAGAGCCTCAATTACTACAAAAAGGGAACCACAGCCGAGGGCTTATCCATTAGAACATATGGCAATTAGATATTTGAAGACAGAAGGTGGAGGAGACTAAGGGCAGGAAAGGACAAGGATAAATCAGGAAAATAAATGAGGCCCAAGAAATAAATAAAAAGGAGACATAAAGCACTGGAGTTTGGAAGTCTGTTAGATTCTGCTTTATGCCATTGCTCACATACAAACAGAAGAGCATGTTAGTGAGGACAGGGTATGTTAAAGCTCCTTATGACAGCAATTTCTTTGAATAGTACATTAAGCAAGAGAGCTACAATTAAAGACCACTGATTTTATGGTGGGGAGCATTGGGGAAAAGCATTAGAGAATAGACTATTCTCATTCATTCAATGATTATTCATTAAGGAGCAGCTAGGTTTCTTTTGAAAGACATTGACACTAGATAAGCCTCGGAATAGTTGGTTTCCTCTCTGGTATTTATGAAAAACCTGCATTCAGAATTTTTGCTGTATTCTGTAATCTGGGGTGGAGTTGGGTTTAGGCAGCACTGTGTGGCCTGACTAGCTCAGTTATCTTACCCAAATGGTCCCCAGGACCTGGAGATATAAACTGCTCTATTAGTTGGAGCAACCTAGGAGTCCATACTCAGGCTCAGCCAGAGAAAATGCCATCAAGGAAATCATCTACAAGAGAGCTTAGCACATAGTAGGTGCTTAATAAATATTTGTTAACTAATTCAAGAATTGGTGACTCATCTACCATATATTTCAGACAGATCCAAAAAAAAAAAAAATCTGTCTGGAAATAACTCCTTTGGAAGGAAATATGATTCTGGGGTCTTGAATGAAGGGAACCTTTTATGTTTAACCCTCTGTAACTTATTGATATAAGTTATATCTTGGGGTAGATAAAAATTGTCCAAATCAATAGTATCTACAATTATACTTACTACACAGCTGCATTATTCCAAGTGCATGGCATGTATCAGTGAACACAACAGACAAGGATAACTAGTCTTGTGGAGCTTGACAGAGAACAAAAAATAATGAACATAGTTACTAAGTAAATTATATGTTATGTTAGAAGGTGATATGTACTATGAGAAAAAAAAAGGTAAATAGGATAAAAGTAGTAGTTCACGCTTCAAGATGCCCTGTTTTAAAGGAGGACCCAGGCCTCCTTTAAAGGAGGTCTGAGAATTTCTCTGTGGTACCAACTCAAATCCATCAGGAGTGGTTATACCTGCTATACCCTTCCTTAAAATTTGAAACCTAATAGAGTTAGCTTCTGAAAAATGTTTCTTTAAATATGTGATAACACTTTGAATATGTTTGATTTTTATACTCTTCAGATGCATAAAATAAAGGATTGTTGTTTTTGCAGTATTCCTGTGAATTAGTTGGGCAAGTCAGAAGGTGAATTCACTTTTTTCCAATTTTTTATATTATGGTAAAATATACATAACATAAAATTTGCCGTCTTACTTCTAAGTGTGCAGTTCAGTGGTATTGAATACATTCACAGTGATGTGCACCCATCAACACCATCCGTCTCCAGAACTCTTCACCTTGTAAAACTGAAGCTCTACATTCATTAAATAGTAACTTGCCATTCTCCCCTCCCCGCAGTCCCTGGCAACCACCATTCCACTTTCTGTCTCTCTCATTTTGACTATTCTAAGTACCTCAGATAAGTGAAATCACACCATATTTGTTCGTTACTGGCTTATTTCACTTGGCATAATGTCCGCAGGTTCATCTGTCTTGTAATATATCTTAGAATTTCCTTTCTTTTTAAGGCTGAAAAATCCTACATCATACATATATATCACATTTATTATCCATTCATCTATGAGTGGCCACTTGGGTTGCCTCCATTTTTTCATTATTGTGAGTAATGCTGCTATGGGCTTGGGTGTACAAAGATTTCTTTAATGCCCTGCTTTCAATAATTTTGGGTGTATACCCAGAAGTGGAATTCCTGGATCATATGGTAATTCTATTTTTATTATTTGAGGAACACATCATAGTATTTTCCATAGTGTGCATACCATTTTACATTTCCACCAGCAATGCACAAATATTTCAGTTTCTCCGTATCATTTCCCGCACATTTATTTTGGTTTTTTTTGTTTGTTTTTTTTTTCCTTTTGGATAATATCTATCCCAATGGTGTGATGTCGTATTTCACTGTAGGTGTGATTTGTATATCCCTAATGAATAAGTGATGTTAAGCATCTTTTCATGTGCATATTGACCATTTGTACATCTTCTTTGGAGAAATGTCTATTGAAGTCCTTTGCCCATTTTTGAATTGGATGTTTGTTTGAGTGTTTGTTTTTATGTTGTTGAGTTTCAGGAGTCATCTATTCTGTTAGCCAAAAAGTTCATTTGTGTTTTCCCATAACATCTTATGGAAGAACCCAAATGAACTTTTTGGCCAACCTAATATATATTCTAGATATTAATCACTTAGCAGACATATTATTTGCAAATATTTTATTCCATTCCATGGTTGACTTTTTATTCTGTTGATAGTGTCTCTGCACAAAATTTTAAATTTTCGTGAAACTCAATTTCTCTATTTTCTTCTTTTACTCTTGATGTCATACCTAAGAAATCATTACCAAATCTAGTGTTGTGAGCCTTTGTGATGTTTTTTTTTCTCTCTGAGAGTTTTACAATTTATGATCTTACATTTAGGTCTTTGATCCATTTTGAGTTAATTATTATATATGGTGTCAATTACAAATCCAACTTCATTCTTTTGTGAGTGGATATCTAGTTTTTCCAGCATGGTTTGTTGAAAAGACTGTCCTTTCTGCATTGAATGTTCCTGGCACTCTTGTCAAAAATCATTTGACTTTAAATGTGAGGGTTTATTTCTGGGCTGTCTATTATATTCCATTGGCTAAATATCTATTTTTATTCTCATACCACAATGTTTTAATTACTGTAACTGTGTAGTAAGCTTGAAATCAGGAAATGTGGGTTTTCTGCTTTGCTCTTCTTTTTCATTGTTGTTTTGGCTATTTGGGGTCCTTTGAGATTCCATATGAATTTTGAGATTATTTTTTTCTGTTTCTGTAAAAAATGTCCATGAGATTTTAATAAGGATTGCATTAGATCTGTAGATTCCCTTATGTAGTATTGATATCTTTATATTATTAAGTCATCAAATCTGTGAACATGAATTTGTTTCCATTTATTTACGTTTTCTTTAATTTCTTTCTTCAGTGTTTTGTAGTTTTCATTGTACAAGTCCTTTACTTGTCTGGTTAAGTAAGGTGAATTCATTTTTATTTAATAGATGGGAGCTAAGCGGTGGGATCTTACTTTTATAGAGTAGATGATGTTCAGGACATTAACTTAGCATTACCTGATTCCTAGTCCAGTAACTAAAGTTCTACCTTACAGAGATGACAAAAGAAAAGATCATCAGGGCACTGAAATGCAGATCCCAAAGCTGGGATATTGATGACATCCAGGTATAATCCCAGTTTCCTAAAACCAGATTCTAGATTTTTGTCACTCAGTCCAGTGATTGAGTAGTGAGAGATGCATTTATCCATATCAGAGTCACAAAAGGTGAATTAATAGGAGTGACATTTTGTCTACTCATCAAATAAATGCATATTTATAATTTCTAGAATATATGCAGCCAGAGTCCAGGACATCCTCTTTCTGAAACTCTAAGTTATGTTTCAAAATATGTTAGGTATGTTATTGCGTTGGGTCTAAAACCCATGGTTTGTAGGACATTAGTTTTATATGCCCAATAATTTTTTTTTGCCTATCTTGTTCTCTCCTTTCCTTATTGCTACAGTTCCCTCTTTTCTTCCATCTTTTTCATTGAGAGAACACAAAGGAAACAAAACTTTGAGTTACAGCTCATGGCTCTTTCACTTTCCATCTTAGTGGCTGTACAAGTACACTGCTAAAGGCAAGAAATCACAGGTAAGGCTCAAGGAGAGAGACAGTGAAGCTGTCAATCAGGATCACAGCTCAGTAGGAAGCAAGCAGTGGGTCTTGGGGCTCAGTGGGAACCAGCCAATCACTTTCACAGCTCAGTTGCAGGAGAGCCTGACTGGCAATCAGCACCCAACTGAGGGGTATGGGATTCCCTGGTTAAGTTTCATCTGTCTCTCCTTCAGGAAACTAAAAATAAATGAAATGATACGCTTTAGTACAATTCATAGGTGAATTGTAATGACTGAGGAAGTTATCTGATTATATAAATTGTAGAAAATGACTTTTAATGATCCAAGGAAGAAAAAACAATAACCATCTCTAGTTTTCCTCCTTTTTCAAAAGGGGGTTCCTATTCTATAAGAAAGGGGGAACTTAAGGGAGATGGTGAGGGTCCATATTTGGTCACTTTGGGGCAGTTTTCCAAAAAGGAATGATCTCATAATCTGATGGTGATGCATTTGGATACTTAACAGATATCCTAGAGGGGATATATTTGTGAGATTTTAGCACACTCATTCAGAAATTTCTAATAATCGGCACACATCTTTAAGGAGCTCTGTCGGTTATCTGTGTTAATAGGGGTTGCCAAACTTCTTCTGTAATAGGCCCAATAGTGTATATTTTAGACTTTGTGGCCACGTGGTTTCTATCACAACTACACTGTCATTGTAAAAATGACTGTAGTCTTACACGTAAACTAATGACAAAGGCTGTATTCCCGTAAAATGTGATTAATGGACACACATTTTATTTTCATGTAATCTCCCTGTCATGAAATAGTCTTCATCATTTGGATGTTTTAACCATTTAAAAATGTAAGATCTATTCTTAGCATTTAGGCAGTAGTTTGCTGATCCCTGCCTCACCCAATCTAATCAACACAATGAACTTGTTTTCTTAACATAATCAAAGCCTAATTCTTCAAGCATGTTCATGAAGAAGGGCAGTTGGAGTTTTGTGCTTCAAGGTTATTTTTCTAAGGGTTTCTCAGGTCACCATTGTCACCACCATCTCTTTAGTCACTCAGGAGCATGTGGCTTCTCCATGCATGCCCTGTGACATAGCTTAGTCCACATTTGAACAATTAAGCTAGACCTCATTCTCTTCTCCAGTTTTCTTGGTTATTTTGTAAAAATGGATAATCTGTCTCACAAGCTAGTATATGTGTCTTTTGTTTAGTGACCTCCCTAGAATGTACAGCTCCCTCCTTGCTCTGTATGGCAAAAAACACAGTCCTCCTGCCCACCCAATATGTCTCAGGCTGTCTAGCCACCTTGGAGGCCAGACATAATAGAGGGCAGCTCAGAGAGAGAGGGGAGTGTCTCCCCTTGGCCACCAGTACAAGGCTGAATTTCCAACCCTTGTCACAAGACCCTCTTTTTACCAAAGACATGCCAGAATGTCCACTCTCTTTAGAGGAGACCCAATCATTCGCCCACAGAGAAGGGGCATCATTCTTTGGTCTGAACATCTAAGAAGTTTCATCTTTTGTACTTTTTCAGATTAATCAAGAGTGCTTTTCCAGAACAATGTGTTGCACATTGATTTTATTATTTTTTTCAGCTTTATTGATTTATAATTGACAAATGGAATTATAATATACTTAGGGTACCTGTGCCGATTTGATACACGTATACATTATGAAAGGATTCCCAACATCAGCTTAACACATGCATCACACACCTTTGTTTGGTGACAACATTTAGGTTCCACTTTCTTAGAAAATTTCATTTATACATTATAGTGTTAGCAACTTTGGTCACCGTGTTTTACATTAGACGCTCAGGACTTACGCACTTATAACTGAAAGTTTGTACCCTTTTCTAGCTTCTCCCTGTTTCCTCCACCCGCCCCCCCAACCCCCCAGCCCTAGGCAACCATCATTCGGCTCTCTGATTCTATCTGTTCAGCTTTTTTTGTTTGTTTGTTTGTTTTTAGATTCCACATATTAGTGATATGCTGTGTTTGTCTTTCTCTGGCTTATTTCACTTAGCATAATGTCTTCCAGGTCTATCCATGTTGCCACAAATGGCAAATGGCAGGGTTTTCTTCTTTTTTAAGATTAAATAATATCCCGTTGTATGTATATATGATGCATACATCATACATACATATACGTATGATATATATCACATTTTCTTTCCATTCATCTGCAACAGACACTAAGTTTATTTCCATAACTTGGCTATTGTGAATAATATTGAAATGAATGTGGGAGAAAAGCTATCTCTTGGAGATGGTGATTTTGTTTCCTGGGAGTATGTATCCAGAAGTGGGACTGATGGGTCATATGGTAGTTCTAATTTTAATTGAGGAACCTCCATACCATTTTCCCTAGTGCTGCACCAATCTACATTCCAACCAACAGTATACAAGTGTTTGCTTTTTTTCCACATCCTAACAAGAATTTTTTGTCTTTTGTCTTTTTTTGGGTTTTTTTTTGCGGTACGCAGGCCTCTCACTGTTGTGGCCTCTCCCGTTGCGGAGCACAGGCTCCGGATGCGCAGGCTCAGCGGCCATGGCTCACGGGCCTAGCTGCTCCGCAGCATGTGGGATCTTCCCAGACTGGGGCATGAACCCGTGACCCCTGCATCGGCAAGCAGACTCTCAACCACTGTGCCACCAGGGAAGCCCGTCTTCTGTCTTTTTGATACAAGATATCTTATTTGTGAGATGATATCTCATTTTGGTTTTGGTATGCATTTCACTGATGATTAGTGAGGTCGAACACCTTTTCATGTACCTGTTGGTTATTTCTGTGTCATCTTTTCAAAAATGTCTATTCAGAGCTCATGCCTATTTTTGAGTTATTTGTTTTTGTGCTGTTGAGTTGTATGAGTTCTTGCATATTTTAGATATTAACCCTTATGAGATATGTGGTTTTTAAATATTTTCTCCCATTCCATAAGTTGCCTTTTTATTTTATTGATGGTTTCCTTTACTGTGGAGATGCTTCTTAGTTTGATATAGTCCCACTTGTTTATTTTTTGCCTTTGTTGTTTTTATTTTTGTTGTCAGATCAAAAAATAATCACCAAGACTGATGTCAAGTAGTTAACCTCCTGTGTTTCTTTTTCTGGGAGTTTTATGGTTTTAGGTCTCAGATTCAAATCTTTAATGCATGTTGAGTTGATTTTCGTGTATGGTAGTGGTTGAGTTTCATTCTTTTGCGTGTGGCTGTCCAGTTCTATCCTTTTTACCCATTGCATATCCTTGGATTATTTATATTAAATTCATTAACCATATATGCATTGGTTTATTTAGGGTTTCTCTATTTCTTCAATTGATCTATGTGTCTGTTTTATGTCATTATAACACTGTTTTGACTAATATAGCTTCATATATAGTTTGAAATCAGGAAGTATGTGCCTCTAGCTTTGTTATTCTTTCTCAAGATTGCTTTGGCTATGTGGGATGTTTTGTGGTTCCACAGGAGTTTTAGAATTGTTAGTTCTATTTCTGTAGTAAATACCATTGAAATTGTGTTAGAGATTGCACTGAATCTGCAGATTTCTTTGGGTAGTGTGTACATTTTAACAATATTAATTCTTCCAATCCTTGAGAACAGAATATCTTTCCATTTATATGTCTTCTTTTTTTTTTTTCATTAGTGCCTTATAGGTTTTAGTGTATCAATCTTTCACCTCTTCAATGTTAAATTTATTTCTAGGTATTTTATTTATTTATAATCCCAATTATAAATGGGATTGTTTTCTTAATTTCTCTTTCTGATAGATCATCATTAGTGTAGAGAAATGCAAATGGTTTTTGTGTATTGATTTTTGTATCTTTCAACTTTACTGAAATCATTTATTAGTTCTAACAGTGTTTTCGTGGAGTCTTTAGGGTTTTCTACGTATAACATTCTGTCATCTGCCAATAGTGACAGTTTTACTTCTTCCATCCTGATTTGGATGCCTTTTATTTCTTTTTCTTGCCTAATTTCTCTGGCTAGGACTTCCAGTACAATGTTGAATAAAAATGACAAGAGTAGGCATCCCTATCTTGTTCCTGATTATAGAGGTAAAACTTTTAGCTTTTCACTAAGAGTGATATTAACTGTGTACTAGTCATACATGGCCTTTATTATGTTGAGGTAATGTCCCTCTACATCCACTTTGTTGAGTGTTTTTATCATAAATGAATGTTGAATTTTGTCAAAAGCTTTTTCTGTATCTATTGAGATGATCCTATGATTTTTACCCTTCATTTTGTTAATGTATTGAGTTGCATTGATTGATTTGCACATGTTGAACCATCCTTGCATCCCCAGAATAAGTCCCACTGAATCATGGTATATGATCTTTTTAATGTGTTGTTGAATTCCGTTTGCTAATTTTGTTGAGGACTTTTGCATCTGTGTTCATCAGGGATATTAACCTGTAATTTTCTTTTTTATTTTTTGTGGCATCCTTGTCTGGTTTTGGTATCAGGGTAATGCTGGCCTCATGGAAAGTGATTGGAAGTGTTTCTTCCTCTTCTGTATTTTGGAATTAATTTCCCTTTCAAAATTTGGTAGAATTCATCAGTGAAGCCATCTGGTCCTGAACTTTTGTTTTTTGAGGGAGGTTTTGAGCACTTATTCAATGTTCTTACTAGTAATTGGTCTTTTCAGATTTTCTCTTCATATTCAGTTTTGCTAGGTTATATGTTTTTAGGAATTTATCCATTTCTTATAGGTTGTCCAGTTTGTTGGCATATAATTGTACATAGTAGTCTTTTTGACCTTTTGTACTTCTGTAGTATTAATTGTAGTGTCTCCTCTTTCAATTGTGACCCTATTTGAGTCCTTGCTATTTTTTGGTGATTCTGGCTAAAGGATTGCTTATTTTGTTTATACTTGCGGAGATTCAGCTCTTAGTTTCATCAGTCTTTTCTATTGTTCTTTTAGTCTCTATTTTATTTAATCGCATCTGTTCTTTATTTCTTTTCTTCTACTGACTTTGGACTTAGTTTGTTCTTTTTCCAGTCTTCAAAGTGTAAAGTTAGGTTGAGATCTTCTTTTTCATTAGGGCTTTATCCCTCTGAAATTCCCTCTTAGAATTGCTTTTGCTGCGTCTCACAAATTTTGGTATATTGTACTTTCACTTTCATTTGTCTCAGGATATTATTTTGCCTTCTCATTTGATTTCTTCTTTGACTCATTGATAGTTCAGGCACATATTGCTTAATCTCCACATATTTGTATATTTTTCAGTTTTCTTCCTGTAATTGATTTCTGGTTTCATACCATTGTAATGAGAAAAGATGCTTGATATGATTTCTGTCTTCCAAAATTTATTAACACTTGTTTTGTGACCTAGTATATGATCTATCCTGAGAATGTTCCATGTGTACTTAAGAAGAATGTGTGTTCTGCTGCTGTTGGATGGAATGTTCTGTATATGTCTGTTATGTCCGTTTGGTCTAATGTATAGTTTCAGTCCAATGTTCCCATGTTTATTCTTCTGAGAAGATGATCTATCCATTGTTGAAAGTGATGTACTGAAAACACCTGCTCTTACTGTATTTCTATCTATTTGTCCCATCAGCTCTGTTAATATTTGCTATACATAGTTAGGTGCTCCAGTTTTGGGTACATAAATATTTACAATTGTTACATACTCATGATGAATTGCCCCCTTTGTCATTATATAATGATCATCTTTGTCTCTTGCTACAGTTTTTGGCTTAAAGTCTATTTTTTCTAATGTAAGTTTAGCTACCCCTGCTTTCTTTTGTTTTCCATTTTTATGGAGTATCTTTTTCCATCTCTTAACTTTCAGTATGTATTTGTTTTTAAAGTTGAAGCTAGTCTCTTTAAAGCAGTATATGATAGGATCTTGTGTTTTTATTCATTCAGCCACCTCATGTCTTTTAAATGGAGGTTTAGTTCACTTACATGAAGTGATTTGATGGCTATGGAATTAATATTGTCATTTGTTAATTGTTTTCTGGCTCTTTTGTAGTTCCTTTATTCCTCTCTTCCTCTCTTTCTTTGTAATTTGATGATTTTTCATAGTGGTATGCTTTGATTCCTTTCTCTTTATTTTTTAATATATCTCCTATAGGTTTTGACTTTATGGTCACCATGAGGCTTACTTAAAAGATCTTATAGTTATAGCAGTCTGTTTTAAGCTGATAACTTAACTTTGAATACGTATAAAAATTCTACATTTTTATACTCCTCTCAACATTTTTTGTTTTTGAAGTCACAATTTACATTTTACTTTTTTATGTTGTGTATCCATTAACAAATTATTGTAGTTATGGTTATTTTTAATATTTTTATCTTTTAATGTTTATATTAGACTTATAAATGTTTTACCTGTCACCATTACCATATATAGTATTCTGAAACTATATATGTACCTTTACTGGTGAATTTTATACTTTCATGTTTTTTCCTATTACTAATTAGCATCCTTTTTTTTCTGTTTGCCTTACTCCCTTTAACATTTCTCATAAAGCTGGTCTCATGGTGATGAACTCCTTCAGCTTTTGCTTGTCTGGAAAGCTCTTTATCTATCCTTGAATTCTGAAGGACAAATTTGCTGGGTAGAGTATTTTTGATTGATAGTTTTTTTCCTGTCTTTACTTTGAATGTATTGTGCTACTTCCTTCTGACCTGTGAAGCGTCTGCTGAAAAAATCTGCTAATGGTTTTATCAGGGTTACCTTGTATGTAACAAATTGTTTACTCTTGCTGCTTTTAAGGTTCTCTCCTTATCATTAATTTTTGATCTTTTAATTATAATATGTCTCAGTGTGGTTCTCTTGGATTCATTTTCTTTGGAACTATCTTTACTTCTTGGATATGGATGTCTGTTTTTTCTCTAGTGTAGGGAAGTTTTCAGCCATTATTATTTTAGTAAGCTTTCTGTGTCTTTCTCTCTATCTTCTTCTTATAGGACCCCTGTAATGCCTGTATTAGTCTTGATTGTATTCCATAAATCTCTTAAGCCCTCTTCACTCTTTTTCCATTTTTTTTTCTTTTTTCTCCTCTGGATTAATTTCACTGCCCTGTCTTTGGGTTTGCTGATCCTTTTTTTATACTTGACCTAGTCTGCTGTTAAACTTTTCTATTGAATTTTTTACTTTAGTTACTATATTTCTTAACTCTATGATTTCCATCTGGTATTTTCTATCTCTTTTAAAAAATTCTCACTTTGTTCATGCTTTGTGCTCCTAATCTCAGTAAGCATCTTTATGATTATTTACTATTATTTTGAACTCATTTTCAGGTAAATCACTTATTTCCATTTCATTAAGATTAGTTTCTGGAGTCTTACCTAGTTCTTTTGTTTGGAACATATTCCCTTGTTTCTTCATTTTCTTTACCTCTCTTTGTTGTTTTTTCACATTAGATAAAATAGTCACCTCTTACAGTCTTGACAGGCTAGTCTCATGTAAGAGATGAACCTCATCAATCAGCCTGATCCAAACTCCTGGTTGCCTCTCAAACCTTTGTGATTTAAGCCACTGTCTTTGTTCTCAGAGGGGTTTTTTTCTATGTATAGCTGTACTTTCAGTGTGTCCTTGGGAGGAGGGAAATTCAGGAGCCTTTTATGTTCCATGCTTGCCTCAAGTCAAGATCTTCTCCAAACAGGCTTTTATTTCCACCAGTATGTTTGTTTATTATAAAAGATACAACCCAGGAACACCTAAATGGAAGAGGACCATAGGATGATGTTTGGGGTTTGGGGCGCATTCTGTCCTCCCTGAAGCTCCACGTGTTCACCAACCCAGAAGCACCACATGTTGATATATTTTAAAGTCACAAATGGGTTCTTTGGAAATGAGATCAGTGATTGGTTTTGATGGCTTCAGGTGAAAGACTGACAGCATTCATGTTGTAGACATTTCAGTCCTGGCCTGTATCCTCAAAAACCTGCTGGTATCAAAAAATAGGACGAGAAAAAAAAAAAAAAAAAAGCTGCTTTCAGTTGTAGGTAGGGGCATACATAATAAGTACAGAACTTTCCCTGAACATGTTAAGATTTAAAATTTTAAGTAGACAATTATTTGAAGTATATTAATTGGGCATTTAATACTCTCTGTTAAAAGATAGGTTTAACACATGAATCTCTCCTATTTTTGTTATTGTTGAGAAATTACTAATCATATTATAATTTAAGTAATATACGTTGGTGGGGGAACAGTGAAAGAGATTACATTCTAGTTTAGGAATTTAAACTATTTTACATACATGAACTACAGATGAAGTAACACAATGAAAAAATAAATAACTGGAATTTGAATTGATTAATATAATATCTTGATGTGATTTATATTTTTATAATAGAATTTAAATTTATTAAGAAAATAATACTTAAATTAATTAATAATATTATAACATTGTATTAATATAATACCCCAAAGAAGTTAAGCTCCTTTGGAGTCCTGGTTCTTCATTTACTATTTGTATGATCTTGGGCCAGGCAGTTAAACCATTTGTGGCTCAATTTCCAGAACCCCAAAGTGGAAATAATAGCACAAATCCCATTGGCTTACTGTGAGGAGTAAAATCAGATAACTGTATAACACATATTGATCATATAGTAAGTGCTCAATGAATAATAACTGTGGTGGTGGTGGAAGTGGTTTCAGTAATGATGATTATATTCATCAAGTTATAGGGAAAACTGAAATAAGCTGCAGAAACGGATTAAGATAATGTCCAGTCTTGCTAAATTTTAATGTTCTTTAGGGAATATTTATTTCTCTAATAATTATTTACCCTATTTTCACTGTAAATGGTGTTGCCAAAATTATTAACCAGATGATTAATACTTGGTTTTGATCTAGCAACCTCACTTAAACCCCATGCTAGCAATTTCACAAAACCATTACCACGTTCAAACAGAGAAAGCTATTCATTAGTCTTGCCGTATGCTTCCATATGCTTAGCATTAATAATTATTTAGTTGGGTAAACAGGAGTTTGCATTTTATTCTTGATGTCGTTAGGAAAATTAGTGTAAATGAGAAATTTTGTTCTAAAACACCCTGAAATATACCGGAGGCTTTTACATCCAAATGTTATATGATATCATTTAACATTCTTTTAATCAGAAGTCAGCTTTTTTGTATAATATTAGAAAATTGTTATGAGTTATTTTGTAGAAGATTGGAAAATGAAGGAAAGTGCGAAGAAAATTAAATAATTCATAATCATCTCTCACCATCCAGTAATAACCACTGTTAACATGTTGATGCATATGCTGTGTTTTTTTTTTTTTTTTGAGTATATATACATGTTTTTTATTAAGGTCTTGTCACCCAACTCCAAACCTACTCTTCTGCACCTTGCTTTGTGATGATGTGGCTGGTACTGGGCAAACCATAATCCTTCTTTGTTGTTGTTTCCCTGGCAGTTCCTGCCAATTGGGAGAGTAAGAGAAAAATTAGAAGATGGTAGACTGGCAAAAGGAATTGCTTTATCTTTCCTCATTATTCCATCAGTAGCATTTTACCAAGAGCTCTACTAACAAGGCAGCAGTTGATTTCTGTATCAGTTGGTGTTAAATTCCATATTATTCCCATACTCCCAGAATGAAACTTATGCACTCTTTCCTGAGGGCTGTAGGTGTCGGCTTTTTGGAGCATTCCCCTGAGCTCTAAAGGCACCAGCGATAGGCCTGGAGGGCCCTTCCTCAGAATTCTAGGTTCTAGGTCCCTTGGAGCTTCTCACTTCTGATCATTGCAATTTCATTTCTTTGTTACCCCAGCTCTAGGGGTTGTCACTGTTTAGTGTAGTTACTACCATTGTGATGCCTAAATGTTTCCCTTTACCTTTCTAGTGCTCCTATATCTCTTGAACTATTTCCATGTATTAAATTCTATTTCTTAAAAGAATGGACGGACCCTGACTGGTGTGCTCAATATAGAGTTGATTCTCAGCCTTTTCATCAGGTTTTCATCCTCTTCTTGAACATTACACATAGGACTCCAGTCTGCCTTTCACAAACCAAATGTAGACTTTATGCATCTGCAAGTACAGACATTTCAGACTGTAATATCACGATGCTGCCTACCAGCCAAATGGTTAATCTTTTCAGTATCACAATCTTTGCACATCATGATTTGTAAAGCTGTTTAATATCAATATTATAGGCATTTAATTTTCATTTTATAAAAATGAAGAGAAAGAAAAAAATAAGTGTTGATACTGAACATATACACTGTTGGTCATGAATTTAATGTAATTTGGAAAAAATTCGGGGCTCAGGAAAATTGAAGGAGGGGTATTATTCACCACTTGTGGATACTTGGCCTTAAGCCAGTCAACACTTGTGTTGTATTATGAGGGAAAAGAACAAAAGTTAGTCATGTATCCCAAATGCTAGAAATATATTATAAAAGATGATGTCTGAAAGACTATTTTAGTTCTGTGGGACTAAAACCAGCCATAGAACACCTAACTGTAGCAAAATAGTTTCTCATACATGCATTCTGTATTTATCAAACAAGGAACTTTACACAAACATTATTTTTATTAAACTGACATATGGACTATGCAGTGCTTTATAACCTTTGTTTTCATTTAATCTATTATGAACATCTTCACATGTTATTAATCACTCTCCCAATAAATGATTCTTAATAACCATTTGTTTAAATAATCCCTCATTGTCAGATATTTATATTGTTTATAATTTTGCCATACAAAAGTAACACCTTTTAAATTGTCTTGTAGATAAATATTTGCAGAAATTCTTAATGATTTCCTTAGAAAATTTTCCCTAAAAGTGCACTTGAGGGCTTCCCTGGTGGCGCAGTGGTTGAGAGTCCGCCTGCCGATGCAGGGGACACAGGTTCGTGCCCCAATCCCGGAAGATCCCACATGCCGCGGAGCGGCTGGGCCCGCGAGCCATGGCCGCGGAGCCTGTGTGTCCGGAGCCTGTGCTCCGCAACGGGAGAGGCCACAGCAGTGAGAAAAAAAAAAAAAAAAGTGCACTTGAGTGGTCAAACTATACAGACCTTTTTGTAGCCTTCTGATGTACACTGCCAAATTGCCCTCCAGAAATGGTGTCTCCATGACATTTCCACTAGTAATGAATGAGGACGTGTGTTTCCCAACCCTCACTGATTAATTTGAAACAACAACACAAAAAGTTTAAGATATTTTTCTCACCTAATTTATAGCCCTGTCTTGGTTAATACTTTTAAATCATCTGTTGAATTACTGTTTGTTCCCACATATTAAAATCTCAATTTTTTAGAATTGAATTAATTTCTTTCTTTCTTTTTTTCAGTAAATTGCTTGGCTTTTGCAGCTGTACTGGGGTTGAAAGAGAGCCAAAGGAGTAAAAGTGCTTAATAAGAAAGAGAGAGTACAAAATAAAGGCCAGGTCAAAGGATGAAGCACCATATTGTTCTATGAATTTTAAGCCAAGGCCTATGAGAAATTATGTTTTCTATTGTTCACTTTCTTGCAGATCTTAATTGTATATGATTTTTTTTCCCTATGTATTTGGGCATGTTGGTTCTTATCTCTCCCAGGTTCTCTTTCTCTTTGATTTATTCTTAAATAATCACCCTAGATTACCCCCAAGCCCCATCCAAAAAGGGAGGAGAAGAGGAAAGGGAAGGAAGGTCACACTCTATTCAGGTGGGCCCCATCTAGCGAAGTACCATAGACTGGATAGCTTGTAAACAACATACACTTATATGGTACAGTTCTGGAGGCTGAAAGTCCAAGATCAAGGCGCCAGCATGGTTGTGTTTTCTGGTGAGATCCCTCTTCCTGGTTCATAGCTGGTGCCTTCCTGCTGTGTCCTCATGTGGTGGATGAGGCTAGGGAGCTCTGTGCAGTAGGTTATAGGAACATTAATCCCATTCATTAGGGCTCCACCCTCATGACTTCAGCATATCTAAAAGGCTCTACCTCTTAATACCAACATTCTTGGAGGTTAGGATTTCACCATATGAATTTGGGGCGGGGGCGGGGGGGGGAGATCATAGAAGGGAGGGAGGGAGAGAGTGAGGGAGGAAGGGAGGAAAAGCCTATTCTGTTTTCTGACTCCAAACATGCTGGCTCTCACTTCTTCCCTCCTCACCTCTCTATCCAGCCCCCAGCTTCATTCCTTCTTACCCATCCCTTTGTACATATAACAGAAGTATTAAAATTCAGGGAGATATTTTCTATGTTGAGAACACCAACATCTTTTCTACTTCAGAACTGTGTTCATCCATTTGTCCATTTTTTAAATACTGTGTTTGTGTGGAAGAAACAAAGGCAGCGTAAAAGATGATCTTTACTGATAAGGACAGGTACAGATGGTGGATAAGTAGTCTAGGAGTTCTTGGAGCAGATCCAAGTGCCTTGTGGTAGTTGTGTATAGATGACTGTTCTTTTGTATCGCATTAGAAATAAACTTAATGTTTTCTCCTTCATTCATTAATAATAATTTACTGAGTCCTTGGATTGTGAGACACTATATTAGGCACCTTGCATTTATTAATTCATTTATTTTTCCCAGCAGTCTTATGGAATAGGTACTATTATGTTCCCCACTGTGTTGATAATGAATCTGAAGCTTGTGGTGGTTGGTAACTTAGTGAGTGGATGGTTGGATTGGGATTCTGGCTCTCATGTCCCTACTCTCACCCTTTACTGCCTTCAAGAAATGGCTCTCTGGACCATGGCCCTCTAGCTGTGAAAGGACTAATGATTTCCTCTTGGTGGTTTATTGAGGACTCAAATGGTACAAAGAATTTTTACTGGGATTTTAATGGACATCAGTAGGAAATCTCTCTCAATATCCTTTTTTATAAATTTCAGGTGTGACAGAGTCTGTGTGTGTGTGTGTGTGTGTGTGTGTGTGTGTGTGTGTGGTACGCGGGCCTCTCACCGTTGTGGCCTCTCCTGCTGTGGAGCACAGGCTCCAGACGCGCAGGCTCAGTGGCCATGGCTCATGGGTCCAGCCGCTCCGCGGCATGTGGAATCCTCCCGGACTGGGGCACAAACCCGTGTCCCCTGCATTGGCAGGCGGACTCTCAACCCCTGCGCCACCAGGGAAGCCCCAGAGTCATATTTTGTGCTTCAATTTTCATCAAGTTATGCACTTGAGATACATTGAATAGGGCAAATGTGTTTAGAATCAGGACTTTTTAGTGAATGGGTGTTCTGACAGTTATCTTCTTGGCATGAAGAAAAGGTGGCACGTATGCAGTAACCCCATTCCCTCAATACAGGTGCACATGTGCACAGACACACACACACACACACACGTAACTTGTTGCCTTAGTGCAAAAAAAACCCCTGGACCTTCTTCCTGTGGGACTAGACAAGCCTTTGAAGGCTTTTCGGTATGTAGCTTTAGAGTACATTGCTGTTTGAGTGGATCAGCAGCTTGATCTGCTTTCGCTTATCTAGTCCAATCACTTTCATAGACGAAGAGCAAGTTAAGGCCCAGTGAGAGTTTTGACTTGGTTACTTTGGCTATCAGCTCAAAACCAGCCTTCTGTCATTTCTTGAAAGTCGAGAACAAAATCTTTGCCTTAGAGATTTTGGAAGGAAGAAATTAAAAGAGGTAAGCACATTGTAAGTGCCCCACATTTAGTTGGCTTTTAGGAAATGGCAACTGTGAGACAAATGGCTGCCTCACCAACCTCAGCACCCATCTTTAGTAATGGTATTAGTCAAGGTGCAGTAGAAGAAAGAAAGAACACTGAACTGGGAGACTGGGGACTCCACGGTTCCAAGTCTGACTACCACCTTTTGGCTTTCTCACCTTTGGCAAATTACTTTACCTCTCCATGCCGAGATTGCTTCCTTTTTAAAATAATGACATTGGATTAGCAATAATTTCGAGTTTTTGTAGATCATTCACCCAACAAAAGTCTATAAACTTCATTAAGGCAGGGCTCTGTCTCAGTTGAGCTATAGTATCCCCAGTGGCAGACTTGTAGTAGATGCTTTAGTGCTGAGTGAATAAAGGATTAATTAATTAATTAATTAATGTCACTTATCTTTCCATCCCACTGCACAGAAGACATAAACTCAAAAAGTGCTGTCTGTTTTCAAAACTTCATGGACTTCAGATGACTGGGTCTCAGGTTAAAAAAACACTGCCTTCAAAATTTTGTTTGCCTTTAATGTTCTAAGAATCTAATAAAGACCCTATTAAAATGACATGATATAAAAGAAAGCAAAGAAAATATAAATAAATGGAAAGGCAGCCTGTGATCATTGTTTGGAAGACTTAACATTGTTAAAATGCCCATATTACACAATGTGGTCTACAGATTCAATCCAATCTCTATCAAAATCCCAATAATAATTTTTGCTGAAATAGAGAAAAACATCCTAAAATTCATATGCAATCTCAAGAGACACCAAAGAGTTAAAATAGTCTTGAAAGAGAAAAACAAATTTGAAGGCCTCCTACTTCCTGATTTCAAAACACACCACATAGAAACGGTAATCAAGATTTGTGGTAGTGACATAAAGACAGATATGTATAGTCCAGTGGAAAAGAATAGAGCACAAAAGTAAACCCTCATGTAAGTGATTTTCAGCAAAAGTACCAAGACTACACAATGGGAAGGGACAATCTCTTTAACAAATGCTATTAGGAAAATTAGGTATCTATATACAGAAAAATGAAATTGGATCCTTACCTTATACCATATACCAATATTAACTCAAAATGTATTAAAAACCTTATTGTAAGACCTACAACTGTAAACCTTCTAGAAGAAAACATAGGGGAAATTTTCCATGTATTGGATTTGTCAGTGATTTCTTGGACACGGCACGAAAAGCACAGGCAACAAAAGCAAAAATAGACAAATGGAGCTGCACAAAACTTAAAATTTCTTTGCATCAAAGGAAATATCAGAGAATGAAAAGGCAGTCTGTGGAGTGGGATAGAATATTTGCAAATCACATATCTCATGAGAGTTAATATATAGACTATATAAGGAACTTCTGTAACTCAACAACAACAAAAATCCTCACTAAAAAAGTAAAGGACTTGACATTTCTCCAGAGAAGATATATAAATGGCCCCAAAGCCTGTGAAAAGTTGCTCAATGTGACTAATCATAAGAGAAATGAAAATCAAAACCCTAATGATCCATGATCTCACATCCATTAGGAAGGCCACTATCAAGAGAGTAGAAAATAACAAGTGTTAGAACAAATAGATGTAAGAACTGTTGTGCACTGTTGGTGGGAATGTAAATGGTGCAACAATGATAGAAAACAGTATGAGGTTTCCTCAAAAAACTGAAAATAGAATTACCATATGATCTAGAAATCTTGCTTCTGGGTATATAGCCAAAAGAAGTCAAAGCAGGATCTTGAAGAGATATTTTCACACCTGTGTTCATTGCAGCACAGTTCACAATAGCCTCAAGGTGGAGGCAACCCAGATGTCCCTTGGCATATGAATGGATAAAGAAAACATGATGTGTACATACAAAGGAATATTATGCAGCCTTGAAAAAGAAGGAAATCTTGTAGCATGCTACAACATAGATGAACCTTAAGGACATTGCACTGTGCTAAGTAAAACAAGGTAGTCACAAAAGGACAAATACTGTATTATTCCATTCATATGACATATCTAAAGTTGTGAAAATCATAGAAATAGAAAATAGAAAAGTTGCCAAGGACTGGGGGGAAGCACAAGGGGGAATTAATGCTTAATAGAGTTTGAATTATGTAAGATGAAAAAGTTCTGGAGATCTTTCACTCAACAATGTGAGTATACTACACTACTGAATTGTACACTTAAAAATTGCTAAGATGGTAAATATAATCTTGTGTTTTTTACCACAATGAAAAAAGTGATATGACAGAGCATGGCACACAAATACACAATACATTTCAATTATTATGGTTATTTTTAAAATAATGTTTTATTTTTTGAAAAACTGAGGAACCCAAAGTACCATCTTTGTGCAAGCTGTAGCCCAGGACATAGTTTCAGTAAACATGTTGGCATGCCTTCTTCACTCCCACTGTAGCAATGAGCAAGGCTGGAATCAATGCATAGTTCCAAGATGGCTCAGCGTGACATTAAAGTATCACCATAGGAGGTTTTGGTTGGAAGCCCATAGTTGAACAGGGAAATCACAGTCTGTTCGTAGATTTGCCAGCATCCTAGGACCATGGCTATTGCAAATGAGTCCAGTTTGGGATGTAATGCAATGAGCGTTTTCTAATGGGAAAATGTGTTGTTAAAATCAAATAAGTGCTTCATGCTGCAGGAGGGAAGAGGACAAGCCTATAGTTCCCAAGATTTTTTTTTTTTTTAATCTAATAAGTGCTTTATCACTTTCAGTTTCCTCAGCCTGAGCCAGGGATGTTTGGGAGTTATTATGAGATTTGAAAGAAAGCTGAGTTTTTGATCTTGTCAGGACTGAAAGTGCTTTATAAAGTCAGAGTTGGTGTGTAGGAATCTAGGACACTATTCCAGTGTATACCTTGTGAGAGCCAGCTAATGAAGCCACAGGAGAGCAGCCATCTGAGTGACTCCTGGAGTGGCCCTGACTTCGAAAACAGCTCTGGGTCTGCTCAGTAAAAGAAATTCACGTCATTGTTGTTGTTGTTGATGATGATTGCAAACAAGTATCCAGGTTTAAATTCATTTGTTCTAATCACCATTCTTTTATAACCTTAAAAACATTGCTCATACTCTGGCTGCCTCCTTGTGTGAGGGAAGACATCACATAGGGGTTTCTTTCTGGACCCTTAATATTAAAATGATCTCTTGATGGGGTGTGACCCCACTCAATATTGAATTCCTCTTGGATAAGTTTTCTCATACTGGATTAGTGTTGTTTGACTCCCCAGAACTTAGTACTCCTCTCAGTCCAATTCCTAACACATAGTAGGCTTAAAATAAATTCTTGCTCAGTGAATGAATGGAAACCAAACTGGCTTACAGTTATGAGTTTACAGTATGATTCTGCTGTTGCTAATGTGGCCTTTGACTTCTAAATGAGTCTGAGCTTTATTATGGCCCTTAAGTCAATTGAAAGAGGTACAAGGCTAATGATAAACTGTTGCAGTTGTGGTTTGCTTTTAGCACTGAAATTCCTTGACCCTCATTGATCAAACTAAGGCCACAGAGAAACATTAATATTGGAAGAGCCCTTCAAAGCCTCTTCTAAAACATTCCATTTAGGGAAGATGCTTGTGGTTCCAAATAATAAGTTTAGAGCTCCCAGGTTTTGAAGATGCAGATCAACTCTCTGCTTCATGTAGGGTCTCCCAGGGGTGTCAGGATCAAGATGCAATGGGGAGTACTAGATGTGTTCATGGATAATACAGTTGAAAAACAGAAGTTCTTTTTGTTTTTTTTTAATTTGAAAAGACTGTAGTTTGAAATTGATTGACTTTAATGCCACTGGTCATGGACAAGGATGTGCTCTACTAGCTTTTTCGATGTCCCATGCTTAGTAACAGTGTTTCCACGTATATTTTATTCAACACTGGTGATGTGTCTTAATTGATGTCTTCTATAAAAAGTGGATTCTGTGGTCAAGCAAGTTTGAGAAATGATGGATTAAACAAATTAAGATATCTCAAAGCTTTGATAGGGCTTCCCTGGTGGCGCAGTGGTTGAGAGTCCGCCTGCCGATGCAGGGGACACGGGTTCGTGCCCCGGTCTGGGAAGATCCCACATGCCGCGGAGCGGCTGGGTCCGTGAGCCATGGCTGCTGGGCCTGCATGTCCAGAGCCTGTGCTCCGCAACGGGAGAGGCCACAGCAGTGAGAAGCCCACGTAATGCAAAAAAACAAAACAAAACAAAACAACAACAACAAAAAAAAAAAAAAAAAAAAGCTTTGATACACTTATGCTTTAGAAGCTCTAGCAAGGTGTCAAAGAATACACCATAGCCCAAAGATTTTGATCATAAAAACCTTTTTATATGGGAATTTTCCAGTATTAGTGCTTTATAGAAGCCACTTGGGGAAACCATACTCTAATTTTGAATGTAAATTCACACACTTTTTTTTTTGATGTGGACCATTTTTAAAGTCTTTATTGAATTTGTTACAATATTGCTTCTTCTTTTTTTTTTTTTTTTTTTATGTTTTGGTTTTTTGACTGCAAGGCATGTGGGATCGTAGCTCCCCGACCAAGGATCTAACTCACACCCCCTACATTGGAAGGTGAAGTCTTAACCACTGGACTGCCAGGGAGGTCCCCACATATACTGTTTATTAGTTTCTATATTTTCTATGGCATTCTCTCTACCATTTTGTTCAATTACATTATGTCTATACTCTCTTTTAAAAATTTTCTATTTGGAGATCAAGCCTAGATTTTGATACGTAGAATTTAAATTATTTTAGATCACTAAGATAATTAAGACCACAATGTAACCATCTTCTTCTATTGATCACACAAATAAGGAAGTACAAAGGAGTAGTTCCTGTGTAGTTTGATGTTTAACATTGATAAAGCGTGACATCAAAAGGAAAGCTTTTTGAGACATTTACTTGATTATTTGTGAGACTGTACAGCTATAAATTATTGAAATTATAATGGTCTTTAGTGTTTATATATCCCAACCATTTGTTAACTTATTTGGTCATCCTACATTTATTGAACGTGTTTTATGTTCCAGACATTATGCTTTATACTAGGGAAATGAAGATGAATAAAACATAATCCCGGGCCTCCCTGGTGGCGCAGTGGTTGAGAGTCCGCCTGCCGATGCAGGGGATACGGGTTCGTGCCCCGGTCTGGGAGGATCCCATATGCCGCGGAGCGGCTGGGCCCGTGAGCCATGGCCGCTGGGCCTGCGCATCCGGAGCCTGTGCTCCGCAACGGGAGAGGCCACAACAGTGAGAGGCCCGCATACCGCAAAAAAAAAAAAAAAAAAAAAAAAAAAAAACCATAATCCCTGATCCCATCTGATACCTGAATTCCATAAAAGAATATATAGAGAGTTTAGGAAGACTTCCAGTTGAAAGTGAGCTTTCCAATTTTTTTGTGCAAATGTCAATTTTATCCATTAGAATAGCAAAAGGCCAAGTAATGAAATAACTTGCTCAATATCACAGTTAGCTAGAGGCAGTATAGAAAATGGAACCCAAATATTTGGATGGAGCTCAATGCTCCAGCTAGTGCACTAATATTATAATATAAAAGTGAGAGGTATTTTTTAAAATTTATGATTAAGTTTGTATGACTAGAAAAGAAATTTCTGCAAGTTGGAAAAATATTGAGAAAGATCCCAATATATGATTTTATTAATTCAGTGAATATTTATCGCATGCCTATCATGTGCTGAATACTGTTTAGTGTTTTGAAGACTAAGTCCCCGTTGAGCTCACGTTCTAAAGGCGTCCATATTGCTTAAAACTATAGCGTTTATTTAATCTCATGACTCCATTAATGGCTAATTGGAGATACCCATAAAAGCAAAACGTGTGGTTTGTGGAAGTTGTCATCCCATTGTGAATTTCACTTCTGACTCTACTTTACTATGTCATGGGCAGTGAGGTGGATTATCGTTCCAAACAATTGTGATTAGGCCAGATCTGCAGGAGATAAACCCACTTAAGTGTGAGGGGTTTAACCTGTCTCTAATAGTGGTGGCCAGTAGAGAACTTTCTGCTGTGTAGACAGAGTAAAAATACCATTCCAAAGATATGATTATGATGATTACTTCATGGCTTGTGAGAATCATGTATTAGTCAGTTAGAATCACTTCTTAAGGGCTTGTGGTGAGATAGCAATTTGCTAAGCAGGGTGGGTGACATAAATATGTACATAATGTAAGGTATTATATATATAAATAAGGTTAAAATTTAACCAAGGAGGTAACACACACTAACAATACAACATGAACTAGACTGTTTCTTGGATTGATAAACTATGATTACGTGCCAAGTGGATGGTGTAGACAGTAAATCGAAGTTAATTTCTTGTATTATTAAAACCTCCTATGTGTGTGTCAACGTATGTGATCTTAGCAAGTTATATCACTCTCCTGAGCCTCAGTTTCTTCATCTGAAAAAAGGTAATGATAACAGTAACTACCTCAGGGAGTTGTTGAGAGGAATAAATGCAGTTATATGGATGCTCATACATGACACTTTAGGTAATTGGTGTTAAACAAACTTCAGTCTGTCTTTTCCTTTATCTCCAAAGGAACTTAGAGACAGGATCTCAATGAAATGGCAAGATATGGTTTAAGTAACCACTTAAAAATCAGTGGAAGAGACTTATAACTAGATTGGAAACTTGCATCAGATGTTTTATTTGGCAATGAATGATATAGGAATAGAAATAAGTATTTCTAGCACCATGCTCAAAAGACCAGAGAAAAATTCCCAGAATGTATGGGAGTTCTATATCTTAAGATATTGGCTACACACATGTTAGTTTCACCTAAGCAACATCAATTTCCTCTCTTCCAGTAATTGCATGTAGATTTTTACTGTGGTCAACTGCCCACCACCCATCATAGCAGGAGGTAAAGCAAAAGCTCATAGTGTGTACTCGGAATAGACTGTTCAGAACTCCCAGACACCCAGACTCCCCCAGACACCCTGGCTGTTTTCTTTCAAAAGCCTCGGTTTCTGAGAGCTACTTTATGACTTACATTCCTTTAGGCTGGCTAGAGTTAAGATTCTTCATTTGGAAACAACAGAAACTAGTACAGGCTACATTTGAAGTAAAGAGGGAACAGCTCAAAGACAAAGAAATGAAAAGTTACCATGAGTAGATTGGGCTAATAAAGGATAGAGTTTATGCTGAAGAATAGTAGAAGGCATTGTTTAAAAGGTTGGATGGAGCTAGATTGCTTAGGACTTCTGAAAATAACCATACGGGCTCCATTGTATAAAACAGTATTGTACTGTAATGTCAGAAACCTACTGAGAGAGTAAATGTTTATAAATTTTACTTTTTTCCCCTAGTGTTTGTGAGTTTCCTAACCAACTTACAGGATGTCCTAGATTCTGTAGAATAAATTATATCTTCTGAGATTGTAACTTGAATATACTTTTCTATAAAGGGACAGGATAGTCACCTCTACCCTAAATACATCAAATTTTAACGTTTTTGAAATACCAGTACCTTGTTAACTTCAATAGATCCTAATCCCCTAAGTGCGGGTGATGATGTATCTTGTGTGAGGGGAAACAATGGACCAGGAGTCAGTGGGATTCTAGTCCTAGCTCCATTACAGATGAACTGTGTGAACAAGGACAAGTCTTTAAACATCTATAGACCTTTGTTTCCTCATTTGTTCAAGGGAGGTGAGCCGTCTTGCCCTATCTTGATGAGTCATTGGGAGGCTTATGTAAGATAGTGTGTGAAACTCCCTTAAAAACCATAAAGAGTTACTTTTCTCTGTATAGATGTGTGTGTGCACATGTATAAGTATAATACCATATAGAGAATATAATTACAAGGTAATTTTGATTTCTCAGTATGGCTGAATTACCTTAGGAGACCTGATCGTATGGTTCAGAAACTGTTGAATGTGCTATGTTATTCAAATTTTAGTTCCAATAAAACTTTCTGCCAGAATACAACAAACATAACTATACCAACATCTGATGTTCAGTGAGTGCTCACTGTCTTTGAGATACTTGTCAATATTTTTTTTCAAATCAATAACGTCTTCTATGTCAGGCATTATACTTAGTGTTGTACATACATTTTTTCCTTAAATAAACTTATTATTTTAGAATAACTTTAGATTTATCAAAAAATTGTGAAGATATTACAGAGGATTACCATATACTTCACATGCAGTTTCCCTTATTTTGTACATATATTTTTCATGTAATTTTAAGAACAAAACTATGAGATGGGTATTATGATCTTGTTGAGTATGATACACAATAAGTGAAATTTTAGATTTCTTTGCAGTTCTTTTTGTCTTCAGAATATTTCTGACCAAGGAAGTTTAGCTACATTTTAGATGTGCTTCTGTAATCAATTTGATATAATGTTAAGTTTATTTTCTCTGTGTCTTTTACATTAGGTTTGGCTTTTTATCCATTTTAATTTAGTTTTTGAAAATATAAAATATTTATATGCTTAGAATTTAAACTATATGAAAAGGTATCCTCAGAAAAGTCTCAATTCCATCTTTCCTTTTCTACCTTGTTCCTACACTTCCATTGGTAACCGTTTTATTATTTTCTGATTTATCAGTAGTGTGTATATTCAAACAAATGCTACATATGTACACACACACATATATCCATATATTCCTGTGCATACATACACATGAATCTATGCATATATGTACAGTCATATGTATATTTACTCATATTTACCTTTAATTTTTACTCAAAAGGTAGGCATGATATTCTTTTACACCTTGATATTTTTACCTGATTGTATACCTTGGAAATCACTCCATATTTGTTCATAAAGGTTTTCTTGTTTTTCTTTATATGGCTATATAATACTCCACAATGTGTTATTATAGTGTATTCAGACAGTCTCCTATGCCTAGGCACTTTGTTCATTTGAAGAAAGACTTTTTCTTTGTGTATCACTTTTTCTTGGAGTATTTGTGTAGCATATAGCATATAGATTTATCTCCAAAAGGATCAGGTCTTTTTTTTTTTCATGAAAATGCTTCATATTATTCAAAGATGACTCCCTAGCCTCGTGAAAAGTATCATAGTTTTCTCCTATACCCTCAGCCACATGTTTACAGGTTCCATTATCACGATGATTGAATGATAAGACCTAAAATGATGTTTATTATATCAAAAATACTTTAAAAAATACTTTTATTGGTGAACATATACCTTGGATTTTGCCAATTGTGTTTTATTTAAAGTATATTTAGAAAGAATAATATAGATCAGAGAAGCACCTTCCTAAAGGTATCCTTTGAAAATTTTAGTTTCCACCATTTTGAGGAAGGCAAAAAATAAACTGAATCGGGTGAGTATGACCCCTTCTACTCTTTTTCAGAGATCATTGCACTTACATTCTCATAGCTTTGAGATGCTTATGACTCAGTCAGTATAAGTTTAAAAAAATCAACAAATTTTGACAGGACAAAAAGTTAGTAAAATAACAAGGAAGGTGCATGGCTTTTGGTTCTAGCACTGTCCTTTATGACCTACAAGTCATTTTATATTTCTGGATTTCAGTTTTTTCCACATCTCCTATGTGAGCAGTTTGGACTAGTTGATCAATGTCCTTTATAGTTTGAAAATGTATTCTCTTTTTTTTTTTTTGGCTGCGTTGGGTGTTCATTGTGGTGCATGGACTTCTCATTGCGGTGGCTTCTCTTGTTGTGGAGCATGGGCTCTAGGCATGTGGGCCTCAGTAGTTGCAGCATGCAGGCTCAGTAGTTGTGGCTTATGGGCTCTAGAGCACAGGCTCAGTAATTGTGGTACACGGGCTTAGTTGCTCCATGGCATGTGGGATCTTCCCAGACCAGGGTTAGAACCTGTGTCCCGTACACTGGCAGGCGGATTCTTAACCACTGCATGATCAGGGAAGTCCCAAAAATGTATTCTCGATTATAATTATGCTATCAATCTTTGCTGTCTATGTTTAACCCATGGCACTTCCATAGGGAATATCTGAGTCTATATCAGAATTAGTTTGTTCTTGAGTTTTCCAATTTTTTCCTAAAATTATTATTTGAATGCCAACTGCCTATAGTCTGTTGATTGTTATGTACCATAGAAGTTTGAAATTTTGAGTTACAGAGGCTACCATTTACCTAAAATTATAGGTAGAAATGAGAGGTAGGGAGGAAAAAAAGCTTGTTTATTAATTTATCTGCATTTGTTGTTGTGCTTATCACTGTAGCAACTGGTCACCTTGATAGGTTTCTTTTTTCATTCAGAAAAATAAACAAGTGAGATGAGAAGCAGAAGTGGTCTGTGTGTTTACTTAAATTCTTTTATTCATTAAAGAATCATTTTTGAGAATCTTCTGTATAAAACCATGATTTTAGATATTAAAAAATTAGACATAAAACAGCATTGTCAGTAAACATGCAATTTAACTTGAGAGAGGTAAACCATAAATACATGAGAAGAATTGCAAGCATAAATCTTAAAAATACAAACTATGCTTATTGTGTTAGGGAAGACTTAGAATAGGTAGAATTAATGCAGAAAGACTTCTTGCATGAGAATAAGTTCAGTGCAAGATTTGAAGTGAATCAATCTGCTTCTCACTACAGACTGAAGCTCCATTTTTCCTCTCCTCTAGAGTTTGGCTATAATGTGATCCAGTAGAAAGCAAATGCAGTAAACTTCAGGCCTATTTTAGATTTTAGTTATTATATGTTGATAAAATACTCAAAATAAGGTCATTTATGCTAGGTGACTGAAGCTTCTGTGTTAACCCTTTTGTAATTGGCTGACATAGCCAGCATTCTGACTAGCTCCCAACAATGACTAGAAGCACTTACATTTCAGGACCTTGGAGAGCTACCAGTGTCTATGGGTTACATACCTGTTAGCCATTCAGAGGATTTGGGGCTCTCTGGTTCCATTGAAAATATTGACTGGACTTACTTTTTTTTTTTTTAATTTTATTGGAGTATAGTTGATTTACAAGGTTGTGTTACATTCTGCTGTACAGCAAAGTGAATAAGTTATACATATACATATATCCACTCTTATTTTTATTATTATTTTTATTATTATTATTATTATTTTTTGCAGTACGCGGGCCTCTCACTGTTGTGGCCTCTCCCGTTGCGGAGCACAGGCTCCGGATGCGCAGACTCAGTGGCCATGGCTTACGGGCCCAGCCGCTCTGCGGCACATGGGATCTTCCCAGACCGGGGCACGAACCCGTGTCCCCTGCATCATCAGGCGGACTCTCAACCACTGTGCCACCAGGGAAACCCCACTCTTTTATAGATTCTTTTCCCATTTAGGTCATTACAGAGTATTGAGTCGGGTTCCCTGTGCTATACAGTATTGACTGGACTTGTTGAAGGGTAGTCTCTTTTGACTCTCTACACCCAACAACTGTAAATGTGCCTTAAAATATTTAACAATTTCTCTATTGATAAATAGCATACTCATTGTTTTTGCTCTTACAATTATTTTTTCATTAGACATCTTTGTACATACATTCTTCTGTCCTGGTGCTTTTACTTCTATAAAGATAAACTCCTAAATCTCTAATACTAGATGAGTTTCTTTATGTAAACATCTTTATAATGCCTGGGCAATACTTATTTTATTCTAAGCTCCCTCTTACACCAACACCCTGCAGCATACTTAGCATCTGTGAAATTAAATATGAACTTTTTCAGAAGAGAATAGAAACATGCATTTGATATAACTTTGTAATTTGTATCCTGTCATACTAATCTTCAGGCCTTTAATTTTGTTGTGGGGATGAGGTGAAAATATTTTGAGGAATTCCAAGAAAAAGAATACCTTAATGTGTATTCTGAAAAAAATAAAGTAAGTTTAAGCAAATGAATGTAATATGTTAATATTAAGGGTTTTATGGCCAAAAAAGTGTAAACTTAATTGAAAACAGAATGCATGGTTCTTTAAACAATGGCATCTCTGAAACTGGCATGCTGTTAAAAATATCTTTCTGTTAAGTGTCTTGATGCCAGGCATAATTTATACAATCATGAAAAAAATTAATTTGTGTTTTTAATAATGAAACATAGTTTTTGTTTTAAAGATTACCTAAAAATCACATCCTAATTTTTTTAAAAGTATAATCATACCGTCACAGATCAGCAAGGAACAATATTAGCCATTGGTTTTCTAAGCTAACCATGAAATTATTAATTTAGTTTTCTTTTGGCTTTCCTTCTCCTATTGAATTTCTGGTATAAAGAATTGATGTGGTGTAACCTCATAACAGATTTTAAATTCCCTTAATCTTTATTTTAAATTGTATTATTTTTACGCGAGAAAAATCAGTTCTGCTTCATCTCTTTTTATCCTTAGGAGGACAGCTAAGAAAGCCTTAACCTAGAGATGCTTGATATTTTGAACTCTTAAATTTTTTAACTACCTCAATTTTTTTTTCAATGAGGCAGGACATAAATAAATTTAAAAGAACAGGTGTTAATCTTTTGACCCATTTGTATTGATCCACAGAAGGAGTATTAGAGCAATAGCTACCTTTAGAATGTACAAGTGAATCTGTGTATGAGAGAATTTTTAAATTTCTTTACTTTTAAAATATATTTTAGATGTTCGTCATGAAATTATGGCCAAAATCATGTAATGATTAGTTTAATCAAGGAAATGATCTGTTTTTGAATTTTAACATCAATAACAGTGTTACAGTTATTAAAATGGTGTGGGTTTTTTGGGGGTTTTTTTTGTGTGTGTGATACGCGGGCCTCTCACTGTTGTGGCCTCTCCCGTTGCGGAGCACAGGCTCTGGACGCACAGGCTCAGTGGCCATGGCTCATGGGCCCAGCCGCTCCGCGGCATGTGGGATCTTCCCGGACCGGGGCACGAACCCGTGTTCCCTTCATCGGCAGGCGGACTCTCAACCACTGCGCCACCAGGGAAGCCCTAAAATGGTGTTTTGATATTGTCATTAAAGCAACAGGAAAGACATTACATAAATCACCCACTTGGGGGGGTGGAAATGAAGAAGAGACAAGATGACTCACATTTACTTTAAGGCTGGCCAGAAAAAAAAAAATTGCCATAGATTTGCTAGCATCTATTTTATAAGATGGCAACAGTTTAATAGAATTTACCAACATCAAATTTTGAGCCTGGGCTAGAACAATGTTAGGGCCAACAGTTTGTATTTGGCAAAACTTAATTTTGCCAGCTTCAATTTCCTAAATTGGGATTTTGCTGAAATGGCAGTTGTTTCCAGAACCCTTTTCTAGGGTCTTGGTGACATTTACCTGAATCTTAAGTGAAAGGCTGGAGTCATGAGTTAGATCCAATTCTTACTCTGTTTTTTGGTCACCGTTAATACAACTACCCATGGCTATTTTTTTTCAGTCTTTAAAACTCTACCAGTAGTTGAAAGAATGCTTAGTTCCTATTCTCTGTGTATATATTGTATATGCAAGCATCCTGCCAAGATAAACAGTGAATGTATTAGCATATTTTATAGTTTTCATGCTTATCCCTGTTAGAGAGTAAATTTCCTGAAAAAAAAAAAAGGAACCATGCCCTGTTATTTTTCAGCTTTATTGCAATCTGACATTTAACATTGTATACATTTAAGGCATACAACGTGTTGATTTGCTACATGTATATTGTAAGAAAAGATTACCACCGTAGCATTAGCCAACATATGGATCACATCACATAGTAACTATTCTTATTTGTGCTGAGAAAATTTAAGATCTGTTCTCTTAGCAACTTTCAAATATATAGCGCAGTGTTATTAACTATAATCATCATGCTGTACATTAGGTCCCCAGATCTTTTTTATCTTATAACTGGAAGTTTGTATTCTTTGACCAATGTGTCACCATTTCTCCAAACCCTCAGACCCTGACAACCACCATTCTACTCTCCGATTCTATGAGAAACAGCTTTTTAGGATTCTATACTATAAGTGTTATGATACAGTATTTGTTTTTCTCTGACTTAACTTCACTTAGCACAATACTCTCAAGGCCCATCCTTGTTGTCACAAATGCTATGTTCTCTTTATAATTAACCCTCTCTCATTCCCATCCCTGTTCCACAGGACCTAGCACAGTGTTTTCATGTAGCAAACTTACCCATCCACTCACTCATACATTCTTACTGTCCTGTCCTGTAATTAGCCTAACAATAGATGTTTCATCAAAAGAAATGAGACATTCTTAAGCAAAAAATGTACTTCAAGCATATAAATGTTTCTGGGTAGTTTCTTACTCTCTTTTTTGTAACACTATTTAGTTGAGATTTCCAAAGCTATAGATCAAGAGACCTAGATTCTCCCTTTGTGACCTTGTGAAATTCATTAGAACCTTATCTACTTCAATTTTTTCATCTTTAAAAAGACACGTCTATTCAACTTTCCCTATAAGAAGAGTAGTGTATGGATAAAATGAGGAAAGAGTTCTGAAAATGTTGTGAGAAAGTAGATTTTTTAAAATGTTTGTTTAAATAGGTAAAATTGGAAGAATAAACACATGGGTCATACACATATACATTATATACAAATATGCATATACATATGTGTGTGTGTATGTGTGTGTTCTTTTCCTACACGTGTGTGTGAGTGTATATCTTTCATTGAGACAGAATTTCCATTCTGGTAGTCAGACCATAAGTTATACTGACTTATTGTGTTGTGAAAGCATCCTGAATCTGATTTTTTTTTTACATAATTCCTGCATTAAGAAAAAATATTTTCACATGCTTCAGGATCACCAAGTCTGCTAAAATGAGACCTTGTGATTTGAATGGCTCAAGCTTCATTGAGAAGTGGCTGTAATTCTGTAATACTTTATTGAGGACAGACTAAAAATAGAAGCCAAAGCCTTAAGTATATTGCTATCTCTTAGTGACATAGCTACACATAGCTTTTCTGCTATCTAGACCTTAGTTAATTCAATGAAAGCTGAGGCCAGCTGTAAGATTTAGTTATGGTGGAAACAGTTGATAATCTTGGTCTGTTTCTGTAGCTTTCAAAGTTTTAGCCCTGTATAAGAGGAGTATTTTAGATCAAAACATGCAGAGGTACACTTCACAAAAATACCAAGGCCACTAAAGCACATTTTGCAATGGTAGCAACAGTGCCAATTAGAATATGATCTTTGTATTTAAATTCCCAGGGATAGGGTTACCATGACTGAGGTCTTAGACTAGTTCAACCCCTCTATAGATTTTGATGAATGCTGCAGGCAGAATATAGGGAAAATATCCACACTTTGCTGCTTTCAGTTAAAAATCAGTTATCATTTTGATAAGTATTTGAGACTTCACACATACTGGAGCTGTCATGGTGATTCAGTATTTGGGGAAGGAACGTTTCCAGTTTTATTCATTATTTATTTTGCAAAGCTCAGCCTTTATGAGTACATGTGTCTGGAGTTGTATCTCTGTAGAACTGCTGCTCCTTGGGTTTTGGATTCACACTTCAGAGTACTAGCAAGATTTGGGAGTTTGTTCCATTTTGATATTGCATGTGTGTGCACGCACTTAAATCTTGATATGTCCTGATGCTATGAAGAATTGACTCCTGTATCCAACAGAGTCTATTAAGTAGACCAGCTTCTTCTGACGTTATCAGTATAAATCAAAAGCTTCAGATACAAGCATGAAATATCTGTTGAAAATAATCAGGGGCTTCCCTGGTGGCGCAGTGGTTGGGAATCCGCCTGCCGATTCAGGGGACGCGGGTTCGTGCCCCGGTCTGGGAAGATATGCCGCGGAGCGGCTGGGCCCGTGAGCCATGGCCACTGAGCCTGCGCGTCCAGGGCCTGTGCTCCGCAACGGGAGAGGCCACAACAGTGAGAGGCCCGCGTACCGCAAAAAAAAAAAAAAAAAAGAAAAGAAAGAAAATAATCAGAAAACAGAACTGTATCTTAAAAGAAAGCATTAGTAAGCAGTGGTGTGAATGGTGGACTGGGTTTACCAGTTATATAGATGTGATGACATAGTAACTGTAATCATCACAAAAAAAGTCATTCCACTGTATTATTCTCATTTTTAGAGAATTGTCAGATTATTGGGAATGACATTCCTAGAGATAAAGGTAAAACAAAACCATTATCATGATAATAGCAAAGCTTTTTTTTTTTTTTTAAAGAAGATGTTGGGGGTAGGAGTTTATTAATTAATTTATTTATTTTTGCTGTGTTGGGTCTTCATTTCTGTGCGAGGGCTTTCTCTAGTTGTGGCAAGCGGGGGCCACTCTTCATCGCGGTGCGTGGGCCTCTCACTATCGCGGCCTCTCTTGTTGCGGAGCACAGGCTCCAGACGCGCAGGCTCTGTAGTTGTGGCTCATGGGCCTAGTTGCTCCGCGGCCTGTGGGATCCTCCCAGACCAGGGCTTGAACCCGTGTCCCCTGCATTAGCAGGCAGATTCTCAACCACTGCGCCACCAGGGAAGCCCAGCAAAGCTTTTTTGAAAGTGTTTATATGTATTTTAAGCAACTTACATACAGTATCTACCAATTATCATAATAAAATTGTGAACTAAATGCTGTTACTCACAGATAAAAACCTAGGTTTCAGAGGGTAAATCACTTGCTCAAGGACCTGCAACTAATGCAGGACAAAACTAGTACCAAGAACTAAATCATTCTGCCTCTCAAGCTCATGGTTTTAATTCCTCTCAATTTTCTAAAAAGCATGATTGGAACAACTGGTGGCCTACATAATGGAAAACTTTGAAGTTTGTGTGAAATGGAAGTATTTGAGGATCTATCATATTGAAATGGTTAAGCTTATTCTGTGTGGCTCCATATGGCATAACTAGGACCAATGAGTAGATGTTACAAGCATGAAAATTTCAATTCTATTCATTTTATTAAAAAATAAAATAGAATCTTCTAGAAGGAATGAATGCCCTGTCATTGGAAATTATTGATCTCAGACTTAAGACAAAAGTCAAGTAGAAGAGTTTTTCATGGAGGACACAAAAAATGAGCTAGATTATTTCAAAAGTTCTGTCTACTGCTAAGATTCCACACTTTAGGTTTTAACTATTTGCAAGTGTTAATTTGTGGAGGCAAAGTAGAAAACATCAATAATGCTACTTTTTGAGATTACTGCATACCAAGATTTCACTTTATGCTATTCTATTGAATTTGTTAATAATTTATTTTGGACGGCAAGGGACGGGCAAGTTTTGACAAATTCTTACACTCAGCATCTTTCATTATTTCTTACTGGAGATTGTATTGTGGTTAGTTAGGTAAATTTGCCATTTTTGGTGATAGAAAGTTTCAGGTAGAAGTTGTTACTTTAAAAAGCCCTTGAGTAAAGTAAAGTGGATAGCTTTTGAGATGGGATTCATTCTGGACTTACAAATTCCACATCTTCTAGGGGAGCATAAGAATGGAATGTTCTTTAATGTTATCTGGAATTTCAAAGTAAATAATACATTTTTAAATACACTAAGAGCAAGAAGGAGATGCAGTTTTTTGACTTTTTTTTTTTTTTTTTTTTTTGCGGTATGCGGGCCTCTCACTGCTGTGGCCCCTCCCGTTGCGGAGCGCAGGCTCCGGATGCGCAGGCCCAGCGGCCATGGCTCACGGGCCCAGCCGCTCCGCGGCATATGGGATCCTCCCAGACCGGGGCACGAACCCGTATCCCCTGCATCGGCAGGCGGACTCTCAACCACTGCGCCACCAGGGAGGCCCAGTTTTTTGACTTTTAAAAATACATAATGTAAAATAATTTTTGATCATTTTGTTTCATTGGATATTGTTGGGCCTATCTGCTTGCTGAAAATATTTTTTTCCTACATAATGTGAAAGATAAAGCACCACAGAGGTTACCTTTATGTCAATCATGTTTTACTCACTTGTTTTTAATTGGATTTCCTCCACTTTGACAATTCTAATATGCCTCCCTGGTCACACCCTCTATTCCCCTGTCCCCCATATACTACTACTGAGATTCATTGCTCTTGATATAAATAATAAAATAATTATGGTACATATGAAAGTAAGCCTTATACTTAGATGAATGTAAAGGGGAGTGTGTAGTTGGCCATGGGCAGTTTCTTCCTAGCTTGAATGTATTAGTTTATCAGATGAGGGAGAAAGAGTTGATAAAGTTCATAAGAAGTAAGGAATTTTAACTCTTTGAATTGAAAATAATAGCATTCATGATACAGGATTATGGAAACTCAGGGCCACTTGGACAGATGGACTCTGAAGAAATTCTCTTAAGTGATTTGTGGAGACAGCTGGGTGAATGGTCACTGTGCTAGGAGTGTCTAGAAATTAGATGCTATGAGAGAATGATCATATATTGTGGAAAGTCCCCTCCTCACATAAGCCTGCTATGATGTAAGCAAACTGAGTTACATTGGTGTGGTGTGACAAGGGAGAACACACAGAATTACAAAATGAGACTGTTAGGGGAAGTGAGCACACATGTTCTATTGATCGTGGTTTGAGTTGGAAGTTCATAGGGCAGGATTTCAGAAATGGGGCAAGACTTCGGTCCCATTGATTTCCTAAGGAAACATTTCATGCAGATTTCATGAGAAATAGGTTGGACTTAGCTTGAATTTTTGACAACAGGGGCTGGAATGCTATGTTTACAAAAATGGAGAGCATAGTGCTGACATTAATGATGCCATGGAAGAGTAAACAGCAGGATATGGTGACAGATTGAATGCAGGGGGGGGGACCTAAATGACATTACTGCCTTGTGGCTAATGTGACAACAAAACAGCAGGATATAGATTGTGTGACAATTGCTTTCTGTCCAAGGACAACCACAAATGGAAGAGTAATCACACCAGGACATGTGTTTCTAAATAAATCAATATATGTGGCAAAGTATGCATCCAATGAAGGTAAAATTAAAGATGGTCCATAAATTAATGAATCCAATTAGGATCTATATCTTCTTTGACTTTTGCTTGATTTTTTTAGATACTTTATTTATTTTAGCATGTTTATTGGAGTATAATTGCTTTACAATGTTGTGAAGTTGTGTTAGTTTCTGCTTTATAACAAAGTGAATCAGCTATATGTATACATATATCCCCATATCTCCTCCCTCATGCATCTCCCTCACACCCTCCCTATCGCAGCCTTCCAGGTGGTCACAGAGCACCAAGCTGATCTCCCTGTGCTATGCAGCTGCTTCCCACTAGCTATCTGTTTTACATTTGGTGGTGTATATATGTCCATGCCACTCTCTCACTTTGTCCCAGCTTACCTTCCCTCTCCCCATGTCCTCAGGTCCATTCTCTACATCTGTGTCTGTCTTCCTATCCTGCCCCTAGGTTCTTCAGAGCCTTTTTTTTTTTTTTTTTAGATTCCATATATATGTGTTAGCATACAGTATTTGTATTTCTCTTTCTGACTTACTTCACTCTGTGTGACAGTCTCTAGGTCCATCCACCTCACTACAAATAACTCAATTTTGTTTCTTTCTATGGCTGAGTAATATTGCATTATATATATGTGCCACATCTTCTTTATCCATTCATCTGTTCATGGACACTTAGGTTGCTTCCATGTCCTGGCTATTGTAAATAGAGCTGAAATGAACATTTTAGTACATGACTCTTTTTGAATTATGGTTTTCTCAGGGTATATGTCCAGTAGTGGGATTGCTGGGTCGTATGGTAGTTCTATTTTTAGTTTTTTAAAGAACCTCCATAGTGTTCTCCATAGTGGCTGTATCAATTTACATTCCCACCAACAGTGCAAGAGGGTTCCCTTTTCTCCACACCCTCTCCAGCATTTATGGTTTGTAGATTTTTTGATGATGGCCATTCTGACTGGTGTGAGGTGATACCTCATTGTAGTTTTGATTTGCATTTCTCTAATGATTAATGATGTTGAGCATCCTTTCATGTGTTTGTTTGCAATCTGTATATCTTCTTTGGTGAAATGTCTATTTAAGTCTTTGGCCCATTTTTGAATTGGGTTGTTTGTTTTTTTGATATTGAGCTGCATGAGGTGCTTGTAAATTTTGGAGATTAATCCTTTGTCAGTTGCTTCCTTTGCATATATTTTCTCCCATTCTGAGGGTTGTCTTTTCATCTTGTTTATGTTTTCCTTTGCTGTACAAAAACTTTTAAGTTTCATTAGGTCCCATTTGTTTATCTTTGTTTTCATTTCCATTTCTCTAGGAGGTACGTCACAAAGGATCTTGCTGTGATTTACGTCAGAGAGTGTTCTATGTATGTTTTCCTCTAAGAGTTTTATAGTGTCTGGCCTTACATTTAGATCTTTAATCCATTTTGAGTTTATTTTTGTGTATGGTGTTAGAGAGTGTTCTAATTTCATTCTTTTACATGTAGCTGTCCAGTTTTCCCAGCACCACTTATTGAAGAGGCTGTCTTTCCTCCATTGTATATTTTTGCCTCCTTTATCAAAGATAAGGTGACCATATGTGTGTGGGTTTATCTCCGGGCTTTGTATCCTGTTCCATTGATCTATATTTCTGTTTTTGTGCCAGTACCATTTTGTCTTGATTACTGTAGCTTTGTAGTATAGTCTGAAGTCCAGGAGTCTGATTCCTCCAACTCTGTTTTTCTTCCTCAAGATTGCTTTGGCTATTTGGGGTCTTTTCTGGTTCCATACAAATTGTGGAATTTTTTGTTTTAGTTCTGTGAAAAATGCCATTGGTAGTTTGATAGGGATTGCATTGAATCTGTGGATTGTTTTGGGTAGTATAGTCATTTCCAGAGTGTTGATTCTTCCAGTCCAAGAACATGGTATACCTCTCCATTTGTTTGTATTATCTTTGATTTCTTTCATCAGTGTCTTATAGTTTTCTGCATACAGGTCTTTTGTCTCCTTAGGTAGGTTTATTCTTAGGTATTTTATTCTTTTTCTTGCAGTGGTAAATGGGAGTGTTTCCTTAATTTCTCTTTCAGATTTTTTTGTCATTAGTGTATAGGAATGCAACAGATTTTTATGCATTAATTTTGTATCCTGCTACTTTACCAAATTCATCGATTAGCTCTAGTACTTTTCTGATAGCATCTTCAGGACTTTGTATGTATAGTATCATGTCATCTGCAAATGGTGACAGCTTTTCTCCTTCTTTCCCGATTTGGATTCCTTTTATTTCTTTTTCTTCTCTGATTGCTGTGGCTAAAACTTCCAAAACTGTGTTGAATAATAGTGGTGAGAGTGGACAACCTTGTCTCATTCCTGATCTTAGAGGAAATGGTTTCACTTTTTCACAATTGGGAATGATGTTGGCTGTGGGTTTGTCATATATGGCCTTTATTATGTTGAGGTAAGTTCCCTCTGTACCTACTTTCTGAAGGGTTTTTATCATAAATGGGTGTTGAATTTTGTCAAAAGCTTTTTCTGTATCTATTGAGATGATCATATGGTTTTTCTCCTTCAATTTCTTAATATGTTTTATCACATTGATTAATTTGCGTATACTGAAGAATCCTTGCATTCCTGGGGTAAACCCCACTTGATTACATTATATCCTTTAAATGTGCTGTTGACTTCTGATGCTAGTATTTTGTTGAGGACTTTTGCATCTATGCTCATCAGTGATATTGGCCTGTAGTTTTCTTTTTTTGTGACATCTTTGTCTGGTTTTGGTATCAGGGTGATGGTGGCCTCATAGAATGAGTTGGGAGTGTTCCTTCCTCTGCTATATTTTGGAAGAGTTTGAGAAGGATGGGTGTTAGCTCTTCTCTAAATGTTTGATAGAGTTCACCTGTGAAGCCATCTGGTCCTGGGCTTTTGTTTGTTGGAAGATTTTTAATCACAGTCTCAATTTCAGTGCTTGTGATTGGTCTGCTTATATTTTCTATTTCTTCCTTGTTCAGTCTCATAAGGATGTGCTTTTGTAAGAATTTGTCCATTTCTTCCAGGTTGTCCTTTTTATTGGCATATCGTTGCTTGTAGTAATCTCTCATGATTCTTTGTATTTCTGCAGCATCAGTTGTTACATCTCCTTTTTCATTTCTAATTCTATTTGAGTCTTCTCCCTTATTTTCTTGATGAGTCTGGCTAATAGTTTATCAATTTTGTTTATCTTCTCAAAGAATCAGCTTTTACTTTTATTGATCTTTGCTATTGTTTCCTTCATTTCTTTTTCATTTATTTCTGATCTGATCTTTATGATTTCTTTCCTTCTGCTAACTTTGGGGTTGTTTTGTTCTTGTTTCCCTTATTGCTTTAGGTGTAAGGTTAGGTTGTTTATTTGAGATATTTCTTGTTTCTTGAGGTAGGATTGTATTGCTCTAAACTTCCCTCTTAGAACTGCTTTTGCTGCATCCCATAGGTTTTGGGTGGTCATCTTTTCATTGTCATTTGTTTCTAGGTATTTTTTGATTTTCTCTTTGATTTCTTCAGTGATCCCTTGGTTATTTAGTAGTGTATTGTTCAGCCTCCATTTGTTTGTATTTTTAAAGATTTTTTCCTGTAATTGATGTCTAGTCTCATAGCACTGTGATCAGAAAGGATAGCTGATACAATTTCAATTTTCTTAAATTTACCAACGCTTGATTTATGACCCAAGATATGATCTGTCCTGGAGAATGATCCATGAGCACTTGAAAAGAGTGTGTATTCTGTTGTTTTTGTATGGAATGTCCTATAAATATCAATTGAGTTCATCTTGTTTAATGTATCATTTAAAGCTTGTGTTTCCTTTTTTATTTTCATTTTGGATGATCAGTCCATTGGGGAAAGTGGGGGATTAATGTCTCCTATTATGATTGTGTTACTGTTGATTTCCCCTTTTATGGCTGTTAGCATTTGCCTTATGTATTGAGGTGCTCCTATGTTGGGTGCATAAATATTTACAATTGTTATATCTTCTTCTTGGATTGGTCCCTTGATCATTATGTTTTGTCCTTCCTTGTCTCTTGTAACATTCTTTATTTTACCGTCTGTTTTATCTGATATGAATATTGCTACTCCAGCTTTCTTTTGATTTCCATTTGCATGGAATATCTTTTTCCATCCCCTCTCTTTCAGTCTGTATGTGTCCCTAGGTCCTAAGTGGGTCTCCTGTAGACAGCTTATATACAGGTCTTGTTTTTGTATCCATTCAGCCAGTCTGTGTCTTTTGGTTTGAGCATTTAATCCATTTACATTTAAGGTATTTATTGATATGTATGTTCCTATTACCATTTTCTTAACTGTTTTGGGTTTGTTATTGTAGGTCTTTTCCTTCTCTTGTGTTTCCTGCCTAGAGAAGTTCTTCTAGCATTTGTTGTACAGGTGGTTTGGTGGTGCTGAATTCTCTTAGCTTTTGCTTGTCTGTAAAGGTTTTAATTTCTCTGTCAAATATGCATGAGATCCTTGCTGGGTAGAGTAATCTTGGTTGTAGGTTTTTCCCTTTCATCACTTTAAACATCTCCTGCCACTCCCTTCTGGTTTGCAGAGTTTCTGCTGAGAAATCAGCTGTTAACCTTATGGGGATTCCCTTGTATGTTTTTTGTTGTTTTTCCCTTGCTGCTTTTAATGTTTTATCTTTGTATTTAATTTTGATAGTTTGATTAATATGTGTCTTGGCATGTTTCTCCTTGGATTTATCCTGTGGGGGACTCTCTGTGCTTCCTGGACTTGATTGGCTTTCCTATTCTATATTAGGGAAGTTTTCAACTATAATCTCTTCAAATATCTTCTCAGTCCCTTTTTCTCTTTTTTTTCTGGGACCCCTATAATTCAAATGTTGGTGCATTTAATGTTGTCCCAGAGGTCTCTGAGTGTGTCCTCAATTCTTTTCATTCTTTTTTCTTTATTCTGGTCTGTGGTAGTTATTTCCACTATTTTATCTTCCAGGTCACTTATCTGTTCTTCTTCCTCACTTTTTCTGCTGTTGATTCCTTCTAGAGAATTTTTAATTTCATTTATTGTCTTGTTCATCATTGTTTGTTTGCTGTTTAGTTCTAGGTCCTTGTTAAACGTTTCTTGTATTTTCTCCATTCTATTTCCAAGATTTTGGATCATGTTTACTGTCATTTCTCTGAATTATTTTTCAGGTAGACCGCTTATTTCCTCTTCATTTGTTTGGTCTGGTGGGTTTTTACCTTGCTCCTTCATCTGCTGTATGTTTCCCTGTGTTCTCATTTTGCTTAACTTACTGTGTTTGGGGTCTCCTTTTAGCAGGCTGCAGGTTCGTAGTTCCTGTTGTTTTTGGTGTCTGCCCCCAGTGGCTAAGGTTGGTTCAGTTGGTTGTACAGGCTTCCTGGTGGAGGGGACTGGTGCCTGTGTTCTGGTGGATGAGGCTGGATCTTGTCTTTCTGGTGGGTAGGACTGTGTGCAGTGGTGTGTTTTGGGGTGTCTGTGACCTTAATATGATTTTAAGCAGTCTCTCTGCTAATGGGCAGGGTTGTGTTCTTATCTTGCTAGTTGTTTGGCATAGGGTGTCCAGCACTGTAGCTTGCTGGTCGTTGAGTGGAGCTGGGTCTTAGCGTTGAGATGGAGATCTCTGGGAGAGCTTTCACCGTTTGATATTACGTGGAGCTGGGAGGTCTTTGGTGGACCAATGTCCTGATCTCGGCTCTCCCACCTCAGAGGCACAGGCCTGACACCTGGCTGGAGCACAAAGATCCTGCCAGCCACACGGCATATGCCTGGCACAGTATTAGATGCTCAAGAGACAGGAGTCAATGAGAGACATGATGTACTTTGCCCTCCTGAAGTTTATATCCAGTTGTATTTATATCGAGCATGGCATATAATTTTCTTGTCTGAATTCATCTGTGGAGGGAGAGGAGAGAGCCACCGTGTCCTACTCACTGCGCTCTTGGGGAAAGCACTCTGCCTCCTTGACCTCGCGAGGGCCTTGCACCGGCACGTGTAGGGCGAGTGTGGGGGTACCTAGTGCCCAGATGCCTGTCTCCTTTTGGCATTTGGGAGGTAAAGGGGGTCCACTTTGCCTCCTAGCAGGAAACTCAGCACCCCCGCCCCCAGCAGAGGAACCGGCAGATTAAAGGCCACAGCCACAGGAGGGCGAAGGACGCTGCAGCTTGGCTCAGGGCGCTGGCTGGGGCAGCCGCCCTGCTTGACTTTTATAACAAATGTCAACATAGAGAAGTAATGGATTTGTGTCAGTATAACAGCAGTTTTCATTTTTCCATTGCTGGCTTACTGTATAACACGCATTATGCTAAGTGTTTTTTTATGTGCATCATTTTATTTAGTCTCTCTATGTACAGTTTTCACCCCCTGTGTATAGATGGCAACATTGAGGTTTAGAAAGGTTGAGACTCTTGCTCAAGGTTATATAGCCAGTAAGTGGTAGAGCTAGGATGTAATCTTCACCTTTCAGACCCAGACCCATTCTCTTAAGAATTGGGCAGCCTACTTCATAATTGACTTTGAGATCATGACCTACCCTGGAGGCAAAACCATTATTCCTCAATTAGCATTTGAAGTAGACAAAGCATGAAAGGGAGTGGCCCTGACAAAAGAGGGAAGCCAAAAAAGAAGCATACAAACAAGCAAACGCACAGATAGGTTTTTAGTGACCCAACCAACCATTTTCATCATCATTATTAAGAACAACCACACTACAAAGAGATTGATGTCCAGATTGTGTTTTAGCCCCAGTTGGCATATTTTCATTTTGTAAACTGGCCATTTTATAAGAATCAGTAGGTCTTAATGTAACTAGTTCATCTCAAACGAACTAAAGAAAAGAGCCATGGGAAAAGGCTCGTTATGGAGATAAAACAAAACAAAAACCCATGACTTCAGCTCTTTGTAGAAATTAAGTGTGGCTTTGATATCTCTTAATGAATTATAATTCAAACCAGAAAATAAGGAAAATAAGGATAAAGGTATATTTTATGTTAGGCTCTTTGATTTTACTGTGGGCAGGTCACTTAACATCTTTGCACCTGTTTCATCATCTCTGAAACAGGAAGGAAAATATCTTCCCTATAGACCACCTTGTTGTGAACCTCCAATGCAAGTCTTTTTTTTTTTTTTGCTATACGCGGGCCTCTCACTGTTGTGGCCTCTCCCGTTGCGGAGCACAGGCTCTGAACGCGCAGGCTCAGCGGCCATTGCCCATGGGCCCAGCCGCTTCACGGCATATGGGATCTTCCCGGATCGGAGCACGAACCCTTGTCCCCTGCATCGTCAGGCGGACTCTCAACGACTGCACCATCAGGGAAGCCCCAATGCAAGTCTTTTAAAGCCACTAGAAACTAATACAGCACACCCCAGGTGTCAAAGCGGTCCTTAGTTTGAAGATTTTCCTTTTTCCTTTGGTGTTTCAGAGTTTAGAGTTAGTTAAACTTTAGTATGCAATACAAGACCTGATTCGTGACTGCAAATATCCCTTGAAGAAAAGAAATCTAGATATCAAGCTACCTTGAAATATTCATTTCTATTGGCACACTGTGAAGATTAATGTGGTGTTTGCCAAATACATGAAGCTACTTACAGAAAACCTCTTACGAGCACAAATTTAAAAGACTGATTATTATTTTTATTATTATTAGAATTATAATCACTTATCCCAATATGATGCTAAAGAATGCACACAGCCATTTGAGAACCTAAAGTGGAAGAATATTTTTTGCCACCCTCAATTTTGTCTTCAGGACCACTTACTCAGCATCCTAAGTGCTTGCTGCTTCTGCTGGCTCAGAAATAAACAATTTGTTAAGGGAATGAATGCCATGTTTGCCTGTAGTTGCAAAATTCCAGCTTGAATTTTGACTCTTTCAACAGTATCTTTAAAATCTCTACTGAATAAAGGGATTGAGAATCAGTATTTACTGAAATTGTTATTGGAACTGACAGAAGAGATTTTTGATTTAGATTCAAAAATAGAGAGAAAAGCACAGATGATAAAAGAAAACTGGAAATCTAAGAGAGACTCCCTTATCTTTTGACTCATGGGTTTACATCAGTTTTCCAGAAGAACAACAGTATTTATACTGCATGATGATTTACACAGTTGCATGATTTCTACTTTTATAAGTGAAAGAAATGAAAATGTGTTGGGTACAGAGGACATTTATTTGAAATCATTTTGTATGCAAGTGATGGAATCAGGAAACAAGCAGCAGCATTCCCTTGTTTTATATCCAGTGCCTTGCACAGTGCAGAACACGTAGTATGTACTTTGTAAATGCTTAGTGATCCAATAAATGAGTTCTGTAAGCCCAGGACAGTTACTGACCATCACCTGTACCAACAGTGTTCCTAATGATCATACAGGATATTTGGATATGCAGACATTCCCTAAGGTCTAAGTATCAGCTCCTCAGTATCCATCACACAAAAATAATCAGCTCTGTACAATTTTCCTCACTGAAATGCGTTGAGAAAAACAGAAAGTAAGCTGAATTTGAACTCTTGAGAGGAATGATGAGGATAAACGAGGAAACAAAGAGACACCAGAAGGGCTGTTTCAAAAGGGATGGCATAGTCACTTGGTCCATCTATGTTGCTGTAAATGGCATTACAGTAAGTCCCCCACATACGAACCTTCAAGTTGCGAACTTTCAAAGATGCAAACCTGTGTTCGCATGTCCAATCACATAAGTTAGTTCACGTGTTTGGCATACATCATCACGTGCATGCATCCTCTACAAGTGGTTGTGCTTTTGTGGACTTTACTATACAGTACTGGATAGAGTACAATAGTACAGTATCTTTATTTCAAGCCCAGGATGTCCGGAAGCAAGCATAAAAGCAGCGGTGATGTAGCTGGTACTGCTGAGAAGCGCCAAGGGATAACAATGGAACTTGCTGTGCAACATGAGGAGCTTACTAATGAAGACCTGATGGAACTGGAGGCCCAGAGAAAGGAGAAAGAGAGACAAGAGGAGGAAGAAGTAACTGAAGAACTGAAGAGATTCACAATGCAGGAAATGGCAAGAGGGTTTTCTTTATTTGAGGAGGCACTGGTAGTTTTTGAGGCACAGGACCTGAATGTAGAACAGTACACAAAGGTTGTAGCAGCCGTTCAGAATGCAATCCAGTGCTACCGTGCCATCTATGATGAGATAAAAAGAGCTACTACCCAGACATCAATGGATCATTTTTTTAAGAGGTTAGATAGAATTGAATCCAGCAAGGAACCAGAAGCTGTGCCATCAGCGTCAGGTGTGAGTGAAACTGCAGCTTGCCCTCCGTCTCCTATCGCTGATGATCCTTCAGCTCTACCATCTCCCACCTCCTCTCCCTCCTGCAGTCAGTAACTCTTCTTGCCTGTTCACTCAATGTCAGCCCCAGCTGTTGTACTGCACTACTGTACTTTTCAAGGTACTGTACTGCAAGATTAAAAATGTTTGCTTTATTTTTTGTGTTTGTTTTTTATGTATTATTTGTGTGAAAAGTATTACAAGCCTATTACAGTACAGTACTATATAGCCGATTGTGTTAGCTGTGTACCTAGGCTAATTTTGTTGGACTAACGAACAAATTGAACTTATGAATGTGCTCTCGGAATGGAACTCTTTTGTATGTAAGGGACTTACTATATTTCATTCTCTTTTATGGCTGAGTAGTATTACATTGTGTGTGTGTGTGTGTGTGTGTGTGTGTGTGTGTGTGTGTGTGTGTATACCACATCTTCTTTATCCATTTATCTGTTGATGGACATTTAGGTTGCTTCTATATCTTGGCTATTGTAAATAGTGCTGCTGTGAACATTGGGGTTCATGCATCTTCCTGGATTAGATTTTTCTCTGGATATATGACCAGGAGAGGGATTGCTGGGACATATGGCAACTCTATTTTTAGTTCTTTAAAATACCTTTTTCAATAATGGCTGCACTAATTTATATACCTACCCACAGTGTAGGAGGGTTCCCTTTTCTCCACACCCTCTCCAGCATTTATTTGTAGATTTTTAATGATGGCCATTCTGATGTGAGGTGGTATCTCATTGTAGTTTTGATTTGCATTTCTCTGATAATTAGCGGTGTTGAACATCTTTTCATGTGTATATAGGCCATCTGTATTGTATGTTCTCTATGGAGAAATGTCTATTTAGGTCTTCTGCCCATTTTTTGAAGGGGTTGTTTGTGTTCTTGTTATCGAGTGAAGTAAATCAGACAGAGAAAGACAAATATCATATGGTATCATTATATATGGAATTGAAAATATGATACAAATGAACTTATTTACAAAACAGAACCAGACTTACAGACATAGAAAACAAATTTATGGTTACCAAAGGGGAAAGGGGGGAAGGGATAAATTAGGAGTTTGAGATTAGCAGATACAAACTACTATACATAGAATAGATAGATAAACAAGGTTCTACTGTATAGCACAGGGAACTATATTCAGTATCTTGTAATAACCTATAATGGAAGAGAATATGAAAAAGAATATATATATATATATATGTATAAGCAGGATCATTTTGCTGTATACCAGAAAGTAACATAATATTGTAAATCAACTACAATATAAAAAGCAAAATTAAAAGTATTTAAAAAGGGATGGCATAGGAAAAATTAAGGAAAGGAAGGATGATGTACCTTGGGGGGGCATAATGAGTATGAGATGCTATCCTGATACACAAGGAGAACAACATAGTAGGTGGTTGCTGATGGTTAGGACTAGTAATAATTATTGGAGGTTAGGTTCTTTCCATGGAAATGCCCTCACATGCCTTGTTGAAAGGTGGGTCCTAGGAACTTATTAATAGAGTTGAACACAAGGTAATCCTGGAAAAGTTGATTGAACCAGAGGATTTACTGACTCAAGATAAGTTGCTGAGATTATCTTGATAATGTGGACTAAGAATTAGAAAGTAGAACCATAGTATAGGGTACTAGACCTATAGATTAATATGGAGTTGGGAAGAAAGTTGGTATCCTGAAAACCCCAGCTATAAGATTACTTTTGTTTGGTGGGAGCAGGACTCATGTACCGTATAGACCTGCCAGTCAGAAGGATGGAAACTTGACACTTTTCCTTTAGAACTTGACACTTTTTCTCTTCCCATTTCCAGTTCTCATGAATCACATGCATACCCTGGACTTCCTGCCCTTGGGTCTTTGAGATATCCCAATCTTTTCTTGACATAGATTGATTAACTAAGACAGCTTAAGGTATAGCTTCAGAGACACTGTCCGTAGCGTTAGGAATGTTCCTCAGAGGCAATATCAGTGGGCATTAGAGCATTAGATTGGGCAACAGAAAAAAATAAGTTTCCTAATCTTGGCTAATACGAACAGGCTGAGAAAATCAAGAGATTCTGTCAAGGAAAATGAAAACCAAGAGTAGACCCAATACTGTCTACAACTAAAGTAGTTGAATGTACCCAGAAATTTCCTTTAAAACTTCCATAAGCCTCCACTTAACACCCTTATGCTTTGCTATAATTACCTTAAGGGTTTATGCTTTTTTTTTTTAAATCAATAATGACATGGGTTAGAACTCTCTTAGATAAATGACCAACCTGTCCAGTGAGTGAAACCCTTTAGCATCCCTGCTTAAATATCTCTGCTTGGACACTTCCAATATTTGATTCTAAGAGCTATTTAAACCTCACTTCCAAGTATTGGACAGCTGCCTAATATTGAGGCAAAAATCCATCTCTCTATGTACTTACCCATGGATTCTTGTCCTGCCTCTCTTGGGTCCACAAACAGTTGAATGATCCATCTTTTATATTGGTGAGGCTTTCACGTTCCATCTCATGATTTAATGCTATTAACTCTGCTTCCCTGAGAAACTAATGGCAACAAACAGTGTTTCTTTAACTTACTTATGTAAGCTGTGTTCTGACATATGCAATCTGTATCATTAGAACTCCACTCATTCCAAACTTGGAATGATTTGGCAGACTGTGAAATCTTAATGGAATTGTAGCCCCTTCTGACTATATTAGCATGCCTATTAGTATCTCCTGTAATAAACATATCGTGTTTTATTTTAGGCAGTTCTGGGACTTTGCATTGCCATTATTCACAATTTGCTTCATGTATATATATAAGTAATATTGTCTGGAGTTCTTCCTGTATATTTCCCTAGCTCCCCAGTGTTTTCCCTTCCATTAAAAGGACCATTTATCCCATCAGAAAAGAATGGAGACAAATATATAGGAGTTCTCTTTATATACACAAAAACTAAATGCCTTTTAACTCATCTCTGATGTATAGTAGCTGGAGATGGAGAGCTGGTGTGGGATTGGCTAAAAGGATTTTTTCATGCATAGTTTCCCTCCTTGGAGGATAATATCTCTCCTTGGAGGATAATATATATATTTTCTCGACAATAGGAAATCAGAGAAAGATTGCTACATTACAATTTGTTTTGCCTATCCTAATAGAACCAGGATAAAATTTGTATCCAAATTGAAAAATACTATGTAAGACAAATGAATATAGGCTACATCCATTGCCTATGTAAAATGCCAAGATTTGCTTCATATTTTATCCAGAGAAAGACAATTATTTGTACAGTGTGTTTGCAATAAAGTATAATAACATAGAGTAATAAATGTTATGTTTGAAAGCTCCTATAACTTTCAGTAATTAAACATCATAATAGGAATGTTCTAACCACAGCTTACCTGTCAGTTATTCTGCATATGGATTTCCACTTACTTCCACTAAAACTGTTAGTGAACAAGGGTGTTTTCAAGAGGCAAGCATTAAAAAGCTAGGGCATTTACTATTAGTGAAGAGAAATAATAGGTTGAGAGGATGTTTAAGGGTACCTCTGAGCATTCACTTAACTTAAAGCTAGTTAGAGCACTGATAGATGCAAGACACTGAGGGGAATGCATATTGCAATCTTAGAATGTCAGCATGTGATATATGCAGTCAAAAGGGAACATGTGGTCATGGTTTGATACAGTGAAATGAGAACACAATCTCCCTGTTTCAAAGGAGTTTAGAAGTAAATGCTCAAGTTTTCAAAAGACAAGTTTGTTGCCTCCAAAAATGTTTTAAGGAATTGTGAAACTGTCTTCCAAAGTGACTCTGCCATTTTGCAGTCCCACCAGCAATGAACGAGAGTTCCTATTGTTCTACATCCTTGCGAGTGTTTGGTGTTGTCTGTATTTTGGATTTTAGCCTTTCTGATAGATGTGCAGCGGTATCTCATTGTTACTTCAGTCTGTACTAACTTAATGACATATGAGGTTGAGCATCTTTTCATATGATTATTTGCTATCTGCACGTCTTCTTTAATGAGAAGTCTGTTCACATCTTTTGCCCAGGTTTTTTTTGTTTTTTGTTTTTTGTTTTTGTGGTACGTGGGCCTCTCATTGCCGTGGCCTCTCCTGTTGCGGAGCACAGGCTCCGGACGCGCAGGCTCAGCGGCCATGGCTCATGGGCCCAGCTGCTCCGCGGCATGTGGGATCTTCCTGGACCGAGGCACGAACCCGTGTCCCCTGCATCGGCAGGCGGACTCTCAACCACTGCACCACTAGGGAAGCCCTTTTGCCCAGTTTGTAACTGGCTTGTCTATTTTCTTTTCTGTTTTTTATAATTGACATGTAACATTATATTAGTTTCAGGTATACAATTAAATGATTTGATATTTGTATCTACTGCAAAATGATCACCGTAATAAATCTAGTTAACATCTGGCATCATATATAGTTGCAGGGTTTTTTTCTTGTGATGAGAACTTTAAAGAGCCACTCTCTTAGCAACTTCAAATATGCAGTGCACTATTATAATAGTAATAATCGGTTTGTCAGTGTTCTTATTGTTGAGTTTTAAGAGTTCTCTTTTTATGTTGAATTCCAGTCTTTTATAATATAGGTGTTTTGAAAATATTTTCTCCTAGACTGTGGCTTGTCTGTCCATTCTCTTAACCTAATATTTGGTAATCATTTTTAAATGTAGATTCTAACCCTGAAGCTTAAATTAATACCCTAGAGTAAAGCAGAGCATGGACTGAAGGCACGAGTCCAGTCCAGTAGAAACCCTCCCCACCTTCTCCGTAGGGATGCCGTTAGGAATTCAGTTTGGTAGCCATTAAGTGCTCTCTGGAAGTGTGAGGCTTGTGATGAGGAGGAACTTTTCAACTATCAGAATAGCTCAAGGAAGAAATTGTCGTTCAGGGTAGTAGATAGGGTAGCCAGATTTAGCAGATAAAATACAGGCCACCCAATTACATTGGGATTTCAGATACACAACAAATATTTTTTTTCCATAAATATGTCCCATGCAATATTTGGAATATATTTATATGAAAACATTTTTCATTATTTATTTTAAATTCCAATTTAACTGGGCAGCCTGTTTTATCTGGCAACCCTAGTACTAGATAAATAATTCTTAGTCCTGGAAGTGTCCAAAGTTGGGAGTCCATTTGGTAGAAATCTTGTTGAGGAGTCCCAAGTTGAAAAAGAGTGCTTTCAGGTGTCTTCCAGATGAGAAGTTCTGTGATTCAAGATTGCTATGTGAAGGAGAGGGCAGGATTTTGTGGTGTAGGAAAAGTTATTTAAGAGTCTTTTTCCTCTATTCTCACATCCTCGATTTCTCTTGAAGGATCTCAGTGACCTAATAAATGGATTCAAGAAAGCAATCAGGGCTTCCCTGGTGGCACAGTGGTTGAGAGTCCGCCTGCCAATGCAGGGGACACGGGTTCATGCCCCGGTCCGGGAAGATCCCACATGCCGCGGAGCGGCAGGGCCCGTGAGCCATGGCCGCTGAGCCTGCGCGTCCGGAGCCTGTGCTCCACAATGGGAGAGGCCACAGCAGTGAGGGGCCCGCATACCGCAAAAAAAAAAAAAGCTCCTATCTCTGCTTGTGGTCCATGAGGTTCATATGAGCATGACACTCACGTCTGTCAGTCACAATCACAGTGTTTAGTTCTACTGCTGCAATGATTGGCTCATAGATCTGGAGTCAATAGTAAGAGTCCAGAAAACTTGTAAGCACTGATACATTTTTGTTGGATTTAGACCTGGTCAAATGTTATTATGTGCTTCTGGAATCCAAATGCTACCACTTAGAATCTGAGCATAATGCCAGTTGGAGAAGAACAAATCCAAGAGATGGAAGAATGACATAGGGTTATCATCATATGATACCTTGGGTCAACACCTGTACATGGGCTTTGTGTCACTTGCAACCAAAAGGGTTTTGATAGAAGAGTAAATGGGTATATTCTACCAGTGTATAATTCCTCTCTGATAGAGGACATTTACAGAGCTGAAGAGTGTTTCCTATAACACCAGTGAGACTTGATTATAAATCAAAATCTGTAACCTGATAATGTATGGTCTTTCCCTATCCCAAACCTGTCTGGTGAGATTTACATAGAGAAATTTACATAGAGAAGAGAAAACTACTTCAAAGAAGAGGAGGAATTCTCAACAGCAGTGAATAAAGCATGCAGTTTGGATAAATAACATAAGCCCATTATTGCAAATCAGATTGGGTAATTGTGCATGTAGCCTGGTTGACCTGGACTTCAAAATTCCGTTTGGTGTACAGCTTTGTTCAGAGGCAAAAGATCAATCATATTTCAGCATGTGACTCTTTGATAATTTATATCAGTGCAAAAAAAAAAGGAGTAAGCAAGGGAACATAGTTACTCATGTCTTAAAAATGTATTTCGTCCCTTTGGTTTGACTACTCACCTCCACAAGCTACTTGCCTATAGGGCAGGAAGAAAATGGAACTAGAGAAATATGCCAACCTTGATAGGTTTCTAACAGCCGAGTGTAAACATTGTGTTTGGTGAACAAAAATGTAGCTCAGAGCTTTGTCAGAAATAGAGTTGTTCTATTGATTATGAATTAACTTCATTTCTTAATGAAAGAGGCAGCTCTTTTCTTCTTTTCTCCATTACTGATAATTTAGGTTAAAATACAACACGATCTGTCCTCCAATTGAAACCACTGTAATTAAATTATTCAGTCTTAAGGATTTTGATTAATCTGAATCTATTATGTAAAAGTTCATTGGAAAGCTGGATGTACTTCAAATAACAAAGTCATAATTGGATACTGTTTTATTTTGTTTGAGGAATTTATTTTCCAATATGCTTTATAAATCTGAGAATTCAAAGGTCTATCCTGTCTCTCTTATTATGGAAATTGGGAAATCTAGAGAGAAGGAGAGAGATTTATCATGAGAACAGTGTATTCTACCTCACCTCCTCATCAAATAATTCTTGAAGTAAACAAACATAGTTTAGTAGATAGGACAGAGATATATTGTGAGATTTTTCTGTCTTATAAAAAAATTTATATACTTGTTGATATTGTAATGTACCCAACAACCTTTATAGAAAAATTATTTTAGAAATGATTAAATGAGAAAAGTCTGATTGATACTGTCTTTAGAAATAAGTTCTCTCCCCCAACACACACAGATATTAACAAATGGGTTGATCAAAATGGTTTTTTCCTCAAAATGTACTGTACTTAGGAGTGAGACAGGATCACAGTGTGTGCCTTATTATACACTCAAGACAAACCTCATTTAGTTTGTCGTATTATCCCTTTGGGTTTAACCAAAGGACATTAATTTCAACTCTAGTGAATTCTCAGTCTGCATGAGTTAACTTTGCTGCCATCTGAAGTTTAGAATATCAACTGATCATTTTATACCTACAACTTAGTTACCAGTATATATTGCTAATTTTATATTCATTTATTTTTAATGCCCCCTCCCCTCCTGACACCAAAGAAACCAGGTTATAACCAGTAAGGTAATGCACACCTGAGCCAGAATTTTAAACAGAAAAAATTTTAAGTTAAATTTGAATGTTTTGTCTCCAAAGGGATCACCTGTACTCTTAGATCAAATGCCAGACGTGCAGCTGCACTGAAAGAGTTAACTGAAGTTCCTACTGTAGTCACTCACTCCTTTCTTACTGTTCTTCTGGCACCTTGGCTAGATGTCTTTTAAGCTGGAGTGACCATATAATTTATAAAACAACCTGGGGCACTTTTGAGAGAAAAAGAGGATTCTATTCATAAATAAATACACTAGAGCAACTGGTATAGACTGAAATAGACGTGGCAAAACAGGATCTGTGTTCACCCTAATTATAATGCTTTTAAAGATAATTGTTAAGGGACTTCCCTGGATGTCCAGAGGTTAAGACTTCACCTTCCAATGCAGGGTGCGCAGGTTTGATCCCTGGTCGGGGAGCTAAGATCCCACATGCCTCACAGCCAAAAAACCAAAACAAAAACAGAAGCAGTATTGTAACAAATTCAATAAAAACTTTAAAAATGGTCCACATCAAAAAAAAAAAAAGCTAAAGATAATTGTTAAAGTCAACAGTTATTTCATGTAAGACGTGCCAGATATTAGAGATACAATGTACAAGAAGAGTCATAGCACCTACTTTCAAGGAGATTGTAATCAGATGGGGACGTTAAGCTCCCCAGGGTCGAAGGAAAGGCTAATAAAGAGTAAAACGAATGACTTAACCTGTTCAATTTTGTATTTGTGACTTTGTGCTTTTGTTGGACTTTATTCAGTGAAGTATTACAACTCCCAGCCTTTTGCTCTAGATGGTATTCTAGCCTAGATCCTCTTCACTGGATGGGGCATCCGTCTCCCACCTATGTCAGCAGCTCATGGCTCACAGCTGCCCCAGTCTCTGGACCACTGCCTTAGTCTCTTGGAATTGCAACTCACTACCCCTAAGGCTGCAGAAGGCTGGTCCCTGTGGCTCAAGCCCTCTTCCTGTGGATCAGGCACGAGATAGATTTGATGTTCTTTTGGCCCTTATGGCCATTGAGTGTTTACAATGTGTCTAGAAACTGAATTTTTAATCTTATTGAATTTTAATCAATTTACATTTAAATAGCCATATGTGGCTGGTGGCTACTCTATTGAAAACACACTTCATGGTAAAATGTGTGGAGCCAGGCTTCTCCACTGTCGAAAACAACCCCCAGGATCACTGAAAGCCAAGAGCCCTAACTTAAGCTGGTACCCAGTTGTGACATTGATCGTCAGTGTGTTATGGTCCCATAATGTTGGTGTCCTACAGTCAGTTCTGGAAGTTTGGCCTTGCTTCTTTCTCTGTGATATTAGACTTACGGAAGAATTCCTAATCAGTGTTCTCCTGGAGCTTCTGAGTGAGATACTGGGGTTTGGCCTGAGTGGAAACTGATGTTTCTCTTTTTGGACCAAAGACATTCCAAACAGTAACCTGGAAGTTTTCAACAAAAAAATGAAAATGTGAGGCCTCCTTTGATGACCTGATCTGTTCCTGGAACCATTCCAATTTGGTTTGGGGCCCAGTAGAACATCTCTGATCTGGAAATAAAGGATCAGGTTTGGTTGGTTCAATGAGGAAGAATAGAGTACAGAGTAGTTCTCTTCTTTAGTTTCAAGCTAAAAATATTGCTCTTATCACAGATCCACTGTGAAGTTTAAACAGATAAATATGAAGATAGATTTTGTACATTAGAGGAAAAAATCTTGTTTTTCATTGTAGTATGTATAGAAAAATGCTTAGGAAATGAAACCATTATGTCTAGTTTGTGGGTGTGCAGTACATACTATAGAGTATAGACCCTACGCTGCTGCATAGGGACATTGGCTCTGAGGCCAGGTCTTTTTACCTACTTGCTGTGGAGTTTGAAAAAAGTTACTTATTTTCTGAACTTCAGTTTTCTTGCCTGTAAATGAGAACTTTCTATCCAGGCCCTCTCATGTGGTTTTGTGAGATTTCAATGGTATAACTAAATGTTTTGGACCTATAAACTTTTATGGAAACATAAGCTCCTGTAATAGTTTGTTGGAGCTCTTTTTTGTGCTTTATTATTGTTTGTGAGAGTCCACTGACCTCGACTTTATTAATCTCCATTAGTGGTTGTGATTTCAAAAGGCTAAAGTTTCCAAGCAGGTAACGTAAATAAGTACATTAACCAAGTGAGGCCTGTGGGGAGTGGAGAGGCTCACCCCATCCATAAACACCCCATGCTGCCACCACACATGAATGTGGGCCCTAACTTTAAGTAAGTTAAAGAACAACCTATAATAAATTTTGTGGGACAGAGTTCATTTATTGTCCATATCTAGCCTGTAGGCCACCAGTTTGCAACTTGCAAAAAGGATTTAAAATGTGTTATATTGAAACATAGAATGCAGTAGAGAAGAAAAGCTGAGGAGAGAATCAAGGAATAGAATAAGCTGTTTTCTGCTGATCAACAAGAATTTATTAAAGTCTACCAGGCTGAATGCTTTGGGAGATGCTAACAAAATAGAAAACATTGTCTTTGACCTCAAAGAGCATGGAAGGTCCCCAGGGAGTTATGCAAATGCATGAAGTCTTAGAGAAGGAGAAGAAAGCAAGCTATGATTAGGTGTGAGATGGCTCAGTATAGCCAGTGCCACTCCAAGTGTGGGCTGTAGCCTGGCACCATAGGGCACTGTTAATCATCCCTGATGAGATAAAAAAACCAACATTGAGAATAAGTACTTAGAAACTTCCAGACCAATTTGACAGAGTGCTTTTTTGCTTGTGTAATTTAATTTTAAAAATTGAGGCTTATATTTTGTAGCTCTTTGTTTTGTCTTTTTAAAAAATTTTCCTTTCCTTATAATTCATATTTAGTGTCTCTTACAAAAGTGTTTATCAGTGGCAGGTTTACTAAAAAAACAAAAAGCAAATAAACACCAACAAATCGCTGATTCTTCATGCCAACATATTGAGAAGCACTGGTAGATATCAGCATTTGAAAAGTCAGAGAACAAATAACTTACTATTAGATGAGAGTTGTTGGCCCTAGATTAATTTATTAAATGACTTATTCTTTAAAAGCTATCAGGAAAATCACCTTGAAATGGGTTTGCAACACTTCACAAAAGCTTTTCACTGTGAGAGGCAAGCCATAAGCAGACAAATGTCTAGAAGGCAGTTGACTATACTTAAGGGAAAATTTAACCAATTGCTTGTAAACCATTGAGAAATTGAGATTGGCTGAAAATCAGAAATTTGAAACATGTGACAATGGAAACTCAGCTCAGTGACCCTGATAAGGCCACAGCTAACTGGCCATTAAGAATTCATAATGGGGCTTCCCTGGTGGCGCAGTGGTTGAGAGTCCGCCTGCCAATGCAGGGGACACGGGTTTGAGCCCTGGTCCGGGAAGATCCCACATGCCGCAGAGCAACTGGGCCCGTGAGCCACGGCTACTGAGCCTGCGCGTCTGGAGCCTGTGCTCCGCAACAAGACAGGCCGCGACAGTGAGAGGCCCGCGCACCGCGATGAAGAGTGGCCCCCGCTTGCCACACCTAGAGAAAGCCCTCGCACAGAAATGAAGACCCAACACAGCCATAAATAAATAAATAAATAAAGCAAAACTGTCAAAAAAAAAAAGAAAATATTAAAAAAAAAACAGCTATGCCCATTCATTACAGCTGTTTAAAAAAAAAAAGAATTCATAATGAAATCAAAACTTGTTTTCTCGTGGGGGGGAAGGGATCCGTAATTATTTAGCTAATGGATAGCTTGGAAAATTAATCATTCAGCAAGTTGATTTTCAGTGGCTCAACTTAATTACAGAATTAAAGAAGCTTTGTTGAAAAGGTAAGGTAGATCACAAATTTCTGTCCTTACCATGTTAGCATGCAGGTGGAATAGCTCATTGTGGGCTTACAGGGAACGTGCATGCATACAATTATGCATGCATAGTGGAGGAATCAGGATAGAATCTAGGATAGAATCATGGGTTAGTTCCACGCTGCCGCCCATCCAATTTTTTCTTCTTTAAAAACTTTCCTAACATTTTCTTCCATTCCTCTCTCTTTTATGGCATCATTTGTTCTTGTTCCTAATCTGAGGACTTAACATCCATCAATTACTAAATTAAGACATACTTGCTTTGTCTGTTGAGGATGCAGATTCTCAAATGTGCCTTCCCTCATTCACAGACATTCATTGAATGCCTAGTTGGTGCAGCCACTGTACTACTAGGTACTAGAATTATGTTCTCTGAAGTAGCCTTTTCACGATGTTTATAATCACTTAAGCCACTTCGTATTTCCCTTTTATACTGTTCTGTCCTAAAATCCAGTAAGTAAGGTATAGCAAAGAAGATATCAGTACTTGGGGTTGGGAGACGTGGGCTGTGGAGAGAGCATGGTGGCTCAGAGTGGGTGTTGGTACTCAAACCTACTCTGAGGGTTCTTGTGTAGGAGTGCAGGCCACTGCAGGATGTCAGAAGCCAAGTAGGGTGTTCACACAAAAAGCCTATATGCAAACGTTCACAGGCACTTTATTCCTAATAGTCCAAAACTAATAATAACCCAGATGTTCTTCAGCAGGTAAATGGTTAAACAAACTGTGCTGCATCTATACTTTGGAATACTACTCAGCAATAAAAAAGAACACACTATTGATGAATGCATCAGCTTGGATAGATCTCCAGGAAGTTAGGCTGAGGAAAAAATGCTAATCCCACGAGGCCACACACTTGAAGATACCATTTATAGAACATACTTTGCTTGAAGATACCATTTATAGAACATACTTTGCATAACAAAATTACAGAAATGGAGTCACATTGGTGGTTGCCAAGGATTAGAGGTGGTGGTGGTTGGTGGGAGGGGGTGCATGTGGTTATAAAAGAACAACATGAGGGATTCATGTAGCAATAGGACTGTTCTGTATATTGAGTGGTCAGGTTTACATAAATCTATAACATGTGATGAAGTTGCCTGTAGCTAAATACATACACACACATACACATGTGAAATTGGGGAAATCGGAATAATACTGGTGGATTATATTAACGTCAGTCTCCTGTTTTGTGATACTATAGTTATGTAAGATGTTAGGTTTAGGGCAAATCCAGTAAAGGCTATGTGGGACCTCTGTATTACTTGTTAAACCTGTGTGTGTGAATCTGCAAGTACTTTTATTTTATTTTATTTTTTTAATTTTTTTTAAATAAATTTATTTATTTTTTATTTTTGGCTGCATTCGGTCTTCATTGCTGCATGCGGGCTTTCTGTAGTTGCGGTGAGTGGGGGCTATTCTTTCTTGCGGTGCGTGGGCTTCTCATTGCGGTGGCTTCTCTCATTGCAGAGCACAGGCTCTAGGTGCACGGGCTTCAGTACTTGTGGCACGTGGGCTCAGTAGTTGTGGCTCACAGGCTCTAGAGCACAGGCTCAGTAGTTGTGGTGCATGGGCTTAGTTGCTCTGCGGCATGTGGGATCTTCCCAGACCAGGGCTTGAACCCGTGCCCCCTGCATTGGGGGGCGGATTCTCAACCACTGCACTACCAGGGAAGCCCTGCAAGTACTTTTTAAATAAAACATTTTTTCCAGCTTTATTGAGAGATTACTGACACGTAACATATGTAAGTTTAAGGTGTACAGTGTAATGAGTTGATACATATGTATAGTGAAATGGTTACCACAGTAAGGTTAGTTAATACCTCTATCCACTAACATAATTATCATTTTGTTTTTGTTGTGAAATTATTTAAGACTTACTCTCTTAACAACTTGCAAATATACAATACAGTGTTGTTAATTACAGCCACCATGCTGTACATTAGATCTCCAGAACTTATTCATCCTCTAGGTAGATGTTTATCTCCTTTGACCAACATCTCTCTATTTTCGTCTACCTTCCAGCCCCTGGAAACTACCATTATACTCTCTATTTCTGTGAATTCAGCTTTTTTAGATTCCACATATTAAGTGAGAATAGACAGTATTTGTCCTTCTCTGTCTGACTTACTTCACTTAGAATAATGTCCTCAAGGTCCATCCAGTTGTTGTAAATGGCAGGATTTCCTTCTTTTTATATGGTTGAATAATATTCCATTTTACATATGCATTTACCACATTTTCTTTATCCATTCATCTGTCAGTGGGCACTTAGGTTGTTTCTGTGTCTTGGCTATTGTGAATAATCCTGTAATTAATGTGAAATGAAATTATTTCATTTCCTTTGGATATATACCCACAGTTGGAATTGCTGGATCATATAGTAGTTCTGTTTTCAATCTCTGAAGACCCTCCATACTGTTTTCCACAGTGGCTGCACCATTCTGCATTCCCACTAACAGTGCGCCAGCGTTCCCTTTTCTCTACATCCTTGCCAACATTTGTTGTCTGTCTTCTTGATAAGAGCCATAAAATAAAACATTTAATTAAAAGCCAAGCTGAGGGCATTAATGTAGGAGGGCTGCCCAGTGCAGGGTGTCAGAATCAAGCAGGCTGTAGAGGGTATTGAACAGAAAGGGTACCTAGCACATGGTGTTGGAGCCTGAGAGGATGAGAGAGCTGTCTGTATTGGGCTGTTTGAGGGATGATTCTGAACAAGATGTACGATCCTAAGAGGTAAGAAGAGGATGTGCTCATGGGGTGGCCAGGATATCAAGATCAGAATGGAAGCAGGGTGAGAAGTTTTTCCCTGTAAAGAGACATCCTGGTGTGGTGAGCAAGTGAGGAGGGTGTTCACACAGGTTGCTTCACATGTGGGGAGGGTGATGAGGATAACTGATCATGAGATGTCAGAACGTAAGCAGGATGAGGGCTGTGTCCACACAAAACGGCAGCCTGGCCTGGGGATATGGAGCCTAAGCAAGGTGGAGGGTGCGTCTGTGTGGGAAGGTGGCCTGGAATGGGGAGTCGTGGCTTAGGGAAGCTGAGAAGGGTATCCATGCACACAGTGTCAGGGCTCACGTGAGGTATGAAGGGCTTCCACCTGGTGCTGGGACACATGCCCAGGGAGGTGGGCAGTCAGGAAAGTAGTAGCCAGGTGTGGGGTGAGGAGGTAATCCACATGAGGGAGAAACTTATGAAAGTGATGGGAGATTGGTTACATTCAGGGAAATTATCAAAGAAGTGAATATGTTAAGAATAATAAGAGCTAGATTTTTTTTTTTTTACTGTTGGAGACAGGAGTCCAAAATATGAAAAGAGTAAAGTAAAATGAACCCATTGGTGTTGGATTAGAATTAGAAGTAAAGTTATAATTTATGCTATGTTCATATATATATATATATATATATATATATATATATATACACACACACACACAAACATATAAAAGAACTCATAAATATTTGTGTATTTCCTGTCTCTGCTGAGATGAGGTTGAAGCAGTGACACCCCAGTAGCACTAGACACACATATCACCCAGGTCTGGCTTCTGCAGACCTTTCTTTGCTAAAAGAACTAGGGCTCTCTGAAGACATGGCTGATCTTAAGGCTAGAGCAAGGAAAATGTAAGATGAAACTGAAACATCTTATTTTGAAATAAAGCAAGCAAGTGCTCAAATAATGACAGAGAAATGCCAAAAAGGTGCAGAAGCCAACTCAAAGAGCTTGCCTTGAGTAAATCTGGCACAACAGTAGCAAAAAAATAAATGACAGTAATGGGTTAAAACCCACTGAATTAAAAGAAAAGCTCATAAGGAGCCCGTACTGATATAAATGAGTAAATTATTAAATTTGAAGATTAATGAGGAACAAAATATTTACATTGCTTAACAGTATCTTGCTCTAAACTACTTACAGATTTTTAAAGAGTCACTTTACAGTGAGGAATCCTGGCAGAAACTACCCTAATTAAGTCAGTCAAGTGACCAAACAATGGGACAAATCAAAATTGTGTGTCATCTCATGGGATGCAATAATAAGAACAGTATTATTTCTGTGATGTTACTGCCAAAGGTGCAAACCTCAATCTAATGAAGAGACAATATCAAACAAACCCAAACTGAAGGATGTAGTCTTCAAACGATCCTGAAAGTCAAGAAAAAAAATGAGGAACTATTTCAGATTGTAAGATGCTAAAGACACATGATAACAGGGTTCTTTTTCTATAAAAGACATTTTGGAACAATCAGCTAAACTAGAATGGAGTGTCAGGATTAAATGGTAGTGATGTATCAATGTGAATTTCCTGCCTTTGGTGGATCTTTGCTATATTATAGAATATCCTTAAGTAATAGAATAGGGTGTAGGAAATACACACCAAAGTACTCCATAGTAACAGGATGTTGGGTAGGCAACTTTACTTCCGAATGGTTTAGTGGATTTTTAAAAGTTATTTCTTTGGCATTGGCAATATTTCTGTAAGTTTGAGATTGTTCCAGTTTTAAATAACAAATAAACAAAAATTCAAAAAACAGAATCACTTAGGAAGATTTTAACAGCTCAGTTCTTAGGTATTGAGAGTTATACATATTAGCATGTAAAACAAATTATTGAGAGTTATACATATTAGCATGTAAAACACAGAAACAAATTATCTGTGCTTTGCAATCGTGAACCTGCAACATAATCCCTCATTTTAAACTGTTAGGGAGAATTTAAATTGTAAGTATAGGTAGTAATAGAATGCACCTCCATGCACCCGTAATTCAACTTCAACAATTATCAATACATAGCCAAGTTCGTTGCATCTAAACCTTCTCTCTTCCTCTAAAAGGGTTACTTAAAAACAAATTGAAACATCATACCATCAGTAAACACTCTGGTGTACATCTCTGTATAATAACATCTCTTGTGTATTATTCGACTTAACCACAATACTTCTACCACACCTTAAATGCAAGGGAGATTTCTTAGTCTCTTCAAATAAACATTCAATGTTAAAATTTCTTCATTTATCTCATAAATGATTTTTACAGTTGCCTTGTTCAAAATAGTCAAGGTCTACACATTGCATTTGATTAATATATTACTTAGATCTCATTAATCTGTAATAGTTTCCTCTTTTTCTTTCTCTTCTTTTTGAAAAATTATTTGTTGTGTTCTAGAATTTCTCACCTTCTGGATTTTTGTGGGTTACATCCCCGTGTAGTTATTTAATGTGTCCATTTATCCCCTGTGTTTCCTATAAATTACCCTTGGGACTAGAGGCTTTCTCAGATTCAGGTTCAATTTTGGAGTTTATTTTGAAGGTGCTTCATGTATTTCTTATTGCTCTGCTTTAGCAGATACATAGTGTCAGGTTGTCTGTCTTTCTGTTAAGATTAATCATCAGGTTTTTGTGTTATCTGTGCAGTCCATCCATTATAAAACTCCCCATGGGATTTTCACCTTTTGGGTTTATAAGCCATTTATTATTATTGCCTGGCTCCATTATTTCAATAGGGAATGCAAAATGATGGTATTCAGATTCTATCATTTCTCACACATTTATTAGTTGGCATTTTTCTCTAAAGAATAACTTACCCTGAACCACTAACTATTTGATTACCCTGAGATGCCACTCGAATAAGAAGGAATAAGTGTTTGACTTTTCCTTTATATATCATCATCAAAAATTGTAAAGATAATATGATGATAGGAAAATTGTTTAAATTGATGAAAATATACTAGAGGAAGCAGTGTAAAGTAAATGCCAGAGAGAAGCCTATGAAAGGACGCTGAGTGTCTGAATGTCTTTTTTTTTTTTGTACTTAATATCTCACTAGCTACTCTCCCAGTATAGCCATTTCCCTCCCACCCCTCCACCCCTGATGTTAGCAGCTGGCCTTCACCTTCATTGGAGATACAGAGGTGAACCAAATGTGTGTCTTCCATCAGCTTTCAAGAAAACAATTGCTACACATGTTCTCCAAGTTAAATATTTAGAGGCTGTGGGCTTCCCTGGTGGCACAGTGATTGAGAGTCTGCCTGCCAATGCAGGGGACATGGGTTCGTGCCCCGGTCCGGGAAGATCCCACATGCCGCGGAGCGGCTGGGCCCGTGAGCCATGGCCACTGAGCCTGCGTGTCCGGAGCCTGTGCTCCGCAACGGGAGAGGCCACAACAGTGAGAGGCCTGCGTACCAGTAAAAAAAAAATATATATATATATATATATATATATATTTAGAGGCTTTGTTAATGTGAGACAAAATGGATATTGATAAAACTTGGGGAAAAAACTGCAAACTACATATGCAACCACAGTAACAGGATTCAGATTATAATACATTTATATCTGATACATTTAAATGGTGGCTGCCTTTGCAACATCCTAAATCCCTAGCTTTTTATTCCCAACTCTGGTTTGTCTCTATTGTCTATAAGAACATTAGAGGATTACCGGCTCCTCACTGTTACACAGATGATCCGTCCACTAAACATAATTCATGCCCATCACCAAAATCGCTCTTAATGTGTCTGTGATCTAAATATTTTATGTTGTTTACGTTTGTTTGCTTTACTTCTGTGGAGTGATCTCTAGTCAGCTGTACTTGCATAAAATCAGCACATTTTCATCTCTGGCGCACAGATACTGGCAGGAAACTGATGTTGGAGAGGGAAAAGAACCCTTAAAACAGTAAAATTCTATTGAAAAAAATCAATAGTTTGTTTTCTCTTTGGAAAAAACAGGGTTATAGATTCCCCCCCCCAACACACAATATTGATGGATTCCGTTAAAGCCCAAGAGAAATTTAGTTTTCAATGCAGGTGTTCTTTCACATATGCTGAGCTGATTGATTCAGTAAGTTGGTATTCACACCAGTTGAAGGCAGGTGTAGAAACTGCTTCACATGAACAAGGAATATAGTAAAGCTAGAGAAGTTTTTCAAACCCACAAGCAAAGATGTAGTATCACTGTATTCCAATATATTTAAATATATGCAAATATATTTAAATAATTTTGTTTAGGAAAATAATGTCTTTTTTTTGTGCTCACTGTGACCCACTTGGGAATAAAATACCACAGCATAATTCAGCACATCTTTCTATAAATGGCTTTGCACGTTCCATGAGTTTCATCATGCCAGACCCCAGAAATAGCATACAATCCATGGATATTGCCTGCCCACATCTTAATAATGACCACTTTAGGCCTCAAACATATAATTAGGTTCCCAGTACTGAGCATCTCAATGAAGGATACTGCTAAGTAACCAGTCTGCAGACTACTTAATTAGCATAAACAAAAAAAAGAACCACTTATACTCTCCATCCTGGGGCACCAGTGGGCCCCTTTTCATTTGAAGCACTTAATGAGTAATTTTGTAAAGAGGAAGAGATAATGAAGATTATTACCCTGTTGCACTGTTAGCCACACTTAGCATTAGGACTGGAAAGAATAGGAAATTAGAGGATCACATTAGCCTTTTTTCATATGAATTTTGAAAGTCATAAATTGTTAAGTACATTTTATTCAAAATATAATAAGCATTTCTGTGGTGGCCTAATCACTAGAAATCATTTCTTGGTCCCTTCTTGAGCTTCCTCTGGTTTTGGAAGCTCACAGTGAGACCCAGTGTAAAAGGAGTCCCTGACTTTTTTCAATACACAAGCTCTTCCAAAATTTCCTAAAAAAAACTTTGGCAAAATAGATTACAGTCACCGTGTGTTCAATAACTTAATAGTAGTTTTTAGCACCTAATATGTGCTTGGCATGGTAGGTACAGATAGCAGTTGCTTACCCTTGTAAGCAGTTGCTTACAAGTTGTTTACATCCTTGTCAGACTGGACAGAAAATAAATAATTTAAGGTGATGATAAGAGGAAGAAAATGGTGACATGAGAGAGAATAATGGTGTTGGAGGAGATTTTTTTTTTAATACTAAAGGTTTTTAAACAGGGAATTGAAGTGATCTAATTAACTTATTTCAATAATCATTCTAGTTTCTGAGTAGAGAAATAATTTTAGGAGACTGAGGGGGAAAGTAGGGAGACTAGTTAAGAAGTAATTGCAGTCCCATCAAGAGATGTAGTGCCTCAGACCAGGAGATTTCACTGATGCTGGAGAGAAGAGAAATGAAAGGATACTGGATGTATTTTGGAGATAAATGCAGCAGGCTCAGCTGATATAAAGAAAGGAAGGAATGAAAATGATGTTTAGCCTTCTAACATAGACAATGTGGTAGATTATAGTACTATTGGTACAGTCAAAATACCCAAAGGGAGGTTAGTTATTTGAACTAGTAACTTTGGAAGCAACTAACCTTTTCATTTTTGGTGTTACTCATTATCCCTGGTTCTCTGGTAAAGCAGAAATTGATTCATTCATATTTATTGAGTACCTGTAATGCATTGTGCACCAACAGGCCCTGGGGATCCAGTTCCAGCTTCATGGAGGCAATGGACTTTATACAAATAGCCACACTAATGAAACTGTAATTATAAACTGAAATAAGTCTCCTGAAGGAATAGAACATGGCTCTGTGTGTGTGTGTGTGTATGTGTACATACACACACACACACACACACACACACACATACCTATTGAATCTTACAGAGTCAGGATGAGGTGGGAATGTTGGAAAAGGCTTCCCTGAAGAAGACATGTTGAGGTCAGTTCTAGAGGATAAGAGAGAAATAGAATAAAGGGTGTACCTGTGTGTGAGATGCACAGGAAAGAGAAAATGTGAGTGAGTGTGATGGGGAGGAATGGGAAATTCCACGTAGAGGAAATGGAATCTGCCAAGGCCCTTTGGCCAAAAGGAAGCCTGGCTTCTAGTTTTTAAAATGAAGTTCAGTGAAGTACAGAGATCAAGAGGAGGGAACTAGAAGAGGAACCTCAAAAAGCAAGGAGAAGCTGCCTCTTACTCGGTTTTGCAGGACAGTTACAAAGATTTAGGACTTTATCCTAAGATAAAGCCAGTGAGGTGTAAAAATATGGCTCTGGCCACTGTGTAGAATGAATTGGGATGTTGTGGGAGATCAGTTAGGAGGCAGTGGAAATCTCGGAGCCGGAGATGAAGATGGATTAGTCAAGGATGTTAGTCATCGAGAAGGCAAGAAGACACTTGTGACAGGCCTTGGTATGGATGGGATATTAGGGTTGGTGTTCAAGTTGATTCCAGACTTCCTGTGTAACAGAATGGGATAAAGTGACTGCTCACCAAATTATTTAACCCTGGAAGGACACTGGGTTTGGAGAAAGAGACGTCAGTGTTTTGAGACTTACTGAATTCTGACGTAACTTTGAGATACTGGATGGAAGATTTAAAGATGCCTTGGGGCTTCCCTGGTGGCGCAGTGGTTGAGAGTCCGCCTGCCGATGCAGAGGACACGGGTTCGTGCCCCGGTCCGGAAGGATCCCACATGCCGCAGAGCAGCTGGGCCCGTGAGCCATGGTCACTGAGCCCGTGCGTCCGGAGCCTGTGCTCCGCAATGGGAGAGGCCACAACAGTGAGAGGCCCGCGTACCGCAAAAAAAAAAAAAAAAAAAAAGATGCCTTGGACTATGTATGTTTCTAGGCCAAATAAGAGCTCCTGGGTGGGCTAATGTGGATGAGTAGAAATCAAAGCTTTGAGTATGAATGGTAATGTATGGGGTGACAGAGGGAGATAGTGGGACTGAGCCTTGAGGAGCATTACCATTCATGGCTGGATGGAGGAAGGGAGACTTGTAATGGTGAGAAAGATGGATGGGCAGGGGAATAGAAAATGAACAGCAGATGACATGTCTTGGAAATAGGGAGATGAGAGTGTTTCAACTGGGAGATGGGTAACAGCATCAAATACTACTGAGAGGAGGTCACGTAAGATTAGGACTGAGAGTCTGTTGAATGGCAACAACTAAATCATAGTTTTGATGGGAATGGAGGCCAGACTGGAGTATAGTAACAGCCTTCCTTCTGTAGTTTGTATTGGGCAAATGTCTAGAACCTTTGGTTTCCTCTGCGGTCTGAGACAAGTTCCAAGACAAACAGATGAGATAAGGCAAAAAGCTTAGGTAGTGATGTTAGAAGACTTTAATTCAAGTCTGGGTATCTCTGCTTGTCAGCTGTATTGACCTTACACAAGCATTTTTTTCTCTCTCTCTCTCTCTCTCCCGCTCCCTCAGTTATGCAATTCTGCAGGAATTGGAATGAATACAAAAATTAGTCCATAAGTTTATTGTAATAGAACAAAATAGATACAGTATATGCATTATCTCAGTGCCTGGCACATACATAGAACACAATCAAATGAAGATATATGTATATTTTCTGCATTTTTCCAAATTCTCTAAAATGGCTGTCATTACTCTTTTAATCAGAGAAAACCAGAATCATAAACTTTATTTTTAAGAAGGGGATATATAACAAAATACATCTTTGAAAGAATCTGGCTGTCCAATTGGTAAGAAAAATTCCCTGGCCAAGTGCTTGGATAGGTTTTAAATTCTGTGCCTATAGATTTTACACGTTAAAAAAATGATAAGATAAAGATGTGACTGTCTCTGGGCTCCCATAGAATTTTATAACTATAATGAATGTTGAAACTTTGATTCATTCTCCTGCTTGGATAGTCTCCTATGCCCACGAAAACCAGCAGTGTCAATTTTGATTTCCTCTTTTTTGGCATTTACTGTGAAGCCAGACATAATTTATAAAGAAACACTGAAGACTACCTTTGTCACCACTGATATTTCCCAGATAGTGAGGTGCCTTTTAAAAATGAAATCTGATGTTTATACAATGGAGAAGAATAGTTATTCTTTTTATGATCTATATTGGAAAAGGTGTGAAACCTATAAGGACCACTAAGAAAATTAATGAGGCTTCAATTTAAAGATGTCAAAATCCAATGTGTAAAACTCCACATAATTTGCTTTACCCAGAGGCAGGGGAGCATAGAAAGAATATCTTGGGCTGGGAATTCGTGTTCAGATCCTGCCCTACCTGTAATGAGCTGTGAGTCCCTGAATAAGGCTCTCCTGCTTCATTTCCATTTGCTTTGAGAATAAAAAGATAAATAAGATAAATAAAAAAGAAGAAGAAAGAGGTTGAACCAGTATACATTTTGTCTATAAAATACACCAACTCTAGGATTCTGTAACAAAGTCCAGAAATACCTTTAAGAAAGACTCAGCTAGGGTATTTTAGTGTTTGTTTACACATTATTACCTGTTTGACACAGAACTGGAAGTTGAGAGTTAGTGTTCAGGGAAAATTAAAACTCTTTTGTTTGGAGTCAGTGCCAATAGAAAATGAATCTAGACTGAAAATAAAGCATATCTGAAATTAATGAGTAAGTCAGTGGGGAAGTAATGGTAATAAAGGGACAACTAAGTATCTTGCTGCTCTTTTTATAGACACTTAACCAAGAGCTTGAAAACAGGCATTGCTCTGGAGAGAGTTTAATGATTTCTTTTGCTTTAGTTTATTGAATTTAGCTCAATTTTATGGTTTACCAAATTATGCTTATCTTAGGAAACTTAGGTAAAGACATTATTAAAATATAAACACATTTTATATTATTAAATGTAGAAATCTTTTAGTAGAAATTAGAAAAGCAGATCTTTAAAGTATCTTTTCATGTTTTAGAAAAGCAACCAAATATCACATTCTTTCTTTTTCTTTCCTCCCTCCCTCCCTCCCTTCTTTCTTTCCTTCCTTCCTTTCTTTCTTTCTTTTTATAGTTTGCACTTGTGCATTGTAGGCAACATTACAGATTTTTTTCCTCTATTTCTTATTGCCCAAAACAGATCTGGAAACACTGTGGTTACAAAGTAATTGCTTTTAGAGAAGACCATGTCTATACCCACAGGAATATGAATGAGATGTTAAAAGGTGCTCTTATCTTTCCTCTAGACCTAGATCTGTTCTCTCAAAGGTAACTACTGTTAGTCCTTTGGAGTAGATCTTTCCAGCCCTTTTGCTATGGTTTTCACACTCATAAATAAATACTCATGGAAAATATAGGAGTCATTGAGTGTATTATAGTTTTGTTTAAAATTGATTTTACATGACTCATGCTGTAACTTCTCTCATTTTTTAAACTCAGTGCTATGTATTGGACATACACTGCTAAGATTTACCTTATTCTATTTACTCTGTATTTACTCCCCATTACCCTGAAACCATAGTTTATCTAATTTCTCCTCTAAGTAAAATCTTCATTTGAAAATGCCCTTCAGTTTAGATGTAACATTAGTGATGTTGTTTTAACTCGTAATTCTAGTTTGAATACATTTACATCCATTAATATTAATTCATTTTTTATATTGGTATTTGGCTCCAGTCATGTAAATACATAGAATGAAAGTAACTAGATAATGCAGAATGTTGCAGAAGCTATTGTGGCCCTCCACATAATTTGTCCTTTAAAAAATAATAATAATGATGATGAGTAAATGAGAAATTTCATTGTGAACAGCATTCGAGACTATACACTCTGACAAACGGAATTACTTTTCGGACTGTTCTGATTATTGGTATAATGCATGAGTGTTGTTCAAACTTTTCTTCTGAAGGGCCCCCTAATGGCAGAGGAAAGCAGTGGGGACTCCATAAGGCTCACACTTAGCCTCAAGCAGTCTGCCAACAAGCAGAAAATTGCCTTGAAGTCTGGTATTTTATCTTAAATAGTCATACAAAGTCTTAGTGTAATTTTAAAAAAAAGGTATTTTATGTTACATAATATCTAGTAAATTTGACACTACATGAAGATGCAGCATGTTTATCCTGTGGCTTTGAATGCCTGCTAGTGTACTACTGGATGCCCTTGGAGTCCACGGGCCCTAGTTAGGAAAAGACACAAAATGCTGTTGTATAAGGTGCTCCTATTTAGAAGTATCTGGCAAAATAACTAACACCTGCTCTGTTAAAATAGAATATCCTTGTAATGCAGTAGGACCTCATTTTTCCACCTATGTCTTTATCAAGGCTCTATGCTTAAAAGTAGCAGAAACTCACAGGACTAACTTTATTTTTTTTAAGGGATGAAAACTTTATTTTTTAAAGTTAATTTTTATTGGAGTGTAGTTAGTTTATAATGTTGTATTCGTTTCTGCTGTACAGCAAAGTGAATCAGTTATACATATACATACATCCACTCTTTTTTAGATTCTATTCCCATATAGGTCATTACAGGGTATTGAGTAGAGTTCCCTGTGCTATACAGTAGGTTCTTATTAGTTATCTATTGTATGTATAGAAGTGTGTATATGTCAATTCCAATCTCCCAGTATATCCCTACCTGCCTTTTCCCCCTTGGTAGCCATAAGTTTGTTTTCTCCATCTGTGACTCTGTTTCTGTTTTGTAAATGTAATAGGGTCATTTGTACCATTTTTTAGGTTCTACATCTAAGCGGTATCATATGCAACAGGACTAACTTTAAGTGTTAACAGTGTGTGTGTTGGAGTGGGAGTGGTGATTAAATAGAGACAATGGTGTCTCACAGAACTGATGTCAGAAAGTAGAGTTGGGCTGAAGTTGGGATCAGGAAAGGAGACAGAGGTCTGCAGGTGACTTGGGTTCTGTGCCTCTCCTAGCTGACTCCTTTCTTCTCTTGACTTTCCTCTGAGTGCTTCTCTATCTCTTTGCAGACGATGGACCAATACTATAACTCCTGCAGTAATGGGTCATCTATTCCAATGACAGGAGAAATGAACTAGTAGTTTCTGATTCCAATTTTATATTCTCAAGAAAGAGACTGTGCCAAAATCAGTCCCCAAACATGGGTATCCTTGTGTTGGGATGAGAAATCAAGACTAAGAAAAAAATTCAGAAATTAGAAATGTATTATGAACAAATGTCCATTCTCTTCTAATTGGCCTCATTGCCTTTTAGCTTTCCAGAGGGGCCTTCCCATTGCTGTATAACTTTCTATCATCCGAAATACTTATTCTGAGCACCTACACTGTATAACACCTAGTAAATTAATTCATCAGAAGCATGTCTGGCCCATGATCAGGTCCCTCAGTGAAAGTCAGTTAACCTCAGTTAAACAAGGGAAAATGTTGTAATTTAACTCCCCTCCAGCCGAAAGTCAGATTCAGTTTGGTGTTCTGAATACAGTTCTGCAAATAATTATCACTTGTACTTGGACATTTATTCAAGGGCAAAAGCAATGTTTACCCTAATTCCAAGAGAATCTAAACTTTTAATGGTTAAGCTGAATATAGCAAGATCGATGAAGTCACAGTTAGTGAGTGAATAATAAAAGCCACCTTCTCTTCTATCATTTTTAATGAATTGTCTTTATATTTGAGGAAGAAGTCTATGTAAACTATTACATAATCTGCAAATAAAGTCAGTTTTATTTCCTTCTTTTCATTTCTTTCATCTCTAGTTCTATTGTAATGGCTAAGAGTCTTTATAATTGTTAAATAAAACAGCAATGTTTGACATGCATGGCTCATCCCCGATTTTAAAGAGAGTGCTTCAAAGATTTAATCATTTACGACAGTGTTTGCTCTGGTTATTGTTTTTAAAAGGTACTGTTTATCAGGTTAAGCAACCTTCTGTTCCTAATGACTTAAGAAATTGTATGGGTTTTTTTCTAAATAGGTGCTAAATTCTATCACTTTTTTGGTAGCAACTGGGATAATCATATTAATTTTTCTCTCTTTAAATCTGATATTATTGTGAAAAGTAGTTATGAATTTTTAAATAATAAACCATTCTCACATAATTGAGATAAACCCAGTTTTATCATGGTTATCATAATATTAATAATATTGTTGGGTTCGCTTTGGTAAGTTTTTTAAAGCAGTTTTAATTTTTATATTAATTAGTGTAATGGACCTCTAATTGTTCTTTCACATGATGTTTTGGTGTCAGGATAAAACTAATTTGGTGTCAGGCTAACACTGACCTGTATCTCCTTTTCTGTTAAATGGAAGAAGATGTGTGAAATTTGGATCTGTTACTTGAAATTTCGGTAGCACTTATCTGTGAAATCACTGTCTGGTTTCCACTGGAGGGGTGAATTCTTAGGTCAGTTTTGGTAACTTATTTTTCTAGGTATTTCATTTAGGTTTTCAAAATTGTTGACATATAGTCATTGATAGTATGCTTTTTGCTGCTTTCACAGCTCTACTTTTTCTGTCATGTACTGTCTTCACTCATAATAGTTTTTGTTTATATTTTCTCTCTTTTTCTTGATCAATCTTAACAGACGTTTGTTTATTTTGTTTTTTCAAAGAATCATCTTTTGGCTTTATCGATCTGTATTGCATTCCGTTTTATTAACATAGAATATTTATTATCTCTTTCTACTTTCCTCGTTCTATATTATTATTTTTTGTAAATTTATAAGTTGAATACTTAGATCAGTAATTGAGATTTGTTATCTAGTATTTTTTTTCTCAGAAACATAAATCCATGAGGTAATGAAAATAACCTCCAATACAAAGGAAATGCTGGTTTTACTCCCATGATATGTAAATACGCTTTTGGTTTTTGCACGCATCTGTTCATTCATGAGGCATTTATAGAGTGCCCATTGTTTGTCCAGTTCTCTGTTTTGCAATTGAACAAGGCATAATCTAAAAAACTCAAGGAGTTACAGTCTTTTTCATTTAAAGATAGAAACTGTTATTTTATTTTTGTTTCATTGAAATATAATCATTATACAATAAAATGTACAAATATGAAGCATTTAATTCATTGTTTTAAAAATTATATATACTCCAAACAAGATGTAAAACATTCATCCCCCCACCCCCACCCCCAGAAATTTCCCTTCAGCCCCTTTCCAGTCCACCTCCTTAGGAACTATGGTTTCTATCATCATAGATCAATCTGGCCTATATATATATATATTTTTTTTGCGTTACGCGGGCCTCTCACTGTTGTGGCCTCTCCCGTTGCGGAGCACAGGCTCCGGACGCGCAGGCCCAGCGGCCATGGCTCACGGGCACAGCCGCTCCACGGCATGTGGGATCCCCCCGGACCAGGGCACGAACCCATGTCCCCTACCTCGGCAGGCGGGCTCTCAACCACTGTGCCACCAGGGGAGCCCAATCTGGCCTATATTTGAATTTCATATAAATGGAACCACACAGTATATACTCAAGTATGTATTGCTTCTCTAACTTAACATAATGTTTTGGACAAAAATATCCAGTTGTTGCATCTATCATGTGTTTATTTTTCTTTATCTTCTAGTATCATTCCATTCCATAGATACATGACAATTTGTTTATCCTCTTTCCTGCTGATGGATATTTGTTTTATTCCCCCAGTTCTAAGTGATTTTTAATGAGGTTGGTATAAACTTACTTTACAATATTTTGGTCAACATACTGTTTCATTTCATTTCTTTGGTATAAATATTTAGGAATGTAATTTTGGGGTTGTAGGGTAGATATATGCTTCAATTTTTAACAATGATTTTCAGAATATGGTCTATGAATCTCTGGGAACCTTAAGACCGGGGTGGGGGGGTGGTTTCCAAAGGTCAAAACCATTTTTGTGATAGTACTAACGAGACATTTACCTTTTTCACTGTGTTGACGTTTACAGTAACGATGCAAAAGTAATGTTGTGTAAAAAATGAATGAAGCCTTACAAGCAGTTGTGGTATGACTGTATTACTCTCCACCACACACCTTCAGTACACCAGTTTTAATTAAGAATGTCCTTGATAAATCAGTAAAAATTATTAATTTTATTAAAATTGACGCTTGAGTACTCATCTTTTCAATAGCCTGCAAAAAGCTCTTCTGCTACATACTGAAGTATGATAGTTGTCTCAAGGAAATGCATTTGTGTAATTGTTTTGAGTTACAAGGTGAACTAGCTGCTTTTCTTCATGGAGCACCAATTTTTTAATTTACAAACTGATTATTCAGGCTTGTATATTTGGCAGATACTTTCTTGTAAATGAACGAGATAAACCTGTCATTTCAAGGACAATAACTGACTCTATTTGTTGTTAATGATAAAATTTTAAATTTGAATCAAAAATTAGAATTTCAAAAAACATGTATTAGCTACCATGAGCTTAACAGCTTTTCAGTATTTCTAATGACTTTGGTGGTGATATTACCAAATGTGATATCAAAAGATTGTATAATAAAATTAGTCATCATTTGGAAGATCCACATAACTCAGAGAACCAGTGTTTTCCAAATGGTCATTCATTGCCTGGTGTTAAAAACCATGCATGAGGTAAATTCAATTAATAATATAAGATGGGGCCTCCCTGGTGGCGCAGTGGTTGAGTCCGCCTGCCGATGCATGGGATATGGGTTCGTGCCCCGGTCCGGGAGGATCCCATATGCCACGGAGTGGCTGGGCCCCTGAGCCATGGCCGCTGAGCCTGCACATCCGGAGCCTGTGCTCCGCAACAGGAGAGGCCACAACAGTGAGAGGCCTGTGTACCGCAAAAAATATATATATATAAGTGTATATATATATATATATATATATATATATATATATATATATATATATATATATATATATGATGGACCAATAGATTTTAATGTAATTGAGTACAAAAAATTTAATTGATATTGTTTGATTCCACACTGTAACTCACTTTCAGGAATACTACTACCAGTAAATGTTTGTTTAGTATCTACAAAAATATCCATAATTATCTGAAAAAAGCTATTAAAATAGGCCTTTCTTTCCCAATGCCTTTCTCTGTAAAACAAGATTTTCTTCATATACTTCATCCTAAACTGTATTAAGAGAGCAAATGCAGAGAAAGAGATACAAATCCAGCTGTCTTCTATTAAGCCAGATTTTAGAGATTTACAATAATGTGAAACAATGCCACTCTTGCTATTTCTTTTTGTTTTGACAAATGTCATTTCTCATTAAAATATGATATTTTAAATGAATTAATAAGGAAATATTTTAAATTTTTCTCAGTTTTAATTTCTAACATGGTAAATATTGATAGATAATACCAGATAAACAAAATCTTCTTGGGCTTCTTAATAATTAAGAGAGTAAAAACATCCTGACTAAAAATTTTGAGAACCACTGTTTTATAAAAAACTACCAAATGAGTCTTCAATGTGATTGTATCATTTTATATTCTTACCAGCATTGTATAAGCATTTCACCTTCTCCAACATTTGCTCTTTTTAATTAAAAAAAAAAATTAACCATTCTATTGGTGTGAAGTCATATCTTACGGTAGTTTCAGTTTGCTTTTCTCTGTAGCATCTTTTAATACCTACTGACGATTTCTGTATCTTTTGTGATTTGTGTGCTTGAGTTTTGGCCTATTGTTTTATTGGATTATTCATCATTTTATTGTTTTGTAGAGCTTTTGTCTATTTTGGATACACTTTTTCCATTAGATATATCCTATAAATGTCTTTTTCCTACTCTGTAATTTATCTACTCATTTCCTTAGTGATATCGTTTGATGAGCAAAATTTTAAATTTGATTAAGTCCAATTTATATATATATATTTTTTTAATGGTTTCTGTCTGTCTACCCAGAATTTGCAAATGTATTCTCCTTTATTTTTTCTAAAAGCTTTATTGTTCTGGGTTTTATCTTTAGATTTGTGATCCATATCGAATTAATTTTGTTGTATGGAGTAAGAGATCGAGTTATTTTTTTCTTAAAGCTATCCAGTCATTCTAACAATGGATTAAAAAGAAATCTTTTCTCACTGAATGGATGGCAATTTCTATTGACTACCCCATTCTTTACTTTTATATGCATGTACTTCATATGAATGCCACATGGTCTTGATTCCTGTAGCCTTATAGAAAGTCTTGAAATCAGGTAGCCTAAGTCCTTTAAATATGTTCCTTTTTAAAAGACTGTTTGGTTATTCAATATTCTTTGCATTTCCAAATTAATTTTCAAAGTCTTATTTAGTTCATCAAGTTATTGGATTATATTTGCAAATATTTTGTGAGGATTTTGTGTCTGTAGTCGTGAGTGATGTTTTCATTTCTTATAAGATATTTTTATTGGTTTGTTTTATAAACAAGGCTATATTGACCTCATAAAATGAACAGGAACTTTTCTTCCTTTATTTTCTGAGTTTTGTAGTATTAGCATTATGGATTTGACTGTTTCTTTTTCTTTTAACTCTAAAAATATTTTGATTTATGAGTTTGAGACCTCTGTTTTTAGATACGTACATATTATTATGTTTCTTTGGTAAATTGATTCTTCTATCATTATTTCTATTAATACTCTGTTTTCAATCTACTGTGTCTGGAAGTAATATAAAAACACCAGTTTTCTTTTTCTTAGTGTTTGCATGGAATATGTTTTTTCATTTCATCTTAAAATTTGAATCTATCTGTGTCTTCATAATAAAAGTGTGCTTCCTATAAAGATCTAATATTTGGATTTTACATTTTTATCCAGTGTAGCAATCTATGCCTTTTACATGAGTGTTTTTTTAAATTTTATTGGAGTATAGTTGAATTACAATGTTGTGTTAGTTTCAGGTGTATGGCAAAGTGATTCAGTTATACATATATTCATTCTTTTTCAGATTCTCTTCTCATATAGGGTATCAGAGAATATTGAGTAGATTTCCCTGTGCTATACAGTACATCCTTGTTGGTTATCTATCTTGTATATAGTAGTGTGTGTATGTTAATCCCAAGCTCATGATTTATCCCTGCCCCCCAAGTTTCCCCTTTGGTAACCATAAGTTTGTTTTCAATATCTGTAAGTCTGTTTCTGTTGTGTAAATAAGTTCATTCATATCATTTTTAAAATGAGATTCCACATATGAGTGATATCATATGATATTTGTCTGTGTCTGACTTACTTCACTTACTGTGATAATCTCCAGGTCCATCCATGTTGCTGCAAATTGAATTATTTCATTCCTTTTTATGGCTGAGTAATATTCCATCATATATATGTACCACATCTTCTTTTTTTTTTTTTTTTTTTTTTGGCGGTACACGGGCCTCTCACTGTTACGGCCTCTCCCATTGCAGAGCACAGGCTCCGGACGCGCAGGCTCAGCGGCCACGGCTCATGGGCCCAGCCACTCTGTGGCACGTGGGATCTTCCCAGACCGGGGCACAAACCCGTGTCCCCTGCATCGGCAGGTGGACTCTCAACCACTGTGCCACCAGGGAAGCCCCACATCTTCTTTATCCATTCCTCTGCTAATGGACATTTAGGTTGCTTCCATGTCTTAGCTATTGTAAATAGTGCTGCAGTGAACATTGGGGTGCATGTATCTTTTCAACTTATAGTTTTCTCCAGATATATGCGCAGGAGTGGGATTGCTGGGTCATATGGTAGTTCTATTTTTAGTTTTTTAAGGAACCTCCATACTATTATCCATAGTGGTTGTACCAATTTACATTCCCACCAGCAGTGTAGGAGGGTTCCCTTTTCTCCACACCCTTGCCAGCATTAATTGTTTGTAGACTTTTTGATGATATGGCCATGGAGTGTTTTAATTATTTTCATTTAATCTAACCATTGATAAGTTGGATTTAAACATTAGATCTTTTAATATTCCTTTAATTTTTTTCTTTCTTGTTTTTATCTTTCCATTGATTTTTATAAATTTTTTAGTGATATATATAGTATTTTATTCTTTCTTCTGTATTGATTTTTTTAAATTAATTTTTATTGGCGTATACTTGCTTTACAATGTTAGTTTCTGCTGTACAACAAAGTGAATCAGCTATACATATACATATATCCCCCTTTTTTGGATTTCCTTCCCATTTAGGTCACCACAGAGCACTGAGTAGAGTTCCCTCTGCTATACAGGAGGTTCTCATTAGTTATCTATTTTATATGTAGTATCAATAGTGTATATATGTCAATCCCAATCTCCCAATTCATCCCACTCCCCCGCTTTCCCCCTTGGTATCCATACGTTTGTTCTCTACATATGTTTCTGCTTTGCAAATAAGATCATCTATACCATTTTCCTAGATTTCACATATATGTGTTAATATATGATATTTGTTTTTCTCTTTCTGACTTACTTCACTCTGTATGACAGTCTCTAGGTCCATCCACATCTCTGTAAATGACCCAATTTCATTCCGTTCAATGGCTGAGTAATATTCCATTGTATATATGTACCACATCTTCTTTATCCATTCCTCTGTTTTAGGTTGTCCCCATGTCTTGGCTATTGTAAATAGTAAAAGTAGTATTGTAAATAGTAAAAATGTGGAGCACTTCACGAATTTGCGTGTCATCCTTGCACAGGGGCCATGCTAATCTTCTCTGTATCATTCCAATTTTAGTATATGTGCCACCGAAGTAAACACTGTATTGATATTTAATATTTGTTTTAGTAGTTTCTCTAGAGCTTATAATATTCATCTTTAAGTTATCACAGTCAGCTCTTAAGTGTGTGACTTCAAAACCAGTGTTAAAATTTTATAACATAGGGACTTCCCTGGTGGCAGAGTGGTTGAGAGTCTGCTTGCCACTGCAGGAGACACGGGTTCGTGCCCTGATCCAGGAAGATCCCACATGCCGTGGAGCGGTTGGGCCCATGAGCCATGGCTGCTGAGCCTGCACCTCCGGAGCCTGTGCTCCACAATGGGAGAGGCCACAACAGTGAGAGGCCCACATACTGAAAAAAAAAAAAAAAAAAATTTATAACATAGCATAAATCCATTTGTTTCCTCTTGCCTTTTGTGCTCTTATTAGCTTCTATTTTATCAGTACATATGCCAATAAATAAATAAATAAATGCTATTAAGTTGGCCAAAAAATTCGTTTGGGTTTTTCCATAAGATGTTTTGAAAAACCTGAATAAACTTTTTGGCCAACCCAATAGTTTTGCTTTAAACAATCAATAGCATTTTAAACAAATTCAATAAAATATATAAATATGCAAACGTAAATAAGAATTACGCATTTTACATTTAACCTATGTATTTATATATTCTGTTACTCTTCATTTCTTTCCAGAGGTCTGAGGTTCCTTCTGGTATTAATTATTTTCAACCTGAAAAACGTCTTTCTGCATTTTTTGTAGTGAGAGTGCTGAAGATCGTTTTTCACCTTTTGTCTGAGCATGTCTTTATGTTTCTTTATTGTTTAAAGTTAATTTTTATATCATATGGAGTTGTAGGTTGACAATCCCACTTTTTTTCCCCACTCTCAACATTTTACTTACAGATACTGTTTTATGTCTTCTTGTTTTCCTTTTAGTTTAGTGCTCCCAAATGTGTCTCTTTTCTTTGGCTTCTTTTTGAATTTTTTTCATATGTTTGTTTTTTTAGCATTTTGACTGCTAATAGGCTTAGGTGTGGTTTTCTCTCTATTTAACCTGTCTGGGTTCACTGAGATTTGTGGATCTGTGGGTTGATATCTTTCATCAGTTTTGAAAAATTCTTGGTCATCTTTTCTTTAAATGTTTCATTTGCCCATTTTCTCTCTCCTCTTCTGAAAATATAATTATGTGTAGATTTCAGCTTTTGATATTGCCTCACAGGTTTTGGTAATTATATTTTTTAAAAAATTTTTTTACTCTATTTTTATTTGTGTTTAAATTTGGATAATTTCTGTTCACCTGTCATCTGATTCACTGATCTTTTCACCTGCTATGGTCAGTCTGCCATTATTCCAAATTTAATGAATTTCTCATTTCTGATTTTTTTTTAATTTCTAAACTTTCTAGTTTGTTCTCTTTTATAGTTTAATTTTCTGTATTTATATTTCTCTTCTATTCATATGTTGTTCATTTTTTTGCTAGGTATTTTGGCAATTTTAACATAATTTAAATTCTTGTTTGATAATTCCATTATCTTGGACCATCTCTGAGTTTGCTTTTATTGTGTTTTAATTTGTTTTACAGTCTTTTTAATAGAGGAACTTTATTTTATCCCCCCCCAAATTCCTATCTTTCATTATTTTTCTTTAGGGAGCCATAATTATCCCTATATTAGTATTTCTACTTCTGTCCTCCATATCACTTAACTTTGCTTTTATATTTTATATTTTCTCATAATTTTCTCTTCTGAAGAATTTGTATTCTTATTCTTCCAGTTTTTGAAATTGTTTCTTAGCTATGTCTGTCCTACTATTTATTCTATGTACTCCAATCTTAATTCAACAGTTACATTTTTCATACCACAGGCTAGGTCTGCCTTAACCACCTTTGAGGGTTAGAGGTGGATATTGCCCAAATTGGAGATATCCAGGAACCAGAAAACTTAAAATTACTTCTCAGTCCATGAAAAATCCCTTCTCTCAGCACCTCAGTCTGAGAACAAGCACAGTTAAGAAGAGATGCTTAGATTGAAATTAACCAGCCATAGAGGCTTAGAGGAAAAGGAGTGAGGAAATAACTGCCCCAGTTAGTTTCAACCCATCCTCAGTTTTCAGCTCTTTACAAGTGTGAAACTTCTGACAGCATATATCTAAATTTTGTATTTCTTTTTTTATCTGTTAATATTTTTCTTTTAATGGAAGAATTTAGTCTACTTCTATCTATTGAAAATATTGGCATATTTTGACCTATTTCTAATAATTTATTTCAGTTTGTCCCACTTCCCTGATTTTGTCTCTGGGCACATCTATACTAGAGATCTGAGTCATGATAGGTGTAAGGATAAATACTCTTTGTTCTAAAGCAATGGTAGGGAAAAATCAAGAACTGAGCTCCAACCGTTTCTTTACTCTGTTATCCTTCCACATCCAAACTGAGTTCTTCTTGGCCCAGGTTAAACCGTCATCCTATATACACCATTGCAAAGTAGCCTCCTTTCATTCTAGGGAGTTTCACAATTTTCTGTGCTTTCTTTTGATAATCTCTCCTGGACTGATCTTGAAGAAAAGAGTCAGCAGTTATGAGTTCAGCAGCATGGTAGGATCTGGAGTCAGCCCCTAGTGTATTTTGATGAATAATCTTATCATAACCACTTGTCTTCTGGAATTCCTTTCCAAACTGAAGACCTTGGCAAGTTACTCTTCAGTCTGATGGAGGACCTTATGTTTCATCCATCCAGTAGGTTATTTTGTTAGCCACGATCTGGAAAAGGTTCATCATTGAAACCAGCAGCTTCTATGAAAAATGAATTTCAGTGAATGATGATCAGTTTTAACATAGGATTTCTGATCAAGCAAACCTAGTGAAATTCCTAGTGAATTCTCCTAGAATTCTACTTAGAAATATTTTTTTTTAATGAAAGAAAAAAGAGAAAGAACAGGTAAGAAGTGTAGAGGAGCTTGGAGACTGCAATATATGTATGAGTTATAGAAGAAGAAAATTGAGGTAAATTTGGAAAAGTAACATTGAAGAGATAACAAAGAACTTTCCAGAAGTAAAGTCAAACATCCTATGATTAAAAGTGAACTTCACTTTGGGATTGACATATATACACTAATATGTATAAAATGGATAACTAATAAGAACCTGCTGTATAAAAAAATAAATTTAATTTAATTTAATTTAAAAAATTAAAAAAAAAAACAGAAAACAATAGGTTATCCAGAAATACACAGAGCATGAATATATATGTATTTATAATTTAGTATGAATAAAGTTGTATCTATTAAAAAAAAAGTGAACTTCAAATCCTAAAGAGGTGAGACTAAAAATAAATCCTTTTCAGCAATTTGTAGTGAAACTTTAGAACATCAGAGAAAGAGGAGATCATATTCAAAACTACCAGAGAGAAAATACATGTTACCTGTAGGAGAATTAAATTGTCTATTAGTATAAGCAATTTCTCTGGAAAATATAGACATTGAATTTGCTGGGAGGGAATATCTACTAAGTTTTCATAAGGATCTTGGAGTATAGCTATCATTATTATCAAAGTCTCTGGAATAAGATGCCTCCAGTTTCAAATTCTAATGTTATCACTTCCTAGATCCTGAGACCTTGAACAAATTATTCACCATTTTAAGCATTTCTTTCCTCTTTGGAAAAATGAGCAAACCAAAGATGCCCATCTCAGAGTTGCTGTGAAATTTACTAGATACTGCATAAAAAGTACTTAGCACAGCAAGTGTCACCTGGGAAGCATTAAAATGTCACCACAGATGCAGAGAATAAGGTTTGGAAACCCCAACAGTTTGGGCATTTTAACCAAGCACAAAGAGCTGCCTAAGCCTTCTAGAATCTTAGCTCCACAAAACAGGGAATTTTTTCAATTTTGTTTGTTATGGTCCGCCCCCCCCCCCCCCCCAAGAACAGTGCCTGGGATATAGTAGACATCAGGTAAATGTCTGGTAAGTGAATGAATAAACAAATTCTTCATGTGAAATTGAAGCTGTAATGAAGAAAATAGAGAACACTAGAAATGAAGAGTACTTATTCCAACATACGCAGTCACCTTTACCAAACCAAACTTGGGTCCTCTCACCCGTGTGCAGTAAAGCCAATCTACTGACACCGGGTTGTGGTGAAGGAAAGTACAGTGTTTACTGCAGGGCATCAAGCAAGGAGAATGGGCAGCTCATGCTCAAAAGATGCAAACTCCCTGAGGGCTTTCAGGGAAGGGGTTTTAAAGGCAAGGTGAGGGATCAGGCTGCAGCGTGTGTGATCAAGTCGTACACAGTTCTTGGATGGGTTGGCATCAAGGTGAAGGTTCAAGCATCATCACCCTTCTGGTTTCAACCAGTCTAGGATCTATGTTTTGTAGTCAGCAGTTTTCATCCGGTGGAGGTCTGCTTCCTGTGAAAACAACTTAGGAATGTGTGTCAGGGCTTTATATCTTTCAGGGAACTGGGAGTTCGGTAATTCTGCTCTGCAGCTGGTTTATAGTCTAAATTGTTACCAGTTTCCCGGCCCAACAAGTATTCTTAGTTTCTGCATCCTCACATTTCCTAATCATTAACTCTTGATCCAGCCTTTAGAGACCAAAGGGAGGCCTTGGAAACTAAAGCAAAAGCCTTTTACTTCAAAGGACAAGGACACAGGGGCTTGTATATGTTTCAGTCCCCCCTTTTCTTTGATACTCCTCAATCTTGAGGGGAGCAGGTTCAAGAAAAGAAAGGGAGTAAAGTTTAGAATAGAGAAGTTATTTGTAAACTCAGCAGAGGAACTCAGTTTTAGGGGGACCTTGGTTTCATCACCTTTATCATTCAATGGATTAGACAAATGGGGAGAAGCAAGCAGCTAGATAACTACAATGACAGGGCAGCAGAGGAGGACTAGAACCCAAGTCTTTTTCATCTTAGCTGATTACACTTTACCACAGAAGGCAAATAAGTATTATACAATAGCTTTGCAACAGTCTCTGAATTCCAGCCTCAGTCCTATCCCTTGTTAGAATTGGGAATTCTTTACTTCTTTTTTTTTTTTTTTTTTTTTTTTTTTTTTTGCGGTACGCGGGCCTCTCACTGTTGTGGCCTCTCCCGTTGCGGAGCACAGACTCCGAACGCACAGGCTCAGCGGCCATGGCTCATGGGCCCAGCCACTCCGTGGCATGTGGGATCCTCCCAGACCGGGGCATGAACCTGTGTCCCCTGCATCGGCAGGCGGACTCTCAACCACTCCGCCACCAGGGAAGCCCTCTTTCCTTCTTTTAAAAAGATGTGTCAGTCTGATTCTAAAGCTCCTGCTCCAAATAGCTTTGCTCTACTCTTAGTCTTTGTAGGAGAGACAAAAATGTTTTAAAATGAAACCAACATACAATGTTGGTGATGGATATGAAAAAGTCTAAGATAATTTGATTCCCAATTGCTAAATTAGGGAGAGTGGATTTACCGGGTTTTGAGGAAGCTGACTACATTAAACACAATTAATCATGTTCATCATGTGTTTTCTTACAGAAACATGAAAATGGTTACACATGTCTGAGGTTTGAGATGTCTCATTGCTACTTTATGTTGCCAGTTGACTGTTTGAGCCAAATAAACTGGTGTTTGAGCTTTCTCACTGGTGAAAAAATCTCCAGACTGTTAAATAAGTTTTCTTTCTTCCCTTCATTGAAATTAAGAAAATTTATTACTAATTATAGTAGTATATCATGCATTTCTCAAAGAGAATGTAGTGACCTTCCCATTTTTACCCCAACATTTTTCTTTGCTTCACAAATCACCGACTGCACAAGCATAATGGGATCAGAAGTAGACAGAACTGCTAGATAAGTGATCTAATATATTAATTCCTGACAAAAGAGAAATCCTGGAAAGTCTGAGGGTAATAGCTTGCAATTTTCTCATGAATCAGCTAGTATATAAAAGCAAACATTTGAGCATTTATCTTATAAATAAAGAATATTATTGTTAGGGATAGTTATCAGGAAGTAAAACTGACCAAGACTGTGGGGCATATGATAACATTTAGATCTGTAAAATTTTGTCCTTGGAAAATTGTGCTTGATAGAAATATTTGAATCAAGAGAAAACTCCGAGTTAATGCTTGTTATGGTCAAAATGTTTAATAAAACCCTCCATGATGTTTACTCAGAAAGGCTTGATCATGATGAAAATAATTTTAACAAAATAAAAAAGAAATTAGAAAAAATAACTACTTTATAATTTTGGATAGAATATTGGTCAACAAATTAAATTGGCTTGATATAGTTCATACGAAATTTTTTTCTCAAAAGTCATCTATGTTGGTATAATGATAATAGTGTATTCACAAACATGAGTCAAAACATCCTCAGGGTCAAATGGCAGGGTCCAAACTGGGGTTAAAGTGTTTTGGACTTGTGCAGGACATTCAAATATGAAATATAAGCTGCAAAACATTGTCAAGAAACACTGCATACCATGTCTCTTTGATAATCTGTTGCAAATATTCATTTCGTTCTACGCCCAGCTCTGTGTAAACTTCAGATGGTTATGAACTCTCTCAAACTCGATTTCCTCATAAGTAAGATGGGAATATCACATGTCCCTGATTCACTGGGCAGAGCTAATTTAGTAACAGGTAATTTGGCACCTGATTAATCACTTAACAATGATAGTTTCCTTAATCAAGGTAACTCTGTCCCATTCTGTTGTAAGTCTACGTGTTGTTGAGTAGTGGAATTCTCACCATCCTTCCCAAATTCTAAGGCTTCCCTTAAAACCCATCATCACTTGATTTTCTTCCTGGTCATGTCACATTTCAAAATTGATTCTCTGCTCTGAAGCCTTCACCCCTACCCTAACTATGTGAAGAAATATATAAAGTTATCACCAGTTACAGGGCAAACCAAGACATGAAGCTCACTGGGAAATGGATTGGCCTCTGTACCTAATGTTTCTGACCCCACCTTCTTTCCAGGTTTTGCAGCAGGTTGTCAGAGGCCAGCCTGAGACAAAGCTCTACTTCCCTTCCCTGGGAACAAAGAGGGGCACCCTACACAGTGATGCCATATGTTCTGGTGCCTTTTTCCCTCCACTCTCTCTAGCCCCAGTGAAGGCAGTTCCCGAGACAGTACCTGATATAAAGCTCGGCAAGAATATAACTGCGTGTTGTTAGTGGTTTAGGTCTACTGCTAGAGTCTCCATCAAGTAAACTGACAAAACCTAATGGCATATGATAAAATTCAGATCTGAAAAATTTGACCAAGCCAAATTTAGAAGTTCATATTAGAGTTTGGTCTTTTTTTTTTTGCGGTACGCGGGCCTCTCACTGTTGTGGCCTCTCCCGTTGCGGAGCACAGGCTCCGGACGCGCAGGCTCAGCGGCCATGGCTCACGGGCCCAGCCGCTCCGCGGCATGTGGGATCTTCCCGGACTGGGGCAAGAACCCATGTCCCCTGCATAGGCAGACGGACTCTCAACCACTACGCCACCAGGGAAGCCCTAGAGTTTGGTCTTTTAAGCTGTCTTTTTTGTTTGTTTTTACCTGTAAATTATTGAAATGCACAATAATATAAAAAGTAAGCCAAGGGCTTCCCTGGTGGCGCAGTGGTTGAGAGTCCGCCTGCCGATGCAGGGGAAGTGGGTTCATGCCCCGGTCTGGGAGGATCCCACATGCCGCGGAGCAGCTGGGCCCGTGAGCCATGGCCGCTGGGCCTGTGCGTCCGGAGCCTGTGCTCCGCAACAGGAGAGGCCACAACAGTGAGAGGCCCACATACCGCAAAAAAAAAAAAAAAAAAAAAAGTAAGCCAAGGCAATAGTACTATTAAAAGTAATAAAAAATCATACTTTATGAAATAAGTTAGCTGATAAGTATCTTGGAGGTTATCTAGTTTCAACATTAAATTTTAGAGCTGAAGCCCCCAAAATTGAGTGATCTCTCCATGGTCCCCTAGTTATTTTTTATTTGTGGAGGCCAGGTTAAGACTTCTGCAGTATGTAGTGTGTTTCGTACAGATAAGACTTCAGAGCCTGATATCTGAGGACCTGGGCTTGAATTTCCAATACTTACTAGTTACACAACACACAGAAAAGTCCCTTCCTGTCCCTAAGCCTCAGTCTCCTCCTCCTACTGGATAGGACTGTGAAAAGGACTAAGTCACCTCACACAATGAGAGCACGTTATAAAGCAGCAGTTCCCAACCTGTTTGGCACCAGGGACCGGAAGACAGTTTTTCCAGGGACGGGGCAGGTGGGGATGGTTCAGGCAGTAACGCGGGCGATGGGGAGTGATGGGGAGTGGCAGATGAAGCTTCACTTGCTCGCCCACCACTGCTCACCTCCTGCTCTGCAGCCCGGTTCCTAACAGGCCACGGCTCCAGGTTTGGAGACCCCTGTTGTAAAGTACCTAGCACTCAAGAAATGTTAGCTATTGTTAGTGTTGGTCCACGGTCATTATAGATGGTGGGAGAGACATACCCAGACCTCCTTTCTTCCTACTGCCTTTATCTAAAAAAATAAACACTGAATCACTTTCTTTTTAACATCAACCAAAGTCAGGCAACATTCAAATAAGGTTAAACATGTTGCCTCTACGGTTGGCTGGCACTGATAAAATGGATTAAGCTAAGATAAGGAATTTCTAATGGAGGTAGCTCTTTGGAAGGAAGGAAAACTATGTCAACTCTTCTCAAGTGACTCCACAAGAATAAACAACTACTCTTATTGTCATCCCTGTGAAGAGTCCATGCATAAGTGCTTTGGGGAAAGATATTTCCAGTTTCAGGATGTTCTTGGAGAACATCAAGGGTAGGAAGTTCGAATTAGTGAATGACCTTCCCAAGGAAGCTCGGGCACTTAGGGCTGAGCTTCCATGGCCTTTCCAAGTGGGAAAAGGATTGGCATGCTGCCATCCTGTCTGGAGGGATCCTGGAACTTGTGAGGAGAAGTGGATTGATCTCCACTTTTGCTCTGGTCTTACCTGATGCTAAGAAAAGTCATCATTTCTCTGATACAGGAGTTTCTTATGCCAGGATCTAGCCATAGGCCTTGGAGGATGAGGGTGCAGGTGTTCAGAGCCTTTTAAAATGATATATAAACGTGCATGTATTTGTTTTTCCCTGGCATAGTATATAGCTTTTTATTAAATATTTGAGGTCATTCCCTAATTTGAAAATACTAAAAATGACTGCTTTGGAGTATCTTTTAGCTTAAGAATAAAAGAGATGTGTGTGTGACTTTTTATTTGCCAAGGAGAGCAGTCCTTGGAAGCTATTTCTGTGAAGAGACCATGATCCAAGGGCATGTCCCAGAGAACATGATGGATTCCTGCTGTCCCCTTACTCACAGTCTAAAGTCAGCTGGCTAAATGTAGCAGTGGCCCAGGCAAATTTTGCAACAGGTGCAGTGGGTAAGCCCATGAGTTGCCATATTTTCCAGATGGGTCATGCCTAGGCAGCACACCATCACTCTGGTAACAGAATATGACTTCTGGCAACTTATGGCTTAAAGCTCATGTCTAAAAGAGAAAGGATGAGATCCCATGCGAAACTTTGGCTTTCCTTTCTTAGCAGAAGCAGAATTCCACTTGTCTTGGAATTTTCCCTTCAAATGAGAGTCCTGGGGAGATCCAAAGATCAGGTCCCCATTATAACAACATCCATAAGAAGAACACAGGCACTTAGTTCCAAAGCTGAGGAATGCCTTTTGTTCTTGCGAAGAACTGAGTCTTCTTGCTTTCTGCTCAAGACTGTATATTTCTGTATCTTAGCAGTAGAATTCTTGCTTGCTTCTTTGTTTTCAACGTTGAAGAGCCAAGGGAGATTTAATGGCAGTTGCCTTTTAGATCAGGGGAAGGCAAACTGTGGCCCACAGCCTACTTTTATAAAAAAGTTGTATTTTTGTTATAAACACAGACATGCTCATTTGGTTATGTATTGTCTCTAGCTGCTCATTGCAAGTGCTAAAATGGCAGACTTTAGTAGTTGCAAAGAGATGGTATGACCTGAAAAGCCCAAAATATTTAATACAGGGCTTTACAGAAAAAAAATGTTTGTGGGCCTTTGCTTTAGAGGGTGAAAGACTGACCTGCAGAAATCGGACATTTTTCTTTCCTTATACCTTCTGTAGGATGAATTTATCTGCATAAAAGAGAGAAATAGAAGTGGGGTCAGTGAGGGGAGTGATAAGGAGGTGAGGGGGGACAGCAGGACCCATTGAGGATCATTTCCTTCTTTTTACCCAACTGCCATCCTCCACAGTGACCAGTCCCAGGATCCCCTTCAGTCCTTAACATTCTCTTAACTTGAGCAAGTGCAAAATAATTGGTCTGCTTGTTGTGTTTAGAGTAAGTCCCCTACATAGGAACCTTCAAGTTGCGAACTTTCAAAGAAGCGAACGTGCGTTGGCATGTCCAATCACATAAGTTAGTCCACATTGTCATGTGCATGCATCCTCTACAAGTGGTTGTGCTTTTGTGTACTTTGTACGGTACTGTATAGGGTACAGCAGTACTCTACCATCTCCCACCTCCTCTCCCTCCTCCAGTCAGTCACTCTTCTTGCCTGTTCACGCCATGCCAGCCCCTGTATGCCAGCTGTTGTACTGCACTACTGTACTTTTCAAGGTACTGTACTTTAAGACTAAAAATGTTTTCTTTATTTTTTGTTTTTTATGTATTATTTGTGTGAAAAGTATTATAAAACTATTATAGTACAGTACTATATAGCAGATTGTGTTAGTTGGGTACCTAGGCTCACTTTGTTGGACTTAACGAACACGCTCTTGGAACTCATTCGTATGTAGGGGACCTACTGTATTTGTAGTCTGTCTTTCCTCAGATACTGGAGAAAGAACAAAGCACCAGCAGGCTGATTTGAACTCATTTTTCTTGCACATCAACAGGAAACAATGCCAAGATTAGCGAGAGAGGGAGATAATGGTGACAACATGAGAATTTTGCTCCCAGCACATTGTCAGCTCTCTGCTGGCTGTGACTTCTCTCACTTGGGTTCGATAGAGCAGTCTCAGCACCAGCATAACTTTCTAATAGGGCTCCAGTGTAACTCTATAATGGGATCTTTCCATTTTACTTCCTGTGCTAAGTTTATTTCTCCTCTGACCTTTCAAAGGGTCTCATCGTCTAGAAGGAAAGAATTTTTAGCACCCCTTCTGCCATGGGAAAAGAGGAGTCTTGGGTATTTGCTATGCAGGACACTTTGAACATTTGGCTTTGGAATTTTTAAAAGTGGGAAAGTCCTCACTGCTGGCGAATGGAGATGAGTCACTTGGGGGTTATCACAGGATCTTGGAAGAGTGAGAAAAATTGGTAAAAAAAAAATTTTTTTTTAAATAGCTTCATATGGCTAAAATTAGTAGTGTGAGAGCTACTGCTGCATTTGTAAGGTTGCCATGTTCTTGTTTGGAGTGTAGGTAAATGAGGACACCCAATTCCGTCCTCCCCGGGGACTGAACATAATTCCAAGGCCACATACAATATGGACCAAGCATGTCTTGCAGGAGGCCCCTCTGCATCCACAGGGGGCTGCAGTGGCCTGAGTGTGGGGATGATACTAGGGGCCACCCTTGAATAAGGTAAAAAAAACCTAACCTTGAGAGGGAGGCCTGGTACTAAGGTCAGGCTAGAGCCACAGGGAGGGAATGTGGCATTCACTCCAGGCACAAAACTTGGGGCGATGCCAAAACCTTCAGGGGATGCCATTCAGATAAATCCTATTTCAAAGTCAGCTTTTTTTTTTTTAAATCAAAAGTAATGCAAAAATTCATGATTAACAAAACAGCAAAATTTTAAATAACAGCAGGTTGTTTGTTTGCCTTATGACTCTGCATTATGGAGCAGTAAGAACAGTTTATCAGTGGTCCTCAGCCTGGGTGGCTGTCATACCCGCCCCCCACCCTGGTCCCCCCAAATGGTTAATCATTAGGCAGCATGGGACTTTATATACAGTCATTTTGTGCGTGTGTGAGTGTAGAGCTTTTACTAACTTTTTGTACTTGGTTCAAAACATGGGAGGTTCTGTCGATAAGTGTTCCTAGGAGGGTACGATTTTCCTTAGCCTCAGGCTCCCATGTGGCTCCAGTGCGCTGCATGACGCTGTTGTGACGAACAGGTCCTGCTCTTAGTTGGGTAAGCACAAACACTAGATCAAGAAGAATATTCAGATAGCCCTTTAATCTGGTTTCACTGGCAGAGTAAAATGAATAGAGATCACAGTGGCTGAAAACCCAGGATGGCCTCTACGTGATTCATCACCGCCATGTTCTTGCTTCTCCAATAGATGTAGAGTCTTGGTGAGTCAAGAAATTCCTCCCATTTTAGACATGTTCCTCCTCTTCTCCTATGGCCCAAGGCTCCCAGAGTCTATGAGCTGTTGCAAACTCACATACTTACAGAGTTAGAGCAGGTTTGGCAAGTGAGAGAAGCAAGTTTGACAAAGACTCTATTAAAGGGTAGTACATGGCCGACACTCAGGTACAACCAAATACTAGTGGACACAGGGACCTGATGTTCTGGACTTGCTAATTCTTTAGGTCAAAGAAATGTCCTGATTGTGAAACGCTGACAACTAAAACAAGAAAAAACTTGAGCCACTTTATGTGAGAGCAGATTTGACATTTTGTCTTAACCCTTTGCTCCCCCAGCTCAGCCACCTCTTCTTAGACAAGGATGGGGATGTAGGAACCTCCCCATCCTTAGGGTGCAAAGGTCTCTGAGGGGATTATCTAAAACAGTGTTCTTCACTGTGGGACCCTCCCATTCCAGGATATGCACAAGCCACCCATCAGTACAGAATAGTGTCAGGATTTCTATTGGATTCTTTTCCTCATCCCTTTCAAATGTGTATTTTAAAAGTTTATAGTGTATATATACTATATTAGTACAGAGTACGTGTGTATAATTTATAAATATTCATATAGTAGAGATATATGCTTAAATTTTTTTTTTTTTTTTTTTTTTGGCGGTACGCGGGCCTCTCACTGTTGTGGCCTCTTCCGTTACGGAGCACAGGCTCCAGACGCGCAGGCTCAGCGGCCATGGCTCACGGGCCCAGCCACTCCGCGGCATGTGGGATCTTCCCGGACCAGGGCACAAACCCATGTCCCCTGCATCGGCAGGCAGACTCTCAACCACTGCGCCACCAGGGAAGCCCTAAAACATTTTTTACTAGAGTGATTACACATAAAAGAAGCCCAGATTATAAAATCAATGAAATTCAGATCTTCACAGTGCTTCATGGTGGCTACTGCTCGCCTGCCTCTTGTACAATATGATGCTTTAAAGAGTGTCTCTCTCCCTTTCTTCATTGGGTAGCATTACCAAAGGCCCTGTTTCATTGTTCTAGCTTCAGTGTTAGCCAGGTCCTAGGATGGAAAGGGGATGAGGATTGGGAGGGACAGAATATTTTCTTCTAGCTGGCATGCTTTTAATTATTTTTCACAAATGAAAGTAAGTTTGAAAGAGCTGTCCTTACCCCTGCCCATGTTGTCCCCTTCTTTGTAAAATATATGTCATTATTGAGATGCCATATTGGTTCAGAGGATGACTTGAAAATGTATCAATGCTAAGTGTACTCTCAGAACGTGAAACTCCTTGTCAGAACCTCAAAGCCACATAACTGTCATATATTCAGCCAGGTGCTGTCCTAAATTCCTTATGTAAATAGGCAGTTCTTAAAATGGTACTGTGTTAGTTTGAGATATTATGTCCCTTCTTTAAGATGGTGACACTGACCCTCAGAGGAAATAAATGACTTGCCCAAGGTCCTGTAGCTGCATCGAGTGGTTTCAACCCAATTTGACCAGAATGTTGAACCTATACTCAGAACCATTTTATTCTGCAGTCTTCTGTGTCCCAATCAGCTCAGAGTGCCAGGCTTGCTTGTTCTCTCTCTCTCTCTCTCTCTTTCTCTCCCTCCTTCTCCCTCCCTCTCCCTCTCCCTCTCACCCCCCTTATGTGTGTGTGTCTGTCTCTGTCTGTCTGTGTGAATACAGAATCTCTCTGTTTACAGGGATGCTCAACATCTACCGGGTTAGTCCAATTTATTCTAAAAGACACCTTGGTGTCATCATCAGTTAGCAAACAGCTCACTCAGAGGCAGGTCAAAATTTTGAAAGAAGATTGTGACAGTATTTCTTTTATTTTATAAAAGGCTTTGGATTTCAAAACCTTAGCCAAGGTTTTGAACTTTTCATCTGGGTAAGTAAGTTCACTTTGTGAAGTGTGTGGTAATTGGGCATTCAGTATCAATTTCCCCTCTTTCTAGTATGTCCTTCAGTGCTGCAGAGGGGGCATATACCACACACCGCCTGCATTTTTTTTTTAACAAATAAAAGCAGTTTTAAAATTCTCTCTGTGTCAGTTCGTGTGGATTTACTATCCTCTTTTAGTGGTGACATAGTATTAATTTATTCTTCATGCATTCAACAAACATTTATTGTGTGCCTGTTATGTGCCCAGAGCTATTTTGGGCATAGGGTCTCTGTCCCCATGGTCTCACATTCCAGTAATGGAAACAGACCTTAAATCCACTTACAGTGCATCATAGATATGTATCAATAATGATAAAATCACTATTGATCATCATACATGCAATGTCAGCTAGCAATCATTGACGTATAAAATTAATGATAGTCGTGTAGTAACATTCCAAGGCATGAATGTGCCAAAATTTACATGACATTCCTCTATTATAAGCATGTAGATTTTTGTTATTAATCCACAAAGCAATGAACATTCTTGTGGATGCCTCTTTTCTCTCATGCGGAACTATATTGTCGTGAAAGAACTTTGTAAAGCTTCAAAATGTTATTTGTAAGAAATGAACACCTTATGATTGTTTGACCTTAGGAAGTATAAGGCCCTGCCAGGCTATGAGACTTTTCTAACTCTAAGATTCAGTATCTTGAAGGACTTCAGGCCAGAGGGTTAGGGGATGGAGAGTGAGATGGGTCACAGTGCTGGGCTCCCCAGGTAACCTTACCTGACCATCTGCCCCAGGACAGTGTCCTTGCTGGGTTCCAAGGAGCCTCCGTCCCCTCCTAATCCCTCTAACTGGATCTCCCTTGCTCCCTCTTCCTGCAATTATTAATGGCACGCTGGCTGCAGTACAAGCACTGTTACTGTTATCTCTCTTGGCCCTTGTCATATTTTATTCTGAGCCTGAGATTTTGCCAAGTGTTAGCAGCTAACAGGTATAAAAATAGCCCACTTGTTGTAATGAAGGACATAAAAATGCAAAGAGGGTTGTGGGCTCTCTGAGCTTGCCTCTTCCCCTTTGCAGCATTTGCTGCCAAATATTGACCACAGTGTAATAGAACTTAGGGAGTAAAAGAAGGACGGAAGAGACCTGGGTGACAGATGATAGATCAGTTTTGCCCTTTGAAGAGGGCAAACCCAAGTTGTTGTGCCATCAAGCTCTCATTTATCCCCCTGCCTGTACCTTGAGAAATAGCAGGCTGGATCTTTGCTTTCCTTTGGGGTAATGAGGTGGTTTTAGCCTCGTGGGGGATGTTTGGCTTTATAGGGAAGCTAGTTTTTTCTATTGTGCTTACAAGATGTGAGGATGATTGAGGGGCAGTTGATCTTTTGCATCTCCAGTTATCTGTATCTCATCTGTGTTGTGCGTGAGGCACTGTGTTGTTACCAGACACAAACAAGACACATATGGTCCCTGATGTCATAGAATTTTAATTTGATGTGTGAGATGGATGTTAAGCATGCAATTGTATATGTAGTCAATGAACCATTGAACTGGGAGGTGTGATACGAAGGAAAATGATAGGTTGGTATAAGAGAGGGAAAAAAGAGGAAACCATCAGATTAGAATATCAGGGAGGGTGATGCTGGAGCTGTAACTTAAAGATGAGAAGGAGCTGGTCATGAGAATAGAAACAAGAACATTTTGGCAGAGGGAGGAGTGTGTATAAAGAGACTAAGGTGGGAGAGGAACAGAAAGAAGGTCAGTGTGACTGGCGTGTAGTGAGCAAGGGAAAAGGTGGCAGAAAATAACATAGCTGGGTGTAGTCCGAGCCCTTCTTCTGTAGGGTCTTTGAACTATGATATGAACTTTGGGCTCATTCTCAAGCAATGAGACATCAGTGAAGAGTTTAAGACACAAGACTGATGTAATTGGAGTGACATGTTTTTCAAGGTTCCTCCGGCTGCTCTTGCTTATATAGATTGGAATGGAACAAAGGTAGACTCAAGGAAACTACTTAGGAACCTTTCACCACATAAGAAATGGTGAGGGCTCCATCTGGTAGATGGTGAAGGACATGGAAACAAAGAGGATCAACTCAAAATATTTTTTTCAGGCAAAACCCAAGAAACGTTGCTGATGGATTGGAAGTCAGGAGTGAATAAAGGGGGGCCTTGTGGGATATGGAATTCGAATCACTGTTATTTTAGTGAAGTAATTCTTCTCTTTTTTTTTCTTGTTAGTCATCCATTTTATACACATCAGTGTCAATCCCGATCTCCCAATTCATCCCACCACAACCCCCACCCCCCGGCTGCTTTCTCCCCTTGGTGTCCATATGTTTGTTCTCTACATCTGTGTCTCAATTTCTGCCTTGCAAACTGGTTCATCTGTACCATTTTTCTAGGTTCCACATATATGCGTTAATATACGATGTTTGTTTTTCTCTTTCTGACTTACTTCACTCTGTATGATAGTCTCTAGATGCATCCACGTCTCTACAAATGACCCAATTTCGTTTCTTTTTATAGCTGAGTAATATTGCATTGTATATATGTACCACATTTTCTTTATCCATTCGTCTGTCGATGGGCATTTAGGTTGCTTCCATGACCTGGCTATTGTAAATAGTGCTGCAGTGAACACTGGGGTGCAGGTAACTTTTTGAATTATGGTTTTCTCTGGGTATATGCCCAGTAGTGGCATTGCTGGGTCATATGGTAATTATATTTTTAACTCTTTAAGTAACCTCCATACTATTCTGCATAGTGGCTGTATCAATTTACATTCCCACCAAAAGTGCAAGAGGGTTCCCTTTTCTCCATACCCTCTCCAGCATTTGTTGTTTGTGGATTTTCTGATGATGCCCATTCTAACTGGTGTGAAGTGATACCTCATTGTACTTTTGATTTGCATTTCTCTAATAATTAGTGATGTTGAGCACCTTTTCATGTGCTTCTTGGCCATCTATATATCTTCTTTGGAGAAATGTCTATTTAGGTCTTCTGCCCATTTTTGGATTGGGTTATTTGTTTCTTTGATATTGAGCTGCATGAGCTGTTTATACATTTTGGAGATTACTCCATTGTCCGTTGATTCATTTGCCAATATTTTCTCCCATTCTGAGGGTTGTCTTTTCGTCTTGTTTATGGTTTCCTTTGCTGTGCAAAAGCTTTGAAGTTTCATTAGGCCCCATTTGTTTATTTTTGTTTTTATTTCCATTACTCTAGGAGGTGGATCAAAAAGATCTTGCTGTGATTTCTGTCAAAGAGTGTTCTTCCTATGTTTTCCTCTAAGAGTTTTATAGTGTCCGGTCTTACATTTAGGTCTCAAATCCATTTTGAGTTTATTTTTGTGTATGGTGTTAGGGAATGTTCTAATTTCATTCTTTTACATGTGGCTGTCCAGTTTTCCCAGCACCACTTATTGAAGAGACTGTCTTTTCTCCATTGTATATCTTTGCCTCCTCTGTCATAGATTAGTTGACCATAGCTGTGTGGGTTTATCTCTGGGCTTTCTATCTTGTTCCATTGATCTATGTTTCTGTTTTTTTGCCAGTACCATATTGTCTTGATTACTGTAGCTTTGTAGTATAGTCTGAACTCAGGGAGTCTGATTTCTCGAGCTCCGTTTTTTTCCCTCAAGACTGCTTTGGCTATTCGAGGTTTTTTGTGTGTCCATACAAATTTTAAGATTTTTTTGTTCTAGTTCTGTAAAAAATTCCATTGGTAATTTGATAGGGATTACATTCAATCTGTAGGTTGCTTTGGATAGTATAGTCATTTTCACAGTTCTTCCAATACAAGAACATGGTATATCTCTCCATCTGTTGGTATCATCTTTAATTTCTTTCATCAGTATTGTATAGTTTTCTGCATACAGGTCTTTGTCTCCCTGGGCAGGTTTATTCCTAGGTATCTTATTCTTTTTGTTGCAGTGGTAAATGGGAGTGTTTCCTTAATTTCTCTTTCAGATTTTTCATCTTTAGTGTATAGGACTGCAAGAGATTTCTGTGCATTAGTTTTGTATCCTGCAACTTTACCAAATTCACTGATCAGCTCTAGTAGTTTTCTGGTCCCATCTTTAGGATTCTCTATGTATAGTATCATATCATCTGCAAACAGTGACAGTTTTACTTCTTCTTTTCCAATTTGTATTCCTTTTGTTTCTTTTTCTTCCCTGATTCCTGTGGCTAGGACTTCCAAACTATGTTGAATAACAGTGGTGAGAGTGGACATCCTTGTTGTTCCTGATCTTACAGGAAATGCTTACAGTTTTTCACCCTTGAGAACGATGTTGGCTGTGGGTTTGTCATATATGGCCTTTATTATATTGAAGTAGGTTCCCTCTATGCCCACTTTCTAGAGCGTTTTTATCATAAATGGGTGACGAATTTTGTCAAAAGCTTTTTCTGCATCTATTGAGATGATCATATGGTTTTTAATCTTCAATTTGTTAATATGGTGTATCACATTGATTGATTTGCATATATTGAAGAATCCTTGCATCCCTGGGATAAATCCCACTTGATCATGGTGTATGATACCTTTTATGTGTTGTTAGATTCTGTTTGCTAGTGTTCTGTTGAGGATTTTTGCATCTATATTCATCAGTGATACTGGTCGGTAATTTTCTTTTTTTCTCGTATCTTTGTCTGGTTTTAGTATCAGGGTGATGGTGGCCTCATAGAATGAGTTTGGGAGTGTTCCTTCCTCTGCAATTTTTGGAAGAGTTTGAGAAGGATGGGTGTTAGCTCTTCTCTAAATGTTTGATAGAATTCACCTGTGAAGCCATCTGGTCCTGGACTTTTGTTGGTTGGAAGATTTTTAATCACAGTTTCAATTTCATTACTTGTGATTGGTCTGTTCATATTTTCTATTTCTTCCTGGTTCAGTCTTGGAAGGTTATACCTTTCTAAGAATTTGTCCATTTCTTTCAGGTTGTCCATTTTATTGGCATAGAGTTGCTTGTAGTAGTCTCTTAGGATGCTTTGTATTTCTGCGGTGTCTGTTGTAACTTCTCCTTTTTCACTTCTAATTTTGATAGGAGTCCTCTCCCTCTTTTTCTTGATGAGTCTGGCTAATGGTTTATCAATTTTGTTTATCTTCTCAAAGAAGCAGCTTTTAGATTTATTGATCTTTGCTATTGTTTTCTTTGTTTCTATTTCATTTATTTCTGCTCTGATTTATGATTTCTTTCCTTCTGCTAACTTTGGGTTTTGTTTGTTCTTCTTTCTCTAGTTCCTTTAGGTGTAACATTAGATTGTTTGTTTGAGATTTTTGTTGTTTCTTGAGGTAGGCTTGTATAGCTATAAACTTCCCTCTTAGAACTGCTTTTGCTGCATCCCATAGGTTTTTGATCGTCATGTTTTCATTGTCATTTGTGTCTAGGTATTTTTTGAATTCTTCTTTGATTTCTTCAGTGATTTCTTGGTTATTTAGTAACGTATTGTTTAGCCTCCATGTGTTTCTGTTTTTTACGTTTTTTTTCCCTGTAATTGATTTCTAATCTGATAACGTTGTGGTCAGGAAAGATGCTTGATATGATTTCAATTTTCTTAAATTTACTGAGCCTTGATTTGTGACCCAAGATGTGATCTATCCTGGAGAATGTTCCATGTGCACTTGAGAAGAAAGTGTAATCTGCTGTTTTTGGATGGAATGTCCTAAAAATATCAAACAAATCTATCTGATGTATTGTGTCATTTAAAGATCGTGTTTCCTTATTAATTTTCATTTTGGATGATCTGTCCATTGGTTTAAGTGAGGTGTTAAAGTCCCCCACTATTATTGTGTTACTGTCGACTTTCTCTTTTATAGCTGTTAGTAGTTGCCTTTTGTATTGAGGTGCTCCTATGTTGGGTGCATATATATTTATAATTGTTATATCTTCTTGTTGGATTGATCCCTTGATCATTACATAGTGTCCTTCCTTGTCTTTTGTAACGTTCTTTATTTTAAAGTCTGTTTTATCTGATATGAGTATTGCTACTCCAGCTTTCTTCTGATTTTCATTTGCATGGAATATCTTTTTCCTTCCCCTCACTTTCAGTCTGTATTTGTCCCTAGGTCTGAAGTGGGTCTCTTTTAGACAGCATATATATAGGTTTTGTTTTTGTATCCATTCAGGAAGCCTGTGCCTTTTGGTTGGAACATTTAATCCATTCACGTGTAAGGTAATTATTGATATGTATATTCCTATGAGCATTTTCTTTATTGTTTTGGGTTTGTTTCTGTAGGTCCTTTTCTTCTCTTGTGTTTCCCACTTAGAGAAGTTCCTTTAGCATTTGTTGTAGAGCTAGTTTGGTGGTGCTGAATTCTCTTAGCTTTTGCTTGTCTGTAAAGCTTTTGATTTCTCCATAGAATCTGAATGAGATCCTTGTTGGGTAGAGTAATCTTGGTTGTAGGTTTTTCCCTTTCATCACTTTAAGTATATCATGCCACTCCCTTCTGGCTTGTAGAGCTTCTGCTGAGAAATCAGCTGTTAACCTTATGGGAGTTCCCTTGTATGTTATTTGTTGTTTTTCCCTTGCTGCTTTCAATAATTTTTCTTTGTCTTTAATATTTGCCAGTTTGATTACCATGTTTCTCCTTGGGTTCATCTTGTATGGGACTCTCTGCATGTCCTGGACTTTGGTGGCTATTTCCTTTCCCATGTTAGGGAAGTTTTCGACTACAATCTCTTCAAATATTTTCTCAAGTCCTTTCTCTCTCTTTTCTCCTTCTGGGACCCCTATAATGCGAATGCTGTTGCCTTTAATGTTGTCCCAGGGGTCTGGTAGGCTGTCTTCATTTCTTTTCATTCTTTTTTCTTTATTCTGTTCCGCAGCAGTCAATTCCACCATTCTGTCTTCCTCATCACTTATTCGTTCTTCTGCCTCAGTTATTCTGCTATTGATTCCTTCTAGTGTAGTTTTCATTTCAGTTATTGTATTGTTCATCTCTGTTTGTTTGTTCTTTAATTCTTCTAGATCTTTGTTAAACATTTGTTGCATCTTCTCAATCTTTGCCTCCATTTTTTTCTGAGGTCCTGGATCATCTTCACTATCATTATTCTGAATTCTTTTTCTGGAAGATTGCCTATCTCCATTTCATTTAGTTGTTTTTCTGGGGTTTTATCTTGTTCCTTCATCTGGTACATAGCCCTCTGCCTTTTGTCTTGTCTATCTTTCTGTGAATGTGGTTTTTGTTCCACAGGCTGCAGGATTGTGGTTCTTCTTGCTTCTGCTGTGTGCCCTCTGGTGGATGAGGCTATCTAACAGTGAAGTAATTCTTGATGCAGTCATTTTGTGGCAGTTTCACAGTACCTTTCAAATCTATCTTCTTGAAAATTGTAGGTTGCTGTTTTTACTTACTTTTTCCATAGAAGTATAACCACAGAACACGCTGTATAATATAGTTAACTTTTCAAAAGTTATCAGTGGTATAGGCACAACATTCTACTCTAGTGTTCCTTTCCATGGTCAAGTTGCTTGCCTTTGATTTGTGTGTGTGTGTGTGTGTGTGTGTGTGTGTGGTTTTTGTTTTGTTTTGATTTTTGCATTGGGACAAATGGCTTGCCATGACAGAGACTGAGTTTCCATCTTGAAAATTATCAAAAATTTCTGTGTATAAACCAGATTAGTCATTTTCAACTGGAGGCAATTTTGTTTGGAGACTATTAAAGATTTCTCTGTATAAATTAGGCCAGTGGTTTTCAAATGGAGGCAGTTTTGTCCTTGGGGGGACATCTGGCAATGTCTGGAGTTAATTATCACAACTGAGGTGGTGCTAAGGTATTTAGTGGGAAGAGGCCAGATGTGCTGCTAAACATCATTCACACACACAGGATACCCCCCACAACAAATAATTATCCAGTCCAACATGTCCATAATGCCGAAGCTAAGAAAACCTGAGCTAGAAAGATGTTTATTGGCTTAGGCTTCTGCATGTAGCTAGAGAGGGCTTAGCCTGTATCAGTGATGATGGTCTATTATGGGCAGGGTAGGAAACACAAAGGGTCCTAAGTTCTTTTAAATATCCAGAAACCTGCAACATTGTCCAGAGTGTTCAATTCTCTAGCCTTTACAAAATATAAATTAAAAATTCCATGTGGGAAATCAAATACAGTGCTGTAGACTCTATTAATGAAACTTTAAATATTCAATTAATAGCTTCTATTTAAAATTTAGATCATGTTGTTATCATATCTAACACCTAGAACATATATCCAATAGATACTTCTTCAAATGTCTCCCAAATTAGATCTCTACTCTTTCCCTACTTGTTAACATGACATCATAAGAAATACTTCCCCCAAATAATCCAGTGATGAAATGGACAAGATATATGAATAGAAAGTTCACAAATGAAGAGATGCAGAGGACCAACAAATAAGAAAAATGTATTCAAGAGCTTTAAAGTATAAATGTTGGAAAATGAAATAGTTTTGTGTATCAAATTCACCTACACCTTTGTAAAAAACAAAAACAGGGAGTAGGGAAGGATGCTGGAGTTGGGTTTTGCTTCTCATATCCACCAGAATCCATTCTCCTCTGAGAAAGTGTTGGAAAGTGCAAGTATTCTGGAGTGTTTTTCATGAGGAAGGCCTATTCCATGGTATTTTCTAAGTCATCTTATCATTGGGGAAAACAATGATAGGAAGTGATGAGAGTAAAGAGGGTGTACCTCCTATATTACTTCTCCTGGATGGGAATCTCCAAAAAGTTACAGAGAGGAGAGTGTAGCTGCACATTCAGGCAAAAGTGATGGCCCCAGCGGGACCCATTCACGATGGCTAACCCGTAAATAACCCACGTAGGAATCTACTACTCCGTGAAGTGGCTGGAGCCTGAGTTAATATACTAATGAATACTATTGAATAGTGTACATAATAAGGATTTTTCTTCCTTTGTTGAAAAATAGTTTACTGCTGGAATGTTCTCTAATGCATTGTCCAGTCTTTCCTTCCTCCCTGATAAGATGAGATAGCCAGTGGACTACTATATACAAACTTCAGCAGCGCACGCTTTTGTTCGTGTTTGAAAGAGAATGAAAAAAGAAAAAAAACTCACACCGGCCAACAACTGGCAACAGCCTTGTGCCCCCAGTTTGCCTCTTGTGATGCTGAGAACTGCTCATCCAACAGATTGGTTTTTCCACAGCATTGTATTAATAGGCATCCAATGCCATTATCACTGGAAACCCATCGAGTGTGTCTGATTTGGGAATAAGAGCACACATGTAACAATGTGCAGTTAGAATGGAAACTTTTAAAACCTTCACCTGCAGATTTAAGCTAGAAAGTGCCAAGTCCTGAGCCACAGAGGCTTTTGGATATTTTATATTTCAGAAGACCTCATAATGACATTTGTGTTTCCTGTTTATCAAGTTGACATTTATTCAATCTAATGGGAAGCCAGATTTGGGAAAACATTCCTTCTCTCCTTGGCTTCTGCAATTACGCAGAGCAGAGAAGAAACAGTTTTACTGCTCCACTGGATATTTACAGTTGGATGATATTTTTCTTGTTCAGGGGCTGAATATACCCTGGTGTGCTGTTTTAAAAATCAATCATAGATACATTTACATAGTTAGTACAAGCACAGGCAATCCGCAGAGAGGGTACGTTTCAGCGTTAGGGAAAAAAGAATTAAGAATACAATTCCTGCCAGTAGCATTTTGGACCCAATCTCCTCCATCCTTTTTGCCTTTAATGCAGAGGAATTTTTACAGTGCATTAGTTTTCCCAATGCATTGTATTAATAGAATCAAAAGTCATTATTAGAGCAAACCCATAGAGCAAGATGGTTTAATTAGGAGGCAGTTCCCAGAATTAAAGACATAGGCGTTAGTGAAAACTCAATATAGTGTTACAAAGTGAAATTTTAACCAACTAACTTAACCTCTATTCAACATTCAGCATGCAGCAGACATTTGTTGAGCACGTACAGAATTCTAGAGACTATCTTGGTGATGTTGATAAAAAAATAGATGCGGGGGAGAGGGACAGGCACTTACATGTTGGTATTTTGGAGAGTGTTACATTTAGGAATGTAAATGTCAACCTCTAATTCCAGCATATTCATTTAGGGAATAGGTTGGGTTATTAATTTAACTCTTATAAGGCTGGTTTTCATGATTTATGCAAAATAAAAATCTGGCTACTTATTTCTAATGTCTTTGTGATAATTAAGATCAAGGAAAAAATGTAAAAAAAATTATAAATTGAATGCTAGGAATGATGATCCTAAGAGGATTTGGGGTCAATGAGTAGCAGGATTAGTGAGTGGATATCCTGTGTGCATGTGTGGGAAAGGGGCTAATGGTAATAATAGAAAGGAAGGTTAGGAACAAAATGGTTCCTTTTTATTTTTTGAAAAATAATTATTGAGTGACTGCTGGGTGGTAGGTCCTGTTCTATGCAGTGGTGAACAAAATAGACCTCCTCCCTAGGAAAAAAAGGTCTTTGTGAACATTATATTCTGTTGGTGGGGAAGTGGAGGGAAGGGGAAGGACCCTAACAAAATAAAAATGTAAAATATATAGAATGTCAGATTAAAAAAAAGTAAGGCAGGAAGAATGATATGGAGTGTGTATGTGTGCCTTCTAACTTAAATCTAGAGGTAAGTCCAGCTTCAGGCATGGCTAGATCCAGGAAATGGATGAAATGATGTCATCCACACCTTTTGTTTTTCTCATACTTGATTTCCTTATTCTACCTTAGGCTATCTCACTTTAGTAACTCTAAGAGTTCCAGGCTTACATCATCTAAAATTCTAGCAATTTCAGCAGATAAAGCTTCTGTTTTCCAGTAGTTCTAACATAAATTCCACAAGTGAGTCTCATTAGCATGGTTCAGGTCATATCCCAGATATGAACCAATCATCAATGAAGAGAATATGCTGATAGATTAGCCCTTGGTTATGGGACCATTTCTAGCAGCAAGGGGTGCAGTCAGGCCCAGTCAAACCAAGTAAACTGGAAACGGGGAAGGGCTGGCTTTCCAAGCAAAATGAGAATTCTCCTATAAGAGGAAGGCAGAATGAATGTTTGGAAGGCATAATCTAATACACTTTGATTTGTTTATTGTGATTTTGTTTTCTGAAGCAACACAAAATAGAGCTATAGTGTTTGTATCTGTGTAAGGAGAAGGGCTTTTTATTTTATGGAACATCATATTCTCCATAGTTTGCATGGTCCCTGGGTTGCAGAAGGCACCAAACTTGCTAAATGAGCAAATGAATAAATGAATGGCTTAGATACATAATCGTGGCTGCCCTGGTTAAATAATATTTTCTACCATTGGTAGCAGAGAAAATTGTAAAGCAGCTGTGTGTATTTAACTGCCTTATAGAATGAACAAGGAGGAGTGACTCAATTAGTTTTAATATGGTTGCATACTATTAGATACTTAATTGAATAATTACTGGTTTGAGCCAAGGGGTGTTTTTATCCTTTACTCTGATACTCTGATACTCTGATAAGTCTGGCTTATATGCATTCTTAAAGCTATTTTCTTTTAGAAAGGAATAGGAAATTTCCTTCTTTTCAAGAGGGAAATTAGTATGCCTTGTATCTGTCTATATTGTCTGAGATATTCAGTTGAATATTTAAAATTTAAAATATTTAATTTTAATAAAAGTAGATAATCCAACTGGTAAATACCTTAAGTAAAGGAAACATATTCTTTTTGAAGATGAATGTACATGGTATCATAGGAAATTCTTAGCCCATTTATATACTTCAAAAATTATTCTGGGTGATTAAATTACTGTTGCTAGAAAGATGAAATGGAACACTTTCCATTATGCCCAATAACAGACTCTGTAGATCTATATTCCTTAAATTATTCCCCAGAAAACTTTGTATGTAAGAGGGACATTTAAATAACTAGAAGCAAATTCACACGTGGTAGTCATAGGGGAGGTAGTTAGTGTTTCTCCATGTTTGTGTAATCCATTAAAGAGAAGATGGTCTTCATTGGTCCTGAAGCAAGAGCCATGCAAGCATTTCATTCATAAGTGGTATGTGGAAACTGAAAAACTGAGTTGTATTTCTTGGCCCCAAATTGAGTTCTACTCTGGTTCAACATGATGGACAGATCAGTCTCATGCCTCCTTCTTTAATATTTGTTGACACTTACTTGTTCTGGCTTCCATCCTTCCTAGCTTTTTTTTTTTTTAAACCGTTCCCCACAGGACAGAGACCATGCCAAGCCTGTTACTCCATTGTCTCCTACCATTGTGATACCTGCTCATCTCATGAATTTCTTTCCCTGTGTTGATTATTAGTGACCATTGCTCAGTGTGCTCTTCCTTAGAAATAGCTTTTCCATTTTAACAGCAGTTTATTGTCCCAACTCAGTGCTTTTCAAACTTGAGCCTGCACCAAAATCACCTGGAGCATACGTTAAAACAAATAGTTGGGCCCCTCCCCAGAGTTTCTGACCCAGTAGGTCTGGAGTTGTGTCTGAGTTTTTGACTTTCTGACAAATTCTCAAGTGATGCTGATGGTGGGGGACCCCGCTTTGAGACCACAGCTCAACCACAACTAAGTAGTTGGTTATGATGAAAATCTGTTTGATATTGTGAGGAAAGCGTTACCTGTGGAATGAACAGTGTTGAGTTCTACCCAGTTGGTTCTTTCATTTAGGGAATGGATTGCTAATTTAATGATTATGAGCTTTGGTTTCCTGAATTGTTAGTTCATATGTATGCGTGTGTAACTTCTTAGGGCATTTTGTAAAGATGAAAGTCAAGAAAGGATGTGAAATGCTTTTGAGCTGATGGTATTACATAGATGAAGGGTGATAAAAATGAAGGAGTATTTAGTGAGCTCACAGGACCCATCAGTAGATATCCGTTGGGGAGAGAGGTTAAACGTAGAATGGTCCCATTTCCTTCATTTATTTATTCAACAAACATTTATCAATCACTTAATAGGTACTAATGGAGAGAGCAAGAGCAGTGAAGAAAAGAGAAAAAAACCTATGCTTCATGGATTTTACATTCTAGAAGGAAAATACAGCTGAGGGTAAACACATAGCACATTCTCAGGGAAAAAGTGAGATGAAGAAAAATGAAGTGGAGGAGGCTTGGCCATAGTGTATGAAGAGAAGCATTTTTAATTTACACATTATACTTGGGCTTTTATACTAACTATAATAGAGGTTTTCAGACTTTGCTGTGCAAAACAATCTCTTGGGGAGCTTGATTAAAATGTAGATTTCTGTGCTGTACCCCCAGGTAATTCTATTCAGCAGGCTTGGGCTAGAGCCTGGGAGTTACCCATTTAACCAAAAGGTGGTTCTAATGCAAATGGGACTTTAAAAAGAATATGTTTAATCTCTGTTCTAAGAATTTACAAATATTAACTTATTTAATAAATAACATAGAAAGTGGAAGTCCTTCACACCATTCCCCAAAGATGATCATGCTCAATGATTTGAGATATTTTTCTATAGCTTCTTATTTTTCTTTCCCTTCAACATATATTAATGTTTTATGTCAGGATCTCACTAAGAAACTATGAACTAGAGGATAGTAAGAAGGTTTAGAAACAGAGCTAAGAGAGAGTTAGAAAGGAATGGGGAAAAGATCTGAAAGGATAGACACAAAGAGAAAAAAGGTGAAGACTAACATCTCTGTGGGAGAGAGGTAGTGAACAACTGAGGAAGTCTGGCTTGGGGGAAAGACTGTAGGTGGTGAGCTCTGAGGGACCCCAGTATGATTCTGGATTCTGACTCTTTCTTACCAGCCAGATGCCTTTGAACGTGTTACTTACCTTCTTGGAACCTTAGTTTTATACACATACACATACACCGTCCCCACAACAAAGGATATAAGTGCACTTGTGTCTTTGTGTGTGCATGCATGCAGGCATATATGCATCCTCTTTGTTGGTATTGTTTTTTTGTTTGTTTGTTTGTTTTAACATCTTTATTGGAGTAATTGGTATTGTTTTAAGGGGTAGAGATTTTATATGCCAGACTCCAGGCCCTGTGTCTGCACCATGTATGATGGAGGTGGTCATCTTGATTTGCAGACATGTGAAGTTGAGTTAAAATAAATTATTAAAATATTACATGAAGACTAAGAGAAACTAAAGCTTAAAAGTTAAACAAGGTGGATCTTGATAGTCGTGTGCTTCAGAACAACTTTTAAATACAGGCATATGCCAGGGAAGTTGTCATGACAGGAAATAGTTTGGAAACAGTCAATTGGGTCAAAGAACTGCTGGGAGCTTTTCTGCCACTGAATTCTCTTCCCCTTTGTTTTCTGACTAGCTGTCAAAGACCTAAGGAAATCAAGAGTTCGGAGGCCATCACTTGGCACATAAAGCATCTAACATAGTGCAGCTAAGAGTTTTTACATGATTCTGTGTGTACCGTTAGGGCTGCTTTCTGTTCCCTACTGGATCCCAGAATGGAAGAAACATTTCTTTGCCTGCCTGAAATTAACTTTATTTGGCAGCTTCTCTGTTTTGTGTTGCCTATTCTGAGTGTTTATTTTTTACAATAAGTGTGATGTGGCATTCCCTGAAGAGCATTGTTATGTTCAGGTTTTGTCCAGAGGAGAACAAAGGAGGCTTTTTTTTATTCCTGAGACTCACTGTATCTCCAACATAGTAAAAAATATGAACTGGCAACGTCACTGCGATAGTGATTTCATGGAACTGAAGATCAAAAGAAATGCCCTTAGTTCTTTGCCACAGATGAGTGGAAGATAAACTTGGATTCTGCAATAAACATGTCTTTAGTCCACTTTTTTTCTCAAACATTTTTCAGGTTTCCAGCATCTGCTCCAGGAAGTTTGTTTCATGTTTCACTTCTATGTCATTCCCTGATTACCTTGGTTGGATTTAGAAACTGGCCCCTAGGATCCCACTTTCTGATCTTACACAATTATTCCTTTGCATGACATGGCCATTTTTCTGTCCTGCAGAAAAAGCCCTGTAGACAGTTTTTTCTTTCTTTCTTTCTCTCTTTCTTTCTTTCTTTCTTTCTTTCTTTCTTTCTTTCTTTCTTTCTTTCTTTCTTCCTTCCTTCCTTCCTTCCTTCCTTCCTTTCCTTCCTTCCTTCCTTCCTTCTTTCTTTCTTTTCTTTTCTTTTCTTCTCTTCATGGCTTTCTAGCACAGGATGGTCACATTATTGGTTTCAGGTAATTACTTGATGAGATTGCACTGATTAAAACAAGGAGAGTTCCCGTTAACTCACCTTATTTCTTCTGCATTGGAAGTTTCCAAAATGTGTTCTATCGAACATTAGTCCTATAAAATGCTCCATTAAAAGAGACAGTGGTCATATAGGCTTAGAAAATGCACTCTGTGTTAGTCTCCTCTTGCAAGCTCACAATACATATTGGATACAAATCTCTGAAAAATCCAGCATCAAGGATCTTATTTCATACCATATAATTAGCTAGCTTTGCAAACCATTCTCAGGTTCCCCTTTCTATCGCTTCATTCTTTTTTGCAATGAGAACTCTTTGAGAAACCCTGCTCTACTAGTGTTTTATTCTTTAACTCACTTCATGCTTTGCAACATCAGGCCAAAAAAAAAAAAATGTTTCTCCTTTCAGAAAACTTTTGAAAAACACTGATCTAATCTTACAGTTTTACTCAGTAGTATCTGGAGCCAGCTCTTACTTCTTGGCAAGAACCGGTTGAGCATCTCTCTTCCCAACACCACATTGCTGTCACATAGCACCGCCCCCTCCCTGCCAGCCAGTTTACCAACGTGTGGTTACAGATAGATGTGAAGTTTCAGTACCGTGTCACAGCTGGCTAAGAGCATGATTGAGAAAAGATCCCAGATCTTACAACTCTGATTCAGGACTGTTCCCAGTTGGTTTTCTCCCCCAGGTTTATTGAGGTATAATTGACAAACGTTGTATATATTAAGTTTGATATGCATATACTCAGAGCTTTTTCTGAGGTACTCAGTATCACAGGCAGGTGAAGGAAATGTGCCTTTCTTGCATGCCTACATGTACCAAAGGCATTCATGCAGGTTAATTCGTTTTATGCTGAGAAAGACTCTGAAAAGTTAAAATTCTATCCCCATTTCTCAGGTGTGGATACTGGAGTTGGAAAGGTTTTGTTTGTCCAAACACATTCATTTAGTAAGTGGCAAGGCCAGAGTTCCCAGATAAATAGATAGAGGTACCTGTCTCCCGTCCACCACCCTGACACTTCCAGCCCTGTGACCTAGAACAAGTCACTTCTTTGATCATAAATTTTCTCATTTATATAGTTAGAAGGAGATAATCCTAAGCTACCACATAGGGATATTGTGAAATGCAAATGAAACATTGTGTGTGCAAATGCATTTTATAAATTACAAAGTGCTATTAAAATTACATTAGTCCATTACTCATATAAAATATTAAATCGTGACACCAATCTACTTCAATTTTATATTCCTAAATAGGAACGGGAAGCAGTTTAGCATAACAGTAAGGACACAGACTTCATCATTAGGCAGGCCTGATTTAATCCTATCTTTATTTCTTATCCACTGTTTGATTTGGGGCAGTCACTTAACTTCTCTGTACCCCAGTTTCCTCATTTATGAAACAGATAATTCCAGCACTTAACTCATAAGGGTGTCCTAAAGATTAAATTATAATGGAAAACACAGTAGCTGGTGAAGAGTTAACTCTTAAAAAATTAATTGGAATTATTACCATTTCCTTATTTATCTAAAGTAACTTAACTAGCCCTAGAAGAGGATTTTCTAAGATCCTTTTCCTCATAGACACTGGCTAAGGAAATACTGTTTTATTCTTTCACTCATTTCAAGCTTAATTTATTTACAAAGCTCTAGAGATCTCCTCTCTTCCAACCAGATTTGTTTTCATGTTTCTTTCCCCTCTCATCTCTTCTAAGCAATGTCCCATATCCATGTGTATCTAAACTTGCCCCTTAATGGCTGAGACATCTGTTACTTCTCCTTTTCCTCCTCCATTTTCCCTTCCCTCCACTCTCTTCCTTGAAAATTTGTTGACTGATCTCACACCCATTTTGCAAATAATAATGGTTAGTGTTTGATTCATGGTGCTTTAAGTTTCTGATTGGAAAAACTCATAGCTTTTATCTTGGAAGCTATAAGGACATCTCTCTTAAATTTTAAAAGACTCAAATTTCAAAGAGTATTTTAACATGGAACGTAATTCATACTTGATTTCCTCCACCTTCTCTTCCTGACTTTATGTCTCACCTTTTCTCCAGAAGTTGGCTTCAGCAGTCTCTAGAGTTTTTAACAACAAAAAAAAGGTCATTTGCCAATTCTAGAATAAATAAATAAATAGATAGATAGATAGATAGATAGATAGATAGATAGTAATACAAAAACTAACTTGTTTTCATTATAGGGGCCAATGAGTAATTACAGGCATACTTTATTAGTTTTGATTTGCCAGAACTGCTTTCCTTCCAAATGAGATAAAAAGCTCCACTGAAGGTAATAGACTATAGTTGAATTTACTTTTACTTGAGGAAGAAACGGGGGAGTGCTTTCAAGATGGCGGAGGAGAAAGACGTGCAGATCACCTTCCTCCCCACAAATACATCAAAACCACATCTACATGTGGAACAACTCCTACAGAACACCTACTAAATGCTGTCAGAAGACCTCAGACTTCCCCAAAAGGAAAGAAACAACACATGTACCTGCATAGGGCAAAAGAAAAAAGAAAAAACAGAGACAAAAGAATAGGGATGGGACCTGCACCTCTGGGAGGGAGCTGTGAAGGAGGAAAAGTTTCCACACACTAGGAAGCCCCTTCACTGGCGGAGACAGGGGGTGGTTGGTGGGGGAAGCCTCGGAGCCACGGAGGAGAGCGTAGCAACAGGGGTGCAGAGGACAAAGTGGAGAGATTCCTGCACAGAGGATCCATGCCGACCAGCACTCACCAGCCCAAGAGGCTTGTCTGCTCACCCGCCGGGGCGGGTCAGGGCTGGGAGCTGAGGCTCAGGCTTCGGAGGTCAGACCCCAGGGAGAGGACTGGGGTTGGCTGCATGAACACAGCCTGAAGGGTGCCAGTGGACCACAGATAGCCTGGAGGGAGTCCGGGGAAAAGTCTGGAACTGCCTAAGAGACAAGAGACCATTGTTTTGGGGTGCACAAGGAGAGAGGATTCAGAGCACCACCTAAATGAGCACCAGAGACAGGTGCGAGCTGTGGCTATCAGCGCAGACACCAGAGATGGGCATGAGACACTAAGGCTGCTGCTGCAGCCATCAAGCAGCCTGTGTGCAAGCACAGGTCACTGTCCACACCTCCCCTCCCAGGAGCCTGTGCAGCCTGCCACTGCCAGGGTCCCGTGATCCAGGGACAACTTCCCGGGGAGAACACACTGCGCCTCAGGCTGGTGCAACGTCATGCTGGCCTCTGCTGCCGCAGGCTCGCCCTGCATTCCATACCCGTCCCTCCTCCCGGCCTGAGTGAGCCAGAGCCCCCTAATCAGGTGCTTCTTTAACCCCGTCCTGTCTGAGCAAAGAACAGAGGCGGGGCCAAATCCAAAGCTGAACCCCAGGAGCTGTGCGAACAAAGAAGAGAAAGGGAAATTTCTCCCAGGAGCCTCAGGAGCAGCAGATTAAATCTCCACAATCAACTTGATGTACCCTGCATCTGTGGAATACCTGAATAGACAACAAATCATTCCGAAATTGAGGCAATGAACTTTGAGAGCAACTGTAGGCTTGGGGTTTGCTTTCGGCATCTAATTTCTTTCTGGTTTTATGTTTATGTTATTTTAGTATTTAGAGCTTATTATCACTGGTAGATTTGTTTATTGAGTTGGTTGCTCTCCTCCTTTTGTTATTTTATACATATACATACTTTTTTCCCCCTTTTTCTCTTTTTGTGAGTGTGTATGTGTGTGCTTCTTGGTGTGATTTTGTCTGTATAGCTTTGCTTTTGCCATTTGTCCTAGGGTTCTGACTGTCCAGTTATTTTGTTGTTGTTTTTTAGTGTAGTTTTTAGTGCTTGTTATCATTGGTAGATTTTTTTTTTTTGGTTGCTCTCTTCTTTCGTTCTCTCTTTTTTTTAATTACTTTTTTATCTTTAATTTTTTTTCTACATTAATAATTTTATTTTATTTCTTTATTTCCTCCTTCTTTCTTTCTTTCTTTTTCTCCCTTTTCTTCTGAGCCATGTGTCTGACAGGGTCTTGGAGCTCTTGCCGGGTGTCACATTGAGCCTCTGAAGTGGGGGAGCTGAGTTCAGGATATTGGTCCACCAGAGGCCTCCTGGCACCATGTAATACCAAACAGTGAAAGCTCTCCCAGAGATCTCCATCTCAATGCTAAGACCCAGCTCCACTCAATGAGCGGCAAGCTACAGTGCTAGACACCCTATGACAAACAACTAGCAAGACAGGAACACAACCCCACCCATTAGCAGAGAGGCTGCCTATAATCATAATAAGTTCACAGAAAGCCCAAAACACACCACTGGAGGTGGTCCTACCCACCAGAAAGAGAAGATCCAGCCTCATCCACCAGAACACGGGCACCACTCCCCTTCACCAGGAAGCCTACAGAACACACTGAAACAACCTTACCCACAGGGAGCAGACACCAAAAACAAGGGGAAATAAGAACTTGTACCCTGTGAAACGGAGACCCCAAACACAGTGAGGTAAGCAAAATGAGAAGACAGAGATACACACAGCAGATGAAGGAGCAAGGTAAAAACCCAGCAGACCAAACAAATGAAGAGGAAGTAGGCAGTCTACCTGAAAAAGAATTCAGAATAATGACAGTAAAGATGATCCAAAATCTTGGAAATAGAATGGAGACAATACAAGAAATGTTTAACAAGGACATAGAAGAACTAAAGAGCAAACAAACAATGATGAACAAGACAATAAATGAAATTAAAAATTCTCTAGAAGGAATCAATAGCAGAATAACTGAGGCAGAAGAACAGATAAGTGACCTATAAGATAAAATAGTGGAAATAACTATCACAGAGCAGAATAAAGAAAAAAGAATGAAAAGAATTGAAGACAATCTCAGAGATCACTGGGACAACATTAAACGCACCAACATTTGAATTATAGGGGTCCCAGAAGAATGAGAAAAAAAAAAAAAAGGACTGAGAAAATATGTGAAGAGATTATATAGTTCAATACTTCCCTAATATGGGTAAGAAAATATTCAATCAAGTCCAGGAAGCACAGAGAGTCTCATACAGCATAAATCCAAGGGTAAACATGCCAAGACACATATTAATCAAGCTATCAAAAATTAAATACAAAGAAAAATATTAAAAGCAGCAAGGGAAAAACAACAATTAACATACATGGGAACACCCATAAGCTTAACAGCTGATCGTTCAGCAGAAACTCTGCAAGCCAGAAGGGAGTGGCATAATATATTTAAAGTGATGAAAGAAAAAAACCTACAACCAAGATTACTCTAACCGTCAATGATCTCATTCAGATTCTATGGAGAAATCAAAAGGTTTACAGACAAGCAAAAGCTAAGAGAATTCAGCACCACCAAACCAGCTCCACAACAAATGCTAAAGGAACTTCTCTAGGCAGGACACACAAGCAAAGGAAAAGACCTACAATAACAAACCCAAAACAGTTAAGAAAATGGTATAGGAACCTACATATCGATAACTACCTTAAACGTAAATGGATTAAATGCTCCACCCAAAAGACATAGACTGGCTGAATGGAAACAAAAACAAGATCAGTACATATGCTGTCTACAAGAGACCCACTTCAGACCTAGGGACGCATACACACTGAAGGTGAGGGTATGGAAAAAGATATTCCATGCAAATGGAAATAAAAAGAAAGCTGCAGTAGCAATTCTCATATCAGACAAAATACACTTTAAAATAAAGACTATTACAAGAGACAAATAAGGACACTACATAATGATCAAGGGATCGATCCAAGAAGAAGATATAACAAGTGTAAATATTTATGCCCCCAACAGAGGAGCAACTCAATACATAAGCAAATGCTAACAGCCATAAAAGGGGAAATCAACAGTTACACAATCAAAATAGGAAACATTAACACCCCACTTTCACCAAAGGACTGATGATCCAAAATGAAAATAAATAATGAAACACGAACTTTAAAAGACCCATTAAACAAGATGGACTTAATTGATATTTATTGCACATTCCATCCAAAAACAACAATATACTTTCTTCTCAAGTGCTCATGGAACATTCTCAATGTTAGATCATATCTTGGGTCACAAATCAAGCCTTGGTAAATATAAGAAAATTGAAATTGTATCAGGTATCCTTTCTGATCACAGTGCTATGAGACTAGACATCAGTTACAGGAAAAAATCTGTAAAAAATACAAACACATGGAAGCTAAACAATACACTACTAAATAACCAAGGGATCACTGAAGAAATCAAAGAGGAAATCAAAAAATATCTAGAAACAAATGACAATGAAAAGATGACCACCCAAAACCTATGGGATGCAGCAAAAGCAGTTCCAAGAGGGAAGTTTAGAGGAATACAATCCTACCTCAAGAAACAACAAACATCTCAAATAACAACTTAACGTTACACCTAAAGCAATTAGAGAAACAAGAACAAAAAAAACCACAAATTAGCAGAAGGACAGATATCATAAAGATCAGATCAGAAATAAATGAAAAAGAAATGAAGGAAACGATAGCAAAGATCAATAAAACTAAAAACTGGTTCTTAGAGAAGATAACCAAAATTGATAAACCATTAGCCAGACTCATCAAGAAAGAAAGGGAGAAGACTCAAATCAATAGAATTAGAAATGAAAAAGGAGAAGTAACAACTGACACTGCAGAAATACAAAGGATCATGAGAGATTACTACAAGCAACTATATGCCAATAAAAAGGACAACCTGGAAGAAATGGACAAATCCTTAGAAAACCACAACCTTCCAAGACTGAACCAGGAAGAAATAGAAAATATCATCAGCACTGAAATTGAGACTGTGATTAAAAATCTTCCAACAAACAGAAGGCGAGGACCAAGTGGCTTCACAGGCAAATTCTATCAAACATTTAGAAAAGACCTAACTCCTATCCTTCTCAAACTCTTCCAAAATATAGCAGAGGGAGGAACACTCCGAAGCTTATTCCATGAGGTCACCATCACCCTGATACCAAAACCAGACAAAGATGCCACAAAACATGAAAACTATAGGCCAATATCACTGATGAACATAAATGAAAAAATCTTCAAGAAAATACTAGCAAACAGAATCCAAAAGCACATTAAAAGGATCCTATGCCAAGATCGAGTGGGGTTCATCCCAGGAATGCAAGGATTCTTCAATATATGCAAATCAATCAGTGTGATAAACTATATTAACAAGTTGAAGGAGAAAAATCATATGATTATCTCAATAGATGAAGAAAAGCTTTTGATAAAATTCAACAATCATTTATGATAGAAACCCTCCAGAAAGTAGGCATAGAGGGAACTTACCTCAACATAATAAAGGCCATATATGACAAACCCACAGCCAACATCATTCTCAGTGGTAAAAAAGTGAAACCATTTCCTCTAAGATCAGGAACAAGACAAGGTTGCCCACTCTCACCACTCTTATTCAAGATAGTTTTGGAAGTTTTAGCCACAGCAATCAGAGAAGAAAAAGAAATAAATCCAAATTGGAGAAGAAGAAGTAAAACTGTCACTGTTAGCAGATGATATGATACTATACATAGAGAATCCTAAAGATGCTACCAGAAAACTACTAGAGCTAATCAGTGAATTTGGTAAAGTAGCAGGAGACAAAATTAATGCACAGAAATCTCTTGCATTCCTAGACACTAATGATGAAAATACTGAAAGAGAAATTAAGGAAACACTCCCATTTACCAGTGCAACAAAAAGAATAAAATACCTAGGAATAAACCTCCCTGGGAGACTTAAAAGACCTGCCTGCAGAAAACTGTATGATGCTGATGAAAGAAATTAAAGATGATACAAACAGATGAAGAGATATAGCATGTTCTTGGATTGGAAGAATCAACATTGTGAAAATGACTCTACTACCCAAAGCAATCTACAGATTCAATGCAATCCCTATCAAACTACCAATGGCATTTTTCAGAGAACTAGAACAAAAATATCACAATTTGTATGGAAACACAAAAGACACTGAATAGCCAAAGCAATCTTGAGAGAGAAAAATGGAGCTGGAGGAATCAGGCTCCCTGACTTCAGACTATACTACAAAGCTGTAGTAATCAACACTGTACAGTACTGGCACAGAAATAGATATATAGATCAATGGAACAGTATAGAAAGCCCGGAGATAAACCCACACACATATGGTCACCTTATCTTTGGTAAAGGAGGCAAGAATATACAATGGAGAAAAGAAAGTGTCTTCAATAAGTGGTGCTGGGAAAACTGGACAGCTACTTGTAAAAGAATGAAATTAGAACACTCCCTAACACCATATACAAAAATAAACTCAAAATGGGTTAAAGACCTAAATGTAAGGCCAGTCACTATAAAATTCTTATAGGAAAACATAGGCAGAACAGTTCATGACATAAATCACAGCAAGATCCTTTTTGACCTACCTCGTAGAGAAATGGAAATAAAAACAAAACAAAAAAAATAAGACCTAATGATACTTGAAAGCTTTTGCACAGCAAAGGAAACCATAAACAAGACGAAAAGGCAACCCTCAGAATGGGAGAAAGTATTTACAAATGAAGCAACTGACAAAGGATTAATCTCCAAAATTTACAAGCAGCTCATGCAGCTCAATATTAAGAAAACAAACAACCCAATCCAAAAATGGGCAGAAGACCTAAATAGACATTTTCCATAGCAGATATACTGATTGCTAAGAAACACATGAAAGGATGTTCAGCATCACTAAACATTAGAGAAATGCAAATCAAAACTACAGTGATGTATCACCTCACACTGGTCAGAATGGCTGTCATCAAAATTCTACAAACAATAAATGCTGGAAAGGGTGTGCAGAAAAGGGAACCCTCTTGCACTGTTGGTGGGAATGTAAATTGATACAGCCACTATGGAGAACAGTATGGAGGTTCCTCAAAAAACTAAAAATAAAACTACCATACAACCCAGCAATCCCACTACTGGGCATATACCCTGAGAAAACCATAATTCAAAAACAGTCATGTACCACAATGTTCATTGAAGCTGTATTTACAATAGCCATGACATGGAAGCAACCGAAATGTCCATTGACAGATGAATGGATAAAGAAGATGTGGCACATATATGCAATGGAATATTACTCAGCCATTAAAAGAAATGAAATTGAGTTATTTATAGTGAGGTGGATGGACCTAGAGTCTGTTATACAGAGTGAAGTAAGTCAGAAAGAGAAAAACAAATACTGTATGTTATCACATATATATGGAATCTAAAAAAAAAATAAATAAAAGGTTCTGAAGAACCTAGGGGCAGGACAGGAATAAAGACTCACAAAGAGAATGGATTTGAGGACATGCGCAGGGCAAAGGGTAAGCTGGGATGAAGTGAGAGAGTGGCATGGAGATATATACACTACCAAATGTAAAACAGATAGCTAGTGGGAAGCAGCCACATAGCAGAGGGAGATAAGCTCTGTGCTTTGTGTCCACCTAGAGGGGTGTGATATGGAGAGTGGGAGGGAGATGCCAAAGTGAAGAGATATGGGGATTTATATATATGTATAGCTCATTCACACTGTTATACAGCAGAAACTAACACACCATTGCAAAGCAATTATAGTCCAATAGAGATGTTAATAAATAAATAAATAATAAGAAACAACAAAAAAAGAAGAAACCTATCAACTCGGGGAAAATTCACTTATTTGTCAGCCGTTTTAAGTTCTTGGCTACAGGAAGAATTTAACCTTTGCACTGAGTATAAACCATGACACAGAAACACAGGAATGAAAAGGAGAACGGGCCTGAGAGTCAGAATTGGCTCTGTATTTTCTAGGAGCTATGTCTCCCTGAGCTTCACTTCCCGGCCCTGAAATATTTAGATAGTGTAGAGGTGGGCAGCCTATGGCCCCCTGGGCCATATCTGGCCTGCCACCTATTTTTATAAGACTCATGAGCTAAGAATGGTTTTTATGTTTTTAAATATTTGAAAACAAATAAAAAAGTGAAACAAAGGAAAAATAGTATTTCATGAGGCACAAAGATGTATGTAATTCACATTTCAGTGTTCTTAAAATGTTTTCTTCGAATGAGACACACACATTGACTCATGCATTGTCTGCCACTGCTCTCAGCTGTAACTGCAGAGCTGAGAAATTGCAACAGACTGTGCAGCCTGCAAAGCCTAATATATTCACTCTGTGGCCCTTTACAGAAAAATGTGTGCCAATCCATGAGATGATACTAACCACACAGAATTTTTGTAAGATGAAGAGAGTTACTGTAATTCAAGCACCGGGCACACAGTGGACACAATAAATGTTGGCTGCTAGGATTATATGTAAATATAATGTTAATGAAAAGAGTCTGTGCATCTCCTCCAATTCTTGTTACAAAACATAGTGTCTTATAGGTCAAGTTTCCTGGAGTCCACAGTACTTCAGAATGGCTGTGAGCAATCAGATTTGAGGTAGTGAAGCTACCTGAGTCTTAAGAGCTGCAGGATGTTGTTATTTAAATGATGTTTACAGGACTTCCCTGGTGCCGCAGTGGTTAAGAATCCGCCTGCCAGTGCAGGGGACACGGGTTCAAGTCCTGGTCCGGGAAGATCCCACATGCCACGGAGCAACTAAGCCTGTGCGTCACAACTACTGAGCCTGTGCTTTAGAGCCCGCGAGCAACAACTTCTGAAGCCCGTGTGCCTAGAGCCCTTGCTCTGCAACAAAGAGAAGCCATCACAATAAGCGCATGCACCGCAACGAAGACCCAAAGCAGCCAAAAATAAATATATTAATTAATTAATTTTAAAAATTAAAAAATAGGGCTTCCCTGGTGGTGCAGTGGTTGAGAGTCTGCCTGCCGATGCAGGGGACACGGGTTTGTGCCCTGGTCCGGGAGGATCCCACATGCCGCAGAGTGGCTGGACCCATGAGCCATGGCCGCTGAGCCTGCACATCCGGAGCCTGTGCTCCGGAACGGGAGAGGCCACAACAGTGAGAGGCCCATGTACCGCAAAAAAATAAAAATAAATAAATAAATAAATAAATAAATAAATAAATAAATGACGTTTACAGTTGGTTAATAACATTTCGGAGTACTGGGAACATAGGCTGTTAGGATAGTAGCTATCTCCATTTAATAAGTCTAAGAATAGTTTTTCCATTCCTAAATGTAGACTCTGGTCAAATGTATGTTTTCTCTGCTAATGCAGCCCTTTCTTGAATTTGTAAATGCTGTTCAGTTTGGCTTCTGTGAAAATATGCCCAAGAAATCCAGCACAGGCCATGGCATCCTGATTTTTTTTCTTGTAGATATTTAGGCATCTAGTCTAACAGTTTTTCATACATCCTGGAAATCTTGGTTAACAGTTTCTGAAACTCTCCAGAAATTGCAGTTCAGTAATCATTGAGTTAGTGAGGTGAGATGTCTCACATTTCCCATAATTAGGGACAACAAAGAGTTTTTAGGGAAAAAGCCAGTTTAGTCAAAGATATAAATTAAACATAAACAAAAGACTAAGTCTAGAGGTAGGTCGCTTATTGGTGAGTTTATTTCGACTGAACTCCTAGGATGTGGTATTCAAGGTATCAATTAACATAGCAGTTTAAAAGTTTCTGTCAAAAGACTGGTTCACTTTGAAAGTAGACCCTTGCTACCAAATAATACCGATGTTCTAAATGTATTTAAATACAAACTTATGGAATGACTCAAAAAATAATAATCCTGGTGCAGAATTTATCAGTACCTCATAATATCTGAGCACTTACTATGTAAGAGCTCAGTAAGTACTCGGTGACTGTTAGCTATTGCTATGTATGTTGAAACTACTTTTTTTTTTTTGGCAGTACACAGGCCTCTCACTGTTGGGGCCTCTTCCGTTGCGGAGCACAGGCTCCAGACGTGCAGGCTCAGCGGCCATGGCCCACGGGCCCAGCCGCTCCACGGCACGTGGGATCCCCCCGGACCGGGGCACGAACCTGCGTCCCCTGCATCGACAGGCAGACTCCCAACCACTGCGCCACCAGGGAAGCCCTGAAACTACTTTTACTCAGATTATTTTGTTAAACCCTTGTACAGTCTCATGAGATGGCTGCTGTTTCTCCCACTTTACATATGAGGACTCAGGATAAGAGGGTTTAAGTATGTTTTCCTGGCTAGGAGTTAACAGTGCCAGGATAATAATCCAGATCTGTCAAGTTCCATCACAGAGCAAAGAGATTCTAACCCCTGCAAATCACAAACATTATGGCAAGTATTTACAAAATTTTCCCCTCATTCAATTTTCCATACTTGGATATAAAGAATACCTTCAAGTTCATGCATTAAAACTAAAAGGCTACAGTTTCAAAATCAAGTAAAGTACTCATGAGAAGTCCTGGAATGCAATGAACTCCAAAAATATCTTCAGACCCCCAATACATTTATTCAACGTGGAAATGTTTTATATTTTGACTCAGGCTCCTTAAAAGTGGAGATTTTGGGCTTCCCTGGTGGTGCAGTGGTTGAGAGTCCGCCTGCCGATGCAGGGGACGCAGGTTCGTGCCCCGGTCCAGGAGGATCCCACGTGCCGCGGAGCGGCTGGGCCCGTGAGCCATGGCCACTGAGCCTGCGCGTCCGGAGCCTGTGCTCCGCAACGGGAGAGGCCACAGCAGTGAGAGGCCCACGTAACGCAAAAAAAAAAAAAAAAGGAGATTTTATTGATACTAATTATGTTACTACAAACTCGAGTTTGACTTCACCCTTTACACTGAGCTTCAGCGCTGCTGTAGCTCATCTAATAATAGAATCTTTAAGTGTTTCTCTAAAATAAATATTAATGTGAAATTATATCTTAGAGAGGATTAAATGAAGTGGCTTAGCTTTCATGATCTCTTATAAATATGTTAAATGGAGTGGTTAAAGGATTGACCCATTTCTCTAGCTATAAACGCTTGCCAATTTATTATTCTACGCCCTAGGTCTGGAAATTTATCATTGTTATAGTGATTATTCATGGGCAAGTCTCTTTCCATAGAGTCTTTTTAACGTTGGTCTGAGAAGGTGATTCTATCAGCTCAGCAAGAGAGGTTTTATTTCTCAATAGCAGACTCACACTAACTAACGTCATGAGATTGATTTCTACATTAGAAACACCAGTTTTTAAATTTACAGTGATAAATAAATGTTGTGTGGATAGAGGTGGCTACATCTACTCTCCCTTTAGGAAGATCTACATATGAAGAGGGAACTTAATAAGAAAGATAATTAATGTACTTGAAATCAAAACAAAAAGAGTCTGATAAAAAGAATCTCTTAACAGCATCAGGCTAAGTCATCGCAACAGAGACAGTCTTGTCAGTGGTACCAGAGGTACTCAAAGTCTTCCCAATGAAGACCATAAATGCCTTGAGAATAATGAACCCCATCTGTTATATCTACTGTTTCTCTAGTGCCTTGCATGGAACAGCCAAGAGTGGAGTCCAAGGCTAAGAATCCTTCTTTCAGTACTTGAGTGAACTCTGCCTACTTTTTCCCTATTGTGACTCTCCTTTCTTTGTATCCATGGATGAGCTTTTGGATGCTACATTCTCCATTAGACGTGCCAGCATAGTATAGTTAGAGTTGAATATGCTGGTCTGGTAACCAGTCTGTCTTTTTATGCTGATTTTTGCATTTCTCTTCTCATCCATTTAGTGTTTATGCTTCTTCTTGCTTCCTGATTTTGGGAGTGAGCAGCAAAGTATGTCACTACAGCCACTAAGTACGTTTTACATGAAGTCTATTTCTAGGAATCTATTACATCAGCACTCCATGCTATGCTCTAAGATAGGATAATAATGCCGTTCAGCCAGATTGGGCCCAGTGTGTTACTTTTAACAGTTTCTGCTAATTACAAAAGATGAGGCTCAGGATATTAAAAGACTGTTGAAGTTGATCAAGATGGAAGCATTGGGGGAAATTGCCTTGCCATTGAACCCTGTGATGTGATCCACTGAAGTTACAAAATGTTTGACTTCCATACATTCCAGCAGATACTTAGTGAGTACTTGCTTTGTTAAGGGCAGGATTAAACATATATATGACAATTTTTCTTGTATTTAACTTAAATGGTAACATTTTTCTTTGGACCTGTGCTTTAATTTTTTTAATTAGTCTTATCTATCTCTATTTAGTTTTTACTAACATATACACAGAAATACTAAAAAAGAAATTCCTGATTACTTAAGAGAAGGTAAGAAGAAAAGTGGATAACCAGACAATGCATCTTAGAACAATAATTGTATTTCAGGAAGTGATTCCCAGCAGAAAACACCCAAGTGAGTGAAGAAGTGATACAGTGAGTCATATCCTGCAATCACAGTTACTGGCCCCAGGAGGCAACATAGATATCAGACAATATGAATCTGTTGTCCAGCTCCTATATTACCTCTCTACAGGACTCTGGCCATGTCACTTCATGTCTCACTTTTTCATGGAAATAATGAAAAGATTACCTTGATAACCTACTGTCTCATTCTAGATCAGAACAGCACACCATTTGTGAACTTTAATAATTATGTAAAATTCTCTCATCTTCAATCTACTGCAGAAATGATACCAGAATATTTTTTAGCCTGTTGATGTGGTTTGTGCTTTATTTTTTCCAGATTTATTGAAGTATAATTGACAATAACAATAGTATATATTTGGGACTTCCCTGGTGGTCCAGTGGTTAAGACTCTGCATTTCTACTGCAGGGTGTGTGGGTACCATCTCTGATCAGGGGAACTAAGGTCTCACATGCTGCGTGATGCAGCCAAAAAAACAATTGTATATATTTAAGGTATACAACATGATAATATATGTTATCATTTCACAATGTGTGTGTGTGTGTGTGTGTGGAGAGAGAGAACACTTAATATCTATTCTCTTAGCAAATTTCAAGTATACAATACAATATTGTTAACTGCAGTCACCATGCTGTCTATCAGATCCTCAGGACTTATTCACCTTATGACTGAAAGTTTGTGTACTTTGACTATTATCTCCCCATTTTTCCCCATCCCCAAGCCCTGGCAACTACCATTCCACTCTCTGTTTCTGAGAGTTTGACTTTTGTAGATTGCACATATAGGAGAGATCACATAATATTTGTCTTTCTGTGTCTGGCTTATTTCTCTTAGCATAATGTCCTTCAGGTTCATCCATATTATCATAAATGGCAGGATGTTCTTCTTTTTTGTGGCTGAATAATATTCCATATGTATGTATTTACACACACTCATATCATGTTTCCTTTGTCCATTTATCCATCTCTGGGCACTTAGGTAATTTCCATACTTAGCTATCGTGAATAACCCTGCAATGAATACAGGGTTGTAAATATCTCTTTGAGATTCTGATTTAATTTCCTTTGGACATATATACTCAGAGGTGGGATAGTTAGATCACGTGGTAGCTCTATTTCTAAACTTTTATTGAAGCTCCATACTTATTTCTGTAATAGCTGTACCATTTTATGTCCCCACTAACAATGTACAAGGGCACCCTTTTCTCCACACCCTTCCAAATGCTTGTCGTCCCTTTTCTTTTTTCATAATAGCCATCCTGACAGGTGTGAGGTGATAACTCATTGTGGTTTTGATTTGCATTTCCCTGATGATTAGTGATGTTGAGCATCTTTCATATACCTGTTGGGCACTTGTATGTATTCTTTGGAAAAATATCTATTCAGGTCCTTTGCCCATTTTTAATAGTGTTATTTGGGTTATTTGGGTTTTGTTTTGTTTTGCTCTTAAGTTGTATGAGTTCCTTATATATTTTGTATAGTAACTCTCTATTAGATATATGGCTTGTAAATATTTTCTCCCATTCCATAGCTTGCCTTTTCATTTTATTTATGGTTTCTTTTGTTGTGCAGAAGCTGTTTAGTTTGATGTAGTCCTACTTGTTTGTTTTTGCTTTTGTTACCTGGGCTTTTGGTGTCAGATATGTGAAATCAAAGACCATTGTCAAGGAGGATTTTTCCCTATGTTTTCTTCTGGGAATTTTATAGTCTCAGGTCTTAAATTTGTCTTTAATCCATTTTGAGTTAATTTTTTGTGTATAGTCAAAGAGAAGGCTCCAATTTCATTTTTCTGCGTGTGGATATTCAATTTTCACAGCACCGTTTATTAAAGAGACTATACTTTCCCCATGGTGTATTCTTGGCACTCTTGTCAAGGATTAATTGACTATATAAGTGTGGACTTATTTCTAGGCTCTCTATTCTCTTTCATTTTTCTATATATCTATTTTTATCCTAGCACCACACTGTTTTGGTTACTGTAGTTCTGTAGTTAGTTTGAAATCCAGAAGTGTGACACTTCCAGCTCTGCTCTTCTTTCTCAGGATTGCTGTGGTTATTTGGGGCCTCTTGCAGTTCCCTGTAAATATTAGGATTATTTTTTCAATTTCTAGGAAAATGGCTTTAGAGTTTTGATATGGCCTGCATTGAATCTGTAGATTGCTTTGGTTAGGATGGACATTTTCACAGTATTCTTCATATCTGTGAACATGGGATTGGGATTTTCCATTTAGTTGTGTCTTCTTCCGTTTCTTTCATCAATGTTTATATTTTTTCAGTGCACAGATCTTTTATTCCTCCTTGATAAAATGTATTTCTAAGTACTTTTTAAAATTCCTTTTCTGATAGTTTGTTAGTGTATATAAATGCAGTTGATGTTTGTATATTGACTTTTGTATACTGCAATTTAACTGAATTTTTTGGTGAAATCTTTAGGGTTTTCTGTATATAAAATCACATTACCTGCATAGAGACTTTGATTTTAAAATAAAAGTCTGTTTAACTTTTTCCTTTCCAATTTGGATGCCTTTTATTTATTTTTCTTGCCTGATTGCTCTGGCTAGTACTCTCAGTGATATATTGAATTGGAGTGGGCATCCTTGACTTGTTCCTGATCTTTCAGCTTTTCACTATTTAGTGTGATGTTAGCTGTGGATTTGACATATATGGTCTTTATTATGTGGAGGTGCATTCCTCACATTGCTTCTATACTTAGTTTATTGAGCGTTTTGATCATGAAAGCATGCTGAATTTTCATCAGATGCTTTTCCTTATATCAATTAAGATGATTATATGTTTTTTGCCCATCTTTCTGTTAATGTGGTGCCTAAGTTTCATTTATTTGCATATGTCAAACTATTCTTGCATCTCAGCATTGAATCCTACTTGATCCTGGTGTATGATCCTTTTAATGTGCTCTTAAATTCAGTTTGCTAGTATTTTGTTGAGGATTTTTGCATCTGTGTTTATCAGGGATGCTGGGCTGTAATTTTCTTTTCTTGTAGTGTCCTTATTTGCCTTTGGTATGAGGGTAATGCTAGCCTTGTAAAATGTGTTTGGAATTGTTTCCTCTTCTTCAATTGTATGGAAGAGTTTGAAAAGGATTGGCATTTATTCTTCTCTGATTGTTTGGTAGAATTCACTCCTGAAGCCATCTGGTCCTGGAATTTTCTTTGTTCAAGGTTTTTGATTAGTGCTTCAATCTCCTTACTAGTAATTACTTTGTTCAGATTTTCTCTTTCTTTGTGATTCAGTCTTGGTAGATTTTATGTTTCTAGGAATTATTTCTCTCTTCTAGGTTGTCCAATTTGTTGGCATATAATTATTCATAGTAGTCTCTTATGATCCTTTGTATATCTGTGGTATCAGTTGTAATGTCTCCTCTTTGATTTATAATTTTATTTATTTTTGTCCCCTCTATTTTTTCTTTGTTAGTCTAGCAAAAGGTTTGTCAGTTTTATTTATCTTTTCAAGAAAAAACAACTCTCAGTTTTGCTGTTCTTTTCTATTGTTTTTCAGCTCTCTATTTATTTCTTTTCTAATCTTCATTATTTCCCTTCTTCTGCTTTGGGCTTAGTTTGTTCTTCTTTTTCTAGTAACTTGAGTATAAAGTTAGGTTGTTTACTTGAGATTTTTTTCCCCTGATGTAGACATTTATCACTGTAAAGTTTCCTCTTAGAACTGCTTTGCTGCCTTCCATAAGTTTTAGTGTGTTGTGTTTCATTGTTGTTTGTCTCAAGGTCCTTTTTGGTTCCCCTTTTGTTTCCTTTCTTGACCCATTTGTTGTTCAAGAGTGTGTTGTTTAATTTCCACATATTTGTGAATTTTTCAGCTTTTCTCGTATCATTGATTTTTAGTTTCATAACATTGTGCTCAGAAAAGATACTTGATACGATTTCAGTCTTCTTAAATATGCTAAAACCTGTTTTGTCACCCAACATATGACCTATCCTGGGGATTGTTCTTTGTACACCTGAGAAGAACGTGTATTCTGCTGCTGTTATGTGGAATGTTCTGTGTATGTGTGTTAGGGCCATTTGGTCTATAATGTTTTTCAAAACTGCTGTTTCCTTATTAATCTTTTTGTCTGGATGATATATCCATTGTTGAAAGTGAGGTATTGAAGCCCCCTACTACTACTGTATTGCAGCCTATTTCTCCCTTTAGTTCTGTTAATACTAGCTTTATGTATTTAGGTGCTCCAATGTTGAGTGCATGTATATTTACAATTGTTATATCCTGTTGATAAATAGACCTCTTTATCATTTACAATGACCTTTTTTGTCTCCCGTGATGGATTGTGACTGAAAGTCCATTTTGTCTGATATGAGTATAGTTGCTTCAACTGTCTTTTGGTTACCATTTGCATGGACTATCTTTTACCATCCCTTCACTTTCAGCCTATGTGTCTTTAGGGTTTTTCATTTTGTGGTTACCATGAAGCTTACATAAAACATCTTACAGTTATAACAGTCTATTTTAAGCTGATAACTACTTAACTTTAATTGCATACAGAATCACTCTACACTTCTACTTCTCCCTCCCCCATTTCATTCTTTTGATATCACACTTTACATTTTTCAATATTGTTTATCCATTAACAAATTATAGTAGTTGTAGTTATTTTTAATACGTTTGTCTTTTAACTTTGAAACTAGAGTTAAAAGGGATTTATGTACTACCATTACAGTGTTACAGAGTATTCTGAATTTGACCATATGTTTATCTTTACCAATGATTTTTATACTTTTATTTTTCATGTTGTTACTTAGCATCCTTTCATTTCAACTTGAAAAACTCCATTTATTATTTCTTATAAGGCAGGCCTAGTGGTGATAAACTTTCTCAGCTTCTGTTTGTCTGGCAATGATGGAATATTTCTTATTACTAGCAATGTTCATTATGTTAAACATTTATTAAGCATCTATTATATGCCACACACCATGGTAGTTGTGGATTTGCTCAACTATGTCTCTGTCACATGTATAAATGAACTCCTTTTAAAGAACAAATTATTTGAAATATATTTTCTTTCCTTGGCAGCTTTTAATTTTTTTGGTATACATTTGTCAGGTTTTGGTGTTGAATTTTGAGACTTGGCCTTTCATTTGAAGCAACACTACTTGTTCAGAGGGCTTATAATTAGCTTGGGATTCCTGAATCCAACTGTTGTATTTTGTATCATTGAGCACTGATGTGATTGTAAAAATAAAGCTGAGTGATGCTATCATTTTTTCAAGTACAGGTTTTACTTATTTCTGCCTATCATGGAGTGCCTATCATAGAATCTGGCCCCTTTTTATTGATCAATAAATTTTATTTCCCAATAAACATCTATTTCAAGAGTTTTACTTTCAGCAAGCTGTAATACAATGAGAAATTGTGAACCAGAATGAAATTTTGGAAGACTTGATCAATGTTTTGTGCTTAAAGGAAAGAATGCCTGGAACCATCTATACCAGTATTTGCTTTGCACTGTTCAATTAATTTCTTTAGAAAAGATGTATTTGCAGTGTGTTTCATTACTAGTCACATTAAATTATCAAATGTGTCAGTTCCTTCTCAAAGTAATGACTTAGCTTGAGAATCCTTCACTGTGTACTATGCTTATATTTGTATTTCCAAACAGAAAATGACTTTAGCTTAGACATTGTGTCTGGCTAATGGAGATTTCTGAAAACTGTGGGTCATTGATTTGTCCCTGAGCCAAACTTCCTGGTCCAGATTCCCTCCAAAAAAAAAAAGTCTCTTCAAAGTCAACCAGATAATTTTGCCCTTGGCCCTTGAAAAGCAGGATTGGATTTGCTCTCTCTGTTTTGAAGAGCCAAAGCAGGGTGAGTGTCATTTCCCATCAGGTATGATTTGTGAAATGAACCCTTAAATGAAAGGTTGGCATAATGTTACTGTTCTAATTGTCTGCCATTAGTTGAATTCAGCTGGTTTGGGCTTGTATATAGCAAATACTTTTTCTATTCTTTGTTTAAATATTGCCTCTTCATATTTCTTAAAGAATATTCTTTTGGCAAGGTTATGAATATATCTTGAGTGCCCTATCGTCCATAGTTTACAATGAACTTTTGTTTGCCTACTACTTTTTCTCAGTTCCTTAACTAGTCTACTCAGTTCATTTGGTGGAGATGGAGTGGATTTCTTCCCTTTAGTTGCCAGTGTTGTTCTATGAGCCAGATACAGCCCACAGGAGGGTCTCATACCCCTGGTCATAGGAATTTGTTCAGGGATAAACATGTGGCTCAAGCTAGAATACCTACCATCGTTTCTGGAAAAGATCTTTTATTTTCCCTGTGAAAGTGAGCTTGGGACCACCTGTGGACAGCTTACTATCCAATGGAGAGAGAAAAACTGAGAATGAAGCCTGGACAAGAAGGAGATAGAGCCTTGATTATATTTTAACTGCTACATTCCATCCCACCATAAGATCCACTTGGGGTTACAGTAATATGATTTAGGAACCTCCACTTTTTTTCTTTAGGCTGATTTGAATGAGTTCTGACTGCTGTAACCAAAGGAGTCCTGACGAATGCGTCTCTTTAGGCTTTTGCCATAACTGCTTTGTGCCTCTGTATATATGACTACATCTCCACTCAGCCTGCCCTCTCAAGTGACCAGCGCAGAAAATCCTGTACTCAATAATCATAAGCATTCTACTGTAACAGAGAAGAACAAACCTGACTCCATATTGGATCTATTTATTTAGCTCTAACCCTTGTGCTCTGTTGCCTATGCTTAGTCATGCTGGCTCTGCCCCTTTGTAGAAGAATGTTGCCTACAGCCTAGAACATGCTTGGTAGCCCATTCTCAAGGCTCTGCCCTTTAAAGGTATAACATTTTTCCATTACTCTAGAGACAGAAAGTTTCAGAACAGAGAACAACCTTTGTCTTGTTGGAAGTTTAGAGAAATATTTTCACCAGACCTAAGAGAACATCAGCAAGAACAAAGGTTTCTGGCACCAAAAGTTTGTAACAACCTGCCACACTCCCTTCCCTTTTAGTACAAAACAAGTTTGGACTCTACTTTGGGTAAGATGGTTCTCTGGGACACTAGTCCTTCATCTTCTTGGTCTGTTGGTTTTCTGAATAAAGTCAGTGTTCCTTGCCCCAGCCCCTCATCTCTCGATTTTTTGGCCCATCGTGTGGTCAGCAGTACGAGCTGGGACTTGGTAACACTACCTTGTACCTCAGGCCTTACAGGCTTTGCCAGGCACCTGACTTGGTAATTTCTCATGGTCTTTTAGATAAACATGTGAATAGCTTATTAGTTTCTGAAAATATTTACATCTTATAGGAGAACTCAGTATTCTGAGTACAATACATTATTTTAACATGTCAGAAGGATTAAATTAAGTTTGAAAACTCAAGATTGTTTTTTTAAAAAATGGTGTTACATGCATGTTCCTGCACTTGAACTAAAAAAAGAAAAACTGCATTCACTTACTTAAAAATATCTTTTGTACACTTCCTACAAGCTAGGCATGGTGCAAGGAACTAGGATACAGTAGTGAGCAAGCAAACCTAGTTTCAGGCCTCATGGAGAATATTCATTTTCTATCAGGAAAGATTAACATCAATCAAATAAAAATACAAATAAATATATAATCAAGTCTATCATGAGTGCTAGTTTGGGGGTATATGTAACGAGGATTGTTGGTTCTGGGGTTCAGATACCTGAATCCTAGAAAAAGTGATAACAGAGTATGAATTTGAAGGTTGAATAGGAGTTAAGTAGAAAAAAACATGAGTGGAGGTAGCATCCAGGAAAAAGCAATGTATTTTCAGGAGAGAGTAGCTTTTTTGTCGATTCTCAAGTGAAAAGATACATGATTTCTTTGAAGTGCTGGAAGAAGGGAGACTGGGAGCAAATGAGACTGAAGAGGTAGACGAGGGACCAGATCAAGCCAGGCCTTTCAAGTCTTAGTGATGGTGGCCGTCTTTCCCTTTCAAGCAATGGTAAGCCATCTAAGGATTTGAGCGTACAGAGTGACACAATTGGATTTATGTTTTAAAAGTTAAGCTATCGGGCTTCCTGATGGCGCAGTTGTTGAGAGTCCGCCTGCTGATGCAGGGGACATGGGTTCGTGCCCCGGTCCGGGGAGATCCCACATGCCGCGGAGCAGCTGGGCCCGTGAGCCATGGCCGCTGAGCCTGCGCGTCCGGAGCCTGTGCTCCACAACGGGAGAGGCCACAGCAGTGAGAGGCCCGTGTACCGAAATAAATAAGTAAGTAAGTAAATAAATAAATAAATAAATAAATGTTAAGCTATCACTGTAACTTAGTGATTATTAAGTCTGGCTCATGTTAGAATCATTTTGGTTGAGGGTGGGTGGAGCTGAAAACAAAATTACCATTACTCCTATCCCATTCCAATAGAATCAAAATCTCTAGGGTGGGCTCCTAGCTCTGCTTATTTTAAAAGCTCCCTTCAGATGATGCTTACATAAATCTAGACTGGAGAATTACATATGTAAATAAACCATATAGGAGATGTAGCTTAATAAGAGTACCTATGCGAGAGAGGCATTTGAAACTGGCTTCTCAGTGTGACTCACAGTGACTGTTGGCCAAACCTAATATTATCATGAATCACATTAATAGAAGTGTTCTTCCTAAATGTGAGAGGGAGTTGTTCCTCTGCGCCCAAATTAGCACACCTGCAAAGTTTGTTCACCTCTCAGTACCAAATTTTAAGAAGAAATTAGCCAAACTGAGCCATTCCTAGAAGAAACCAATCCAGCTGTTACAAGGAATCTAAGCCATAATGAGGATAAATGATCCACTAGGACCAGATGTGGGTTTTTTTTCTTTTTTAAAAAAATTTTTTGGGGCCTCCCTGGTGGCGCAGTGGTTGAGAGTCCTCCTGCCGATGCAGGGGATACGGGTTCGTGCCCCGGTCTGGGAGGATCCCATATGCCGCGGAGCGGCTGGGCCCGTGAGCCATGGCCGCTGGGCCTGCGCGTCCGGAGCCTGTGCTCCGCAACGGGAGAGGCCACAACAGTGAGAGGCCCGCATACCGCAAAAAAAAAAAAAAAAAAAAAAAAAAAAAAAAAAAAAATTTGGAAAAATATTAATTTTTAAAATTTTTATACCATTTTTCAAGGTCACTTTCCATATACAGTTATTACAAAATACTATCTGTGTTCCCCATGTTGTACAATACATCCTTCAGCCTATTGTACACCCAATATTTTGTGCCTCCTGATTCCTCCACCCCTATATTGCTCCTCCCCCCAACTAGTAACTATTAGTTCTCTGTATCTGTGAGTCGGTTTCTTTTTTGTTATATTCACTAGTTTGTTTTATTTTTTAGATTCTACATATAACTTATATCCTACAATATTTGTCTTTCTCTGTCTGACCTATTTCACAAAGCATAATGCCCTCCTCCAAGTCCACCCATGTTGCTGCAAATGGCAAAATTTTGTTCTTTTTTTTGGCTGAGTAGTGGTCAGTTGTGTGTGTGTATCTATATATCACATCATCTTCATCCATTCCTCTGTTGGTGGACGTTTAGGTTGCTTTCATATCTTTGCAATTTTAAATAATGCTGCTATGAACATTGGAGTGCATGTATCTTTTCAAATTAGTGTTTTTGGTTTTTTTGTTTATATACCCAGGAGTGGAATTGCTGGTTCATATGGTAGTTCTATTTTTATTTTTTGAGAAACCTCCATACTCTTTTTCACAGTGGGCACACTAATTTGCATTTCCACCAACAGTGTACAAGAGTTCCCTTTTTTCCACATCCTTGCCAACATTTGTTTTTTGTTTTTTGGGTTTTTTTGATGATAACCATTGTGACAGGTATGAAGTGATATCTCATGGTAGTTTTGATTTGCATTTCTCTGATAATTAGTGATGTTGAGAATCTTTTCATGTGCCTGTTGGCCATCTGTATGTATTCTTTGGAAAAATGTCTTTTCAGTTCTTCTGCCCTTTTTAAAATTCGGTTGTTGGGGTTTTTTGTTACTGAGTTGTATGAGCTGTTCATATATGTTGGATATTAATCCCTTATTAGTCATATCATTTGCAAATATTTTCTCCCATTCAGTAGGTTATCTTTTCATTTTGTTGATGGTTTCCTTTACTCTGCAAAAGCTTTTCAAATAAGTTGCAGGAAACAAAATTAATATACAGGAATCTGTTGCATTTCTAAACATTAACAACGAACTGTAAGAACTAGAAATTAAGGAAACAATCCCATTTACCATCACATTGAAAGGAATAAAATACCTAAGAATAAACCTACCCAAGGAGGCAAAAGACCTGTACTCTGAAAACTGTAAGACACTAATGAAAAAAATTGAAGATGACATACACAGATGGAAAGATATACCATGTCCTTGGATTGGAAGAATCAATATTGTTAAAATGACCATACTAGGCAATCTACAGATTCAATGCAATCCCTATTAAAATACCAATGGCATTTTTCATAGAACTAGAACAAATAATTTTAAAAGTTATATGGAAACACAAAAGACCCCAAATAGCCTAAGTGATCTTGAGAGAGAAGAACAGATCTGGAGGAATCAGGCTCCCTGACTTCAGAGTATATTACAAAGCTATAGTCATCAAAATCGTATGGTACTGGCACAGAAACAGGCATTATAGATCAATGGAACAGGATAGAAAGCCCAGAAATAAACCCACACACTTATGGCCCATTATTCTATGACAAAGTATGCAAGAACATACAGTGGAGAAAAGACAGTCTCTTCAATAAGTAGTACTGGGAAAACTGGACAGTTACATGTAAAAGAATGATATTAGAACATTATCTAACACAATACACAAAGTTAAACTCAAAATGGATTAAAGACCTAAATGTAAGACTGGACACTAAAAAAACTCGTAGAGGAAAACACAGGCAGAACACTCTTTGACATAAGTTGCAGCAATATTTTTTTGGATCCGTCTCCTGAAGTAATGGATGTGTTTAAATTGTAATCAAAATAACTCTTTAAAAAAGGATGATTTAGCGTCCTGTCTTCAAATAAGTCAAAAGTTTTATTTATTCAAAGCTTAAATATGAGGGCCAAGTACTTACTCATCTTAGATATTGGCAAAAAGGCAGGAGATGATGCAGACAAAAACCCATGTCTCTGTGGAGTTTATATGCTGCTTTAGAATGAATTTTTCTCTTTCATTCAATCCTTATGATCAGAATTTCTAACTGACCTTTATGATCAGCAGCTGCAGCATCTGAATGTGCTACAAGGAGGTATACTTCAGTTGTTAGTTTTAGAACATTAGAAGTAGAAATCTCTGAAAAGCAGAGAGATCAATATCTATAAAAGAATTCCAGCCAGAGTGGCCATTGTAGAGAGGATTCAGAATCTAATGGCAAGGATTAAAAGGTATAGGAGGAAGGAGACTAGTCTAGTCATCTAGTGTAGTCTAGAGTCCTTTACAAAACTGAAAACCAAATAGATAGTATTAAATAACAGCAGTACCGATATAGTCTGAGCACTTACGGTGTGTCATACACTTTGCTGAGTGGTTTATTATGTGTTATCTCAGATAAGACTTATAATACTCATTATACAGATGAAGAAAGTGAAACAGTGTCAAGCTGTAACTTTTTAAAGTTAAATACATGGGTCCTACAAATATCAATATAAAATGAAAGTATGTCGAAGATTTTATTTGACTCATTAACTATGAGGGAATCAGTATGATGGTAAGACTGATTCTGAGACCATTTAAGGAGCTCCTTGTTCATAGGTACATTAATAAAGAATGTTAACAAAAGATCGCTAGACTAGATACAAAACCAGTGAATATCCTATAGGGCAATAGACTATAACATTTGGGATTATATTTTATTTTTTCAGCATTTTATCAATGATTTATTTTTTTCTTATTTTTAAAAAATTTTTATTTTATATTGGAGTATAGCTGATTACAGTGTTGTGTTAGTTTCAGGTGTACAGCAAAGTAATTCAGTTATACATATGTGTGTGTGTATATATATATATATTATTTTTCAAATTCTTTTTCCATTTAGGTTATTACAGAATATTGAGCAGAGTTCTCTGTGCTATACATAGGTCCTTGTTGGTTATCTCTTTTAAATATAGTAGTGTGTATATGTCAATCCTGAGAAATACTGTGTATCTTTAACAGGCAAAACTCTCCAAGGTAACTTGTAACTTTACTATATTTGGGATCTTTATTCAGTTGTCAATAGTGAATCAGATAAAGCACATTTCCCTTAAATAATTCTTGAGAGGGCATGTTAAACAATTGCCACACATGACTTTGACAGAATGTGACTACCTTTTGGTCTAATTTTCAAGTTTTGGATAATTTTTCTTAACATTAGAAGACATAAGTAACTTTTTAGGATTTTCCAGCTAGTAGTAATGAACTGAGTCTCATACGGAGGTATCCCTCTTCAAATATCCACGCTGAAATGAGTCATGTAGCTAGTTTTTGGAGAGACATCAAAGCAGCGTCCTTTGGATTACATCACCATTTTTCTGCCTTTATATAAAATCTGACCTTGTTTTTCCAGTTGTTTTATGTTTGGGTTTTTTTTTTTTTTTTTTTGCTGTTGTTTTTTTGTTTACCAAAGCATTATAAACCACTTAAAATTAAGAACTACCCCTCCTCTTTGTTTTCCCAAAAGAAGCTGGGCACCCCGACATGATTAATAAGTAGTGTGTGGTTCATTAACCACTTGCTATGATTGCCTCTGAAACGAAGGCTCTGGAAACCCAGATAGGAATCTGATTCTTTAGAATTTGTAGCCACTGTTTCCTCAGTAAGACTTCTTCCTTGACCTACAGGATTTTTATTTTGTAATTGTTGCTGTTAATTTAGGACATTGCAGTTGCCAAACCTGGGAATTGCAATTGTTTATGGTCTATTTTTAGAATGGTAATCTTGAGCTCTTAAGGTTTGGCAGAAGCTCCAGTTCTCTGCAAATGGCATTTTGTTCAGCCTCATGTAACTGACTGCAGATTTGGTCTGACTGTTTACCTTGCTGGTGAGTTAATCTTGAGGAAAGACTTCAGTGTTAGGTGTAGTGAATAAACGAAAAATAGCTGTGTGGTTGGCTAATGTTCCAATAAAGCATTAGGACACCTGTCTGTGTTTAAGGGGGTAGGCCCCTATTGTGTAAAGGTAACTTGGCAGAAAACTTAATTAGCCAATCAGATAGTTGATTCTAGGAACTCAAAACTAGATGTGAGAGTACAGTTTTGCTTTTTGGTGAGAGGAAGGGTCTGATTTTTGCTCGATTCAATAAAAGGAAAAGTAAACCAAAATTTATAGGCACTATAATAAGCACTTTGCATGGATTATCTCACCAAATTCTGTGAGCTGGATTCTGTTATTACCCCCATTTTACAGATGAGGAAACTGAGGTCCAGAGAGGTCAATCAGAATTCACAGCCAGTAAGAGACAGAGCTAAGATTAGACCCAGACCATCTGATTATAAGCCTTCTCTTGTGAAGGTTAGATGATATGGCCTTTCCCAAACGATGCTGGGAAAGAGAAAGCACATGGAAAATTCACCCAAATCCTGCTTTCTAGCATCAGTTCTAACATTAAGAGTCTTTGCACCTCTGAACAAGTCATCTCATCTGTGTGGACCTCCATTTCCCTGTGTAAAATAAAGGGTTGAAACAATTTGGATCGGATGGTCTCTGGGGTTCCCTCCTCCTCTAAAGTTCTTTGATTCTACAATTGTGTCCTGACCTTAGAGGTGCCCATGCTCCCTTCCCCACAGACAGATAGACACACTGCTTCCCAAGGCAAAAATTGAATCCTCCTGAAAGTACCCATTGCAGTTTGATGCTAAACTCCGGATCCTACCAAATCTATTATTTACAGCAGTCCCTCAGGAACACACAGTACTTTTAAAATCTGGCAAGCCAGTTCTTTAAAATAAGTTGCAAGCGGGATATGATTTCGAAAGTAAAATATTAATACCCCCCAAACAGAAAAGAATAAAACTCAAAATAAATGAGGCTTTCTCTTTAAATCATCGTTTTCTACAATGTTACCTTGACAACTTAGCTTTGGCTCTTTAGAGAGGGGGTTTTCAGTGTAGGAGAAGAGGGGTGTCCTCTTTGTATCTTTAGAAATTTCCTCCGCATTTTATGGAAAGAGGAAATCTCAAAGGTAGACTACACAATCCAGCAGAATGTACACGGGACATCTTGATGGAGGGTCATCCAGAAGTAATCACAGGTGCAGAGAATTATGACACATTCTGATTGAAGTTACCTTCTTTTCTCCTTTCTATTTCCTGTAACCACACCACACATGGCAACAGCCTGCAAAATGTTACATTTGGGGACCAGCTCACTTAGAGAGCAGAGAGCCACAAAAGTCTGAAAAATAATTGTATTATTTTTAGTGGCAGTAAGAGATGCACACATCAGGTTGAGGGGACAACTCAGAAGTACTGAACCAATCTGGAAATGCTAAAAATATTGTTCCCCCTCCAGCAATTGAACCTTTGAGCAAAGACAGAGGCACCAGCAGGGAGGAAGATCAAATGAGAGTTCCTATCTCTCAGCTGTAATAGGCTCGTTATCAGGACTGGCAAGAGTTGGGTTGGGGTGAGGGGCTAACAGGGGTCAGCTGGGGGCTGTCAGCAGAAGGAGGAAGTTGGCAAAGGGCGGCGTGGAGCAGGGGAAGGAGACTCAGCTCCAGCATCCAGCACCTCAGAGCAGAGGCCGCGTGGAGAATGACTGAGAAATCAGTATTAGTTCTAGAAGCCGTTGCCTTTGTGGTTGTGTGAACCCAGCGGCCCCCATGGGCGCTGGGGCAGGGGAGCGAGTCTGTGCTTGACACACGTGTTTCCCATTGAGAGCTGAAGCCGGCCCAGTAGGTGGGAGTTGGCCTGACAAAGGCGTATTGAAGTACAGGCAGAGTACGGTTTCAAAGCAGTCAGAAAAAGCACGGGAATGCTGTTCAGGAAATTCTTCAGGCATGGGCAGGGACTTGGCTGCAACTCTGCAGTTGGAAAATCTGACTGGGGCAGCTTCTGAACACAGGCTGGGCCTGCTCAGCCTCTGCAGGCCGAGCGGCCGCCCCCTTCCAGCCTCTCCACACGCGCCTGGATCGTCGGGGATTCTCTTCAGCCGCTTTGTGAAGCAGACGAGAGGTAGGGAACTGCTCAGTTCTTGCATTTCCAGGCTTTCTCTTCGCTTTCTAAGCCTGCTGTTTGTTCTGCAAGTACTCTGTGTGTTTGTGTGTGTTTATGGGGGGGGGGCGCGTGGGGAGGTTATGTGTATGTGTATGAACAAGTTAGAACTCCATCACTTCAACATTTGGTGTGGGGTTGTCATCTTTTCTTCCCTCAGCCCCCTTCAAGAGGTGATTTTCGGCAGGGCGCTTTGGAAAGTTAGGGTTAAGCTGGCAACACGACTGTGAAAAAGAAAAGTATGTGAACTCTTGTATTGTCACCCTGCACCAACAGTCTGCAACTTTTCTGTGGGGAAGGACAGTTCGTTGGCAGGAAATATAATTTTAGATGAAACTGTCTGTGTTCTTTGCTTCATGAGAATTTGGAGAGGGGCATTTTTAGCAGAAAATGGCTCTCATTTTAGAGGAAATCGGCGTTTGAAGTTTCTATTTTGGATCACACTTTCAGAGTGTAGGAACAGATACGTGTATATGAGTTCCTGGCATCTTTTATTATTATGTGGGATTTCGACTGTCATTAAGGAGCTCAGTGATATATTTGCCTAGAAATATGCCGGATCAACATTTGTAGTTCTGTTTGTAGAATAATTTTCAATTTTTTCTGAATTGCAGGAGTAACTGGCAGTTCTTCCCCCAAAAGAAAAAACTTCTGTGTTTTATGAAGTATAGACAACTAAAGAGTCACAGAAAGCAGCAATTTACTCAAAATCATTGTTAAAATAGACATATAATAATGTGAATTTTATTTCATTGATCAATTGATTTTATTTTACACCTTACTGAAAAGAGTGATTTTTTTAAAAAAAATCAAATTTTGGATAATTCTTTTTCATACATATCAGCTATAATGCATTACAGATTTTTACCCCTCCCCTGAAAGCTATATCTAATTCTGTACTTAACATTTAGAAAATACGTAGTATAATATAATTGCACTTAAGAACACTGTTCAGTTCTGAAAGAGCTGGACTCAATCTCACTACAGCTTTGTGATTACTGGCAGAACCATCAGCGACAGCAGTGGTGTTTTCTAAAGGGGCCTTGGCCAAGAGTCTGGCTAGGGAAACAGATGAATGAATGGGTTCTTGGCTACTTCTTGAATAGCAGAAGAATGGCTAGAACTCTTAGGATGGACCTCAGTAAAATAGGTGTGCATTTACTTTGGTTCTAAAATCTCTCAACAAGTAGCTGATAGTAGAGAGTTAGATGAATGGATGAATAAAGAGTGGGGGGGCTGGACTTTTTCATATCTTTATCTGCGTAAGACCTAGGATAAGTGCGCAGGCATTGTGTTTTGTTGGTGGCAAGTCAGCCCTCTCAGCCAGCAATTTTATTTTCACCATAGTTTTGCACTTGGAGGAGGGAATTAGGAAGTAAGTGACTTATTCTGAGAGATGGCACACAAATATCTTCTTCATGAATGTCATCTTTGGGTTGGGTTGGGATGAAGAGGGTTTGGGAACTGTTGGACATGGGATAAGATAGGACAGACAGTGACTACACTTGGGTTGCCTATGGAGTGGGCAAGATGCCAAGAGATTAGGAAACAACATGAACCACAGCCAAACACACTGCCAGTGAAAAAGGAGACTGTGAGCTCTAATTTCATACTCCTCTAAATTTAGTGTGCGTTGAGCCTTGAGCAGCAGAGCAGGCGTGAAATAACAACTTCAGGTTGCAGGGGTACGAACAGCATTGCCTGAAACTTGGAAGAAACTCTATAGTTTCCCTCTTTTAGAAGTATAGGAGGGGAAAATCAAGTTCCCTGGACATTTGAAAAGGAAAAAAAAAGAGGGGTGTGGGAGGGTAGGGAAGAAGAAATCCAGGGCAGAGGTACAGGCTACAGGGAGGGAGGAGTGGCCACACCACAAACTGGGCAGCAGGGGCAGAGGGAGATCTGTGCACAGGAATGAAACATACATACTAGAATAGCAAAGCCCAGCGGGCACTGATTGGTTCACCTTGAAGTGTGTGGCTAAACCATGGCCTCAGTGAGGAGCATTGTTTTACCCTCTTCACAATAGAGACCCCACGGTCAGTCTGCCCCACTGTGCCTTCTGGAAGCAATCAGAAAGCACATTTTGTAAGAATGGCATCGCCCAAGGGTTCAGATTTCCTAAGTGAGGAGGGAGCAGGCTCCTAAGGCCTTATTTTTAACCCATATTTGTTCCATCCAGAGATATATCTGCTGGGAGTGATGAGTGAAGGGACCAGGTGGAGATGGGGGAGGGATGGCAGTGAGCATAGCTTGTTCTGTGCCCTACCCGCGTACACTTCATCCTTAAGACAAACTTTTGAAAAGGAATATAGAATGATACATATGCTTTATTTTAATGCATGAATTTATTTAATTTTATTTCTTTTTTTAATTTTTAAAAACCTCCAGGGGCACGTACCGCATTGTTGATGAAAGTATTTAATATTAGTTTCATAAGGTGAGGAGGTTCATGGAATTATGGATTTGACCATCTGGAAGGGATTAGGACCATCCTGTAGTCCAGAATTTCTTGAGTTGGGTAATAAAAAGACTGCTTTTAACAGGGTGAGGGAAAAGATCCATGCCCCCATTGTTGATTTAACTGCTTTTATTATACTGCTATTTAAATATGTACAAACCAAAAATACCCACCTAAGTAATCACCTCTCTATTTTAATCATTCTTTAGCCTCTATAAGACTAAAATAAATTTATGAATTAAATACAAAGTAAAGTAATAGTATTCAGATTATCAACATTGTTATTTTAGGTAAAAGTTGCTTTACTGGAATTTAATAAGGCCTCACCATGAACATGGGACTGACAGTTATCTGGAGATTATTTTGATTCTAGACACTCATACTCTTATATCCTGGGTATAGACTTGATTCTTCCATGACTTTTTTTCTCTTCAAATGTACCTTCATTTGCATGCCATGATGTCCTTTGATCTGCACCTTGAAGGAATGTTTCGTTTTGTATTATATTACACTCTGCTCCTTCTTCTATTCATGACAATTAGAATCAAATCACTTATTGCCAACATGATTGTACACTGAATACAAATGCAGACACCAGAACTGCATGGTAGTAGCCATAGGTCATGAATTGGATCTGTGTTTCCTAGGACAAAATTTGGGTAAATAAAATAAGTACATCAAAAGAAAAGAGAAAGAAAAGCACAAGAACAAATTTGGCAGAGAACTCTCAGAGTCCTGAGAAAATCTGAGAATCCCTGGTGCCTTGGAGGCTCTACCTTAAGAGGTACCGATTTTGGCCAGTTCTGGTTCCATGGAAGAATCTCTGCAGGAAAGAGGAAGGAGGAAGGAATGGCTCTGGAAACACTCCATCCATTTTTCTAAATAGCACCGCCACTTTTATTTGTTTCATATATTAGGATTTTGCAAGAGATTTCACTTGAAAAGAGAGTTTTAATGCTGTATCAGTAAAGGTTGCATTTGGCTGCAAGTAATAGAAACCCTGCCCATAGAGTCAGAAAATATAAAGCCTTACTTTTTGTGCATATAGATGTAGGCTACACCTGGACAGTCCAAGACTGCTGCGGCAGCTGAGCGATGTTCCTAAAGACCACAGTTTCCTTCCTGCTCCACTGTCCATTTGTTCATCTCCATGTGTCATGTTCAAGTCAGGACAAAGGTGGCAGGACAGGAAGGGGAAAAATACTTCTCCTCATGAGCCTTTGCCCCTTTAATCAGGAAGGGACACCCTCCCACATAAACCTCCCCTCACTTCTCAGAATCCACACCCAGAACTGGGTCATGTGCCTACTGGCCCCATGCAGTTTCATTACCAGGATGGGTGGAGGTCCTCTGGGTATGGAATAGGAGCCCACAGATCCAGATCAAGAGTTCTAGCACTGTTCTAAGAGTCCATTGCTTCTATTTTAAAGAAGTGAACACTGAGACTAGAAAAGTTGTGTTACCTGCCTAGAGAACACAGGCGTTCAGAGACAATGGCAGTGCTTCTTGTTCCTTGACTCTGAGTCTGGAGTGGACTACTTGTTATGTGTGTCGGCTTAATAATGAGAGCTGAGTGATACTTTGGAAGCCATGCTAGAGAAAGTACCTTAATAGAGTCTTAGTATTAGAAGGTCCCTCAGAAATCACCTGGTTCCATGGTTTCTCAAAACCTCCTGAATCAGAATTTCTGAGATTAGAGTTGGGGAATCCCTCTATTTTTAAAAACTCCCCGAGTTATTCTGTTGAAGCCAACCAGACACTGGTCCACAGAACTGAGTTGGTTTAATACTGTTGGAGTTAAATCATTATTTACTACAACCGTGCCATTTATAGCATCACTGACAGATGTCAGCCAGATGTGTCAGTAATTCGTTCAGTGATAGAGAACCTCACTGTGCCGCGAGGCAGCTTGGGGCATTGTTTCTCATCTCCAGCCTCTTCAGATTGGGCCAAATTTGCATCTCTGTACTTTGTAACCCATGGCCATTGTCATATTCTCTTAAGGCACTTTTGAGGGTGTTAGGAGGACCTGGTACAGAAGTGAGGTGAAGAGAGGGAGTAAGGGTAGCGGGGGTCAGAAGCCTTGGGATACGCTCTGAGTCCACTAAGAGCTGGCTCTCAGTTCTTCCATCTGTAAAATAGGATGAGATGCCTGTAAAGTGGTTTCTCTTTCTCATTTTCTATGGTTTTTGTTATTCTCAAGCTCTCCCATTTCTTGATGAATGTCTTGAACTATTTCATCTCTCCCTTATCTTTTCCTGAACTTTTCTTTTTACCCTTCTCTGAACACATTCCAAGTAACCTCCTCCTGACAAAAATACTGTTCCCTGAATTCAGTTGCACTCGTCTGACAAGGGCGTGTTCCATGAACAGGACACTATCCATGTGTGAACCAAAGGGGCAGAGGGTGATTGTAAGTGAGAAGCAGCCCAGTAAGAAAGAAGGGTGGAAGGTGGGATGATCTTGTAGCAGAAGGAGAGTGATTACATTGTGAAGTGAGCCCAGGCTGCGAGGCATACAGACCTGGACTGTGACCCTGGCTGTGTGACCTCCTCGAACGAGTTACATCCTCTTGGTGAGCCACAATTGTATCATCTTTAAAATGAACATGGTAGCATCTACCTCGTAGTATGTTGTGAGCTTGTGCTTAGACTGCCCGTAGCATGGTGCCTTGCACACAGTAAGGACTTAAGTATGTCAGCTGTATATGCTTAGCATTATCTCAGCATGAGGCAAACTGACAAAGAATGAAATAGGCGGATCAGATGATAAAATGAAACATTGAGACAGTCAGCAGAGGAGGGTTTTATGCTGAGTGATCCAGGTTACTTTTTCTTTGTTGCCTTAATTTCTCTGAAGATTCCACTGTCCTTTTTCTTTCACCTTTGCTGCCACACAGAAAGGTGGTCATCTTTCTTATGGCTTCAGATTCCTTTTGTCAAGTGTGAACTGCCTTCTGTAAAGGAAGGCATGTAAGCTGTGGCCTGTTGAACAGGTCTGCAGGACTGGGGGAGGGACGTGTCACCACGGTTCACTAAGTGTATAAATCCCGTGAGATTGATTTGCTCAAAATCTTTACTGGTGGTTGTCCTAATGGCGCTCCGGGCGCGTAGGTGGATATGGAAGCAATGGCTTTATTCTTTTTTTTTTTTCTTTTTTTTTTTTTTTTTTTCGGTACGCGGGCCTCTCACTGCTGCGGCCTCTCCCGTTGCGGAGCACAGGCTCCGGACACACAGGCTCCGCGGCCATGGCTCGCGGGCCCAGCCGCTCCGCGGCATGTGGGATCCTCCGGGATCGGGGCACGAACCCGCGTCCCCTGCATCGGCAGGCGGACTCTCAACCACTGCGCCACCAGGGAAGCCCCTGGCTTTATTCTTTTTAACCAGTAATGCAGTGGCACCTATTACAGTGAGCACAGTTTCCTGATAAAAACCATTTTGCTGGGGATTAGAAATTTCCTCCTTGTTCAGACCACGGTTCTTTGCCAGGGTGACAGGATCGGACTCTCTAGTGATTTCCCTGACTTCTAAATAATATATTTCGGAATTCCTGGAAACCCTGACATTATTTCCCAGGGTCAAAATATTTAAGCACTGAAACTACTCTCATAAAGCTCAGAGTAAATAGATAAGTAAGTAAATAAACATCAGAGAGAGCTCCTTTCTCCAAGCAAGTCATTCCACACCACCCTGTTGTCTCCACTCCACCTGGGTTTGTGGTCCTGGGCCCATGTAGTCAATGAAAGAAGGTGCTTCAAGCCTAGAGATGCCTGTCCTTTGCTTCCTTTTCTTACCTGTACTTGTCTTCTCTCCTCTCTAGTGTTCTCTACTCTTTCTAGCTCTTTCCTTCTGTGTTTTTATTCCATGCCCTCTTCCTGTTGCCAGTTTCTTTTTTCTCTTATATTTGTTCAAGATGTTTACCAAAGTCATCGGCTCCCCTCAGTGGGCAGGAGGGTTGGCAGTAGACCAGAGTCTGGACAGCAGAACTTTTACCATGCAATGATAGACATTACCTCCTGGGCTGGCTGTGACCTTCAGAGGTTTGTGGCCTCCCTTCTGTTGCTGATGAAGCTAATCCTGGTATTTCCCAGGCCGAGGATGCAAACACCTGGTCACAAACTGGCAATCCAGGGCTGGCCTGTGGACACATTTTGACTCATGAAGTGTTTTTTAAAAATCGACTTAGTTACAAAGCATTTACATGTACTGAGATATTATGTACAAATTTAGATATCTAGATTATCTAGAAAAAACTGCAGAAGGGTATCCCTGGTCTGATTTCTCATACTGTAGCAGTTGGGGAGATTTGGGCAGCGCCTGTTGCTTTAAGAGAGCACATGTCCCCGCTTCATTCAGTGACCCCCACCTGCCTGATCTGACATCAGTAAGCTCTCAATAGGGTTTCTCATCTGAACCACAGGATATAGAAGATGATTCGAGTGAACATTTTTTCAATTCTTTCAAGGGTGGTACGTATAGTACCATTCTAGATGCATAAGAGAGAAGTTAGGACATCATGACTTAATTCTCTCAGAGGACACTGTTGAGATGGGCTAAGTGTCCACTAGGAAGAAATGCAGTAGAACAGTATGGTGGCCAAGAGCATGGGTCTCAGAGTTACACGTTCCTTGGAATCAGCACCTCATAGAATTGTAGTTAGGATTAAAATTTTCAAATGTGATAGAAATCAGAACAGTCACTGCCTTTGGGGATGGGGATTGATGAGGAAGGGGCATGAGGGAACTTTCTAGGGTGATGGAAAGGTTCCCTATCTTGACTGAATATGTTTTACACAGATGTACAGATTTGTAAAGCTCGAGCTGTGTAGTGAATATCTGTGTATTTCAGTAGGAGAAACTTATAACTCAATAAACATATATACATATGTTCATGTGTATATACAGACATGTGAAGGCATGCAAAGTGCATAGTAACTTTTAGCTGTTATTGTTTTCCTGCTTCTTTCTGGACACTTTAATTTTTTTTTTAAAGAAATAACATGACTAAAAATTAGATGAAGAGATTTTCCCTTCAGACCACAGATTTCCCTGCAAGCATTTGAGAGCACAGGTAATAGCTAAAGATCCTTGCCAAACACGGCTGTCAAAGGAGAATCTACTGGACCAATGCTAATTTTATGGAACTATTGAATCACTATAGAAGGATGTGCCTAATTTGTTGTAACTGTTTTTCATGATGCTGTAAAAATGTATGGGTTTCAGAGACATATCAAAGATGGTTTATTACCTGGGAAAAAATGCCTATACTTAGAGTAACATGCACCCTGGCTGAAATATAGTAGTCCCTCAATAAGTATATGAAGAATTGTCTTAAAATTACTATCCATGTTGAGAAATTCTAGCTAAAACTGTTACCAAAACATGTTCCTAATTAGTAATCACACTATTCTGACTAAGTATATACACATATCTGGAAACATTTAACCCAAGAATTGGAACAGAGTTTTCACCCAGGCACTCTGGGTTCAAATTCTTGCTATGTCTTTAACAAGCTGAATGACGTCGGATAGGTTGCTTAACCTTTCTGTTTCTCGGTTGCCTCAACTGTAAACTCAGGGTAGTACTAGCACCTGCCTCATAATTAAATGTCTGTGACAATTAAATAAGTTCAGTATAGTGTTTAGAACAGGGTCTGGCACATGGTAACCATTACGCAAGTATTTATCAACAGTTTTGTATTCTTTGTGTTAGGAAACGTGGTTTTGTTGTGATTTGCCTTTGGGTATTGTTCAAAAGGCATGTGTATGGTGGCTGATGAAAGTGGTGTCAAACAGGAGTTTCACTTGAAAAGACTGAAGCCTGGAATTCGTGGGAAACATGCTGTTTTTCAGTTTTAGCAGACTTTGGTCTTGTGACTAACTTACTCTGTGACCTTGATGAAGTCACTTCACCTCCCTGAACCTAGTTTTCTCATCTGTTAAATCATGACTTGATATTGTCCATGTCCTCTTCAAGCTTTGTGTCTCATTCTCTGATCTTAAGTGTTTAAGTCATGTTCATTATTATTTTATTACACAGCTTGGTCCCCAAGTCACCGAAGCACTGTTGAGGCCCGACTGCGATTGTCATCATCTGGTTCTGGGCAGAATCATCCATGGGGATGTAAGAAGCCCTGGTTTTGTACAACACAGGGTAGCTGAAAACAATCTGTCGCTCCTATTAAGAAAACTGGTTATAGACGAGGCCACAGTGGGTAGATTCAGTGCCCTTTGCATGTGAAAGTGACACTATTAAATTTGCTGTCAGTGTTTGAAATTATTTCTCCTGTTCAGGGTGTTCAGTTTACATTCTTTCCTGTTTTTCAACTTACAGTGTCACGTTTAGAATGACGCCTGAGTGTTATGCAAAGCCAGATCTCCCAGACTCTCCAGGTTCCTTCCAGTCTGCTCAGATATTATTGTACTTTCTCCATGAGGTCAGCCTTTCCCATGCTTTTAAAGGTGGAACCTGCCCAGCTCTTCACCCGCTACCACTGCTGATCTGCCTTTTCCTGTCTTTTTTGGTTTTTTGCTCTTTTACCTGTAGCCCCCATTGTCTTATGACAGAAGTTTCAAACATAATTTTCATATTGATTATCTGTCTCTCCCATGGCTGCCTCCTGCCACTGCCATGAGATTAGGGACCGGTGGCTTTGCTCTTTGATGTGTCCAAATGCCTGGAATAGTGCCATGAGAGGACCTGAGGAAAACAGATTTATCAGGTGGTGGCAGTGTATATGCCCTTTTTAAATGCATCTCATACTAAATATACCTAAATGGTCCTTCTAAATACCTTGCATCTTTTTTTTTAACATCTTTATTGGAATATAATGGCTTTACAATGTTGTGTTAGTTTCTGCTGTATAACAAAGTGAATCAGCTATACATATATCCCCATATCCCCTCCCTCTTGCGTCTCCCTCCCACCCTCCCTATCCCACCCTTCTAGGTGGTCACAAAGCACAGAGCTGATCTCCCTGTGCTCTGTGGCTGCTTCCCACTAGCTATCTGTTTTACATTTGGTAGTGTATATATGTCCATGCCTCTCTCACTTCATCCCAGCTTACCGTTTCCCCTTCCTCTGTCCTCAAGTCCATTCTCTACATCTGGTCTGTGTTTTTATTCCTGTCCTGCTCCTAGGTTCTTCAGAACCTTTTTTTTTTTTTTTTTTTTTTTTTTAGATTCCATATATATGTGTTAGCATACGGTATTTATTTTTCTCTTTCTGACTTACTTCACTCTGTATGACAGTCTCTAGGTCCATCCACCTCAATGCAAATAACTCAATTTTATTTCTTTTTATGGCTGAGTAATATACCATTGTATATATGTGCCACATCTTCTTTATCCATTCATATGTTGTTGGACACTTAGGTTGCTTCCATGTCCTGGCTATTGTAAACAGTGCTGCAATGAACATTGTGGTAAATACCTTGCATTTTATTCAGCGAAAGCTAAGTCTTTGCCTCATTCTGTGTCTACTGGAAGGAAAACTGGGCCTGAATTTGAGTCCAGACCCTAACCAACTTACTAGTTAGGAGCCCTTGAGAACATCCGTTCATTCCTTAATACCTCGGTATCTTAATTTATGAAATAGTTTTAATAAGATTGATCCCCCAGAGTGCTGTCAGGAATGTATGAGCTAATGTATCTGAAAATGCCTAGAACAAATATGTATGTGTGTTTCACAAAGATATTTCTGTCTGAAATGACTTCAGCTGACACCTCACACATCTAAATCTCTAGGACAGTGAGAATTAATGTTTGTAATTATATTGAAATACCTTCTAATTCATCAGAGATAAATATTTTGAGTTTAAATAGAAGGCGTATTGAACTTTGGAGGAGAACTTTGATAATAATATCTATAAAACACACACACACACACACACACACACACACACACTCATGCATACCTTAACCTAGCAATTCAGCGTCTCAGGGCTTCTCTGAGCGCTCTGTTTGGACATATGTTAAACTTATATGCCCCATTCCTGTGGCTTTAAATAATACTCATATGCAGAAGACTTACACATTTCATTTCTAAGCCCAGTCTTCCCCCTGAATTCCAGATTCATTTCTATGTGCCTTTGTGACACCACCCCCATGGATTCTTCTGTGCATTTCGAAATCAGTGTGACTTAACAGAGCTCTCTCTCTCCTCTCCTCACACTCCATTTGCCTCCTGCCCCATGAGCCACTATCCTCTCAGTGTTCCCCATGCTGATAAATAGCACCATCATTTGCCCTGCTGCTCATGCCAGAACACTGGCATTCTCCTTGACTCCTGTCCTGCACACACCCTAGGTCTAGGGAATCAGCGAATCCTGTTAGCTCTACTTTCCAAATAGATTCCAAATACAGCAACTGGCCACCTTCTCACTCAACCTCTACCCAAATCTGGGCTACTGTCACCTCTCTTTGGGTGACTTCAGGAGTCACAGGCCCCTGGTTTCTCTACTGGCATTCTTGTCCCCTGCAGTCTATTCCTTACAGAATAGTGAGAGTGATTCCAAAGTGAAAATCTGATCACTCCTGCACCTTGGTTCTCTGATAGTTACTGTCACAATCAGTGTCATACCTATGGTTTTACTGTGGCGTATAAGACCCAATGTGCATTCCTTCTGCCTGCACTTCCAAGCTTATTTTCAAACACTCTCCCCCTTGTATGCTCTGATCTAGCCACACTGTTCTTTGAACATGCCAAGTGAGCCCCTACCTCAGGGCCTTTGCACTTGCTGGTGCTGTTTCCTCTGACTGGAGTGCTACTCCCAGATGTCCTCATGCTTTACTGTCTTGCTCGTTCATGATTTTTTCTCAAATATCTCCACCACAGAGAGGCTTTCCATGACCATCCTACAGACAGGAGCCTCCCTGGTCATTGCCTGTCCCCTTCTCTGGCTTTACTTTTTTATTCATAAGACTTATCCCAAGAATAAGTATGACAAACTAGATGTTTGTTTATCTGTTTATCATTTCCTCCACTAAAATGTAAGGTCCAAGAAAGAGGCAGGGAATCTGTCTTTTACCACTGAATGACTAGTGCCAGCACATGGTAATACCCCGTAAGTATTCATTTGTTTAAATGAGCATTGGTGTCAGAAAATTAGTGGAAACAACCTGTGTTCACCACTAAAGAGTTGATTAAGTTAAATATCATGTACACATACCATTTAAAACTAACTTTAAAAAAAAACAGATTTCTGTATTTTTTGTGGGACTATCACTGAGCTATGTAAATGGACCAACTTAGATTAAGAACAATAAAGAGTGAAAATATGCCCTTCTTTCTGTGAAAAAGAAAAATTTAAATGTGTGTATGTATGCTTTGAATGTATATATTGGGTAAAGGCTGTGTGTGTATTGAACATTTCTTTAGGGATAAGAAGAAGGCTGGTAATAGTTGCCTCTATGGAGAAAGGCTGAAAGTGTAAATGAAAAAGGTTTTCTTAACTGTATCTTCTTCAGCTCTTTTAAATACATGCACTTGTCTAATTTTTTGCAGTAAAAACTCTTCAACACTTACATATTCCAATTCTTAAAAAACTAAAAGATGAAATACCTAACTTTTAAATTTGTCCAAATATTTGTTTAAATAGAACATGCCATTCCTGGGCCATCTCATACAAATAGGCATTTACTTTTCTGGATGATTGTTATATCAGAGCTAAAAGTGGGGAGTTTATTATCATTGTCAAAATTGTGCCAAACATTAGCTATCCAGGACTGAAGCCTTGTATGGATGGCTGAATGAAAACAACCCTTGAAAGCAGGTAATTTTAAATCTGAGACCTCAAAATTAACCTGGTAATGGAAAACTATTTACGTGCCAAGATAATCCAAAATGACTCAGATTTACAACAAACTCTAGAAACTGTAATGAACCTGGGAGAGAACTTATTCCTGCTATTTATATAAACTGGTTACAGCTGTAAACAGTGATGTAATTCACGTTTACTTTTAAATGTTCTGGAAGTTGTAAGATGCCACAGCAGCGTTAACAAACCCTAGCTCACTTGATTTGTATCACTTGTCTTATTTCTAAGTAAGTGAATGTATTTATTAGCCCAGCCATGTTAATTCTGTACTCTTACCATAACGTATAAGGCAGAGTATAGTTAGTCCACAGCTTCTCTCTGCAAAGCCCTCCTTTACCCTTTCCTCTGAGCTCATTCAGTGCCCACCCTGCTGGGCATCCTGCTTAACTTGAGGATGCTCTTAAGGCTGAAATGCTTGCTCTGTCCTCTGCTGGAAAACTTGTTCTACCTCTAGGTCTCACCTTAATTGTCATTTGGTCAGAATGGCCTTCCATGACCAGTGTGGTTCACCCTCTACTCTCTGTCATGGAACCTTCTTTGTTTCCTTCCTCCCACCTAACTTTAGTTCTAATGGTTTCATCCATTTACTTGTTTACTGTCCATTTCTCTCATTAATATACAAGCTTGATGAAAACAGAAATATCTTACTCTTCCTTTTGAAGACCTAGATATACCTAGGACCTGCTGTGGTACCTGGCACATAGTAGATGGTCAAAGATTTTTTTTCTGTTTAAAAAAAAGATTGAGATTGGGGTTTCCTCCACAGCCAAGTCTGGGCTTTGCCACGTTTCTTTGCCCCACGGTATGTAACTGTACAGAGAATTGCAGTCATCACTCCCGTAAGTCCCGTTATGGAAAAAGACATTATGAAGCCTAGTGGGTAGAAGAGTCGAGCAAGCCTGAATAAAATGCGTGCCAATGCCTCCTTGTCCTCAACCCTATTAGTAGAGTGGATCATGGCCCATAAAATTTTATAGGCTCCAGAGAAAAATCATCAGGGAACTTGATAGCATTGATGTGTCTTTAGAAGGTTTACTGATTGTTTTTTAATCACCCCTCAAAACATAATGCATTCTTGCACAGCAGACTGATAATGCAGATACTGTAACTGTTTCTAGATATCTCCTTTATTTGGGGAGGAAATAAAGAAAACATCTCTTCTTCTCCTGAAGAAGAATCCAGCTGAAACAAAAACACAGCGCAGACAGAAAGTGATGGTTTCTAACAGTATTATTCTAGAATAGGTGTTCAGCCTCATGAAATGTGCCAGCTGTGTATGTTTCTGCCCCAAGACCTTCCATCATCCTAATATCCACTGATAAAATGTAGGAAGGAGGGCACTAGAAGATCTTCCAGTAACTATTTGGTACCTACCAGATTTAGGAACGGGAGTGAACATGGGTATGACCACTTGAGTATGACGGGGCTGGTTTCTGTGTTAAGATGTCAAAGTCGTGTCAAAGTAGTGGGATTTAACATTTTGAAGGTCAGTGTGGGAGCGCCTTAAGCTGGGCATTTAATGTGACTTCCTAAATTAGAGGGGCAACAGCTACAGGGTCCAGGTACCACTTAGGCTGGGCTTGGCTCAAGAATCTTTGTAAACGCTTTATAGAGAGCGTGGGCTTTGTACAAATCGTATGGCTTCTGTGACTGATGTTGGACATTTGTGAAGCTCTTGGAAAAACCTTCAGGTAGCAGAGTCACTGAGGTCTTGGTGGTGTGAGCAGTGACAGAAGTGAAACCAGGCCACACAACCTAGGAGGAAGTTCTTCACGAGTCCAAGTCATAAAAATGGATCCTCTCCTTGAGATTGTCACATTAAGTTAGCGTCAAGGCCTTGATTCTGTAATGCTACAGGATCCCAGGTATGAACATTTGGATGCGCGAGACCATGAGGTTACAGCTCAAAGCCATGCTTTTAAAATGCCCATCTAGAACGACCTTCTTTGGAAATTCCATGCGTGTTATACTTGGCAACTATTTAATTAGCCATGGTTATGGGTGGTTATTATGACATTGCCTTGATGACTGGTGGTTCCTCCGTATTAATGGCAAAGCAACAGAAAGTTTCACTACATTCGTTCTCTGGGAAATAGAATCCTATTGCATTTTGTGTGCAAAAGAACAGACTATCTTTCAGTCAGCTGGATTTGTTTATGACCAGGTGAACACTGAAAAGAGCCTCATGAAGGAGCAGAGTAATGCTTTGTAGTCAAGCCTACTTAACGTCAATATATCATAGTTGCATGTGCCTTAGGAAAAGGAAGCAAGTTGTGTAAGTTTTCATTCCTTTGCTTCTGATCTTATAGCTGTTTACTTATAACTGGAGGATATGCTCTGCAATTTAGCATTGGCTTGATTTTTATTCATTCACTGAACAAATATATGCAATTGTGTGTGTATATATGTATAATTATGCATACACATGCATAATTACATATACTTACCTAGATGCATACACACACCCGCACACCCACACACACACCCATTGTTTAGGTGCTACTAGAGTTCAAAGAAGTTTTAAGTACTTGGAAGAGTTTGGGATGTATTCAGAGAGGTGACATGTATCACTGTAAACTATGTTGTATGACACTGTAAGAAGTTCCCAGTGACTAATGGAAAATACTGTTGTCTTGTGATTCTCAAGAAGAGGGTGTATTTGCCTAGAAAGATTCTGTTTTCAAACTTACGTGCCTGGTGCACTGCCACAGATAAAAGTAGGCCTCTTAGGGAGTATATTATACTGATGAAGGTTCACTTTTGCTAAATTATTCAATTTTTGAGAATGTTTTGATGCATGATTGGTATAGAGGGAGGGAAAAAATAAGAGCATTAATCACATCAAAAGACAAATATTTATCTGCACCTATTGTGGTCTAGGCATTGCTATACTCTTATAAATCAGATTATCACTCCCTTATTTCAGGTTCTGCCATGGGTTTTCAGTGACTTTTCAATAACATCTGAACTTCTTACTATAATTTCCAAGGCCCAGCATCATCTGACTCGAGTCAACTTTTCAGCCTCATCTCACTCCCATCTCTGCTTCACTCATTACAGCCAGTCACACAGGCCTTGTCTGCATTGGGACACTTGCCTTTGCTTTCCTTCTTCTGCCTTAGATAGTTTTGTTTTTTTTGCCCCTACCCTCACCTTGCTGTCTTTTTCTCGTCCTTCAAGTCTCAGCATAAACGTTACATCCTTAGAAAGTTCTCTCTAGATGAGTGTCTATAAAATACTTTTCATCCTGTGATGCTCTCTTTAACATTCCCAGATATATTTCAGTGTAGATACTTCACATGTTTCATTTTGTCTCTAAGCATTTACTGCACATAGTCCCCCACCACCCAGCCTGTGACCTTCATAAAGGCAAGTTAACTCTTCTTCCTTGTGGTATCTTGAGACTCTTCCCGCAGTATATGGAATTTGATTGACAATCAATAATTATTTGATGAGGGAGTAGGCGGATGAAAGGCATTCAAATAGGTCCAATTTGAGATGGAAACTGGAGTAAAAGTGGTAAGTTGAGTTTAATTCTCATAGAAGTACAAAATGAAAGTATGACACTGGACATTGTCTCTGAGATGAGAGAAAGAGAGTGCTAACTCATATTGTGGACTTGGGAGAAATAGGCAGAGAGGAGAGTTTGGAAAGACAGACAGTAATCAAAGATAGAAGGACGAAGCCAGAAGTGTCATGAATATCGAAGAAGGACAAAACTTCCAGGGGAGGAGGGGAAGTTGGCAATGACCAAAGCTTCAGAAGTTCCAAGGAAAATGGGTGTTAAGAAGAGTACATCGAATTTTGATCAGGGACATCACTAGTGATTTTTGAATGGACCATTTCAGTAGATAGATGAGAGTATGAGGTTTCTAGCATTTGCCAAGGACGTGGAAACCTGGGCATCAATAAGAGTAAAGTTAGGCAACATGTGGAGAGGATTATAAAGGTAAGCTAAGATTCTGCTTAATGCCAAAGACATTTAAAAACCAAGCACCAAAGGCTGCAAAGAGCATAATATTCAATATACTGCTGAAAGAGGTTAATGGAAATGAAAGCTCCAGGGTAGGAATGCAGTGAAAACGTGAGGGATGGCAAAGCATACATTTAGGATACGGGAGGAAGATGGGGAATCCTGTGCGAAATAACACAAGTAGAGGCAAAGATGGACCAAGGATGCTTTTTTTGTGTTGGATGTAAATTCGCGTTCTTAAAACGTGGTCCTTGGGCCTCTTATATCCAGAATCAATTTTGGTGCTTGTTAAAAATACAGATTTCTCAGATGCACCCCAAACTTACTGAATTATTCCTTGGCGTGAAGCCTAGGGATCTGCATTTATTGCGCTTATTGTTTGCCAGGGTGGTTCTGACACATTCAAAAGTCTGAAAATCCCTCCCAGTGGAACATTAGATAAGTGTACCTCTCATTGAGCTCAGCTAGGCAGTGACGTCTTACAATGATGTTCCACTGAGGTTTTGACGTACACCTGAGTTTCTTTATGGGAGGGACCTGAGGACTCTCCAGGTTTGGTGAAGCCGGAAGCTTGAACAATTTGTGGGGCTGTTTTAAGGAAAAAACTAAAAAAATTAGAAATCCAAACTCAAGTTAAAAAAACATGACTGTGGGGCTTCCCTGGTGGCGCAGTGGTTGAGAGTCTGCCTGCCGATGCAGGAGACGCGGGTTCGTGCCCCAGTCTGGGAAGATCCCACATGCTGCGGAGCAGCTGGGCCTGTGAGCCATGGCTGCTGAGCCTGCGCATCCGGAGCCTGTGCTCCGCAACAGGAGAGGCCACAACAGTGAGAGGCCCGCGTACTGCAAAAAAAAAAAAAAAAAAAAAAAAAAAAAAAAAAGACTATGTACTTAGAATGAGGAAATTAAATTATTAATTTTTAAAAGCTGACCTATCATAAAATCCAGAAAAAATAATATTAATTAACTCTCTGACATACTTCTCCTACAGTTTTTGGTGGCATGTCCTTTGATCGCCTCTTCATGTGACAGCTCTCTGGTGCTACCACTTGCTCTGTAGACAATAGAAAGATAATTGTCTCCTATGCTGATTTCAATAAAACTTTTTTTTTAATTATTGATAGTTGTGAAGCATAAAGCATGCAATTTTATGTACAGAATTCAGACACACGGTGCACACAACCTGAAAACACAAGAATTCTGATTAATTCTCTTCTCCATGATTTCCAGAAGAAAAGAAAAACTGTGGGGAACATTTATTTTCTGTGCCGCATTGAGTATATTCTTGACAGGAGAGAATTTCTGTTTTGACTGGGTGTCAATGAGAATTGAATTCTACACTTGAAATTTTACGTAACTGATGATTAGAAAAACAATTTCCACCTAGCTTCTGGCTCCTCTAGTACCCACATATTTCTGGTGCTGGCCATCATAGGACATGTTTACATGGCAGTGTGTCCTTTGGTCGTGTACCTTCATGATAGCATGTTTGGTGAGTTGGAGCCAAGGATGGAAGGAGAATTCCTGGAAGACATTCTTATACGAGGGGAGCTAGCATAATGTACTCTACAGGGAAGTGTCTGCAAACCATGTAAATACATACCACTGCACCCAAACTATGTGAACCCCCAATTCAACTTCCTCTTATTCAGACCTTCAAAATGCATGTAAAACCACGCAACATAAGGGGAAGGTGAAAAAGGGTCTTTTTCATCTTACTTTAGTTGAGTTTTACAAAAATGTATGATGGCTGTTAATACACTACTAGGGCCCCTTCCAGGGCCATGGAAGGGACTTGGATGAGGGAGGACCTGAAACTTCAACTTTATTCCCTATACAGCAGATTTCTCCCAGGAAGGACCAAAAAGAAACACAGATTGGAGTCTGTCTTTCCTTTTAAGTTTTTATTATTTCAACATGTTTCTGTTTTGTTTGTTTGTTTGTTTGTTTTTGTGGTACACGGGCCTCTCACTGTTGTGGCCTCTCCCGTTGCGGAGCACAGGCTCCGGATGTGCAGGCTCAGCGGCCATGGCTCACGGGCCCAGCCACTCCGCGGCACGTGGGATCTTGCCGGACCAGGGCATGAACCCGTGTCCCCTGCATCGTCAGGCGGACTCTCAACCACTGCGCCACCAGGGAAGCCTCATGTTTCTGTTTTTGACTAGAAAAATTAATGTACTCAGCTTATCTAAATTTTCTTTTTCCAAGCAGGATTATTTATAACAGATGTATCTGTTACCATATTGTTTGGCTGGCAACACTTTGTATTATTTTTTCTTCTTTTTTTAAAAATAATTTTATTGGAGTATAGTTGACTTACAATGTTGTGTTAATTTCAGGTGTACAGCAAAGTGAATTAGTTATACATATACATATATCCACTCTTTCTTAGATTCTTTTCCCATATAGGTTATTACAGACTACTGAGTAATAGATTACTTTGCTTTACAGTAGTTCCTTATTAGTTATCTATTTTATATATAGTAGTATGTATATATCAATCCTGATCTCCCAATTTATCCCTTCCCCCCTGCCCCGGCTCCTGGTAACTGTAAGTTTGTTTTCTACATCTGTGACCCTGTTTCTGTTTTGTAAATAAGTTCATTTGTACCATTTTTTTTTAGATTCCACATATAAGTGATGTCCACACTTTGTATTATAATCATTTGTACAAAACAGCCTCCTTCCTCCCTCCCTCCTTCCCTGCCTCCCTCCCTCCTTCTGTCTTTCCTTCCTTCCTTGAATTGCAGACTGGAATGTTTTGTTTTATGTGACTCCTTAAAGTAGGCAGGAAGTATGGTGCCGGTGCAAGAGTCCTCATGACATACAGAATCAGGCACTACACCATGTATCAGAGGATCTGGGTTCTGATCCCTGCTCAGCTTCTAATTCACTGTGTGGCTTGAAAGGTCACTACTTCCCCTTACTGTCTTTGAGCTCCTCAGCTGGTCAGTTAACATGGGGGGAAAAGTCAGTGGTTTCTAAGAGTCCGAAGGTTCTGTAGAAGTGCTTCAAGGGTGGCCAAGCCCTCACTCTTGCTTTAAGCAAAGGAGCTCTGCTGATCTGCTTTATACTCTAGAATTTATTTCAAGATTTTTACCTTGAAATGGTTGTATTATGAAAAAAAAAAAAGTATAACTGATTCATTTTGGTGTGCAACAGAAACTAACACACCATTGTAAATCAACTATACTTCAATAAAAGTCAATTTAAAAAAAAGAAGCAGCAGCACTAGCCAGGGAGGTATCTGGCTTAATAACAGCAACAGCAAAAAAGGCATTTTAAGATAAGCTGTCCCAAATGCCTGGAATGACCTGGGGAGCTTTCCAATTCCATTGTAGAGCTCAGAATTTGATTTTGTATCTGTTAAAAGTTTGTTTTGGGTTCTGCTGCATAGTCAGGGTTGAGACATTATTCTAGGTCAGTGGTATGCAACCTTGTCTACACTTTAGGATTATCTGGGGGACTTTTTAAAAAATTCCTTGTGATTATTATTTAATTAACCTGAGTGTAGGTGGTTTAAAAGCTCCACAGGTTCCTCTGATGTACATCAGGATCGCAGAATCCGAGTGGAGGTAATCATTGCATCTGTCAAGTTCAAATAATCTGTGTATGAAAAAAAAATCACATGTATGATCTCCATATCCACAGCCTGATAAATATTTATTGACCATGTCATTTCCATTTTATAGCTAAATTATGTAATGCCCCCATCGGTTGGGATAAATGTCAGAGACAAGGCACCTGGTGTGCTGGTAATATCGCTAGCTTCTGTACCCTCATTTGTCAAGAATTTCTCACTCTTCTTCACACCTGCAAGGGTCAAAGACTACAATTCTTGTCCTTGCCCTGCCACAAACCCTGGAGCCATGCACAAGTGTGTCAACTTCTCTAGTCTTAAGTCAGCTGACTCATAGAATTAATTGATTAGAATCAAAGGACCTTGCAAATAGGATTCTAAGATTTTGTGATTATTTCCTTAATTTACAGAATATGATTTAATGGAAAAGAAAGGCCTAATTTCCTTCAGACTTGTAAGACATTTATTTTCCCTTCTTATTGGTGTGTGAAAAGGTCAGTGAGAGATGACATTGCTGTGTTCCCGTGTTGTTACAACACAGCCCTGATCTGCAGAATTGTAAGAGGCTGAGTAATACAACTGAGATCCCTTCATAGTGTGAAGATCAGTGCTTGGTTGGGAAGCCAGGGCTTTGGGAGACTGAAATGGAAATTTGCAAGGATACAAACAAGAAGTTCTCCCTGGTGTTTGGCTTGGACTTTTGTACACACCCAGATGGCAGCAGATTTCATAGTGGATGGGAAATCATTCATTCATTCATCATTTATGCATTCATTTTTTTCACGTATTCATTCCACTCACATATGTTTGAACATATAGTCATATTAGGGCCTGATTTTGGTGCTAGGGGAGTGTTCACAATGACATAGATGTATGTAGATCTTCATTGAGCATTTGAGTTGACCTTAAGTAAGAATTTACTTGGTTTTTCAAATGGAATTCCACTGATGCCGAAAGGCCCTGAGTTCTCTGGGGGATTTTTAGATTTTATGTGTACATTTTAGTGATTATCTAAAAACCGTACAATAAGTATATTCTGAACCATCTGGAAGATGACCTCATAACCAAGGATATGATTTTAGGGCCTACATTTTGTTTGTCACCATGGTCACTTTGGCACCATATATCACTAATGTAAGTGCTATTGGCTAAGATGAAAATAAGCAGCGACAGGCCTTATTCCTAGAGAATGCAGTCTGCCTACGTGAGGGCCAAATGAAGTAAAAATCCCAAAATAAAGCTTGTGCAGTCATGTGAATGGAGAAGAGCAGTAGAGGCCATGTTGTCACATGGCTGATGGCAGAGTAGGGATGCTGTGCTCAGAAGATGCTGTGCTAAAGCCCTTGGTACCACATTATGCTGTTTAGTTTTGCAAGTCATCATTCTTCTCAGTAGTCAGTTATTTCCCATTTTGAATGATGCGTGTTGGCAGCTTTGTTTGTATTTAATTTTAAAATTTGTTTTGGTTGGAGAATTTTATAGAAGTGATAAGTTTATTTAGATTTGTGTTGGTACCTAATTAGCAGTGCTAGTATAAAGATAATTTGTGTCAACAGCGGGGGTTTGGGAAAGCTTCCTTACTTTAAAGGGGATTCGAATATTACTTAATATTGGCAGATTTTTTTTCTAATTTATCTCACTCTGCTATTATCACTGTTTAACTAGTTTGTTCTCCCCATTAGCCTGCAAGCTGCTGGAAGGCATGTTCACGCCTTACTTGACTTTGAGCCTCTTTTATGTTTATTAAATAAATGTGTTGATAACAATTAGAATTGTCTAACTCATAAGGACTACTTGAAAAGGATAGTGAGATCTCTGTCAAGGGAAGCATTTAAGCACAGGCTATCACCTTTTGAAGATCCCTGAGTCAAGTGAGGCTTAATCTATGTGCCCATCAGCACCCCTTTGAACTCTGGAATGGAGGGAAGATCAAATTTGTTACTTTTGCCACTAACTTTTTGGCAATACAGAATGATTGCATTTGAGATAATTTTACCTCCCCCCCGCCCCCAAATCAGTTGCCTAAGTAGTAGTATTATACCACCATGAAGAACTGCTGGGGTTAATTTATTTTCTCAGGTGAATTCTAAATTTTACCCTGAGGACTTTGAGTGTCTCCCTCACAAAGATGTTGGAATTCTAAGAACCATTTGGAAAATGGCTTCCTATGGGTCCCTCTCCTCCTGTGATATATATGTCGCTGTCTCAGTGCATATCATGAGAGATGTCTGCATGAAACGGGAAAGCTCACGCAAGCATCCAGAGGAGCCACTTTTGTCCAGGGGAAACAGATTTTTTTAGAGTTGTCAGGAGGGTGGAAACATATAGACAGCAGTCAGCCATATCTCTTCATCAGTTGATTTTTTCCATTCTTTTTTTTTTCCTCTCTCTCTCTGAGCAGTTTAATGTGAGTGCTTCTCTTTCACCTCATTTATTTCAGATGCCTCAGGAACAGTACACCCACCACCGGAGCACCATGCCCAGCTCCGAGGGGCCACAGGTATACAAAGTGGGGATTTATGGCTGGCGGAAAAGATGCCTGTATTTCTTTGTCCTACTCCTGATGATTTTAATACTGGTGAACTTGGCCATGACCATCTGGATTCTCAAAGTCATGAACTTCACAATTGTAAGTAAAACCACACGGTTTTCTTTAGCTTTCCTTGGGGGAAGGGAAAGCATGGGGCAAGAAAAAGAAATGTGGGAAGTGATGGCAATTGGATTCAGATAACCTGCAAGCTGGTATCTTGGTGAAAAAACATTGCTGTTCAGGTTACATGTGGGGATTGACTTCTTTTGGATCTCAATTCTTCAGAGGCTGGTAATACACTTTTGAGGCATTTTCCTTCCTTTATGATCCATCGTGTATGCTTTCCTTCTATTTTGATAACCGTGTTTCTGTAATCTGTAGCTTACAAGTACTTTGAGTAAATAATCCAAGGAGAAAGATGGGATAGAGTCCAAAGTAGTAAGTTTTTCCAAATTTTAGTAGTGATTAAGAAAGTTTTTGTGAGGTAGGGTAAACACAGTAGGTAAACTATGTAGGTAAACTATGTAGGTAGGTAAACATCAGAGTAAAATTAGTCTTTGGGGATTATCTAAGAATTTTCACTGTCTGTTTATACCTGGTAGCTCATTACTATGGTTAATGGAGCATTTCCTCAATTTTCAGGATGGCAGTTCTCTTTCCTACTGCTTGGGTAGAATGGAAACGAGAGTGTAGCCATGTTACATTTTTTTAAAAGAATTTGTGTTTATTCTTCTTTGAAGAATTTCTTGCACATAGGACCACTCTACAGATTGGACATTTACTTGTTGAAGTTCAAATGAAAAGAAAATCCTGGCAAAATGATTTCTGGAGTTATTCTGAGGTTTTTCCCTAGACTTTTCTTGGAGATTATAACAGTACAAATATTATAATTTCTCTTATTAGTGATGGCATAGTGGGCAGTAATCTGCTGCCCTGAAAACACTTGCCTTTCCTCTTGTGATGGCAGAAGTAAGTAATTACACTGGCAGTAAAAAGAACTCCTGTTTGATAAGGAAACGTGACCATAACACAATTAAGAGTAAGGTTTTCATGTGAAAATTCAAAATAGAATAGAAAATCCAAATATATGCCTTTCCTGAATTATAAAGTTTATTTTTATCCTTAACACCCTCTGCATAGATAGACTTTCTTGCCTTTACTCAGGCCATTTCTTCTTCTTGGGCTGCTTTTCTCCATCTTTTGTGCCTGGTACAACCCCTCCTACATGCTTCTGTAGCCCCATTTATGTATTTATTATTATACTGATCACTCCAGATAATACTTTTTATGTGTGTTTCCCAGGCAGAGTGAACTTTGAGAATAGCAAGGGCTGCATTTCTTTTCCATGGGCCTCCATTCATCACTCATGGGAGGGGCTATTGGTACTTGACTCCTGAGGATTCTGTAAACCATGGTTAGAAACAATGCATCAGAATGGCTCATTTTTTTTATTGAAGTATGGTTGATTTACAATGTTGTGTTAATTTCTGCAGTAGAGCAAAGAGATTCAGTTATACACATATATATATGTTCTTTTTTATATTCTTTTCCATTGTGGTTTATCACAGGATATGAATACAGTTCCCTATGCTATACAGTAGGACCTTGTTTTGTATCCATTCTATATACATTCTGTTTATACTAGTTTGCATCTGCTAACTCCAAACTCCCAATCCATCCGTCCCCGACTCTCTTCCCCTTGACAACCACAAGTCTGTTCTCTATGTCTGCGAGTCTTTTTCTGTTTTATAGATAGGTTCATTTCCGTCATATTTTAAATTCCACATGTAAGTGACAATATATGGTATTTGTCTTTCTCTTTCTGACTTCACTTAGTATTATAATCTCTCGGTCCATCTATGTTGCTGCAAATGACATTCTTTCATTCTTTTTTAAGGTTTGGTAGTATTCCATTATATATATGTACATCTTATTTATCCATTCATCTGTCAGTGGGCATTTAGGTTGTTTCCATGTCTTAGCTATTTTAAATAGTGCTGCTATGAACATAGGGGCACATGTATCTTTTTGAATTATAGTTTTGTCTGGATATATGCCCAGGAGTGGCTGGATCATATGGTGACCCTATTTTTAATTTTTTGCTGGACATCCATACCGTTCTCCATAGTGTCTTACATTCCCACCAACAGTGTAGGAGGGTTTCCTTTTCTCCACACCCTCTCCAGCATTTATTATTTGTAGGCTTTTTAATGATGGAGAATGGCTCACTTTTTAATACTTGCAGTAAACACTAGGAAACTAAGCTTCTGTATTGCAGTATTAAGTTTGGAAGATGATACAGGTCAATTTCCATGGGATGGTAGGGATCTAAGATAATATGTTCTAGACTATTGGAGCACGTTAGCTTCTACTTCTGAATGAGAGTAGGTAAACACTTTTTGAACTTGGACTTACTTTATAGACAAGCAAACTTCAGAGAAGTATTTTAAGCAGCAGAGAGAGAAAGATGTGATCAGATTTGTAGTCTAGATACTTGCTCAGGTGAGGATACAATATAATGGAGAAAGTTTCTCAGAGTTTGGGCCTCTAAAAGGTGTCCTGAGTCTGTCTGGTCTTAAATCCAAGGGACCATAGTTGTCTTTTGTCGATATGCATGTTCTGTGATGTTTTTATTTTGTATTTCAAAAGCTTTAAAGTATAAAACCTTCTGTATTGTAATATAAAATAGGAGAAGACTGAAGTTAGGGCAGTAGAATGGAGAGTAAAGGTTCAAAAAACATTTAAAAGATGGAAGCAACACGCCTCAACTACTGCTTGGATATAAGAGTTGAGGGATTGGAAGACACTCTGGAATACCCCCGGGTTCTGGCTGGTGAGATGGTTGGATGGTAGAACCAAAATAAAACAGGATAGAATTCATTACCTTCCCACTGGAACTTAGCTGGGACTCGTGAATCCCCCTAATTCCCTGTTTGGGGCTCTTTTTGTTATTTTTAGCTAGTTTGGGGTAAAGTTAATTTATAGAACCCGAAAGAGTTGAGGGTGGATGTGGTGGAGAATATGAACTCAAACCCTGATAACCATGATATTATACAAATATGGCTTCTCGAGTGTGCTTTATCTGGCAGGCTTAATAGTGAGAGGTCTATGTAAATGTATATTGAGTGACAGTTCACTCTGTATGGGAGCTTGGGGAGCAATATGATATTAAGGTAATAATCTGTATGAAATAGGGCATTTCCTGTAGTTAACTAAATTGATTGCCAAAGTTGAGAGTTCTTAAAGCTTTACGAAACCAACTACTTACTAAAGTTAGCCATAAGTGGTGCTTTACAGTAATGCTTTTAAGCAAATAGAGCAGAAGTGTCAGAAAATTGGTCTTTCCCTGTACGTTAAAAGCATATTCTCTATCAATTACAGTATAATACACATTCTTTTAGAATTTTAATTCTTTTCCACAAATAGTAATTTACTGATAGTGAAGATCTTGGGAAAGAATGAGGTATTAACCAATGTTACATTGGTGATGGTGGGGTGAACGAACATAGGAAATCAATGTGACAACAGTTAAGCACTTTATGCAAGGATTGTCAATAGGAAATGGTGATTATTTTGTACACCTGGAATGTTTGATAGTTTGGCATTTGGAAAAGCTCACACTGTAATCAAACCCTCTGAGTAATGACAAACCAAGGTAGTGACGTCATCTGAAAGTGTTTCTGAGGACTTGGCAATCTATCCCAGATTGGACATCCAGAATTTTCTTTTCTGTCAGACTTGCATTTTCTGCCATCCCCAGGGGTATATGCTGGAAGAGTCCCTACATTATAACAATCTGGAAAAACATCCAACCAAGTTTTCTTTGTCCCAAATGTAAATCAGAAGAAAAATGAATTTTCTCTCCTCTGCTTTTAGCAGATTATTATGGTGTTCATTATTAAGCAGGACAGCATTATTCTCTCCTACTCTTCTCTATTATTTTTCCCTACTTGAAGGAGTGTTTGGTTTACCTACGTTATAAACACCCGTAGGTTAACCTGTCCTAGTTTATCACACACTGTACTTTACAAGAGGACTAGAATTTATTAAGTGTGTTCTGTGCCAGTCACTGTGCTTGGCAGTTAAAAAATCTCTCTTTTAATTTTCCAGACAGCTCTACAAATTAGGTATTATAATCTCCATTTTAGTAGAATAAAACCCAAGGCTCAGAGAAGTTGAGTGACTTCCTAGAAGACAGAGCTAGTAAGTAAAAGAACGGGTGCTTGACTTCAAAGCCCATCCCTTTCCACCACACTTTACCTGCTCCTGCTAACTGCTACAATGACCTGGCTTTTCAACAAAACTCTGAAGCTGCCAGAATGGTTCATCATCTTTGTTACCCACCCTGTGCCCTCCGATCACACATTTCCCTCCCAGCCGAGACGTCCACTGACATTTCCCGCCTGGAGTAGTTTACAGTAGTTCTGGCTGTTCAGTCCTTAACTCAGTTCTCTTTGCACTACAGCCGATGACCCTCTCCCTTCACTGCCTTCACCTTTTGTTTTAGCCCCTTGTTATGTTTATGTAAACATTTAATATAAACTTAATAATACTACCTGTGGCATAGGTTGGTGTGTAGACTCCATGAGTTAATGCACGTTAAGCATGTACGTATAGCAGCCACTCACCCATAGGAAGAGTCTGTGTTGGCAACAGAAAGTCATGGGAGACCCCATACCACATGGCAGTGGTTAGGGGCTCAGACTCTGGACGCATGCTCCAGGTACACATCTTGGTTCTGCTACTTACTTTGGCAAATTTCACAACCTCTCTGTGCTGCAGTATACTGGGAGTAATAGCAATACCTACCTGTTCATAGGATTGTTATGAAGAATAAATGAGGTGATGCATGTAAAGTGCTTAGAAATGGAGCTTGGTGCACAGTAAGTGCCTTATGTTAGTGTTTGCCATTATCATCATCATCATCATCATCACCATCATCATCATCATCACCATCACCATCACCATCATCATTTACTGAAGGCTCATTTTGCACCAGACTCTATGCCATAGCAACTTATAAGTGTAATCTAACTTAATCCTTATGTGGCTAGGTATTATCATGATACCAACTTCACAGGGAGGAGAGAGGCTCAATAACTGGATCTGGGATCACAAAGCTAAAAAAGTGGCAGAGTAGGGATTTGAATCCAAGCAGTCTGCATGTGAAGCCTGGTTTATTAATCTGTGTGCCATATCGTTGGGCAGTGCAGAAAGCCCTAGCGCAAGTGTCAAGGAACTGGACACCTAGTGGGCCATGAACTACATCCCCTTTTCCCTCTGGGGCTCAGTAAAGAAATGAATGCATTGAAGCAGGTGTCCTTGAGGACTGCAAGGCATCTTCCTGTTTGAACACTACAGTTTTGTCTTTTGAACTTCGCCTTGACCATGTGAGATCTCACTCTCTAGAGGGCTGATGCTTCTGACAAAGCATTCCAGCAGCCCAATCCAGATAACTTGGCCTCAAAGACCTCCCCAAATACTGCAGTACTGATCGTCTACACTATCATTTAGCACAAGTGGTTACTGAGTGGAAAAACTTTAAAGGCTTGGGGATTTTCAATAGGTGGCATGATCTCTTAGTCCAGTGAGTGTGAAATTATTCATCATGAGATGAAGTAGGAACCTAAGGAGTCACCTCCTCACACATCCTCATTTTGCAGATGATTGAACCAAAGTAGATGCGAGGTTGCCTGACCCAGCTTCAGCACTCCAGCCATGCCGGGAACTTCTCAGGAGCAGGGATTACATTCTATTCATCTTTGTAGGCATGACCCAGTGCCTGGTATGCAGTCGGCTTTCAATACGTGTTTGTGAATTGTCAAACACATTTGACAGTTTTGTGCAGACCATATTCATGAGATGATGGATGTCAAGTACTTGGTCAGTGCTGGACACATGATAGGTCCTTGATAAATTATAACTAGCTATACCTGTGTTTAATAGATCCCCTAACTTCTCTTTCTCTTGCCATTCATCAAAATTACAAAATTCAAACCACTGTATTTGTGATTATTTAAGAAATGAATGTCCATTTGTTTAATAAAAACTTGTGCAGAATTTTTTAATTTTCCTGTATAATCCCCATAAAAACCCTATGAGGTAGGTACCACTGTTACCCATATTTTACAGATGGGGTGTAGGAGGCTCCACGAAGTGCAGTAACTTGTCCAAGGTCACGCCGTTAAGTGAGTGATGAGGCTGGGATAGGGTCGCAGGGAGTCCCTCTCTTGAGCCCACGCTCTTAATCAGTACACTGTGTTGCCCATTTTCCAAGTGCTATTTTTCACGAAGACAAATGAATTTGTTCAGTGCAATGTCTAAAACATGATTTATTTACCCTAAAGTAAGATAAAGATCCACTGAGGGTCAGAGGAAGGCATTCTAATATTGGTAAATTGGACACATTGTAAAACAGTAAAAGCCAGGGAGAATGGGCAGTGTGTTCCATAACTCAGAACACTAATACATCATCTGTTTGCAGAAGGCTCGAGGAACCGTTACCCAGTCAAACTAACTCAAGTAGAGGTGAGTGAGGATACACATGCAGAGAGAACAGGAAAGGGGGTCTCCTGGGTGCATGAGTGGACCTCACAGCCTCACTGTCAGGAACCAAAGGCAGCTCTGGGGATGCCCACCTTCTGGCTTTCGTGGACCACATGGCCTTGGTCTTGCCCTAGAACATTTGTTTCTGTTGGCAGACCAGGATCCCTCTACCTTTGTGGTGCTACCAGTTACCTCCTGTGTTTATTCAGGTTTCCTGCTTCCTTGCATCTTCAACATGCATGTGCCTTTGACCTTTTCTCTGTAATGACTTTCCCCTTCAGCTCCCACCTCTACCTGCCCCAGTCTGTTGTTACCCAGGTGAAATCCCAGAGAGGGAACTGCACTGGCTCAGCAGATTGTGCACACCACATTGTACTTGCTTATATGTCATGTGAGATGCCTTATCAGCTGTGACCTGAGTGGGCAAAGTCATGGAGTCAGAGTCCTGTTCGTTGAGCAGCCAGGCCAGAACTTCCCTCCCGCTAGGTCAGAAATTCACTTGAAAATCATACCTGCACTTGATCTTTGATAAACATTGCCCTTTTTAAGCTTTTCTCTTATTTCTTATGTTTTCTCAGAAGTCGTCCCAGGTTAAGGTGAAGACTCCCTCTTTTGTATTTGCTGTACCTGGTGTCCTGCAGCCGGGGGGTGGGGGGCGGTGCGGCGCATGTGCAGTACGGCGTTATTTTATTTTCCTGTCTGTTTCCCCTACAGGGACTGTAACCTTAAACTATTCAGTTTTATATCCACAGCTTTAAATATGTTGCTTAGCATGTAGCAGATATTTAGAATATTTATTGAATAAATGAATGGGAAAAAATTATGAATAGCCCGTCACTTTAAATTAAAGTGTGTAGAGATGGGTTAATAGAGCTTTATATGGCTTTTAAAATGAAGTATTAGTTGATTTATTAATGTAGACAGATCATAAATAAGATGAGTGCTTAAATTTGATTATGAAAAGGTATTTTTAATACAGACACTCCTTCCTATGTATCAACTGCCTGCTATATTTTAATTACATGAGTCAGGAGTGTGAAATAGAAGAGAAGCAGGAGACATCATCCTAGTTAATATACAAACTTGCTCAGCAAATGGGAGAAAATGATATTATTGGCTTTAGTTATACTTTTCACTCAACACTGTTAATGAATATATTGTGTGTGTGAGTCGCATTTGCTTCAGCTCGGATGCCAGCGTCACTTGGAAAGGCTTTTCGTGTTGAGAACACTGTGCTTCCATCTCTCAGTGCTGTCTCTGACAGTCACTTTTTCATCCATTAGCTCAAATTCATCAAACTGAAAAATGGCCAAAAATGTTATTTTTTTAAGGCGGCATGAACATTGTAATGCAGAAAAACAAAGGACAGAAATCCACTCTGTTCCATGAATAGTCCTGGGATACAGCTCTGTCATGTCCTGTTTCGTTTAAGCTTACTGTGTTTTATACCTTTTGCAAGAATGCAAATCCTCAAGGATGATTTTGGTCCTTATAATTGCTGCAAAATGCTATGAACCAAGCTTGTTACAAATTTGTACAATTTATTGGGCACATTTGCTGCAATTCGATTGGTATTTCTTAAGCACACTGCGCGGTACGCTGGTTTGTCTGGTCATTAAAGATTATAATAAAGAAAATCCTCTACTTCAATAGATCATAATTTAGTAGGAAGAAAAAACAATACATTCCCCCAAATGACAAATCTTTTAAGGGAGTGTGAAAGAAGAAATTAGCTAAAGCTAAAAGGCCCTGGAAGACTCCTTGGGTTGAGTCTTAAAGGATGGAGAAACCCTTTTGAGTGGTGGCTGTAGCCTGGAAGCATGGGTGTTAAACTCTGATGGGATGCCTCAGACACTGTGGTTCCAGTGTTGAGAGCCCGGCCTCTGGAGAGAAAAGACAGGGTGGGGAAGGAGGAGAGTGGGGAGCTGATGCTAGTCGAGTTCAACAGGATGCAAATTGTAGACACTCTTGAGAGGTCACATTGGGAAACTTGAGTGCCAATTATAAATAAATTACTATGCAACATTAGCCTATTTGGATAATATTCATGACCTTTCCCACTTACTATCCTTTTCATACACTCAAAATTCAGTTTTTGCCCTTTGCCTCCGGACTTCTCTGGGGCCAGCAGCCCGCTGACCAGGGGCCCGGGGCCACGCGGGCTCAGCCAACTACCATGAGCTCTGTGTCAAACCAGCAGTTTGCAGGTGACCGGATGAGGCACAGGAGGACGCGGCCCGGGCGGCCGAGGAGCCGCAGCTGCTGCGCGGAGCCGGCATCTGCAAGTAGTTCAACGTGCGCATGGGATTTGGCTTCCTGTCCATGACTGCCCGCGCGGGGGTCGCACTCGAGCCCCCTGTGGATGTCTTTGTGTACCAGAGTAAGCTGCACATGGAGGGCTTCCAGAGCCTGAAGGAGGGTGAGGCCGTGGAGTTCACCTTTAAGAAGTCTGCCAAGGGCCTGGAATCTATCCAAGTCACCGGCCCTGGTGAGATGTTCTGTACTGGGAACGAGAGGCGGCCCAAAGGGAAGAACATGCAGAAACGCAGATCAAAGGGAGATAGCTGCTACAACTGTGGAGGTCTAGGCCATCATGCCAAGGAATGCAAACGGCCACCCCAGCCCCAAACGTGCCACTTCTGCCGGAGCATCAACCATACGGTAGCCTTGCATCCACTGAAGGCCCAGCAAGCTCCCAGAGAAAGCCAGTCTACTTTCGGGAGGAGGAAGAAGAGATCCATAGCCCTGCCATGCTCCCAGAGGCCCAGAAATGAGCCACAGTGGGTGGGGGCTATCCGTTCGTGATGAGAATGTTTTGAGGAACAGGCATCAATCGTCAGAGTGGAGAAAGGGGGGACAGTGTGGGTAGGGGGCAGCTGGCACTGCCATATATCTCAGGCCGTGATCTACAGCATCACCCTCTCTTCCCTCTTGGTGGGGGGAAGGGGTGAGTCAAAGAAACCCCAATCATGCTCTATCCAAATGCACGTGAGGGCTTTGGGGGGTAACTCTTCCTGCATGCTTTATCTGAGTCTCTACCCCCAGAATCTCCAGCTTTTGAAAGTGGCCTGGATAGGGAAGTTGTTTTACTCTTCAAGAAGGATATGGAAGAATATTTCCCATGCCAGAGTGAAAAGATTAAGCATGAGACCAGATTGATGGACCCAAACCCACAAGCCACTGCATTCTGTGGGAGGAAATATCTCAGGGGTAAAGCAGGGTTTTCCACATCCTGTCTCCTCATAACCCCCTCCTGGGATAGAGTGCTACCACTGTCCCAAACAGTGGGCTGTGATGATCGGCAGAAGGGGTGGTTGAGGGAACAGCTGCAGACCTGCTGCTTCTAAGCCCACTCCCACCCCATTCTGGGCCAATGCAATTTTATTTATTTGCTCCCTTGGATGACTGTACCTTGGGTCCCACTTTCTCCAGGATGCCAACTACACTAGCTGTGTGTGAATGACATATCTTGTGCATTTTAACTTTTTTTTTTCATAATAGAAATATTCTGGTTTTGTATTTTTGTGTATTTTAATCTAATTTAATGAGTGCCCTCATTCCTGCACTGTGTTCTCAGGTACATGAGCAATCTCAGGGATAAGTCGGCAGCAGCTCTGGGTCTGCACAGCAGGAATACTTTTTGTTGCTCTATCACCAGAGAGAACAACTATTTGGAGCATATAGCCTATTGAACTACCTCATTTTTGCCAACTAGAGCTGGCTTTTCTGCCACAGTGTCCTCTTGAAACCCCTCCATCTTCAGTGTTTCATGGGAGACTAGGTTTTAACTCGGTTGCCTCATGACTTGGTCTCCTTCTACTGAAAGATTGGAAATTGGTCTGAACAGGAAAAGGTGGTACAGAGAGGTTAGGAGAGGCTGGGCCAGGTAAAAGGTGCAGAGAGGGGAAGCCAAGATTAGGCAGAGGTCATCTGTATGTGTGATAAAGGATTCCTGTTCCAGACCTCTAATCCCAGGGCACAGGACTCGCTTTACATACCAGATCCATCCTTCACTGGATTGGGCTAGGCCTACCATACACAACAGGGTGTATTGTGTATGTTTTTGTAAAAACTGTGAGCTGGTAAGGACAGGTTTTAAGAATGATTCCTCTGTACTCATCTTGAGCTGCCCAGGGATGGATATATGAAGGAAGGACAAGATCTTTAATCTTTAACAATTCTGGGCTTTTCCTCCTTGGCTTCCAGAGAGACCATCAGCGATGGCTTCTTTGTGGTTCCCAGAGCCAGTGTCCTGCCCTGCTGCAGCAGTGATTAGTGTCATGGTAGCTAAAGGAGAAAAGGGGGTGTCGTTTACATGCTGTGAGATCACTGCAAACCTACCTCACTGTGTTGTAATGGGGCAAATGCAATAGAACACATTGGGTGATGTGTGTCTGATACTGGGTTCTTGTCTCCCCCAATTGCTGCCCCCCTCTAGTTATTGTATTTGTCTGGGCTTCGTAGGACTTCACAAGTAGCTGATTTGGTGATTGCTAGTTTGTGTAAATATAATGTGTTGGTCTTCTGCGTGTTCTTTTGAGGTTTTATTGTTTACAAACTTCTTTTTATATTGAGAAAAATAGCCAAAGCATCTTTGACAAAGCGTCTACACCAGCCAAAAAGATCTGAAACGTAAGCTTAGGGCCCCCCGCTTCTTGAAGTGGGAGGTCTTGAACCACACTTTCTTTTGTGTTCCCCTTCCCCTGTTTCCTATTTCAAACAAGCTCTTCTGTCCTAAAAACTGGATTCCTACCCCCTCTCCTTTACCCCTTTGTACCCCCCCAAAATAGTCCATATACCTATACGTTTAATTTGTGAGGTGTCTGTGATTAAGTGACTTGTGCAAAAATCCTGAAGAAGCTAAGAACTCTCCATCCCTTGTTCCCAGTCTCCTGAGCCATGATGTGATTCATGCCAAACAGACTGCTGTCTTTGGATAGATTAAAACCTTGATGTGATTCATGCCAAACAGACTGCTGTCTTTGGATGGATTAAAACCTACTTTAATCTCTAATCCTAGGGTAGAGAGGAGCAATGAAGGGGCCTTCCATGTAGAAAGTGGGGTTGGGAGACCACGAAAGGAAAGATGAATGTATAGGCAAGTCACTCGGGAACTTATATGCAAGTGCAAGAAACTTAAGTTGAAGTGGCCACAAGATTGTTTAATAGGAGATGGACGAATGTAATTCCATGTTTACTGCTAGAAACCAAAGCTTTGTGTGAAATCTTGAATTTATGGAGAAGGAGGGAGGGCAGAAAAGCATGTACCTTTCCCTCATCCCTTCCCCTCATTACTGAACTGCAGGAGACTGAGCCCCCTTGGGCTTTGGCGACCCCATCTGGGCAGTGTTTATTTGATGGTTGATTTTGCTGTGCCAGGTACTTCCTTTCCCATTTGCTATCATTTTGTAACACACATGCTGACCCTTTTCCCTTCCCTTCTTTTCCTTGGGAAAATACAATAAATGAAGACTTATTGGTACTGAAAAAAAATTCATTTTTTTCTGTGATTCTAAAATTGAGAAAAATAATGTCAGAAAATCTCCCTGAAAGTATTTCTGTCTTTTTCCATCACACATAGCTGCTCACACATGGAATTTTTAGGTATTTTGGGTCATGCAGCTGTGAACTCTGAATGGCTCTCAGAAATCGGAAGTTGTGACCACATCTTGGGGATTTCTGCAGTCTTACTGAGGCATTAAGCAATCACAGGAGAGAAGTTCTGAATCCTAAGAGGCATATTACCACTGTGAACTTAAGGATCAGTCCTTCCACAGCAGACAGGACCTTATTCAGACTGTAGAAAGAGACACAGTCATGAATATGAAGTTTCAAGTCAGTTGGGTTGCCTGTGTCACTAGTTAGAATTTCTAAGTTCAGAGTGGCTTTGTAAATACTTTGTCTACAACTGACTGCCTAATATGGTATCAAAATTAAGTCACATGAAAAATTCAGTTCCTGAGTCACACGAGCCATGTCGCACACAGTCAATAGCTACATGGGGTTAGTAGCCACCATCATCATCAGAGCAGATAGAAAACATTTCCACCATTGCAGAAAGGTCTTCGTTACAAAACAGGTGTAGAATCCGCAAGCCTACCTCTTAGATAGGTCTTGGAGAGCATGCAACGTCAACGTGGACAGAGAAGTTTTTCATTTCCCTCTGTACAACAATGTGTGCCTTTTCTTTCCATGCCCTGGACAGTTTTTAAGACCTGGAGCCATAGGCTTAAGGTGGGAAAAACCACCTTAAAAACCTCAAGGCCCAAAAAAACCCTCAATTTAACAGAAAGGTTCTCATAATCTGATGAACAGATGGCCTCAAGTAACTACATTTCTAGCAGCTTTGTTCCTTTTCCTCATACCCGTTCTCTTCCTCCTCTCCTCTTTTCAGTATTTCTCCTTGGGTAGGTAGTGAGGCTGTGATAGATTTTTCATCTTCCCAGTGAGAAGCAAGGTGGACCTTTGATGGGTGAAGAGCTGTATTGAGCGGGGAGGGTCAGGGACCGCTTCTGAGCCTTATTCTTCAAACCTGTAAAATATGCAGTTGGACCAAATGATGCTCTACAAATGGTCCTCTACAGCTTATATAGTTTCTAATTAAGGGATCCTCCTATACTCTTAGGCTCAGAATGAGAGACTGAGTCGCTTTTTCCTCTAAAAGTGTGGAAATGAGAGACTGAGAGACTGAGTCGCTTTTTCCTCTACTTAATCTCTACTTTTTTTTTCCTGTCTCTAGCTTAAATAATAATGTTTAATTCTCATTTCGTGAGTTTCTTTATCTTCTGGTCTTTACTATTCTTGGGTTCTCCTAACCACTGGATTCAACTCAAGGGGCATAGTTTTTAATTTCTATAATCCATGGTCACTTCTAGAGACTCTATGGAGAAGATGACATTGGAAATGGACCTTAAGGATGGTTAAGATTCTAATGAGCAAAGATGGAGTGAATGCAGGTTGACTTTTCTGTTTTCAAGATCCCCCAAATCTGCAGGGTTCCTGGGCTGCCAGGAAATGACCTTATTTATCACCTATAAGGTTTACCTTGTAAACCATAGAACAGATATCTGACCAGTTTCCTGTGTACTTATGTGTGCCCACACTATATTTAGTTAGACAAAAATCGAAGATGCTAAATACCAGGAAGTATATCTCGTGTGCTGTTTTTTTTACTTTCTCATCTTAACCCATTCAATTATTTAATGAGTAATTAGTCTCATTATCTATTGCTATGCAGCAAACCACCCCAAAACTTAGCAGCTAAATATAACAGTAATAATTATTTTGCTCAGGACTCTTCAGTTGGGGCAGAGCTCAGTGGAAATGGCTTCCCTCTACCCCCATGATGTCTGGCACCTGAGCTAGGGAGACTCCAAGGCTGGGGTTGACTCAACAGCTGGGGCTAGAATCATCTAGAGGCTTGCTTACTTCTGTGTGGGCAGTTGATGCTGTCTGTGAACTGTGACCTCCGCAGGCCAGAACACCTACACATGGCTTCTCCATGTGGGCTAATGTGGGCTTCCTGTCCTCATGGTAGCTGGGTTCCAGGATGCATGTTCCACTTAAATGAGGTAGAAGTGCCTAATGCTGTTATGACCTAGACTCAGAAGTCAGGTAGCATCACTCCTGCATCACTCTGTTAGTGAAGGCAGACACAAAATCCTGTCTAGATTCAGGGGGAAGGCACACAGAATCCCCTCTACGTGGGGGAGTTGCAAGGTTCTACAGGAGCTTGTAGGATGGGAGATTGTTGTGGGTTGAATGATGGCCCCCAAAAGATAAGTCTTCAGATTAATCCTTCTTTGGCCTTCTTTGGCCTTCACTAGGTTAAGGATCTTGAGATGAGGATATCATCCTGGATTATTTAGGCAGACCCTAAATCCAATGACAGGTGTCTTTATAAGAGTCAGGCAGAGAAATATTTGACATAGACAGAAGAGGAGCAGGCAATATGACCACAGAGGCAGAGGTTGGAGTGATGCGGCCATGAGGAATGCCCACAGCCTCTGGAAGATGGAAAAGGCAAAGAAGGAATTCCCCTCTAGAGCCTCCAGAGGGAGTGGAGCCCAGCTGACACCTTGATTTCAGACTTCTGGCATCCAGAAATGTGAGAGAATGAATTTCTTTTGTTTTAAGCTATCAGTTTGTGGTAACTTGTATGGTGGCTTCTGGAAACGAATGCAGAGATAGGGTTCTGGCCATCGTTGGAAAGTACAGATGGTCCCCAACTTAGGATGGTTTGAATTACGATTTTTCAAGTTTATGATATTGCAAGAGTGATGTGAATGCAGTAGATCCAGTTTTTAATTTTGAGCCTTTCCTAGGCTAGAGATGTGTGGTACGGTCCTGTCTGGTAACACTGACCTGCAGCTTATAGCTCCCAGTCAACCATGCCATCACAAGGGTGAACACCCTATATACACTTGCACCCATTCTGTTTTTCACTTTTAGTGCAGTATCCAATAAATTACATGAGATATTCCATACTCTATTATAAAACAGGTTTTGTGTTAGATGAGTGTGCCCCACTGTAAGCTAGTGTAAGTGTTCTGAGCACATTTAAGTTTGGCGAGGCTAAGCTGTGATGTTTGGTAGCTTAGGTGTATTAAATGCATTTTCGACTGAAGATATTTTCACCAGATGGTGAGGTTTTCGGAATGTGACCCTATTGTAAGTTGAGGAAGATCTGTACTATCTGCCACACCACCACCACCACCACCAACAACAACAACTGCTACTGACCATGCACACACCACATGTACTGAGCGCAGTGCTGAGTGCCTACCTGAGTTCTCTCTTCTTCCCTCACGGTGACCCTGCGAGGCAGGGTGCTATTATCTCCCATTTAGCTATGAGGAAACTAAAGCCCAGAGCTTGATTAACCTCCCCAACTTCTTCAGCTAGTAAGTAATAGGGTTAGTATATAGTTTTTATGTCTGTATACATACTATGTATACAAGGACATATTATGTGTACATATATATGCATGTGTACAAATATGTCAGACTCGAAGATTTATGCTTTTAACTTTATTCAGAAATGTTTACTGTCAAAAAGTAAAATAAATGTGTCATAACCAGAAAGGTATTTACTTGCAGAATTTTCAGTGGCACTGATGGTCATTGTGTAACTAGGAATAACAAGGAGTGGACATTTTAAAGCTACTTCAGTACTGGTTCAGTCATTGACTACTTCAAGCAGTTTTAGTTTCTTGAATACTTTAAGGAGTCACACAAACTACAGAACCAGCACCTGTGTTGTAAGAATCATGATTTGGTTGCCTTTTGAATTACTTTTTTGCCTTTACTAAGCCACATGTGAATCATCTAACTAAATAAGGAGTTGCTTTGATAAATAAGGATTTCAAGAATAGGAAAAAAAATCCTCAGTAGGATCATAGCCTTTCTATATTTAATAGAGAAACGTAACTGGAATGCTTGTAGTATACATAAAAGTACGCATATTAGTCAGCTTTTAATTATCGGTCAGCTTTATTAAGTGGAAAACTTCTTAGCATCTCCTAACAATTGATTTGCTAATAGTAGATGCTCTGTGTTTATTGTTACAGGAGGAGTTAGTGAGTGGAAGTTGGGGTCCGTTTAAGCCTTCTTCAGTGGAAACAATACAGTGTAGAGCACTGAGTCATTTACTAGCCACTTACTAAGAACCTAACGTGAGCAGACCCTGTGATGGAGCCCTGATGTGTGGTTCCCTCCACAAAATCTAACAATTAAAAAGCCATAAAATCATTATCATCACCATGTGGGCATAATCATCACTTAATTTCAACAAGCATTTTTAGGTGCCTACGACTTACCGAGAGACACAATAAAAGAAAAAAGAACTTCATTCTATCCTCATAACATCCCTTAGGTTTGTAAACGTTCTTGGCACCTTAGAAAGTTGGTTCACATCTACTGCATCTTGTGGTTCTCTACAAGCATCCCCATGGGAAAGACATGGCAGGGATAATTTAATTTTACACTTTTGACTGAAGGGGCAGCTGGGGATCGGTGATCTGTTTAAGGTCTCATGCCTAATAAGTACTACAGTCAACCTCCCATTTCAGAAAAAATAAGAATGAACGGTGAGCGGTAGAGCTCAGCAGCAAATGCCTTTTGCAGACTCAAGGAAGTCACTGAGCCAGGGCCTATGGATGTGTGGTAAAAGACTCGGCACATTTTTGTCCCTTAGCTAGCCATCATATTTGGGTTGCCCAATGGCAGGGAGTTTTGGCCATTAATACACTGACTGTAATCGGCCATGTTAAGTAATCATGTTTTCTCTCTCTGACAGTTCTCTTAACTCCAAGATTAAAAGAAAGTCCTCTTTCTAAAATACAAAGATAGAGGGAAATGATCATTTGGGTTACTCATTGGGTTAAACCAGTTTCATGCCATATGTAATTGGTTGCTGTTTCAGAAGTGAATGCTTTATGGTTCACATAAGCAATTTTATATATTCTTAATTGAAACCTGCACTGCCGTTGTTGGCAAGGAGGGTTCCACGAGAGCAGAGATAATTTGTGTCTTGTTCATTCACTGGTGGAGAGCCTTGGGCTTCTGACTTTTGCGGTTGTTTTTGGAAAATAATTTTCTGGTCCCAGTTAAGTGACTGGTTTCCGTTTGAAATCTTCAACTCTGCAAATCTCTTGTTAGTCTAGTTACTATCTGTGACAGCCTAATGAATGAGTAACAGTCATTTACTCAACAAATGTGTGTTGATTTCTTCCTGTGGGCCAACCACTGTACTGGGTACTGGAGGTATAGCAGAGAACAAAAGTAAATGCGGTCCCTCCTCCGAGAGCTTGCCATCTGGTGGGGGAGACTTGATCACGTGATCAAACAAATAAATGTAAAAATGCCACTATGCTGAGTGGATGCTGTATGAACGTATAGAGGGGTGATTTGGCATACTCAAAGAGGGGGCTTCCAAGACAAGATGATTGTATAAACGCTAAAAGTAAAACTGAACAACAGAAAAAGAGATGATGGCAATCCAGTAATGTCGGATGTGGATTCCTAGAACATCTGATGACAGTAGCTTCCTTTGGGAGAGGAGTTGGGTGGTGGGGGGAGGTGGGATGGGAAGACAGATGGGAGAGGCCAGCAGAAGGCAATTTTCCCTTGCTTTACCATTTTCTATTGACCTTTTGCAAGGAGAATATACTTATGTAATACTTGTGAGATTCAAAAAAGTAAAAATAATGAGCTAAAAGGAAAAGAGAAGAAAAATCATAAATAGAAAAGAAGTAAGGGTATATCATGATAGTTGCTTTCTTTAAAGACCATTTGGCTACATTGTGATTGAATTAGGGACCTCATCTGTAAGGATAAATACAGACTGTAATTCCTCACACTTAATTACAAACACTTTCTGCATTAGAAAAAGGGAGGTTGTTTAGAATAAGTCTTCTGCTTTTTTCATTGGTGCAGACAGAATTTGGCCGCTCATAGGTACATTAACTGCAGGATTTGCAAATAGATTATTGTCATTAGTAGGATGACTTGTATTGAGAGCTTATTCTGTGCCAGGCATGGTACTGAGCAACTAACATGGGGCATATTCTTTCATCCCTATAACAAACCTAGAAGATGGTTCCTGTAGTTATCTCCCTTTCCCAGATGAGTGAACTGAGGCTTAAAAGAGTGGTCAAGTCACTTTTCCTATGGTTTCAGCAAATGACAGAGCTGGGATACAAAGGAAAACTGAACCTAGAACTCCTAAAAACTGTGCCATACACCCTCCCATGATACTCTGCAGGCTGAGGGGTCACTGTCTGTTCCTCAGAGCTTCCAGCCCCCATGCTTGTGGCATTACTGGGATGGTTCAAAGAGTCAACAGCAAGGGCACGTGAAGAAAGCTGATGGTCTGTAGTATCCCTACTCTGATTTCTAGAACCTTCTAAGTATCCAAACATTAGGATAAATACTTCTTACTCCCAGCTGGTGGTATGCCTCCTACACAGTATATTGAGAAATTGTCTTTTCTTTGTGTTTTCCAATGGACCTTATTGATTCTCTTCTCTCATATTGAACGAATCACTTACTGAGCTTAGAGAGGTTCAGAGGCCTCACATCAGCAGACTTAATTACATGGGAGCAAATCCTCCCAGTCTAGACTGCCCAGCTTCTTGGCTCATTTTCCATCACACTCTCATTGTCCAGAGTTGTTCTGAAGCCATGCTGCCAACTGATGCTTTGGAAGGATCCTGATGTGTAAAAAAAAAAAAGTGATGTTAGAGAAGGTGGAGGTGTGGTTTACAGGCTTCAGAGAAGACAGACCTGGGTTCAAACCTCAGCTCTGCTACTGGTGAGCCAAGTGCTATTGCAAAAGGAGCTTAACTTCTTTGAGCTTTGCTTTACTTGTTTGTAGTAATGGGATTTGGAAGTTTTGTTAAAGATTGGCACTAACCAGAAAGTAGAGCGTGGTAGCCACCCATGAATGCTTACTATTATTATTGTCAACTTGAACACTTGGAGAGTCACCTTACAAAGAGGATTCATTTGCTAAAATTCAGCACAGAGTCATAAGCTCACTTGCAGAGAAATGACTAACGGAGTCTTAAAAGCATATTTAATGTGGGTGTGGCTGAAAAATCATCATTGCTACAAGAATTACAGTCACTCCAATATTTTTTTCTCTACACATTATTGCTGATTCAACATGAAACAGAACTGTGTGAAACACAGGAAACGATAACCATGTCAGAGGATGAGACAGCCTATAAAGAAGCAAACTACTAAATAAACAAAATAATTGTGTATTCTGATATGTCCTTTGAAGGAAATAAAGAGAGAGATGTGATACTTTGTAACTGGCCATGGCTTGCTTCAGACACAGATCAGCATATGCATCTCTGAAGAGGTGAAGTTTAGTAAAAGCCTGAAGAATGGATTGTGACAGCCATGAAGAGCTGAGGGAGATTCCAGGCATTGGGAGAGGCAAGTTCAAAGGCCCTGATGGGGAGAAGGCATGGAGTAGGCAGTGCCCTATGGAGGTAGGAAGACGGAGTCACTCTTCAGTATTCACTGTAGGAAGGTACACCCTTGAGAGAGGCAATGAAGGAACAACACACTTGCACTTGGGCCCCTGCTCTGCCCCATGGCATCTACGAGAGGCCATTTGACCTGTAATGGCTTGTTCCTGATTTGTATGATTTGATGCTTACTCAAGGTGGCTCAAAAGTCTCACCCTTTTGGAAGCCCTGTGCCTTTGGCTGGTCTATTCAGAGGCAGTACCCCTGTCTGTCCGGAAGATTGATTGTCCAAATGCCCTGGAAATATTGGTGATGGCGTGATGGCTGCTAATGTCATTGGCTAGCCTCTGAGATGGCACCATCATAGAAAACTTTTCAATAAGGAACACATTGGAGAGCAATTTATGAATATACATTCCATTTGGTTTATTGCAGAGTCCGCAGCAACCTTAAAGTATTGTAAATGGGCTCCACTATCTAATCAGGGAATGCTAACAGTCTATTAATTGCCATTTCTGATTATTTGCATTTAATTAAGGGGTACCCTTGAGAAAATGAAGGACAGCCTAACCTCAAACTATGGCTTTACATCTTGGATAATTGAGTATAATTTCTGTCTTTGCAGCTTTCCTAAATTGTTTATTTCTCCAGATGTTTCCTAAAAACTATGATTTTACCTCTTTCCTTTCAGTGAATGACCAGGGATTTCTCATAAAAGCTTATATGGTTTAGTTTTCTCAACTAAATTAAAGCTTAATTAACCAAAAATCCAGATCTGTAAATAATGTGTTTATAAAATTTATAGAAGCATAATTAATTTCAGTTAATTGCATAAATAGCTTTTCCATGCAAACAGTAATCTTTTCTCTGCTGACCTCTAAACGTCAGCTTTCAGGTTATCTCTGTTTCTAGGCATCCCTGGTAATGCTATATCAACTTGCATAATTCTAAAAGTATTACTCTTCCCTTTGATTTATGACTTTTATCATGGAAGTCAATGATTACCTCGGCAACTCATGTTTCATGTTTTGAAAATGCAATGAAAAAAGTGCACTAGAATAGCATTGCTTTTGTTTTGATGGAAGCCCAAAAGAAAAATTAGAAAAATGATTTTGATACATTCTCCTAAGCCTACTAGTTCTCATAAAGTTACCTAGGCTTTTCTAGTCTACTTGAATGACAGTTCAAATTACATTGATCAGCGACATGTCAAAAAGAGTAGCTATTATGTTTTAAATCTCCTGATATTTCCAGAATTTCTCTTCCTGAGAAGAATGATGACTTTACCATACACTGAGGCTGATTCTCTTGCCACAGAAGCTATTCCCTTTGCAGAAGTCTTTAGAAAGCCATTTTTAATCTTAAGGAATTATTCCCTAAAAACATAACCTTCTCACTTGATGGAAATTAAACTTTCTTATTAGTTCCCTCATTATTTCCTTAAAAAGTCTTGCATATACATTGAGGATGGTGAAATTCTCCCTTTTTCTCTCTTCCTTCTTCATTTTCTGTAACGGAGTGGTTATTGATTTTGGAGCTCTTTCAGAAGAGCCAGAAGCTTCTTTCCCAGGAACACCCAGCAAAACTCGCCATCTGTCTCACTGGCCTGAATGGTGTCACATGCCCATCTCTGGACCAATAACTGTGGCCAGAAGGCATGATTATTATCGTTCACTTGGACATGAGTCACAGGTCCCATGCCTAGTACACAAGGCCTGTGCAGAGAGGTATGAAAGCAGAATAAAAATGAGGGTCATCCCAAGTGAAGTGATGGGGATGGTTGGAAGGTAATCACAGGTGCATCTCACGGAGCTGAACTTACTGCATTTTTCTGTGATGATAACAGCGGAAGCCCGGGGAGCCTCTTGACTTTAGAGTGACTTTTGCTTCAAGATGGTCAGTGTATGTGAATTTTGAATCTGAAAAGTGCTATTCCTTGCTGTATTTCTCCAGGGTTCATTAACAACTGGTATTATAGAACCAATTCAAAAGGAACGTGTGTTCAGTGACTATCTTATTATTAGCTTCAGGGCTACATTTTTTTAATGCATAATGAAATCCATGGAATATTTCAAAAGAATGTGGCACTTTGCAAAATTGGCTTTGGGGGCTGTGCCTGGCTTAGAGTTGGAAGGAAAAATGTCTGGCAGTTGCATGAATTGGAAAACCTTTTGTCTGTCTCTAGGCTGCAGTTAGCCATAAGCAGTTGAAAAAAAGAGAAATCCAGAATGTGCATGACTTTCAAAGGATCTGTAGAGGTTCAATACCTTTTTAGTCTTGTACACAGACTCTAGGAAGGTTGTTTTCCCCTGTGGGTATGAAGACAGCCTCCCTACCTTTGTCGGGGTTTTGCTCACTTCAGAGGATAAGAAATGGGAAGTGGCTATTGTTAGTGACAGGACAGTGCTTCAAGAATAGCGAGAGTCACTATTCCTTCTCCCTAAGGATTGGTAAAGCACAAGTACACAGGTACTTGGTAGCTTTTTCTAAATACCTATCATTACCACTTTCTTTCCAGAACCATGTGGAGTCTCATCATTATTAAAGTCAGGACACTTGACTTATGGTCTGGGCTTTGTTACAAGCTTTGGGACCTTGGGTACACTACTCGTCCCCTCTTGGCATCCTGGTCCATGCCGATAAAATGGAGAGTCTCAAAGGCACACAGGACCAAGTTATATCTCAGGTAGCTTTTATCTTTGGAGTTGTAAACATCTGGAAGGGGGAAATGTAGAAGAGGGACTTGTGGTTTAAAAACTGTGTCTTCCTTAGCTTCTCTTAACTATCTACTTAAAATGTCTAAGTTAAAACAAAAAATGAGGAATTATTCCATCGTCAAACTAGGGGTGACAGTCAATCTGTCACCAAACTCTTGGAGGAACTTTCATGAACCTTTAAAGTTTATGGAACTGCATTAAAGGACACAATTAAAGACACTGTATGTTAAGTCATCAGAAATAGAGAATTCCTTCCCTCATTAGAAGTTTCTTAGGAGATGCTTTAATTTTGGACCTGTATTTGTGCCCTGGGTGCAAAATCCAATATCAGTAGCAACTGGGAAGATGAACATTTCCTCTTCTTTTCTTTGTGGTTGCTGTTTTTGAGTCAGTCTGCTCTCAGTTCTGTAACCCCACAGGGAATACACACACACATAGTTACATATGCATATGTACATAAGACACAAATGCATACATATGTGCACAAATACGCACATGTATATAGACATACATACATATACACATGTTTGTACATACCCATACACATACATGTGTACACATACATACATATATATATGTATGCATACAGCTATATATATACACACAGATATATATACATAGACCTACACACAAACTGGTAAGAGGCTACAATCCCCAAAAACAACCTCCAGAAATAGGAAAGAGCCAAGGCATCCTGTGTTTTGGGAGATGCAGTTCCCATGTAGAAAGCTCTTTAAGCAAGAGAAGGCACAAGGATTCGTGAGTAACCAGGCAAACTGGAAAAAGTTGTCCTTCATGAATTTCCTCTGCTCAGAGTGTGAGAGATGAGAACCTTCCTGTCACCTGAAGGGAAGTTGAAGCTATGGATGTGAGAAGGGTGTTCAGTCAGTGTCCATGGGGACAGTGTACACCCAGGAGCAGCATCGCACCCAGTTAGGTCTTTCCCCTTTGTGTGAAATCAGGCAATATGGAGCCTATGGAAGAAACTACATGATGAGGAATAGGAACATCATCCTGAAGATGTGAGAAAAAGCACCCTGATGCAAATTAGGTACTTTACAAATCAGAAGAAAGATTTAGAAAACTGAGGGGCAGGTGGTGGTAAAAGGGGGAAAGGTCATTGTGATTTCTCTGTGGCAGAAGAATGGAAATGTGTAAGGACAGGTCAGGCAGAGACAAAAAGGTCGTAGAATCAAGGAAAATGACATAGAAAACACTGTAAGGGCACTAAAAGGGCAATAGTGAAATTAAAACTCACTGCAGAGTCAGCAAAGAATTCATACTGAGAAAAAGTAAACCAGCTAAGTGAAGAATAAAAATTAAGTGTTTTCCCAGAATGAATAAGGAAGAAAAGTGACAAAGTCAAATAAAATAAAGATTATTACGTAGTGGATAGAGAATAGGTTACAGAAGTTTTTTCCAAGAACCAGAGAAATTCCCGAGGAGTAGGCGAGAACTGAGACTAACATATCAAAGACATAATCGAGGAGTGTTTTCCTTAGCTGGACATATTTAAAGGTTTCACTGAGAGCCAGATAAAATAAAAGGCAACCCCACCCAAATACATCCAGGCAAAATAGATATTTCCAGTGTAAAAACAGAAAAATCTTGACAGAAGAACAAAAATCATGCTGATCAAAGGATTCTCTTTTAGAGTAAAGCAGAAAACAATGGAATATCTAGACCTTTCGGAAGGTAAACATGAATCCCAAGAATGTATAGTCAGATGAGTTGTTTACCTTATAAGAAGAAAACTGAGATGCTTTCTGACTAGTTCTTTCTGAAGTTCAAACTTCACAAAACATACTTTCTACCTTCTCTGTTTGATCCAGCCAACTTAAAACTAAATACAAATGAAGAACCCCTAAATGAGAGAGTTGTGATATAAAATAACGGATGGGTAAGCATTAAAACCATTTACAGGGCCTCCCTGGTGGCGCAAGTGGTTGAGAGTCCGCCTGCCGATGCAGGGGATACGGGTTCGTGCCCCGGTCTGGGAGGATCCCATATGCCGCGGAGCGGCTGGGCCCGTGAGCCATGGCCGCTGAGCCTGCGCGTCCGGAGCCTGCGCGTCCGGAGCCTGTGCTCCGCAACGGGGGAGGCCACAACAGTGAGAGGCCCGCATACCGCAAAAAAAAAAAAAAAAAAAAAAAAAAAAAAAAAAAAACCATTTACAGGTGAAATATTTCTAAATATTTTCTGAAAAGTATAGGATACAATTATAAGCAGGTAAAAAAAGATGTAATATTTAAATAATCTAAAAACTTGTATCCAGGATGTCAGAGTACATCTACAAAGACCCAAAAGCAGTAGATAGGGGGTGTAGGGAGGGGACAGGAAGATATAAATTTGGGCAAAATTCTGTGTATTACATAGGCACAATTTTAAAAACTACCATTTCTTTTCTTTTTTTTTTTTTTTTCTTTTTTTTTTTTTTTTTTCTTTTTGCGGTATGTGGGCCTCTCACTGTTGTGGCCTCTCCCGTTGCGGAGCACAGGCTCCGGATGAGCAGGCCCAGCGGCCATGGCTCACGGGCCCAGCCGCTCCGCGGCATATGGGATCCTCCCAGACCGGGGCATGAACCCGTATCCCCTGCATCGGCAGGCGGACTCTTAACCACTGCGCCACCAGGGAGGCCCAAAAACTACCATTTCTGTCTTCACTTTGACAGTAAGCAAAACGTGAACTTAAGAATGTTAAAAAACATCTTCAGTGTGTATTTCTTCTAAACCTGGGGCAGGCGGGGAAGAAATTGTAATTCAAAAGCCACAGACAGAAAGCACTAAACAGACAAACAAGCATGAAATTCAGATTAATTTAAAAGACTCCTCAGTCTAATTAAATTGCTAACTGTAACATGGAAACAATCATGTAGCTTCATGGAATATCGGAATATGCAGAACATCATTTAGTCATAGATCTTTGATGAGGGAGGGTCATTTAGACATTCTGCATGGCTTCCTCATACAGTATGGATGCCCCGCCTCCCCTGGATTTGCTGTGCAGCAGCCCTGGTGACTGGTCGTAACCACAACCAGGTAGGATAGTTAGAGGCAGGTTCGGCCATGGTGGAGCCACCGCGGCAATAGTGTCTGGTGTGTTCCACTCTACTGTGGTTGCTGTTATAAACTAAATAGTTTCTGGTGGTGCCACTTGGGCTTGGTGACGCAGCGTGAGCATTGTGCCAGGGATAAATAGCATGGCTTATCTGGGAGAAGTTTGACCTTCAGAAATGCTGTGGAATCTGTACCCTTATGTGGAAACAATTGTTCTTAGTTCTTTGGCACTTTAAATACTTTTTTTTTTTTTTTAATAAGGAGCTTCTCAGGAAGCACTAAGACCCATTCCAGCTTTTACTGACCAAAAACTGGGACTCCTCTTCAGTGGCTTCCACATGAATAATCTGTACTGTATGCTTTAGTACATCATTATATTTATTATTTTTTATTTTCCCGTATGAAATGTCTCTTCCAGGGAAAACCTCTCTCCTAAAAAGCAAGAGGACAGGCTTCTTTTTTGCCCACAGAAATGTTCTCATTCTTTCGGGGCCTCTGGAGCATCATTTCTGAAATGGCAGCAACACTTCATCTGCCTAAGGCAGGGGGGTAGACCAGCTTATCCCCTGGGACTCCTTCTAGCTCCCAGGTCTTAAGTGTTTGTGGGTGGCTGTGGGTAGGAGACAGGGTTTAGGCTTAACAAAAGAGGTAACAGAATATTACCTGCTTCATGACAAAGGCTATAAATTGATGATTTCTTTACCCGGCCACCCTGCCCCAAGGCCTTAGAACTAAGTTGTGAGCATAGTTGATGCTCCATAGAGACTTGGGTTTGTGATATTTTATTTCCTTATGCCACCTAAGGACACAGGAGTAAATCGAAGAGGAAATTGGGGGCTTTGGATTAGGAGTCAAGAGATCCCATTGGCAGATCTGTATCTAATGTGGCCTAAGACCACTTAGATTCCTCTGGGTTAAATTTCTGTTTGCGAAATGAAAGGTTTGGGTTAGATCAGGAATTACATGCTGGTAGTTGACCAAACTGGCTAGCTGAGTGTGTTATCGGGCCTTCAGGGTGTTGCAATTTGTTGTTGTTTTTGTTGCTTGTTGTTAATATGGAAAGCCTTTAGAGGAGGTGCATGTGCCTTGTGTTTCCCCACAGTCCTTTCCACCCCCATCCATGCCACTCATCTCTGTTTGCACTGTTAGCCCTTATAGACATCTGGTAGTCATCTAAAAAAACAGATTCTGTTTCTCACATTAGCTTTTCTGCTCTGCAAACTCTGGTCAGTGTGCAAAGTTATTTTTAATAGACTTTGGAGGTTAAAAACTATTTGACGAATTAGAACGATTGATATGGAAAAAAATGTCAACCTAGGATGACATAGCAGAGAAATTCCAAATAGGTTTTAAAATGGAAATAGAAAAGCCGAATCCGTCTACTTGTTTTCAGGTGCCTTCTCTTCACAGTCATTAGTTTGGCCCGAACAACACCAAAATGGTCCTAATGGCCCCAGTCACAGGAGCTATTACAGGTTTGTCTAACTTGGTTAAATTCTTTTCTGATTTAAATTGTTAATGATTCAGCATTTCACGGTTTGAGTCAGGTGCTCTCAGAGGGCGCCTTCCTTAAAGGTCAGTCATTCTCCAGAAACCTGCCTCCAAGATTAAGATTGTAGATTCTGCTCAGTGACCTTGGGAGAATAATGATTTATTAGAAACAGGACTCAGGAAGCACTGCTCTATGGCAGGAGACCCCTGGTTGGCAATGCCAGGAAAAGCAAAGAGGCTGGTGAGAAACAGGATTGCTGGTTGGGGTGGGCACTATGGGATTGAGGATAACTCTCTAACAGAGGGTTGATAATGAAGAACGTGGAGCATTCCTTGTGTGCCAAACACAGTTAAGAGCTACCTTGAAAGAAGCCTAGGAAGTAAACACTATTATCACAAGATAACGGATGAGGAAACTGAGGCTTGGAGAGGTGAAGTAACCTGCCTGTGTAAGAGTGCTTTCAGAGTTTGCATAATATTTCATGAAGAACATACAACTATTCTCTGCACACCAGTGCCTGATGAATGATTTATGCATTTTATTCACTTATTAAGATATTATGAAACTGAAAATAAGTTTCCAGTAAATGTTGACATGAGAACCCTTTTGTCACCTGCATGGGATTGTCAGTATGAAATCCACAAGGCTGAAACATACACATTCCAAGAGGCAGTGCAGGTGGATGCATGATGCCTTTTTATTTTTGGACTTCTTAAAGAGAGATCATTTTATGACATGAATAGAAACCAAAAAAAAAAAAAAAAAAGGAGGGGATAGATTTTGTGAACCAACTGAACAAGAGTGATGAGAAAGTGGAATATTAATGTGGTCAGCAAACCGGTATGTATTTTAAAATAATTGGATTCTACTTCCTAAGATTCAGTGGAAGGCCAATAGAGGATTTATTGTATTTTTTTCCCTACTTGCAAACCTCAAGTGGATGATTCATGTACTGGAGAAAAAAAAAAAACAATGATTTTTCTTTTAATGACATGAAGTTACCAGTTTAGATTTCTATTTTTACCCTACCCTAGTCCCTGAGCATGTTTTTCCCTTATTTAGGAAACCTGCAACTACAAATATGTTCAATTCATTTTCTTGCTTTTCTGCTAAATATAGAGAACAATGCCTATATTGCCATGCCTGGAGATTATTTCAAGCAGGACTGAGATCAGTTCAAACAGATGGTCCTCTGCTGTTTGCATCATACAAAAACAGATTTTTTTTTTTTTTTTTTTTTTACTTATACTGGAAGATGTTTGTTTTGGGGAATATTTTTACAATGTAAATTGATTATTATATACTAAGACAAATATTTTTAGGGTTGATATAGGGAAACACTGTTAATTCCTTTCATGTTGCTGGTAAGGGGTGGAAAAGGAGAAGGGCTGTAAATCTAAGACATGTTTGGCTTGAGTTAAGGTTTCCTCTTGGAGCCCATTTTTATCCAGAATGAGAGCCACAGGCAGGAGAGAAGAGAGAGATGGAATCATCAGGTGTATCACATCCCTGCTGTTGAAATTGTTCCTTTAGGGAAGCGGGGAGGTGAGCCTGGAATCAGAACTCCAGTCTCCTTTTTTGGTCTCTAACGAAGTGCTTCCAGAACCCAAGGTTTGTAGCGCTGACTCTGAGTCAGCATTTTGTCTCTCCTAGCACTAGAAAAGTTATCTCCTTTTAAATGTTCCCCCTGTCTTTCTTGCCTTCCTCCTGCATTTTTACTTCAACCACTGTCATTCAGGCCCTCTTTAATCTCATCTAATTCCTAATGGCCTCTGCAGGCTTGGCCTTGCCCAACTAATCCTTTTTAAGTGCTGCTTTACTGTGTTACTCCTCCCGTCAAATGGTCATCAGTTCCTGATTGCCAACTGTATGAACACGAAATTCCTCTGCCTAACTTGGAAGGCTCCCTAATCAACCTGCCCCTCTTGTTGTCCACTTAACTTTTCACATTCTCCAAGGAATGTTCCTTCATCCCCTTATACATATACATATATCCACTCTTTTTTAGATTCTTTTCCCATATAGGTCATTACAGAGTGCTGAGAAGAGTTCCCTGTGCTATACAGTAGGACCTTATTAGTTATCTATTTTATATATAGTAGTGTGTATACGTCAATCCCAATCTCCCAATTTATCCCTCCCCCCCTTTTCCCCCTGGTAACCATAAATTTGTTCTCTACGTTTGTGACTCTATTTCTCTTTTGTAAATAAGCTCATTTGTACCATTTTTTTAGTTTCCACATATAAGCAATATATGACATGTGTTCTTCTGTCTGACTTACTTCCCTCAGTATGACAATATCTACGTCCATCCATGTTGCTCTAAATGGCATTATTTTGTTCTTTTTTATGGCTGAGTAGTATTCCATTGTATATATGTACCACATCTTCTTTGTCCATTCCTCTGTTGATGGACATTTAGGTTGCTTCCATGTCCTGGCTATTGTAAATAGTGCTGCTACGAACATTGGGGTGCATGTATCTTTGCGAATCATGGTTTTCTCTGGATATATGCCCAGGAGTGGGATTACAAGATCATATAGTATCTCTATTTTTAGTTTTTTAAGGAAACTCCATACTGTTCTCGATAGCAGTTATACCAATTTACATTCCCACCAACAGTGTAGGAGGGTTCCCTTTTCTCCACACCCTCTCCAGTACTTATTGTTTGCAGATTTTTTGATGATGGCCATTCTGACCGGTGTAAGGTGATACCTCATTGTAGTTTTGATTTGCATTTCTCTAATAATTAGTGATGTTGACCATATTTTCATTTGCTTTTTGGCCATCTGTATGTCTTCTTTGGAGAAATGTCTATCTAGATCTTCCACCCATTTTTTCATTTTTTTGTTGGGGGGTGGATATTGAGCTTTCATGAGCTGTTTGTGTATTTTGGAGATTAATCCCGTGTCAGTTGCTTTGTTTGCAAATATTTTCTCCCATTCGGTGGGTTGTCTTTTCATGTTGTGTATGGTTTCCAAACATTAAAAGCATCATACACCATGATCAAGTGGGATTTATCCCAGGGATGCAAGGATTCCTCAGTATACACAAACCAATCAATGTGATATGCCATATTAACAAACTGAAGAAAAAGAGCCATTTGATCATCTCAATAGATGCAGGAAAAGCTTTTGACAGAATTCAACACCCATTTATGATAAAAACTCTCCAGAAAGTAGGCACAGAGGGAACCTACTGAGGTTCCAACATAATAAAGGACATATATGACAAACCCACAGCAAACATCATTCTCAATGGTGAAAAACTGAAAGCATTTCCTCTAAGATCAGGAACAAGACAAGGATGTCTACTCTCACCACTTTTATCCAACATAGTTTTGGAAGTCCTAGCCACAGAAGTCAGAGAAGAAAAAGAAAGAAAAGGAATCCAAATCAGAAAAGAAGAAGTAAAGCTGTCAATGTTTGCAGATGACATGATACTATACATAGAAAATCTTAAAGATGCTACCAGAAAATTACTAGAACTCATCAATGAATTTGGTAAAGTTGCAGGATACAAAATTAATATACAGAAATCTCTTGCATTCCTATACACTAACAATGAAAGATCAGAAAGAGAAATTAAGGAAACAATCCCGTTTACCATCGCATCAAAAAAAGAAAAAGTACCTAGGAATAAACCTACCTAAGGAGGCAAAAGACCTGTACTCAGAAAACTGTTAAGATACTGATGAAAGAAATCAAAGATGACACAGATGGAGAGACACACCATGTTCTTGGAATGGAAGAATCCATATTGTCAAAATGACTGTACTACTCAAGACAATCTACAGATTCACTGCAATTCCTATCAAATTACCAATGTCATTTTTCACAGAATTAGAACAGAAAAGTTTACAATTTTTATCGAAACACAAAAGACCCTGAATAGACAAAGCAATCTTGAGAAAGAAAAACGGAACTGGAGGAGTCAGGCTCCCTGACTTCAGACTGTACTACAAAGCTACAGTCATCAAAACAGTATGGTTCTGGCACAAAAACAGAAACATAGATTAGTGGTACAGGACAGAAAGTCCAGAGATAAACCCACACACATATGATCACCTTATCTTTAATAAAGGAGGCAAGAATATACAATGGAGAAAAGACAGCCTCTTCAATAAGTGGTGCTAGAAAAACTGGACAGCTACATGCAAAAGAATGAAATTAGAACACTCCCTAACACCATACACAAAAATAAACTCAGAATGTTTTAAAGACCTAAATGTAAGGCTGGATACTATAAAACTCTAAGAGGACAACATAGGCAGAACACTCTCTGACATAAATTGCAGCAAGATCTTTTTGATCCATCTCCTAGAGTAATGAATATAAAAGCAAAAATAAACAAAGGGGACCTAGTTACATTTAAAAGCTTTTACACACAAAGGAAACCATATCACTGACTTTTATAGAACAAAAGATAAAAGACATGTTGATTATACTAACCTATCTTTCATATGTTGAATTTTGACTTTCGTATAGCCACTGACTAAGATTTCAAGTTATTTTATGGTGACTGCCAATTTCATGTCCCCATCAGTTTTGCACCATCATTGTAAAAACACACTGTCTTTTCTTTAATTCTCTCAATACTTAGAAAATAAAACAGCTGGTATGAATGATGGGCAGCCAAGGTCTCAAGACCTTTGAGGCACAGTTGGGCACTGTAGGTGTGTTGACAGTGGTGAACTTGTATTCTTTACCGGGCCCTTTCTTTAAAAATTATTTATTTATTTATTTATTGCCTACATTGGGTCTTCATTGCTGCACATGGGCTTTCTCTAGTTGCGGCGAGTGGGGGCTACTCTTCGTCGTGGTGCATGGGCTTCTCTTTGTGGGGGCTTCTCTTGTTGCGAAGCATGGGCTCTAGGCACGCAGGCTTCAGTAGTTGTGGAGAGCTGGCTTCAGTAGCTGTGGCTTGTGGGCTCTAGAATGCAGGCTCAGTAGTTGTGACACACAGGCTTAGCTGCTCTGTGGCATGTGGGATCTTCCCGGACCAGGGCTCAAACCCGTCCCCTGCATTGGCAGGTGGATTCTTCACCACTGTGCCACCAGGGAAGTCCCTACTGGGCCGTTTTTTAACTTAAGTTAGCTGATTGTGTGAAGTTATAATGGAAAAGAGCAAAATTAAAGAACATGGTGAAATGTAGGAAATGTATCATTGAAGACTGTTCAAAAGATATGGCATAGTGGGATTTATGTTTTGTAGTATCTTTATGGAGTGTTTATCCATTATTTGAGTTGCTTGATTTACTTTGACATCTTTACTTTTAACAGATATGTGATGTAATGAGGAAAGAAGGTCTATAGTCATCAAAAATGGGTAACTTTTAATATTGTTCTCAACTGTCATCTCACCACTCCCTTCAGTTCATTAAGAAGCTATTAGTCAGGGCTCATTTGATTTACCTTCTCCAAGAAGCTGTCTTCACTTGCTTTTAGATTTTGCCACCTTCTCAATTTTGGCTCCTCAGGACCAATAGTAGTATAGATCATCACAGTTAATATTTTCTTGTGGACTATTTTGTATATATTTCTTGTCAGTGATGTATACACATCAACCAATAATTTAATTCCTTGGACATGGGGATAACAATGACCAGAAAAATGCCTGCTTTGGGGAAACACAGGGCTATTTTAGCTGGCTACCTCAGAACTGTGGGTCTTAACTTTGTCTCCTATGAACTAAATATTTTGAAACTTTAAAACAGCATTCAGCATTTTGTCAGGGTACTGAATACCTGCAGTTTACTACTCATTGGGTATTGAAGTTTATTTTGTTAATTTTCGGTGCATCTCTTTCAAGCTTCAAGATCTTTGAATGGGGGTTTTGTGTGTCATTATTCTGTTCCCTTTAGGGAAGTCCAGAAAGATTTCAGTCATGTATCATTCTTTGCCCTTGTGTTTTCAGCCTGAGATACCCTAATGAAGTTGACACTTTATAAAATGTAGAGGAATGCAGTGATTTGCATCTTCTTGTACCAGCCCAGAGGGATGGAATAGCGATTCTTAATCATTAGAGGTATTTGGTGTTTAAATGCACAGTTAGCAGTCAATCATAATTTAGTTGTCCAGACATTAAAGTAGAATTCATTTATGTTGGTGTTAGCGTTCATGTCTTTCAGATGATTTACAAAAGAGTATAATTTCCTCTCACAGATATCTGTAAGGGAGGACACTTGCCAATTCAATTATATTTCCAATTTCCCATTTCTTTTTCTTTAACCTCCAATAATTTCTGTGGGAGTTTTAAAGAAAAACATGATCTCATATTATTTTTGTATCTATCCTTAGTGCTAATTTTAGTTTTAATGTTTCCTCTTTAGCATCTCTTCTTCTATTGATTTGGTAGAAGTTACCTTTAATCACTTAAAAGTAAGTAATGCATTAAGACTGCCCAAGGCTAGTCTATATTTGGAAAAATCACTCCATTTAAGAATTAATTTAAGAAGAGCCTATTACACTTTTCACTTTGGAAATTCACCAGGAATTTTTTTCCATCTCTGTGAAAGCATTAACTGTCCAGAAGAAATTAGGCCTAATTTTAGAGAATGCCACAGTGAGCAAAAGTCCTTTAAATTTCCAGAAATCGCCATGATTCTGACTATAATAATAATGTTTAAGATTCACAGAATTTAAGTACTGAAAGAAAATGAGTGGATAGCAGTTGTAATCAGAAGACTCCCTCTTCACTTCAGATATCTTAAAGCCATTTAAACAGTAAAATGAAGCACAGAAGGTGGGGGTGGGCTATTGTTAACTGAGGCCAAGAGGTGTCATCCTTTTGTGGATGTTTTTGTTTGGGTTTGTGTTATGTCTGTGGCTGTCAAGAAGAACGCATCCCCCAGTGGTCAACGTGGAGAGGTGGGCATGGAAAAGACCACTCAGACTGTGTTGTATTGGTGAGAAAGTAGAAACCAAGAGCTTAGATACCTCTTTCAGGATGATTTGCTGAGAAGGAGACTAGAGAAATTGAATAGAAGCTGGAGGAGATGTGGTGCCACCCGACCTTTTATTTTTGTTTGTGACAGGCAGAAACTATGATGTAAATGGTACCATGTGGAGAGTAATGGTGTGATAGGAAGAGTGAACAAAGACCTGAGGAGGCAAGAAAGTGTTCATAATGCAAAAGGGCCTATCAGCGACCTCAGGGTTCAGATTGTTCATTTCACTCCCTAGCCTGAAATCTCTTTTTGACTCTGAGTGGCTTCCTTACCCAGAAACAGTATCACAGAAGATGTCTTTGGAACAAGCCCACCCATGCCTGGCTTGGTAACGGTAATTGGCACTTGGAGATCTTCAAATCTGTAGAGAAAGCGATAAATGTGATAAATGACCAAAGCAAAAGTAATCTGTGGGGTAATTACTGCCAGTCACCTTGACTAGGTGGCAAAATATGAATGCTTTTCTTTTTTCTTTTTTTTTAAACATCTTTATTGGAGTATAATTGCTTTACAATGTTGTGTTAGTTTCTGCTGTATAACAAAGTGAATCAGCTATATGTATATATATAGCCCCATATCCCCTCCCTCTGGTGTCTCCCTCCCACCCTCCCTATCCCACCCCTCTAGGTGGTCACAAAGCATGAGCTGATCTCCCTGTGCTATGCGGCTGCTTCCCACTAGCTATCTATTTTACATTTGGTAGTATATGTAAGTCCATGCCACTCTCTCACTTCATCCTGGTTTACCCTTCCCCCTCCCCGTGTCCTCAAGTCCATTCTCTACGTCTGCGTCTTTATGCCTGTCCTGTCCCTAGATTCATCAGAACCTTTTTCTTTCTTAGATTCCATATATATGTGTTAGCATATGGTATTTGTTTTTCTCTTTCTGACTTATTTCACTCTGTATGACAGACTCTAGGTCCATCCACCTCACTACAAATAACTCAATTTTGTTCCTTTTTATGGCTGAGTAATATTCCATTGTATATATGTGCCACATCTTCTTTATCCATTCATCTGTCAATGGACACTTAGGTTGCTTCCATGTCCTGGCTATTGTAAATAGTGCTGCAACATTGGGGTGCATGTTTCTTTTTGAATTATGGTTTTCTCAGGGTATATGCCCAGTAGTGGCATTGCAGGATCATATAGTAACTCTATTTCTAGTTTTTTAAGGAACCTCCATACTATTCTCCATAGTGGCTGTATCAATTTACATTCCCACCAACAGTGCAAGAGGGTTCCCTTTTCTCCACACCCTCTCCAATGAGTGCTTTTCTTGATCAGCAGCTGTTGAGTTTTCATTCTCCCCCTAAAGCAACAGAAACCTAGCAAATTGTTTGTGACCTTTGTTTTTCAGTGGTTGACCTATTCATGGATAGAAAAAGAGAGAGAGACTGTTACTGATTTTTGCTGAAAACAAAGCAAAATAATATATTTTTTTAAAAGTCTGGGTTGTTTCTTAAAGTAGAAGCCACCTGTATGAATAAATAACACGAAGCAAGCAACACTCTTTTTGCCCACCAAACAGTGACTACATCGGTATAAGAGCCATTTTAAGTCAAAACTCACAGATTTTCCTGCTGGTGGCATTCATGTCTGAGAAGGGCAATTTTAAATAACCATGCATGATGTGTTTGAAATGAAGCACAGCCAAAATGAATACTGAACCCACATACTATAGGACATCACTCTTCACACTCTTTTCTGGAAACCTTTATGTGTATGTGTTCATGTATGTGTAAAATACCAAATTTATAGCACAGTGGCAGGCAAAGTTTCTTATCACTTCCCCCCCTTCCCTCCCATTTTTTTCCTCTCTCTTTCTTCCTTTCCCTCCCCCTTTGCTCCTCTCAACCCCCTATATGCTTTTCAGAAAAAAACAGTTTGAGAGTAAAGTGAAGATACTCATGTCCCTCTCCTCTTAAATATTTCCATGTCTATTTCTTAAGAAAAAAGATATTCTCTTACATAAGCAGAGTAAAATAATCAAACTGCTCCAATTCTATTAAAATTGCTCGAATTCTGTTGTCTAACCCACAGTCCATATTCAGACTTTATCCATTGTCCCAGTAATATCCTTTCCATGTTTAAGCAGTTTCTAAAGTATTAGTAATGTTATCTGTGGTCCCCTAGTCCCCAGTATAGTCACTCAGAAACTTTGAGAGAACACAGGATGGTCACTCTTCTATAATATCCATCTTGAGACTAAAGGCATGCTGTGTTAGCATTCTCCCAAGTGTGCTTCATAAAAGGCTTGTTCCAGGAAATACTATAGGAAATAAAGATTTTGAGTTAAAAGTTGGGGAAAAGCTTATACAATACTCACCCCACCCTCATTCCGTTTGCTCCTTGGAGATTTATGGAGTGCTTTGGCTTATAAAAGGCTTATACCGTAAGGAAACCTCATTATTTGTTTAACCCAGAATTTCTCTAATTTAGCAATTATCTGACCAGTGTCCTCAACTACCTACATCATTTAATATGGGAAATCCTGTTCTACATTTTCACAATATTTATTTTACTTTAAAAATTTATTCCTCTTTTATTTTTTAATTGTGGGCTAGTCAACTTTCTCTTGGAACACTGAAAATGACTGTAATATTTTATAACAAAAAGTATAAGATCTAGATTTAAAATATTCCTGATTTCTCCTGTATATACAATCATAGATATAAGATCCATGACTTCCCAGCAGTGCCTTGCTGTGAGAGACAAAATCTAGAATATTAAACAGATAAACCCCATGTTAGTGAATAACAAAAGTGTTTGTTTCTCACTCACCTGGAATACAGTGCAGAGTGGGGTGAGTGCTGTGGTCCTTACAGTTACATAAGGACCCAGGCTGAAGGAAATGTCACCATTTTTATTGCAATGGCTTCCCAAATCACCTTAGGTGTTGCCTCCACCTAGCAAAAGGGGAGCGAGTGAGCACAAAGAATTGTGAGGGAAATTTGCCTGAGACTGGCCTATATTATTTACACATGTGTTCCACTGATGAGAATCCAGCCACTGGACCATGACTGTGGAAGAAAGCTGGCTGTGCTATTCCTGGCTGGGTAGCTGCTTCCAAATAGCAGCTCCAAAATAGGAAAGGTGAACCTAAGTTTTTGGTGGAAAAACTAGCTGTCCCTACAAACCTGTATTTATGTGTATATAATTTGTGATTGTTGCATATCTCTTGGTGCTGTAACCCTTTATCCTTTGTTCTTACAGCTGTCCACCTAGGTCTGGTCTCAGTGTTCCTATAAACCTCCAACAAGACAAAAGTTACTCTCTATTATGCAGTTTTTTATCTCTATATGAATGGAAAAGTGTTGTATCTTGAAAGGTCAGAGCCCTGAGAATGGGCTATCCCATATATTTCAGGCTATAGGCAACATTCTTTTACAAAGGTGGAGAGCTAGCAGGACTAAGCACAGGCAACAGAGCACAAAGCTTACTGGCAAAGGAATAGATTCAATATGGAGTCAGATTTGTTCTTTGTTACAGGAACTGTGTGGCCTTTGAATCTCCAGGTTTTACTTTGGTCACATATTGGCCAGGTATGAGATGAGAACCGAAACTGATAATCATTGAAAAATAATGACAAAAAGAGAAAAAGATAAAGCTCACTTTCCCAACTGTTTCTCATAAGGTATACACATCTTTAAACTACTGCAATAGAAGATAAAACATTACAGAAGAAAATAATTATATGTAAAATCCCAAACCACTACTTTTTTTTTTTTTTTGCAGTACATGGGCCTCTCACTGCTGTGGCCTCTCCCATCGTGGAGCACAGGCTCCGGATGCGCAGGCTCAGCGGCCATGGCTCACGGGCCCAGCCACTCCGTGGCATGTGGGATCTTCCCGGACCGGGGCACGAACCCATGTCCCCTGCATCGGCAGGCGGACTCTCAAGCACTGCGCCACCAGGGAAGCCCCAAACTACTACTTTAAAAAATAAATCAGTGTTATGGGGATAATGAAGTTAATAGCTACTATTTAATTAAACTTTAAGTTAATTAGTTTAATTAATTCTTCTGATGAGCATCTGAATATTGTCAATTATTCTGAATCTTTGGAGTATGGTTTTAAAATTTGGAGGGAGTAATCTAGTGATGCTCAACATTGGTTGTTTACACTGCAAAATAAATTTGATATTTAATGGGTGCTGAAATCCCATTTACATTGTAAAACTTACCCTGATTCTTCGAGAAGGCTCCTCTGTGCACCCACCACCACAAACCAAAGACCAGCCTTTTACAACACATTGTATTTTCCCATTACAGCACATATCACAGTCATAAAGCAATGATTTGCTATGATTTTTGTAATAATATCTGCCTCTCTTCTCTAAGTGGTGGTAAGCTCCATGAAGGCAAGGACTCTTTCTGGCTTGATCACTACTGAATTCCCAGAGCCGAGTGCATGGCAGACATTCAGGAGATGGTGGGATACACGAATGTCTGTTCTCACTGAAAATAAAGCCTGAATGCACTTTGGGATGGAAATAGTGTGTATCGATGTGTTCCTGTGTTCAAGCCCAGTGAAGTGTAGGTTTAAGCACCTCTTTGGCAATAATGTCTATTAGGTACCCTCATTCTTTGTTATAAAAATTAATTTTTAATTACTATATGATCCTACAATTTCACTTCTAGGCATATACCCCAAAGGAGTGAAAGCAGGGACTCAAACAGATATTTGTACACCAATGTTCATAGTAGCACTATTTACAATAGCCAAAAGGTGGAAGCAACCCAAGTGCCCACTGACAGATAAATGGATAAAAAAATCTTCTATATACGTACAGTAGTATATTTTTCAGCCTTAAGAAGGAAGGAGATTCTGACATACTGCAACATGGATGAACCTTGATGATATTATGCCAAGTGAAATAAGCCTGTCACACAAGGACAGATCTATCTGGTTCTGCTTACATGAGGTCCCTAGCATGGTCAAATTCATAACTGAAGGAACATAGAATGATGGTTGCCAGCAGTTAGGAAGGGGGCGGACATATAGTTATTGTTTATTGGGTACAGAGTTTCAGTTTTACAAGGTGAAAAGATCTCTGGAAGTAGATAGTGGTGATGGCTGCACAACAGTGTGAATGTACTTAATACTACTGAACATATATTACTTAAAAAGATTAAGTTGGTAAATTTTATGTCAAGTGTATTTTACCACAATTTAAATTAATGAATGTTCTTTCAGTTTTGTGTCCAGCATTATATAAATCCAGCTTCAAGTCTAGACCTCTCTAACATTTTTACTAGGACATCAATGAGCTCCTAGTGTGTAGAAATTGATATAAGCCTACTTGTTTTCCTTTTCTTTTAAGATTTAATTAACTAATTAATTAATTTTTTATTTTTGTCTGCGTTGGGTCTCTGTTGCTGCGTGTGGGCACTCTCTAGTTGTGGCGAGCGGGGGCTACTCTTCATTGCCCTTCATGGGCTTCTCATTGCGCTGGCCTCTCTTGTAGGCATGTGGGCTTCAGTAGTTAGGGCATGTAGCCTCAGTATTTGTGGCACACGGGCTTCGTTGCTCCACGTAAGGCTACTTGTTTTCTAAAAAGACTTTGCCTATTATTTTCCCATCACTTCACATAAACAAAAGAATCAATCCCTTCTTATTTTTCAGTCTTTGTCACTTGCTAGCTGTGAGCTCTGTGATAATCAGTTTATTTTCTCTTGGCATCAGTTCTTCCCACGTAAAAAGGAAATATAATCTATTTGGTATACCACCCTGAGGATAAAACAAGATGTGGTATGTGGGAAAATCTTACAAATTCAAGTTCTTTACAAGTGAAAAATAATTTATATTTTATCATATATAAATATGATAAAAATATAGATAACCCTAAAGAATAAAATAAAAATCACCTATAATACCACTATCCCAGATACTACCATTTTATAATTCATTCGTTTTTTAATCCATTAAGTCCTCAAGTGCATACTTTGTGCAGTGTTTTCGTCTACTTCCATTCCATATACTTATTTATTTGCCCACAAACCTGTACGTTAATTATTTTATTCAGTTATTCTTTTAACATTCAATTATTAAGAGTACCTATCATGTGCCAGGCACTATTCTAGGTTCTGAAGATGCAAAACAAAAGACAAAAAAAAAATGTGCCCTAAATAAAGCTTGCATTCTGATGTGATATCTGACATTAAGAAAGATAAAAAGGAACACATGGTATTTTTTTTAATTAATTTATTTTTGGCTGTGTTGGGTCCTCGTTGCTGCACACGGGCTTTCTCTAGTTGCGGCAAGTGGGGGCTACTCTTCGTTGCGGTGCAAGGGCTTCTCATTGCGGTGTCTTCTCTTTTTGCGGAGCACGGGCTCTAGGCGCGGGGGCTTCGGTAGTTGTGGCACGTGGGCTCGGTAGTTGTGGCTTGTGGGCTCTAGAGCGCAGGCTCAGTAGTTGTAGCTCACGGGCTTAGTTGCTCCGCGGCATGTGGGATCTTCCCGGACCAGGGCTCGAACCCATGTCCCCTGCATTGGCAGGCGGACTCTTACCCATTGTGCCACCAGGGAAGCCCACATGTGGTATTTTAGATATGGATAATTGCTAAGGAGGAAAACCAGATGTGGGTTAGAAAAGGTCAGTGGTGGAATGGAGTTGAAATTTACATAGTACGGGAAAAGCCTCATTTAGGTGACTTCCAGTAAAGACCTCCAAGAAGAGGGGGGAGTTAGGTATGCTGATGTCTGGGCAAAGAGCATTGCATCAGAGGGACCAACATGTGCAAAGGCCCTGAGGTGGTATGTGAATAGCGTGTTCAAGAAACAGAAAGTGTCCTGTGTGGCTCAGGCAGTGTGGTGATAGAATATTAGGGACAAGCTCAGAGAGTTAGCAGGAGCCATATCATGGAGTATCTGTAAATCAGAGCAAGGTCTGAGCTTTTATTCTGAGTGACAGAGGAAGCCACTTCGTCAGCAAAAGAGGAATGGCCAGACTTCTTATTTATCAGCATGACTATGGCTGCTGTGATGAAAATGCAGTGCAGAATGGCAGGGGAGAAATAGGGATGAGGTAGGAGGCTATTACAGTAATCCGGGTGTGAGACGATAATGATGTGGACCAGGCTGATGACAAAGTAGGGAGGAATTATTTTTTAGAGTTGGCAGGATTTGATGCTGAATAGGCTGCTGGTTTTGAAGGGGGGGAAGGAAAAGAGCAATCCAGGATGACATTGGTCTCTTATTTAGTAGATTCCTTCAGAATTGAGGCCATTATCTTAGATACAAAGAAAAAAGCACATCCTGGGTGCAAATGATGAATGGTCCATTGGAAGAGCTTATTTTAGGCTTCATGCATCTAGTATTGTTTTACATCATTTTCCTGTGTTTGAACAAAAGCAAAGAGTTACAAAGTTTGGTCTAACCCAGGTCTAGAGCCCATTCCAGGTGCCACATCTGTGGGCTTGCGTGTTCCCTACAGCTGTTGGTGGTTGGAGCTTGAACCCAACCCTTTAATTTTACATTCTCAGAGGAAATCACAACGGCAAATATCTGCTTTAGACCATCTTTCCAGGATCCTATGGACTCATCTGTGTTCCCTCTGGGTATCAGAGGAATTGCTGCAATAGTAAAGAAGTTAGTGTTCTATTGATATATTGACTTTACCCAAATCACATCTACATATAAAAAATGCTATCCTACTTAACCAAATCTTAGAGAGCCCTAACTTGATCAGCACATGATTTATATTTTATATTTACTTTTCTTATTTAAAAAAATATAAACACAACCTTCTTTGTCTAGCTTACAGTTGATCAGGCTAAGTTTATAAAAGCTAGAGACGTGTGCTCTTCAGACACTCATTCGTTTAAAGAAAATCTTAGGAAGTAACTTTTATGGAGCTTTGTGATTTCTAAGACGATAAGACGATTTTTTATTTGTGTTTTGTAGTGCTGACACCTGAGAAGCAAATAGTAGAGTATATGGTGTAGAAGTTAAGATTGATGTGGGTTTAATACCATTTTGACCACTTTCTAGCCATGTGGTATTAAATATATCTCTAAACATCTCTGAACCTCAGTTTCTCATCTGTAAAATGGCAATAGTAGTAGTAATCTCACAAGAATTTTGTGTGAAGCAAAGAAATTACTATAAAGAAAGTATATAGTACAGAGCCTGGAATTGTATATAGGCAGGTTGAGGTTGTTGTTCCAATCTTAAAGTTTGAGAAAGCACGTGAGGGCAAAGCAAAGAAAAGGGCTGTGGTGGAGTGGCCTTTGCCTCCCACAAGAAGAAGCAGTGCACTTTTCCAGTCTTGCATGAGCTGCATCACTGGGATTTGAGGTGCAGTTTCAATGGTATAGGTTACAGAATAAACTGAGAGTAAATAATAAAATTCTCCAAATAGTCTCTTGTCTTTCTCTCCCATGATATCAGCTAAAAATAATGGCAATTGAGAAACCACAGACACAAAAAAATCTCAGGAAGAATTGAGCTGGAGGTATCAAAAGAAGCCAGGGTGGAAGCCAAGGTAATCAGGATGGTGAATTGCCTACCTTTGTAGCAGTTCTGAGGGTCTCTAAATAAAAGTCATGAGGCTATGAAGTGAGAAAACAGTGCGCTGCAAAGCAAAGCTAGCTTGAACACTCCTCTCATCTGGGTTAAAACACACACACACACACACACACACAGCCCACATGGTTAGAAACCTCACGGATAAATGGAAACTTAAAGTTCCTGGTGTAGAGAATACGTGTCCTTTGAGGGTCGTAATCAAGTTGGAGTATCATTTTTCACTCTTTGGGCAAGGAAAATCAAATCAATCTTTAGCTTTCACACAGAATGAGAATATCCATCTCTGCCTTGGAGTTGGTGGTTTGGGGGGCTGGGCACAGGGCATGGCAGAAAAATTTAATTACAATTCACCCATAAGCATTAGGTCCCAATGTGAGTATAGTGCTTTTTGTTCAGACAGATAAATGCCTTCATGTAAGGAAGGATATGTCTATGTATTTTTCATCAAGAAGTATTTTTTAACATTTTGTACTGCTATATGCCACAACTAGTTAAGCTGTCAGTGTCTATATTAAAAGGCATGCTTTGTTATAGAAGTCATAGAATCAGCATCTTAGAGCTGAAAGGGATGTGTGAAGAGTTTGGTACTTACAGTTAAGGAAGTGCAGTTCATAGTTAGGATTGTGGTTCTAGAGACAGTCTGCTTGGGAGTAGATCCCAGCTCTGCCATTGAAGCCTCTTTGACTTTGGCTAAGTTACTTAAACCCTCTCTGCCTCAGTTTTCTCATCCATAAAATGGAATAATAGTGTATTCCTCCTTTAGTTGTTAGAAGGACTTGTTACCTAGTCCAGGCTCATACTGCTTATTACCACATGACCGGCCAATAAATAGAAAGACTAGAGAGACGAAGTGTTGGGGCAAGGAATAATGACTTTATTCAAGAGAGCCAGCAGATGGAGAAGATGGTGGACTAACATCCCAAAGTACCATCTTACCTGAGTTAGAATTCAGACTTCTTTTATACCAAAAGGGAGGATTGTGTGGTTGGTTGTTGAAACTTCTTGGTGCTGGAATTCTTTGTACTTTGTTCTTGCAGCTGTACATGTAGGTCTGATCACAGCGTTCCTGTAAACCTCCAACAAGACAAGTGTTATTTTCTCTTCTGCAACTTTTTATCTCTACACCAATGGAAAAGTATTATACCTTTAAAGGTCAAGCCTGGGAGGTAGACCCTTAGAGAATGGGTTGTCATGTATATTTCAGGCTACAGGCAACATTCTTTTACAAAGGGGCAGAGTCAGCATGACTAAGCACAGACAACAGAGCACAAAGTTTACAGCTATAGAAATAGATCCAGTATGGAGTCAGGTTTGTTCTTCGCTGTTACATACTGAGATAATCTATGTAAAACAGCACACAGTAAGCACTCAGTGTATGTGTTTTATTATCATAAGCATTATTTTTATATTCTCTCTTTCAACTCTCACAACTTGATAAAGTATGCACGGGTTTTATGCTTACTTTGCAGCTGTTAAGCCAAAGGGTCAGGAATGTCATGTTAGGGACTTGCCTGGCAGTCCAGTGGTTAAGACTCCACGCTTCCACTGCAGGGGGTACAGGTTCAACCCCTGGTCGGGGAACTAATATTCTACATGCCACGTGGCACAGCCAAAAAAAGAAAAAAAAAAAAGGAATGTCGTGTTACATAAGTAATAATAGTGAAGCAGGAATCAAACCCAGGGGTGTGTCATTCTAAAACCTATGCTCTTAGGCAACATGGCACTCGGTCATTTTCTAGGTATTTACTCAGCGCTTTTTAGATGCTCATCTCACACGTTTTCATGCCCTTCTCAGTCCTCAACTTTCCTCTGCAGAAAGGAGCCAACAAAAAGATGACAAAATTGATTTGCAGGCTTCAAAGACTTGCACGAGCTCTCTTCTGTTGCTTTTTTGTCAGAAACAAAAGTAAAAAGCCTATTAAGATATATACAAATGTAAGAAGCAGGACAAAGCTGAGGGCCAGGTTTAATGGAGTAATAGGAAGGTCACTTTTGTGTCTTGAGATTCTCTTGCAAATCAAGGCTAAATTTTACTAAATGTTTCTCATTTTCACTCACATACCAGTAGGTTGTTACACAACAGTAAAACCTAAAAACTGTGGTTTTCAAGAGCTATGATGGGGAGTTAACAACAAAGAGTAATAAAAATTAGGAACACTCAGTGTGACTTGTAATAATTGGAGTATAACATTTTCTAAATCCAGTTGGGACTATATTAACACTTGTGTTTAGTTAGTCAACTTTCCAAATTCTGTTCACTAAAACCTGTAAACAAAAGCAAATTTCTCTGATCTAACTTGAGGTTGCTAGAGCTGGTGATTTACCTAAGAAGTTTTATGGACTTTCAAAGATCATAGTATAATTTTAAGAGGAAAAACTCCTCTTAGATTTTAATCTCTTGTTGATGAAGGCATTCTAGTAACTAAGACTAAGGTACTCTGTTCATGGCACATAGCTGCATTTAGTATAACTGATTGCATTCTGAGCAACCAGCAAGCTCATCCCTGTAGGTAACAAGTCCACCAGCCATTTTTGTTAGGACTTTTTGTAGAGTTGATAAACATTCATGAGTGTCACCTACTTCAAAAGACTGATATTGTAGTAAAAAAAAAAAAAAAAAAAAGACATGGAATCTGAAAGGTTAACTGTGATACAGTCATGCAACTTGGAGCCAAGAAATTGTGTGTTGGCACTGGAATTCATCAAGATGAGAAATATGACTCTTGGGGTGTTTACTGGAAAAGCAGGATTCCTGGGGCTGTTCTGCCTTGGTCTTATGCAGGGCTTTGAGAAGTCACTGTTCCTCTTAGCAACCTTGATTCTCTTGTCTTTAAAAGGGAATCTTTCATTGGAGTCGAAAGTGAAATTGATCCAGCGTCCATAATGCAAAACGCAGATGTGCTCAAAATGACCTCTTGGAAATCCCTTCGCATTAGAAACTTAAATGTCACCTCTCCAGGAGTCTGAAACAGCCAGTTTATTCCTCCAGTATTAAAGCAGATCATGGTTTTCTGGATTAATCCAGATGCCGGGTGTAGTAATGAGCTTATGTTTGGGGGTAGTCATATGAAAAAATACATCTATCATTAAATGCCAGAGAATAGTACGAATCTGGCAGACATTCAGTGTGTGAGAAAGATGTGGGGACTGAGATCATGTGAGTATCAAATCTCCTCTCTCTTGTGTTTGCTGTAGAGTCCATGCTGTTTTGTGTGTGTGTGTATGCATGCATGTGCGTGCATGTGTGTGCGTGCATTCATATGCCTGTCTCTGTGTACATATTTAGTGGCTGAAGTTGAGTTGTTGGGTCAAGTAAATGCTGTTGAATCTATATAAGTTAAATATATGTACCTGCATAGAACACAGAAAGAGGCAAAGAAGAGGGACCAAGGGGAGTGGATGCTTCCAGTACCCAAATGGACCATGTTCTTCCTTACCTCCAAGCCTTTGAGTATATGATCTCTCTTCTGGGAACACTACTCTGCTTGACTCTTTCTTTACTTCCTTAGCTCTTATCTTTCCACTATCTTTTAACATAGAAGTCCTTTCTCCTAGGAAGCCTTGCTTGACCCCTTGTATCTAAGTTAGATGCCCCTCCTTAATGCTTTTATATCATCATAGATGTTTCCTATCAAAGCCTTTATCACACTGTAGTGTAACTGCTTGGTGACTTGGCCCTTTGCCACTAGGATAGAAATTCCATGAGAATCAGGATCTTATCTTGTTTACTGAGCTTCTCTTGTGTGTCAGACACTATTTGGGACGGCGGAGATAGAACAGTTAACATGCGTTTAGTAATTGAATAAATGCACAAATAGGTAAAAAAAAAAAAAAGTTAAATTCTAAGAGACAGTAACATCTTCGGGGTCTTAATCTATGGAGAAAAACACTAAAAAGGATCCCTTAATAAATACAGAATCTAAAAGGTCATATCTTAACAAAATGCCCAGGTTTGGTTTTTTTTCCTCAACTATTACAGTCAGTGGCATCAGATGTGCTTTAAGGTAATAGATTCTCGGGGAGTCCAAGAATTCTGGATTCTAGGCTAATGTTGTCTAATATAAGACTATAAAGACAAATTGTGCCATGTTTCTGTGCAAACTTTGTCACTCTAGGCTTTGGGTGATTAGAGAAGGTATCTGGCCTGGACAATAAGTCAGGCTGGAGTAGACAGGCTTGTAAGCATTGAAAAACCAGTGACCCAGAGGTGGGGCTGGAATTGTCAGGTGAGGTAGGAAGAGGAGTCAGGGTGGGGATCCAGGCAGGGTAGCTGGCAGGTAGGGCAAGACTGCAAGGCAGGGAGAGAAAACACATTGTAACTCTGGGCCGACAGAATGCTTTTCAGTTCCTGGTGAGAGGGTTCAGGAATCCAGCCAGAAAGGCAGGCTATTAAAAATGCCAGAAGCCCCTGCAGAAGTCTGGGTAGTCAAGGATCTGCGCTCAGATAGTGACCTACAGTGGAAAGAACAAGAAACCCAGGAATTTGAAGACCTGAGCTCTGCTTCCAGCTTGCCTGGTTGCCAGTCCTTGGCAAGTCACCTCTCCTTTCTACCTTCACTCCCTCTACCTGTAAAATGGGGGGATTGGGTCACCCCCTAAATTTAAAGTCTTGATACCTCTCTAGACAACAGGCAACAGGATTCCATGGTAGCTTGTTGGCCAAGGCTTTGAAGCAGGGGTCCCTGCACATGCATTTTCTGTTTATGACCCAAGTCAGTCTCAAGTGTGGGTGGTCTGGAGCCTAGATACAGGGAAGAATAAAGAAAACAGAGAAGAGGGGTAGGGGAAGCAGTGACTATAAAGTAATAGTTCCTCAAAGGATGCTACATTTGAAGTCAAAATGAAAACCACTGGGGGGCTTCCCTGGTGGCGCAGTGGTTGAGAGTCCGCCTGCCGATGCAGGGGACACGGGTTCGTGCCCCGGTCCGGGAAGATCCCACATGCCGCGGAGCGGCTGGGCCCATGAGCCATGGCCGCTGGGCCTGCGCGTCTGGAGCCTGTGTTCAGCAACGGGAGAGGCCACAGCAGTGAGAGGCCCACGTACCGCAAAAAAAAAAAAAAAAAAAAAAAAAGAAAACCACTGGGGGGAAAGTTACTTTAAATTGAATAATTATTATTGGTGTTTCATTTTCACAACATACTTGGGCCAAGGTCTGGATAGAGGTCCATAAAAGTGTTTGGAAATATCAGAGTGAACGAAGGGGTTCAACTTGGGCTGTCGGGAAACTGTCCTTGGAGGAGGTGAGATCGTATCTGGGTCTGCAAAAAGGAAAGGACTTTGACCAATGCTTATAAGATGGGAACAGAGGTGGACTGGGTCTTCCAGGCTGAGGGAGAAAATACCTTGAGCAAAGAACCAGAGCTTTATATACTCAGACCGATGGATTTAGATGCATTGTTAAACTTTTTAAAATTATCGACATTCCCATTCACTGAGCACTTGACAATTACCAGGCGCTGTGCTAAGTTTAAATGGATGATCTCCTACTGTTGCCCAAACTACCTACAGGCCTTTTCCATTAGTACCTCCATTGTATGATGGAGGAAAAGTGGAAATTTAGGGAGAGTAAGTGATATGCCCACCACAAGTATACAGCCAATTAGAGTCAGTGTGTGAACTCCAAATCCTTGAAGCCAGAAAACCTTCTAGCAGGTAATGACGACTGAAATTTTTCTTATCCTATTAGGTACAAAATTGGTCACAAAGTCTTCAACCTGTGTTAGTAATATATAGTTATTTGTCTCTCCTTAGTTTATACATTCATGATTATTCTTGAAGCACTGAAGGCCCCTTGTTAAATCTGATTGTCAGGACAGCAACATGACCTGGGGGACCATGTGGTGGCCACGGTAAAGAGAGTGGGCTCTGCAGCTGTACTGGTGGGGGTTACCTTCTGGCTTCTGACTGTGTGACTCAGGGCAAATTCCGCGACCTCTTGAGTCTAAATTTTTCCATCCATAAAACAGAGTGGTGAGGATTAAACGAGTGAACGTATTTAAAAGTTTAATACAGATGTTACATAGCACATAGTGAAAATACAATCCATACAAACAGTTGTTACCATCATCATCCACATTATCACCTTTGATAGACTTGAGTATAGATATCTGAGTTTGACTGCAACTTTTTAAATGTGCCTTGTTTGAAAAGTCAGATAAAATTCAGAGAATTAAGTATCTCAACTGTAAATGAAGGGGTCATAATCACCCCTGATACATGTTGCTATGTGCCTATGTGAAATGAAGTATATGGAAATGTTTTCTGAAACACAAAGCCCCATACAAATGTGGGTGGTATTTTGCTGCTGATGAGCTGTCCAGGGCTCCTTGCCTATCTCTGACTTGAGAATGCTCTAGATAGCAGAGGGATGCAGTGCTCCCATAATGCAGTGTTGGTTGCCCGGTACTTTATTGGGGTTACCTTGGGATCAGCCGAGACACTCTTCGGCTCATCTTAGTATTTTTAGCACATCCAAAAAAGTATTTCAGAATGGTCAACCAAGATGAGGTATGTTTATCCATTGTTTCTTGTTTTTGTTATGTTTGGAGAAGTACACAGCAGTTAAAAGTGTGCTTTGAAAATAATGCCATCTATGAGCAGTCAGGAATGAACATTCCAAACTGTCTAACAGATTCTGGGATCTCACAGCTTTGAAGACCCGTCAGGCATAGACTTTCAAATCAAGAACACCTCTGGGAATGAGCTCACCTTCCTCTTTCCTCTTGTTCATGCTCAGTAACAAATGATCTTACTGTGAAGTGGGTAACATGAAAGCACATGAGCTTCATGCATTTGGGCAGGGGAAAACTCCAAATGATGTTGTTTAAAAAAAAGAGCATGGGGCTTCCCTGCTGGCGCAGTGGTTGAGAGTCCGCCTGCCGATGCAGGGGACGCGGGTTCGTGCCCCGGTCCGGGAAGATCCCACATGCCACGGAGCGGCTGTGCCCGTGAGCCATGGCCGCTGGGCCTGCGCGTCCGGAGCCTGTGCTCCGCAATGGGAGAGGCCACAACAGTGAGAGGCCCGCCTACCGCAAAAAAAAAAAAAAGAAAGAAAAAAAGATCATGCTTTGTTTAAGTGTAAGTATAATCAATGTGTGGTGATAGGTCAAGGTTGTAGAAATTCAGATTCTGTTTCCATGTGTTGTGTTAAGCATTGGGTACAGAAACACCTGCTGTCTCTATTGTTCTACACCCTGCCAGATGATTAATGTGCTTTAGCTTAAATAACTGGGAGGGGTGGCACCTCAGGGAATGCTAAACATATTTTTAATTGCTGTATAAATATGTCAGTTCCTTGCTAATTCAAGTTATGCATGGGAGGTTATATAATACCAGAGGGCCTCCAGACATGATGTATTGCACCCGCGAGCTGAGTTGAAGGACTAACAGGGCCCAGCTGAAGATGAAATATTCTTTGCTAACTCTGTCTTAGCAGATGAAAAATAGATGTTGAAGCCTGACATTGCTTTATAAGAGCAGAATTATTGTTTGGCATACAGTATGGTCGCTAAATAATTTTCTGAGATGTTAGAAAGAAAATACATGTTCTGTAACCAAAAAAAGTGCCCCAAAACAATTCCAAGAAAATGTACTTATTTGGGGAAATGCACATGGTGAAGGAGAAATGAGCGTTGAGTTTGGCATGAAGCAAATATACAAAATGGTGGAGCACATTAATTTCCCACTGCGCCCATTCATATTACAGTCTAAAACTGACCTAGTCCATTTTGATATCTCAGAGCAAAGATTCCTTTAACTACAGTTCTTGTGCTCTGCCCTTTCCATTCTGACTCTTCTTAGAAAAGGAGAGAAAGAAGGGAGAGAGAATCTAAGTAAGACTCAAAGGTATGAACCTGTGCGAAGTCATCTTTGCAGGATCAGTGGATATCGGTGGTTTATCTAGCTATGTATGAGCTATATAAGTTGGATTTCATATTCTGAGTCTGCAAAGAAGTCACTTAAATTTCGGTGTGAAGCTACTTTTTGTTGACAGCACCACCAACCTGTGATTCTGAATTACTATCAGAAGCAACTGTGTGATAGAGAGGTGAGGTGACTATTGAGATATTCAAGATGTGAGTACAGGAACCATTTGGTCTTTTAAAAAGCCTTCTGATGATAGTTTTCTTGAACACTTCTGCTTGTGCCGTGGACCCTGGTTCATTGACAGAGAGACAATCAAAGGATTAAATACAGTGGGCAGATTCATTCAAGGACCAGGTGGCAGTCCTTTGGCAAACCCAGTAGTGTGATATGGACAGCAATCAAATTGCTATCAGATGTGCCCAATCACTGATCATTATTTTATTTGCAAGGGCCTGGAGGTGTCCTTTAATTTAAAGCTGAATAGAATCAGAAATCAATTAATGACTGATTGCTGTTTCTCCTACAAATTGATCTTGGATTTGGCGGTCTGAACGCCTTATTGTGCCAGAATCCATCCATGGGCTACATTAAAATACAGCTAAGAGTTTAGATCAGTTAATTACACCAGTTCCTCCAACTTCTTCAAAAAAGCCCTGCTTTTTCTTAACAAAATTAGTTTAACTTCTAAATTTTCCTCATTCCCATTCTCGGTGACCTTCCATGATTTTATTAATCTATAACTTTTAGCAACTGAAAAGGAATGATGGAGATCCATTCGTATTTTAAATATCTCCCTAAATATTTCTAAAAGTGAAAACCTAATATAGGTTTATTTTGAAATACACAATATTGAAACCAGAAGGTCCCAACACTAGCCTCATAAAAATCAGTTATTTGCGGCTTCCCTGGTGGCACAGTGGTTAAGAATCCGCCTGCCAGTGCAGGAGACACATGTTCGAGCCTTGGTCTGGGAAGATCCCAATGCCGCAGAGCAACTAAGCCCGTGTGCCACAACTACTGAGCCTGTGCTCTAAAGCCTGTGAGCCACAACTACTGAAGCCTGTGCACCTAGAGCCCGTGCTCCACAACAAGAGAAGCCCCCGCAATGAGAAGCCTGTGCACCACAACGAAGAGTAGCCCCCGATTGCCACAACTAGAGAAAGCCTGCACAGCAATGAAGACCCAACACAGCCAACAATAAATAAAATAAAATAAATAAATTTTTAAAAATTTAAAGAAATAAAAAAAACACATGCCTTAAAAAAAATCTGTTATTTGTGCATCTACTAAAATGGCATCACATGCACATACCTGAAATGTTGGTTTGACTTTGTGATGGACATGGGAGGGGAAGGAAGGTAAGATCCTTCTCTAGAGTGAGCCTGTCACATTTCCCTCCTTGTAGATTCCCTCCCACCACCCTCTCACAAATACGCACACACAAACATTCAAATGTTTGAAGAGGCACAAATTTCTGAGGCTTTTTCTCCCCAAACCTCTTCAGAGATAAGCTTCCCTTGTGTCTTATTCTCATGGTCCTTCTGTTGGCTACCTAACCTGAGAGGCTTAGCAAATTCTTCCTCCTACAAGACATATCTCCATTTGAAATGATGTCCTAAAGCGTTTACCCAAAGGTAGGCAGTTGGCAGGAATTCCTGATCCTTGTTCCGCTGGTTAAGAAAGACATTCATATGTCCCTAAACTTGGGTTGTTCCTCATCTCATCCAGAGACTGGATGTCTACCCCCAGAGATCTTCTAAGAAGATTAAAACTCTTGCTTATGACAACTGGGACTGACTCCAGAAGGATAAAGCTCCAAAGACATTCTAGACATTCTGGACATTGTTTGTCAGCTGTACTATAGCCCAATGATTAAGAGCAGATACTCTGGAGCCAGACTGCCATTACTTTCTAACTATGTGACCTTGGGCAAGTTATTTAAATTCCTTGTATCTCAAGTTTCCTTATGATAATAGCAATCCATACATTGGAGGGTTATTATATGACTAAATGCATTAACAGTGCGTGGCACATAGTAGTACTGTATCTCTGCTTGTTACTATTATTTTTTTTGAAATTACACAGGGCAAAAAAAGAATTCAAGTTTGATTTGTTCTTCAGTAACACTTTTTTCTTAAACTGTGGACAAGAATAAGATACTCTTCTGTGCAATATTGCTTTAGTTTGCTTATTAAGTTGTTATTTGCTGTGCTTCTTTCTAGTTCATAGTTAATATCTAGTACTTTATATAAGCTATTTGAAAAAGCAGTTGACCCCTATTTGCAACATTGGTCCTTTTAGCACACAAACACTGAGTGTATTCTCAGGGATTTCTCAAATGCAAGCAACATTAGGTCACAATGAGTGAAGACTTACCCTTTTTTTTTTTTTGCTGTACACGGGCCTCTCACTGTTGTGGCCTCTCCCGTTGCAGAGCACAGGCTCCGGACGCGCAGGTCAGCGGCCACGGCTCACAGGCCCAGCCGCTCTGCGGCATGTGGGATCTTCCCGGACCGGGGAACGAACCCATTTCCTCTGCATCGGCAGGCGGACTCCCAACCACTGCGCCACCAGGGAAGCCCCCCCGCTTTTAACATCTTTATTGGAGTATAATTGCTTTACAATGGTGTGTTAGTTTCTGCTTTATAATAAAGTGTATCAGCTCTACAAATACATATATCCCCATATCTCCCTCCTCTTGCATCTCCCTCCCACTGTCCCTATTCCACCCCTCTAGGTGGACACAGAGCACCCAGCTGATCTCCCTACCCTTTTATGGTTCCTGTTTCAAACCCTGTGTGCCTTGACATCTGTCTTGCAGTATTACCCCCATCATTTCCATGTAAAAGTGACAGAGTGGCAACAAGATGCTCACATATGTACTCCATCCACACATTCAACAAACATTTATTGAGAACCTGACAGCAGAAGTACAGCAGTGAGGAATAGATAAGGTCTTCCACCTCTTAGAGCCTATGGTCTGGTGGGAGAGGGAGGCACTGCACACATAGGATAAAAGGGACATGTCACAGCCAAGCACAGGGCAGGGACAGGGAAGACCTGCCTAAGTCGTGAAATATGATCTAAGCAGTGCCTTTACTCTGTTGTTGATGTAAACTCTCAAGTGTTCTGGGTATTTATTTTCACAGCATCCCTCTAGGCTACATCCAACCCTGCTTCTTGCTATCTGTGGGGCACTGGAGACAGTTTGTACTGGTCCACAAGAGCCAATTGTTAAATTTTCAGGAATTTTGCCAATTGAGCCACGCCCATTATTAAAATTAAATTTATTTATAAATTTACAGTTAAATAAATTAATTAAAATAAAGGTAATAAGTACTTAAACAATCATCACTTCTTAATTATTTTTATTGCATTATGTGGTTATTTATGTTCTGGAGGTTGTTTAGACTATGGCATCTCTGTGGTGGAAATACTATATAATGGTGTACCCCAGGCCTCTCTTCTCAACTCTTTGTTCAGTGAAGTCAACATGATAGGTAATAGCTTGAAATTGGCCATGGTGGGGATATTTACACCACAACAATTGGCAAATGCTATGAATCAAGAGGGTCGTTTTTGTTTTGGTTTTGTTTTTTCCCTGGAGAGACTGTTTTTAAATATTCATTAGCACTGCGCTGTTTTACTTCAATTCCTGACATCCAGAGCATTCATCTGCCTCCCTGGTGTAGCTGGATATTATTAAGATGTGGGATGAACTAAAAGAAGGCAAAACCAGGAAACTGTTGACTTACCTTCTAATACCAACTTTGCTGCTGGTGAGTTTTGCATTCTGGGCATGTCACTTAACAAATGTCAGTTCTTGGCACTCAGAAACTAAACAGATAAGATCTGATTCCTGCCTTCAAAGAGGCCATATTCTAAGATCAACATATATCTAATTACAGTCAATTCTGATCTAGTGGTGCTTTGGCAGTAAGATGAGGGAACATCTCATATTGGACACTTGAGAGGATTTCACTGAGAATACGATTTGTGAAGCAGGATCTTAGCAGAATATACTGGCTCTCTCTAGGCAGAGGAGCATCTTGACAGGTATGATGTGGTCCTGCCTGAACCAAGGATGGGGAACTTCTGGGCGTGGCAGTAGTGGGTGAAACAGAATTATAAATTAGGACCAGATTGTGATCCTAATAGTGTGGGAGGCCAACAAAGTTTATAAATGATTTTTTCCCCAAGTTGGGTAATGAGCTCTTCTTTATTGAACATATTAGCTTCCATACCTGCAGAAGGAATGAATCAAAAGTGTTGGCATACCAGACGATAGCTGGAAGACCAATTTGAGAATTATCAGGATGTGGAAGAGAGATTATGGGTGGGCAGTGAGCCTGAAATAGATAAGTGATAGTGACCATTGCTTTACTTATCCACAAAGGACAAATATTTCCTCCGACCTGGGCCATACTATGACTTTTGAAGACTCCAGGAACTTTTGCCTTTGTGGGCTCCTTCGTCCACAAAATGTATTAAAATTATATTCTGCAACAGTGTTGGTATAAAAACCAGTATGCAAATAATATGTATAAATTATTTTCTTTCACCTAAAAGCTCATCTTTTTCCTTCTGATTTAAAAAAAAAGAAACCATTTTTTATGGGTCCTGGCTTTGTGCCTTCTGTGCTCAATGAAGCAGTGAGCTCTACCTCTGCTCCATTCATAAAGTTGGTGAGCAAATTAGGGAATGGTTGGGTAAGCTCTTGGAAGATCAACACAATGCAAACTTAGCCTTTTTAGAATTCTCTTTGGATAGAAGAAGCTTGAGTAATCACACTGTGGTGATGACCTCTTTGTTCATTGGCTTTATCAATGGATTGAAAATTGCAACACTGTCTTTCAAGATGTTTATCTTTTCTTTATTCACTGTATGAAAACGTGTGTGATTGTGCAGAAGATGTGCAGGGTAGGTGTGTGTATATTGTGGAAGTAAAGGAAGACCAAATGGAAACAAGCAAAGGCTGTTAATTCAAAGCTTGCTACAGCAAGGGAGTTGGCCACCATCACTTGTGTTTTGGCAGAGACTCAAAGGCAGGCAGAGAAGTAGGAAAGCTTCTGATATCCCTGCTTTGGAGATTGTTGGCATGAGGAAGTTGCAAGCAGACTAGCTGAAAGCTGGGCATGTATGTGATTGGTTAGGGGAGCTTATTTGGCTTTCTTTGGTTTGTTCTAAGTTGGAAGTGGGAAAACAGGGAAGCTGTCAGTTATTAATTAAGTCCTGGCCATGTGGGGCTGATTGTTAAAGAAGTAATTGTTTAGCCTCCTTCATTGTCACTAGAGATAACGATCTGACTTCTTACAAATCTGATTTACAGTGAGGCTGGCTTCCAGAATGGGTTATTGTAAATAGGGGGTTGGTTTCCTGGGCAGCTTGTCTGGATTGTGGGTCACAGCTGTCTTTGTGTATATGGTCTGGCCACTGTCTATTTGTATATTCAGTCTTTCATCATGTACCGAGCCCTGGGCTAAACTGTGTCTCTCATCCTCTTAATACTTCTGTGAAGAAGGTAGCATTTGCAGAGAGGAACTGGATGGTAGAGAGGTTAGGTGATTTGGTAATGAGAGGCAGGGTCTCAAATCCACATGTGCCTGTCTCTAAAGCCCGTGGGTTTACAGCTTCCTCACTTGCAAAGTGAGGAGGAGACTGACTAGATGATGAGTCTCTTCTAGGTCAAATTTGCTGATTCCAGACTGGGTCACAGTCATACATAACCTTTGTTGGTCCTCCAGAGCAACTATTGCCTGCCAACCCAATGACATCATGACTTTAATTTAGGCATATCCACAAGACCTTGAGTGTGTTCATATTTCTTCACCTAGAATTTGTGAAACTCAAAAGAACTGAAGTCCAACTACCTGGCCACTTCCCAGGAAGCAAGAGCCCTAGAGGAATTATGCTTCCATACTTTCCCGACCACAGCAAGACATTTTCCCCTGGAATGATTTAGTTTCATGCACAGAGAGAGATTCGGCGTGGGCGAAGAGAATACACTATCATGTCATTCAGTCATGCCTGCGATTTCTCAGCTTCTCCCCAGTGCTGGAGAAATGATTAATTCCTTGGGACGGAAGCCAAGAAAATCATGAAAATAGCAAAAAATATTTCGACTGCAGTTGTAGAGCTCATAAACCTGTCACTGGCATGATGAGAAAACTGCTGGCTTGCCTCTCATGAGCAGCACAATATTTTATTTATATGTGTGGTTTTGTGTGCGTTTTTATTATGGCAGCAAGGAGGGTATCTGGAGGGCTTTGGGCTTAGGGAAGCGGGTGATGGAGTGAAATTCAGGGAAAACATTTCACGCCCTTGTTGAGCTTCTCAACTGTGGGATGCTCAGCCCTTTGCCAACGGTATTGATTGGTTAATATATATTGAGTGTCCCTCCATGTGGAGCATGGTAGGTACTTTATGGTATGGGACTTGTTGACCTCTGAACCGCATTGTTAAAGCTGTTGCAAGAGGCAGGCATGTGTGAGAGACAAAGAAAGGAAGAGAATGTTCTCACAATAGTCATGAGAGCTTCTACTGATTGATATCTTTGTATGTTGCCAGACCTGCTGAATGCTGTCCACGCATTATTCCATTTAACCTTCACTGCAACCCTAGAGGTAGGTTACTCTTGGGGCTCCTATTTTGAGGTAATTGAGGTTTAGAGGTTAAGTAATTGACCAATACCTATAGATAATAAGAGATAAAGCTAGGACTCAGCCCAAATACTCTGACTCCCACTCTTAAGCACTAACCACTAAGCTCTGTTGCCTCCCCAAAACAAAGAATGCCTGGGACAAAAAGAAAAAGAGGATTTACATATCATTTTTGTCTGAGGCTTTCAACCTGTACTATAGGAGCCTGAAGGGTTTGCTAAGGAGTCCAGAGGAAAGGATATTGACTAAGCTCCCACCCTTGTGTCACCATAGGTGGCTTGGCACTTGTGTTATCTATTTACTATCTGGACTTGTAAATTCTTTAGAGAGATGGTTCCTTTGGAGGGTGGGGAGCAAACAAAATTTAAAAGAACAAAAACATTTGTTCTAGTCTACTGTCTTCATTTTAGAGCAGGGGTTGGCTAACTTTTTCTGTAAAGGGCCAGATAGTAAAAAAAAATTAGGCTTATGAGGCCCCTGCATGGTTTCAGTTGCATATTTTTCTTTGTTTTGTTTTTTATAAACCCTTAAAAATGTAAAAAAAAAAAAAAATCCTTCGCTCACAAGTTGTGCAAAAATAAGCCACAACCTTGAACTGACCCACAGACTGTAGTTTGCCAAACTCTCTTTTTAGAAGATAAATCCAAAGTTCAGAGAGGGAAAGTGATTTGCTTAAGGCCACACAGCTAGACCAGAACTCAGATTGTCCAGAATAGCTGTGTGGGCTCTGTCGGCCAGACTGAACAGGTGTATCTTCACTGTGAGTCATGGCTCCCCAGACACGGTGCTCAGGGCTTCAGAGATTCACATGCTTGAACGAGGTAGATCTCCCCTAGCAGCTGAGAGTCTACGGAGAGACAAGACTCAAACACAAGATAAGTTAGCCAGCACTATGGAATCCTCCCCAAAAGAGTGCATCAATCATTGCTAGGAAAGGGCCTGACATTTCAAATGCTGAGTTCCAGTGAGGCAGGGTGAAGTGATCTCTGACAGCTCCTAACCAAGGGCAGGAGTTCCTTTGATGAATTTCTGGGCAAAGGGATCTTTTATTCTCCTTGTCTCCTGCCTGTGGAGGCCTAGCTTGGAAACTATCCTGTCGCTGGCAGAGGAAGGATTTATTAACACAGTGCCCTTACTCTTTTCAACCAACATCCAAATCTTTTTAACCCCTTTTTACAAGTGTTCCAGGACTGTTGAGAGCTGGCACTATGAGTTAGATTAATATCTCCCCAAAGGCCCTGCCTGAAGTTCCCTTATCAGTCATTCCTTCTGCTCAGTCATTAAAGTTCTGAGTTTAACATGCAGCTGTGACATCTGGGAGACTTGACAGTATCAAGTGGTAGGATGGTGGGTATTCTTATTCACATGCAAGTGTTAACTGGATTAATATCATCATCCAGCCAGGCTGTAAGAGAAAATGCAGTTAAGTTTGATTTGAAGGAACAGAGAAATTGAAAAACTGGAGTGAAGGATGTGGTGAGCCAGAGCAGGCCTCCCTGCAGGTCCGTTTGGGAACCTGTTTAGAACAAGAAGTCCTGTCTCAGGGAATGTTTCAGCACCAACAGCCTGAACATCTAATCAACGGTCACACTAGCCACGTTTCAAGTCCTCAGTAGCTACACGTGACTAGTGGCTGTCATGTCGGACAACACAGGTAAAGAACATTTCCGTTATTGTGGAAAGGTCTGTTGGATAGCTCTCCTCTGTTGTCTTTGAGCTTTTGTATATTTTGACACTGTTTTAACAATTAGCCTCCTCTTACTAATACATGGGTCAGCACAAGATTGACACAGAGGGTTTGCTGAACCACAAAAGACGAATATTTTGTTGACACCTACTGTGTGTCAGGCAGGCACTGTTCTAGAGCCTGGGAATATGTCAGTGAACACAACTGACAAAATCCCCTGTTTTAAAGGAGCTCACTGTACTTGGCAATGTTACTTAGCTATAGATTTCTCAAGGTGCAAATCCAGGCTATTGTTGTCTTTGCAGCAGCAATATCATTCTCTTTCACCAGTTCCCCAAACCTTAGCTACATTCCAAGCAGCAGGCCCATGACACCAGAGGCCTGGCTTTGGAAGTTCAGAAGATCCAGTGGGTAACAGCAACCTAAGAGGAAACAAGCCTTTTGTGAGCATGTGTATGGCAGCTCCACTGGCCAGCTGTCTTAGTCTGTTTGGGCTGCTATAACAAAATACCACAGCATGGGTAACTTATAAATGGCAGAAATTTATCTCTCACAGTTTTGGAGGCTGGGAAGTCCAGGATCATGGCACCAGCAGATTTAGTATCTGGTGAAAGCACTTTTCCAGAATGCAGACTGCCAGCTTCTCTCACTGTGTCCTTCCGTGGTGGAAGGGGCAAGGAATATCTGCAGAGTCTCTTTTATAAGACCGTAGTCTCATTCATAAAAGACTTAAGCACCTCATGACCAGCACTTCTCAAAGGCTCCACCTACGAATACCATATGGATTAGGAGGTTAGGACTTCCAACATATGGATTTTGGAGATCAAAACATTCAGTCTGTAGCACCAGCTTCATTGATGATCATGACCTTTCTAAAGCCCTTGTATCTTGGGACTTCCTGAAAGTGTATCTGAGTGAAGTAGTCAGATTATATCTGCTTGGGGCAGGTGCTTTAGTCCCCTTGGCCAAGGCAGTGAAGACAAGAGGAGGATGAGAATAGCTTGCAAAGCAAATTAATGACCCAAGTCATGTTGAGTTGTCCGTCGTCCCTGTTCATCTGCCCTCACGTGTTCTTACACAGTGTGCAGACTTCATATATAGCTTTCCCCACATGTTCATTGTTGATCTGTCTTCCGTACTAGACAGTACATCCTGAGGAGGAAGGGATTATGTCTGTCAGATCTGCCATGGTATTCTTGGGGTCTAGCACATAGTATCATGCAATAAATAGTTGTTCTTGTCATTGTATGTTGCCAATTGTGCAATTAATATATTTTGATTTTTCAGAATCTGGTTTCTCAATTTTTTTTATATTGGAGTATAGTTGATTTACAATGTTGTGTTAGTTTCGGGTGTACAGCGAAGTGATTCAATTATACATTTACATATATCTATTCTTTTTCACATTCTTTTCCCATTTAGGTTAGTTCTGATGTGTATCTCATCAACTATAGATTTCATGGGAGTTGATAGGTGTTACATGGAAAAGGGGTCTGGGGGCAGTTGTGTTTGGCTAATACGGCTTTAAATAAGCATGTTTCATTACTGCAGGCCTTCTAATACAGTGGTTCTCAAACTCTCGTGAGCATCAGCCTCACCTGGAGGACTGTTACGACACAGATCACCGGACTCCACACCCAGAGTTTCTGCTTAGTAGGCGTGAGAATTTGCATTTTTAACAAGTTCCCAAGTGAGGCCAATGTGACTGGTCCAGTGACTACACTTTGAGAACCACTGTAGAGATGTGTTTTTGACTCTCGTAGAAAAGATACTGTTTTCACCATTTCCCAAAAGTGTTTAACTAAAGGTCATCTTAAACCTAGAGTCCTGTCTCACTTTAAGTTATGCTGACCTAGTTCACACTCAAGTGTCAATGAATTAAAAATTAACGTACTCACATTGTAAAAGGGACATCTGGGCAGAGACCTATTTGAAGCACAAATGGTGTGTTGCTTCTGGTAAAATTTAGACATCATTCCAAAATAATAAGGACGGGATATCAAAATTTGGGTGAGGAAATATCAAAAAATAGTACCTATTCCTTCTAGTTATAAAATGGGCTTGAGGGACTTCCTGGTGGTACAGTGGTTAAGAATCTGCCTGCTAATGAAGGAGACACGGGTTCAAGCTCTGGTCCTGGAAGATCCCACATGCCATGGAGCAACAAAGCCCGTGTGCCACAGCTACTGAGCCTGCGCTCTAGAGCCCACGTGCCACAACTACTGAGCCCACGCGCCACAACTACTGAAGCCCACATGCCCTAGAGCCTGTGCTCCGCAACAAGAGAAGCCACCGCAATGAGAAGCCCGTGCACCACAACAAAGAGTAGCCTCTGCTCACTTCAACTAGAGAAAGCCCGCACGCAGCAACAAAGACCCAACACAGCCAAAAATAAATAAATACATAAAATAAATTTATTTTTAAAAACTGGGCTTGAGCACAACCTATATTGCCTGGAAAAATACTGTTTTATAACTCAAATCTTTGGGATTATTATTGTTTAAAGCAACTCTGATGCTTTTTCTCTGTGGCTGTTCTAGTTTAAACACACACTGCTTGGCCCTGGCAACTTTCAGCTTTTTGCCTCTTGGACTCTCCTGTGATTTGAAATGTATTATTCATAAGTCTGCTGAATTCCAAGTATCTGAAAGAACAGATGTGGATGTAAAGGGATAATCAGCCCTTGCTAATATTGCTCTAAAAGGCAACGTATTTATAAATATTTATATTCATATATTTTGCTGCATTAGAATGAAGAGCTGCATTTGGGTCTGTGGGTTTTGAGATGGTAGAATGGCAGAAGTGACTGTAGGGGAGAGCAGCACTGTGTGCTGTTTTTATGTTCACAGGGAGATTAATCAGTCAGCTCAGCGCTTACTAACCTCCTAGATGCTATAGGTGGTATACAAAATATATAAGGCATATCTCTTGCCCTCGTGGAGTTTATCATTTGGGAAGCAAGACATACTCATCAAGTAATTAGGGCAGAGGTTTTTCAACTTATTTGTACAGCCGCTTAAGCAAACCGGCAGACAAAAATCCAGATTCCTGGTGGGGGAGGGATGGATTGGGAGTTTGGGATTAGCAGATGCAAAGTATTATATATAGAATGGATAAAAAAAGTCCTACTGTTTAGCACAGGGAACTGTATTCCATATCCTGTGATAAACTATAATGGAAAAGAATATGAAAAAGGAGATATATATATAACTGAATCACTTTGGTGGACACCAGAAATTAACACAACATTGTAAATTAACTATACTTCAATAAAATAAATTTTTTAAAAATCCAGATTCCCAGGACCCATCCTAGACTAACTAAATCATGTGTCAGGAGGGTGACACCAGAGAATATATATTTTTAACAAACTCCCTACTTGATGCTAATGACCAGGCAGGACTGGAATCCATTGGATATCTTTAAATTTTTTGAATAATTAAAAGTGCTCTATTGTATACTATTGCGATAAGTAGCTCTTAGTATCGATGACCTATTCTGTATTCATTCAATAATTTAGAGTCTGTCCTATCCAATCGCATTCTTTTATGGGTTGATAGGACTGAAAGGTGGGGAAGCTGGGCTGGGCCCTTGTTAGCGCAGCTGCAGAGAGCTGCCTAGTCTAGAGAGGGCATCTCTAAATCAGGCTAAGAGACAGTGTCTCAAATGTCTGAAAGCACAGCACTGTGACAGAAGGAGCCACGGGTGGTATCACTCCACAGTAGTGTGCCAGGGTTGGTTTACTTATCTAACAAATATTTATCTAGAACCTTCTATGTGTGATGCTGTTCACTATGCACTGGTGACATGATAATAAGCAAAACGTGATCTCTGCCTTCTTAGGCCCTACAGTCTAGTGGAGATTATATTATACATAGGAAATCAGTAGTCATGGTCTTTTTTCCCCCTTAAAAAAAATTGTGATAAAATACACATAACATAGAATTTACTATCTTAACCATTTCACAGTGCACGATTCAGTGGCATTACGTAGATTCACATTGTCGTGCACCCATCATCACCATCCATCTCCTGAACTTTTTCATCAATTTAAACTGAAATTCTGTGCCCATTAAACAATAACTCCCTATATCCCCTTCCCCCTCCAACCCCAGCCCCTGGCAACCACCATGCTGCTTTCTCTCCCTATAAATTTGACTACTCTAGGAACCTCATGTAAGTGAAATAATACAGTATTTCCCCTTTTGTGACTGGCTTATTTCACTTAGCATAATGTCTTCAAGGTTCATCCATGTGATAGCATGTGTTGGCATTCCATTCCTTTTTAAGGCTGAGTAATATTCCATTGTGTGCATAGACTGTGTTCATTTATCCATTTATCCATCAACGGACACTTGAGTCATCTCCACCTTTTGGCTATTGGCCATAATTTGCTATGAGTATTTGTGTACAGATGTCTGAGTTTCTGCTTTCCATTCTTTTGGGTATATCCCTGGTTGTGGAATTGCTGGATCACATGGTAATTCTGTATTTAATTCTTTGAAGAAATATGCTCCCACCCCACACTTTACCCTGTTCATTCTTCCATCCATTTTGTCTGGTGAAGAAAAGCCAGGGCACTGCATTTCAGCTGTCAGAATAAGAAACTGAGACAAGAGGTTTCAAGCACGGGATCAGGTGGCCTCTAACGCATCCCACCAAATCACAGTTCCTCCAGCCCTGGTACAATTTTCCATAGTCCTGTTGCCATGCCCCAGAGAGAAAGCTGCTGGTTTTTGAGAACTTGATCTCTATTAAGGTTTTGCAAAGGCCCGGGGCATAGGCACTGGCATTCTAATCTCAACTTTGCTCCATATTGCACGGCAGCCCCAGGCAGGTCATTTAACCTCCACAATTCCCTGTATTTTCCGACTCACTGAGATGGTTGTAATGACCTCCCTTCAGAGCTAGTGGCAAAGAATACATAACGATAGACTAAGGGATGTTTGCAAAGCCCTCTGTCGGATGTTCACTCGGCTGCAAGAGACCTTGGCTATCTTGCTCCCGTGTCTTTGTGTCCACATCTAGAACTGCAATCCCCACGGTCATTGCTCTCAGATGAATCCCTTGCTGCTTCATAGAGACTGATCTAGTTCTCCGTGTTCATCTGTAGTCTTTGCACTTAAACTTCTGTTCTTTGAAGGGTTTGTTCTTGGTCTTCCAGATCCTTGGGGCGAAGATGGAAAAGTACTTAGAGGGGAAGGGCTTAAGATTTCCTACCATCTCTCATTTTCTCCGAATATTCAAAATTGAGCTCAAATTGTATTAAGAATGTTGCTTCCACTGCCTTCAACTTACCTGTGTGTAAGTGTGTGAAGTGTTGCTGTCTTCATCTGCACTTCTGTGTGTTTGACCCACACCATCTTTGATGCAGAACTTAGCAATTCTTTGCATTTGTCAAGGAAATTCCAGACACATGGAGAGTCTTAGAGAGGAATGTAGATTCTACTGAAGATTTCATGGGGAAAGCCAGAGCAAGAACATCTCCTGTAGCAAAGACCTTGACATTTTCATCAGCTATGTCTTCCCTCCTAAGTCAAATCACATTGGGGACTGTCCCCCCTCCTCTGCCTTTCTCCCCTAGTACATCCAGGATCTTTTTTCTATTTTTTTCCCTCCTGCATCTCCCCTCTTTCACCTTAAATTTCTCCTCCTCCCACTCCCCAAGTCATACAGAACAGCATGGTCACCCCAGCTTGCCCCACAAAGGGCTCTTCCATCCGCACCCTCCCTCAGAAGGCAGTGGTAGATTGTATATATATATATATTTTTTTAATTTGAAATAAATTATATATTTTTTTACTTAAAACACACATTTATTATTTAACAGTTGTTGTGGCTTACATGGGTTCTCTGCTTCATGGTGTCTCACAAAACTGCAACTATGTACCTGCCAGGGCTGGGGTCTCATCTGAAGGATCAACTGGGGAAATATCCACTCCAGGCTTTTTTCCACATTGTTGTTGGCAAAATTTATGTATTTATTTATTTTTTAAAGGTCACTTTCTATTTACAGTTATCACAAAATATTGGCTATATCCCCCGTGTTGTGCAGTACATCCCCGAGCCTATCTTATACCCAATAGTTTCTGCTCCCCACACCCCTACCTCTATATTGCCCCTCCCCACCATCACTGGTAACCAGTAGTTTACTCTCTGTATCTGTGAGTCAGTTTCTTTTCTATTATATTCAGTAGTTTGTTGTATTTTTTAGATTTCACATATAAGTGATATCAAATAGTATTTGTCTTTTTCTGTCTTTATTTCTTTTATTTGTCTTTATTTCACTCAGCATAATGCCCTCCAAGTCCATCCATGTTGCTGCAGATGGCAAAGTTTTGTTCTTTTTTATGGTTGAGTAGTGTTCCATTGTGTGTGTGTGTGTGTGTGTGTGTGTGTGTGTATCTCACATCTTTGTCCATTCATCTGTCGATGAACACTTAGGTTGCTTCCATATCTTGGCAGTTGTAAATAATGCTGTTATGAACTTTGGGGTGCATGTATCTTTTCAAATTAGTGCTTTTGGTTTTCTCGGACATATACCCAGAAGGGGAAATACTAGGTCATATGGTAATTCTATTTTTAGTTTTTGAGAGCCCTCCATACTCTTTTCCACAGTGGCTGCACCAATGTACATTCCCACCAACAGTGTAGAGGGAGGGCTCCCGTTTTTTCACATCCTCACCAACATTTGTTGTTTGTGTTCTTTCTGAAGATAGCCATTCTGACTGGTGTGAGGTGGTATCTCACTGTGGTTTTGATTTGCATTTCCCTGCTGACTAGCGATGTTGAGCATCTTTTCATGTGCCTGTTGGCCATCTGCATTTCCTCTTTGGAAAAATGTCTATTCAGTTCTTCTGCCCATTTTTTAACCAGGTTGTTTGTTTTCATGATGTTGAGTTGTATGAGCTGTTTATTTTTTCATTAATTTTTATTAGAGTATAGTTGCTTTACAATGTTGTATTAGTTTCTCCTATAGAGCAAAGCTATACATATATCTTCTCTTTTTTTAGACTTGTACATTTTTCCTTTTACTTATGTAAAAATAGGTTTTATACAACAATATAAAACTTTTCTCTGTTTAAGACTTTTTAAAGCTAACTTTTGTAATATCTTGATATAAAATCATTGCTTCCTTTCTTAGAAGTAGAAACCCGTTTCCCCCCAAGATCCTCACCCTCTGATATTCACACCTTATATAATTTCCTCCACTTCAGTGAGAGAGGAACTTGTAAATATGATGAGGTATTACCCCTATGATTGTGTTATGTTACGTTATGTTGCATGACCTAAGGGATTTTGCAGACGTAATCCAAGTTGGCTGGTTGCAGACTAACCAGTTGGCTCTGAATAAATCAAAAGGGAGATAGATTATCTGGATGGGCCTGGATCACATGAGCCCTTTACATTCAAGTACAGAGATCGAAGACAGAGGAAGTCAGAAATTGAAAGTGCATAAAAGGAGATGGAGGGGACCACATAGCAAAGAACTGAGTAGCTTCTAGGATCTATGAGCAGTGCCCCAGCCGTCAGCCAGAAAGAGAACGGAAGCCTCAGTTCTACAGCTGAAAAATGCTGAATTCTCCCCCCAACCGCCTGAACTTGAAAATGATCTGAGGTCCAGAAAAGGACACAGCCCAGTTGAAACTTTGATGTAAGCCTTCTGAGATCCTGGAAAGCGAATCCAATTCTGTGCCTGGACTTTTGACCTCCAGAAACCATAAGATAATAAATCTAGGTGTTGATTTAAGCCACAAACTCATGGTAGTAATCCATTACACAGCAATAGAAAATGACTATTTGACTTTTATTCTGGGCTTGCTTTCCTTTCATTGTGTATATTAGAATATTCTTGCTTTTTTTGAAACAGTGGTGCTAGTAGAGAGGAGGTTTTTCTATGTTTAATGAAATGGTCTTACTTTGGAGAAATACGAAGTTTACAAATCCTTGCAACTCTCACCTGCCTTTTATGGTTTGTTTGGCAATTTTAGTCAACAATGAAATCACCAAGTCTAGAAATCACAGATTGAAAATGTCTTTTCTCCCCTTGTCATTAAATGTTTCCCTTCTCCAAAACTTACTTCAAATCAACTTCTTCCCAAGGGTTTCTAGGTATTTCCTTCCCCTGAGAGATCTCCTTCCTCCCCCGCTGAGAATTCTCCTTCCTTTCAACAGTGAGTTCTTAACATCTGTGCCTGAGTAATAACTTTTATTTTCTTGTCCAGATAGTTTTGAATCCTGTGTAAAGTTCCCCACTTTTTGTCTTGCCTCCTCAGCTAGAGGCCTGCAGACAGGACCATGATGTCTGGCTCCTGTGTCCCCCACTGAGACTCCCCTCGTGCCTGATACACAGGGGATGCTCCCATATAAGTTTGGATTGATTGCTTTAACAAGTCAGGGACCAAAACGTACTACTAAGTAAAGCCAATCAACTCACCTTTTGATTCTTTATCCACTCCTGTGTTTAGACATCACCTGCTATATTTGGCCCCATTTTTGCTAAAGAAAAAAAAAAGGACCGCTGGGCATACATCCCTCTTTCAGAGAGAAATAATTTGAGCAGTAGCTGGTCCATGGCATTAAAGGTTGAATGACTGTAATGTGTCCAGCCCATGGTCAGCTTGTTAGGAATTCTGTGTAAGGCAAGAAATAACCCAAGAGCCAGAGACCTTGGAGACAGCACGGAAGAGGGTTGTCAGTGGTAGTGTCCTTTCTGGAGGCATCCTGTTATAATTCCTGGGCCGGTAGCACGGACACCATTCAGTGGCTTCTCAACCTCAGGGAAGCATCCAGCATCTCAGGGCACATGAGGCTCTCGGTCCCTTCCAGCCTCATCCCCGCTGCTGTCCCTATGCAGCTTCTGATTCACTTTTACTCACCTGCTGGCAGCTCTCCCGTGCCCCGTGGTTGCCTGTTCTGGAGTGAACTTTCCTACGGCCTCTTCCCCAATCCCATTCATCCAATGATTTCTCCGTCCCCTGAACCGTGGACTTTTTCACAGACGTTTACTGAGGGTTTTCCCTGTACTGAGCACTTTAAACGAGTTATCTCCCATAATGCTCTCGGCAGCCCGATGAGGCGGACGTTATCCCTACTTTTACAAAAGGTGAAGCCACAACCTAAGGAGGTTACATTACCTGCCCAAGTTTTTATAGCTCATAAGCCAGGGCTTAATTAAGCCTGGGGCTGTTTTCATCCAAAGCCTGTGCTCATAATGTCAAGGTCCTTCTCTTGACCTCCATGCTGTGTTGCTACCTGGCACCCCACAGCTCCTTCTGCCTTAGCTCTGGGAAAGTTCTCATTTCTTCCTGACACTATTTGTTCAAATCAAATCTGTCTCTGTTGTTGGTCTGTGAACCTCAGTGAGGCCGGGATCGTGTTCTCTTTATCTTAATGTATATTCTCAGTGCCTCAGTGCCTGTTGGACACACCTGAGCTTAATAAATGAGCAATTAAAATAATAGCAAAAGGAAACGGGGATGGAAGGAAAGAAACATCTAAGAGAAATTCTAATCTACTCTGAATTAACTTTTCTATGGTAAGGCCAGTAATGGCCTCATTAGGAGGGCCTTAAATTCAGCCTTTGTTTCATTGAAGGGGAAAGGAGAATTGCAAGGAAAAAAATCCACCAGAGTTCCACAGAGTGGGGGAAATAAAGGAGGGAGGAGAATAAGTCTGTTTCTTTCTCAGTCACACAGGGGTTTTATTGTATCATTGATGTTTAATTGCACTTATTTTATAAATATTGGATGGAGTCTGCTCTATGCCATTGTGGAGCATTTAGAGGAATGGTTTTAAGATATTCCACTCTCAAATCTCATTTTCACAAATTTACCACCTTATGGCATCATATATAACACACGTGGAAAAGAAAGATCTTTCCCTTGAAGCAGAGAGTGGTGGCATTTAATACATGGTTTGGGGAGTATAAATGTCCACCTCAGGGATGGTGATGTAGGGAAAGAGAAGCTGTACAAGGTAATATTTACTTTATATCAGCACTGAATATGTAATTTGAGATTATAAAATCATACCACGGCCTAATAAAAGTTCATCACTGGCCCCTGAACCTTTTTATCCTTTCATCTTTAAGTATGAAGGTTTCTCGATGATTTAAGCATTTCCCAAGAGGTAAGAGGCAGCCAGTAAAAACAAAACAATGCAGCCACCCCTGCACGCTCCAGACTTGTACTACAAGACTTACAACCAAAGCAACCCTGGAAGCTTCGTTTTACCTCATCAGTTTCCTGAGTAGGAATCATGTTGGTTTTCGTTTGCTGGGCACCCCTGGTCCTGTGCCAACTTCCTCTTTGTTCCCCTTCTTCCTGTCATCACGACCTCTTTGTGTCCTCAAAGCATCTCTCTGTCTTTAGTCATTCTCTTCCTTTCCATAGCAAAGGAAGCTGTGTCCCTCTTTTCCAAGGGTAAGACCACTCTGTCTAGGGAAGAAGTACAGTGAACACTGAGAGCCCCAGGGTCAGGTTTGCTGCTTGCAGAAGGTGATTTTAGGTGAGTTGCTGTGCTTCTCTAAGTCTCCATGTCCACACCCATAGATAACGGGGCCTCTCTGTTGCTTACATCTCTGGTCTCTGCCATCGCAGAGTTTCTCCCCAATGAATGGAGTTTGTATTTTCTTGGCAGTAGGAAGACAAACATTACACAGTGCCAAAATAAAAAAATACCTAAAAACATACTTAATATTCCTTTATCCTGTAGAAAGAAATGAACTCTCCTTGACTCTCTGAGTCCTAAAGCCGTGATGACTTTCTCACTTTGACTACATTGCAAGAGAAAACCCTTTTTCTCTGTCTCCACTGCCTCTTCACCTATTCATCCACCCCTTAACCCATTACAAATGCCATTCTTCCTTCCTCTGTCTTTGGATGACCCATGACCTAATACCTAAATCCAATAGCTGTTGTTCATTTTTCCTTGCCTTTGATGTCCTGTAATATTTTACCCTGCAGTAGGCAAATTCTTGTTTTGAAACTACTCAGTCTTGTTCTGTCCTGTCCAATTGGGTGTGTCCTCCCTGTTTTTATTAAAGATAACACACTTCTTCTGGTCTCCCAAGCTTCAGAGCATAGCATAAACTTTGAGTCACGCAGAGCTTTTATTTACTTACGCCCAACCAGCCCCCAGGCCCTGCTGAGTCCTCATTTGCTGAGTTTTCCTTGCCCCCCCTTCCCCACGTCTCCCATTCTGAAAACAGTTTCGTTGTGTTGACTTTATGCCCAGCCTCTTAATAGTTCTGTGGCGTTTGACAAACTACTTAATTTGTCTAAGCTTTGGTTTCCTCATCTGTAATAGGAATAATTAATAATATTAATAATAATAATAATGTTTTACTTCCAAGGGTTATTGTGAAGATTAAACGAAATAATAGTCCTATCTATTCATGTACTAAGTAGCCCATACATATTAGCTATTAACTGCTCCATACCACTCCAGACCCCAGATAGGTTGTGTTTTTTGTTTTGTCTTGTTTTGTTTGTTTGTTTACTGGAATAAGAGGGAGTCGTCCCTATTTTTTTTTTTTTTTGCGGTACACAGGCCTCTCACTGTTGTGGCCTCTCCCGTTGCGGAGCACAGGCTCCGGACGCGCAGGCTCAGCGGCCATGGCTCACGGGCCCAGCCGCTCCGCGGCATGTGGGATCCTCCCAGACCGGGACACGAACCCGTGTCCCCTGCATCGGCAGGCGGACTCTCAACCACTGTGCCACCAGGGAATCCCAGTCATCCCATTTTTAATTCTATTATTATGCCTTCCTCCAGCTTCCCCCCATGTGGTACTCTATAGACTTCAGGCACAAATACTAGATCAGTTTGAATACTGTGCAGTTGTGAAGGTTTTGGAAGAGTATAGGCTTTGGAGTTGTCAGCCCTTAGCTTGAATCCTTATTCTGCTACTAATTAGCTAGGTAACTTTGGTCTGGCGTCCAAACCTCTCTGAGGTTCAGTTGCCTCAACTTAAAGATCACAGTAGTCACAGATACCATGCAGGGCTGTTGAAGCAATGAAAAATATCCAGCCCATAGCTTAGTACCTAGTGCAGAGCTCATGCTCAGTAAATGATAATAGTTGATATTATATCATCCCCCGACCCCCGCTGTCTTTAACCCAGGGAATGAAATTCTGAAAGTCTTGATGGACAGTCAAGCTCATCCACAGGTCAGCCTCAGCCTGCCCTTCCAGCTGCCATCGCTGTCTTACTTTCTAGTTATCTCCTTACATAAACTGCTTGACCTATGGAAGGGACCTCATTTTTTCCCAGCCTCTGTCCTGCAATTTTTTCCAGCTCCTCCTTTCTGGAATCCCAATACCCTCTTCCTCCTTCTTGACCAAACCCTCTTGTTCTCTCAGGACCAGATCCAGTCTGACTTCATGAAATGAAAACATAAGAGGGATTTTAAGATTGCTACTAATCTAGACCTTACTATGCCTGTGTGTAATTGGAACTCTGACACATTTACTGTATAAACACATCATATTAGCAAATGATTTTACAGTCCTTGTGTGTTTTAAAATGGTATTCTTTGTGTGTGTGCATGCACGTGCATGTTTATTTATTTACTTATTTTCTTGATGACTTTTCCTTTGTTGCCTGTGTTTCTTCTGTAATGCTTAGATGGATGTTGAGCAGCTACATACTAAAAGCTTAATAAACTCTTACTGACGATTTTCTAGATTGATTTTCATGGAATTTGCATCTTACGAACCATCTGATTCTTAGGTTGCCCCATTTATTTCTTGGCTCCCACACAGAACCTTTTTCTCCAAGAGGTTCCATCTGCTTTGCAGAAATGAGCTCATGAGTCATTTCCTTCCCCACTCTCTTTGTAAACTGCAAAAACAGGCAGGCAGCCCTTCTGGGGTAAGTGGAAGTAGGGATCAGATGAAGCACTGGCAGTTGAAAGTAGGCTCAAGTTTGTCAAGTTCTGGTTCACATTATTAACCCAACGTATGTTGAGAAATGAAGCAGGGACAGTTCTGTTCAGTGGAAGGAACAAGGTGCTTTGGAGCCAGGCAGGACTGGGCTCAGATCCCGGCTCATCCTGGTGTGTGCATTCGTTGAGACCTGTGGAGAGTCAGTTAACCTCTCTGAATCTTTGTTTCTCAATCCATAAAGCAGGGGTGACAGTATGTGCCTACCAGGGCTATTGCGAGATGAGAGAGATTGTATGAAGAGGCCTAGCACAGCTCCTGGGACAGAGTAGACATTTAATACTACTATTCCTCAGTTTCAGAGGTGTTTGGATGCCTCCCAAAGAGAACACTGCCGAAATTATTGATGCATATGCCACAAACTGCAAAAAACTTCTCATCCACGCTCGGGCTGGTTGTAAAGTTGTTTTCTTGAAGTTGATTATTTTGCTATTCTTGCTTCACAGAAGGAAAACTTGATAAAATTGTGAGTTAGGGCTGTTTTTGTTATTTCTGACCTGACAGCCAGCAAAAAAAAGTCTGAAAATTACCCTTTTCCCTTTACTTTGTTGTTTTTTTGTTTTTGTTTTTTTGCGGTACACGGGCCTCTCACTGTTGTGGCCTCTCCTGTTGTGGAGCGCAGGCTCAGCGGCCATGGCTCACGGGCCCAGCCGCTCCGCGGCATGTGGGATCTTCCCAGACCGGGGCACGAACCCGTGTTCCCTGCATCGGCAGGCAGACTCTCAACCACTGCGCCACCAGGGAAGCCCATTCCCTTTACTTTGAATTTTCAAGAACTGATCAATTTCTGAGTTCCCTAGAGAGGAGAATTCAATACGGCAGTTTGGAATTTGGCTAATACTTTTTAGTCATGCATTTGCAGGTGGACCTTGGTAGAATGTTTGCTTCACCTTTGTGTTTTATGTTCGCTCTTTTAAAGTGACTTAGGGAAACAGAATGTTGAAATGGTGGTCTGAATAGAGGTTGGGGTAGCACCCAACTTGGCCACATCCCACCTGGGTGAGACAGTGTGATGGCCTTTAGCTTCTTCATCATTTCCACTCAAAATGATTAGCGTGACCCTCAGTTGACCACACTTACAAGAATTTCTTAAGCATACAATTAGTCTTCATGTATAAAAGAGCTTCCAAAAACTGTAGTTCTATGTGCATACAAAGAATATAATAGTTCTTTTTTTCTACTCATGTTTATAAATTGGAAAATGACACAATTATAGAAATAGCAACAAAGGATAGATATTTTTTGAGGACATTCTTCGTGCCTACTTAACTAATTCAAACTCCAAAGAATCGTATGGATTAAGTTCTGTTATTAGTTTTCCTTTTGCTAATGAGGAGGCACAGGGATGGGAAGTTACTTTCGACTGAAGCCTCATGTTATAAACAGAGGTGCCAGTGTTCAAATGTGGGCAGTCTGTCTCCAGAGCTGATGAACTTAATGGCCATACAGAGAAATTCCACATCCTCGTATTTCTTACTGTAGCATATTTAGTAATCACCTATTATATGTCAGGTGATGCAAATCATAGGGGAAGCTAGAATAGACCAGACAGGCCTGATTCTTGCTCTCATGAAGTTCATGCAATAGATAGAAAAACATGTGAATGAGGGAATAAATAATTGCACATTGTGATAAATGATGTAACTAAAACCAACAGGTGCTGAGATGGAGAGTAAAGGTTCAGGGGAGGCCTCTATTTGAATTGGACAGTCGAGGAAGGCTTCTTGGAAGGGGTGACATTTAAGCTAAAACCCAAGGGATAAGAAGGAAATAGCCTTACACATCTGGGACACCTCAACTTAGCCGTTGAATAGACACACAGAGCACAAAGAAGACCAAACATAACACCTTATTTTAGGCTAAGGAGGCATTTCGCCTTTTAATCCCAGAGAGTCGGACAAAGCATCTCCCAGAAGTTGAAGGGTCCTTTTTCACAGTTGAAACTTTGAATTTCTTCGAGCAACTGCTGAGTTACATCACTAGCATTTACCTGGTTCTTGAGCCTTCTCCTCATGTAAAACAGACGTTGCCTTTGCTGGCAGGACATTCAAAATGGATTTCTTACAGGTTAGCCTCCTAGGACTGAGGCTAGAAAAATGGGGAAAGGAAGCCTTTTTAATCGAAGCAAATACCTCAGCAAAAAACTTGGGACTTTGAAATGGAGGACACAGTGCTTAGGCTTCGAAGATGAGAGTCACATGGGCTGCTTTCCTTACAATGGTGCTGCATAAGAGAGAAAACCGTTTATTTGACTTTAGGTAATGCAAAATTTCTGGGCTTTCAAAAGGCTGACTTTCAAACTTTGCATCGCAACCCATTTCCTTGGTAAGAGTATAACGTGGTAATGCGGTGTCCTGACAACCCTTTCCCTACTGCCAGGATTGCTGGGAGAATACTTAAAATACTTAGTGATGTTCAGTATTAAACTATCTCCAAGCACTCAAGGGAAAACTCATTATCAAATGGTTCCACAAACATTTTAGTATAGTTTTCTAAGGCAAGTTTCTTGTAAATTTCTACCAAGCACCACTTCCAGATGTTTCATTGAATCCCTGTTTCTTGAAACTTACAAACTCAACCCATAAAAATAATTTAAATGCCCATCAATAGGGTATCAGTTCATTTATGAAAATTCTATACAATTCAATAATGTGTATCTTTTCAAAAGAATAAGGTAGATAAGACAAAATTATCATAAAAGGATATTCTTGATATAACATTGACAGGAAGGAAAGGGTATACAGGAGGGGTTGGCATACTTCTCCTGTAAAAGAAAAAAAAAAAAACTGAATATTTTCGGCTTTGAAGCCATATGATTTCTGTCACAACTCCAGGTCTCTGCTGTGTTAGTGTGAAAGCAGCCATAGGCAGTACATAAACAAATGAGTGTTGCGGTATTCCAATATGACTCTTATTTCCAGAAACAGCCAGTGGACCCACAGGCTGTAGTTTGCAGGCTTTTTTTTTTGTTATAAACTATGGAAAGTGTGAAATAACATGTTATTAAGCAACAATTAAATATTTGGAAGGATGTATACCAGATTGTTTAATGTTGATTATATTTTAGGAATGGAATAATGGAGTGATTTTATCAGCATTTGTTATAATGAGCAACAGTTGCCTTTATAACCAGAAACACAGTGAAGATACTTCCCTATTTAAAGGAAAAAAAATCAGACTTTGCACTAATTCTGGGTGGCTCATTCCAAATAAGTGATGTTTATATTTTTACTGTGCCTTTAGAGCAATTGCTGGCCTTGTATTCTTTGGAGGCAGTGCCAAGAAGTATAGAATTAAACTAATTAAATGTATGCAAAAACAGTGTGTAATTACCCTCTATCATGAGCAAGTTTTTAGTCTGGAAGCGTATCTAAAGTGAAGGTCCAGCTTGAGTTATACTCTGATGTCATATTCTAGAAGAAGATGAACCTTCATGCAAATCCTTAGGGAGTGCAGATTTTCCAATATAATAAAACCTCAGGGCTCTAACTGGTCTGGTATTTCTCTGCCACCTGAATTTTGCATTATCAGAGCATTGGACTTCTTCTGCATGATATTGTGCTAGATTAGAATGTGCCCTGACTTTTTTTCTATCGTATGGTATTAATAAACACAACTGAAAGGAGAAAGTAGATTGTCCCAAAGTCTGTCCGCATGGTTATCTCTTTTGCCTAATGACAGTGGTGATGATGGGATGTGAGCACTGGATCATTGGTTGGGAATGACGGACTCTGTAGGTCTCACATGATCCTGAGGTTCTCTAACTTCATGATTCAACTGTTAATCAGCCTGAGTACTTTCTAAGGTTCAAATCCTTGACTGGACTTGAGATGAAATGAATGCACATCATTTGCATTTGAGATTCATCATCCAGGTCCAGTTGATGGAACAAGAAAAATAATATGTAGCCCAGGTTCGATCTTATTTTAACAAACACGAAGCAGAAACTCAACTGTTAGGTACTGAATGGCCTGCCCTCTGCTCGACTCCAGAATGCCAGGTCAAACATTTCCCCCACCTTGTAACATTCCTGTATCAGTGAAGTCTGTAGTCCCTGGATTTCAGAAAGCAGTTAAAGGAAGCCAAGCTATGGTTTTTAATTTACTCTTAATTAGAGAAAAGCCTTCTGAGAACTTTCAACTAAAATAGGGTTTGGATTTTCTAATATAGAATCATAGACTGACAAATATATATTTAGGAAATATGTGCCTGATGGTTCATCAAATTGCTAGAAAAAATTAGTTAAACCATTTTTCTATTTTAGAGAAACTATGATTATTCCATTGTCTCTCCATAGTCATAGTGAACTCCCCAGTGATTTTCACTGGGCATATAAGCTTTTCCTCCTTTTAACTACCCTGGAGAAATGCCTAGGGGGGATAAAATGCTTTAACATCTAAATTTCTTTGTTTGCTCATTCATAAATATCTGATAAGGGCCCCACAATATGACAGGTCCTGTGCTATGTGCTAGGAATATAGGAGTCACTTAACTTGCCGTGTGATTTTGGGAAAACTTTCTTCATGTTTCTGATCTCCTTTGTCCTGTTGATCTTGTAAGAAAGTCACTTACAGTAAGTTCTCAGCCTTAGGCAGATCCAAAACTTTAGGCAAATTTGCAGGGCTATCTGCAGCCTTAGAGCACACTAATGACACCAAAACCTTACCAGCAAGAACTATGTGTTCTTTTAAAAATTTAGTCATTTAAAAGAGTGAAAAATAGCACCCGATTGTTTTATTCTTTTTCTTCTTTTACTATTAGTGAGTTTGAAGAATGCACACTTTTGGCTCTAGGTCAAATGCAGTTTCATTTCCATATCATGTTCTGAGATTTTCTTTGCTAAGGAAAGTATTCTGTGGTGGCACGAAGTAAAAGAAAGGGCAGGAGAAAACAATCCTTTTTTTAAAACTCATTTTAGGGAACAAAAGTATTTGAGAAAACTGTTTCCACAACACATTGCACATTTATAACGCAGTGATGCTGCAAACGTTTCAGTTGAATTCCTTCATCTCATTCCCCAATGAAAATCCTCAGTTTCTCTGTTTTTATCCTTGTTCCAAATGCCACAAGTTTATTTCTGTCCTTATTTCACTTTTGGAGATAATATCCCAAGCAGCAAGGCAGGAGCATATCTGTCTAGTCATTAATAAATGATCGTGGGCACTTCAAAATGCAGGACACTATATAAATACTTTGGGATAATGCTGAGAAGAATACCTCACAGGGAAATGGGGAAATCAAATGAATTATTTGAAGTTTGCTTAATATTTTCAAGCAATTTTCAGAGAGTGTCTTGGGCATTGTCGTAGTCTGTTCAGGCTGCCATAACAAAATACCACTGTCGGGGTGACTTAACAGAAATTTACCTGCTCATAGTTCTGGAGGCTGGAAGTCCAAGATTAAGGTCCATCAGGGTTCACTTTCTTGTGAAGACTCTCTTCCTGGATGGAAATGGCAGCCTTCTTGCTGTGTCCCTACATGATGGGGGATGAGCAAAGAGTTTCTGGTATTTCCTCTTCTTCTTCTTCTTCTTCTTCTTTTTTTTTTTTTTAATAAGGGCACAGGTTCTGTATGGTCAGGGCTCTACTCTTGACTTCATTTAACCTTAATCACCTCCTTAAATGCCCTATCTCCAGTGCAGGAGGGATGGGGCAGGTGTTAGGGCTTCAGCATATGAATTTGGGAGGAACACAATTCAGTTCCTAGCAGTAAATATTAAGAAATTGAACTGTTGCTGGTCTAGAGCTTAGGTGTCTATTTCACCTTATGATTTCTTGCCCTCACCCTTTGTCTCAGTTGTTCCAGGAGCATCAGAAGTACTTCTAATCCTCTCCCCTCTGAGAAGAATGGAATGGATGGAAAAATGCAAGACAGGGATTGGGTGACTTCTGCCCATTGACTTGTCAACATGAAAGACAGTTATGAGGATCAAACAAAATGGTAGACTCAGAGATCTCAGAAATCATGCATGCCAAATCTTATATCCAGGTTTTCAGATGGAAATACTAAGGTTCAGAAAGATGAAAAACTTTGTTTGACATTCTGATAATCAATTACTGATATCCTGGAGGTCTTCTGACACCCATCGCAGTGCTCAGTGTAGTAATGGATGTGATTGTGCTTTCAAATGAAAGGTCATACGTAAATGAGTTCCAACTTCATGGGATAAGTCAACATCAGTTAAGATATTTGTGGCTGCAGAAAACATAAATCGATGCTGATCCTAATCAGAAGGCTATTAGGGGCTCACAGAATCAGTGAACAGGGTGGGGGGCACTTGGTTGACTGGACAGGGTCCTGTTGGCAATTCTAAGTGCCACAGAGTAGGAAGTACCCCGAGCCTCATTTGCAGGATACTATCCCTGCTGCTGGAGGCATGCTTCTACCACCATCACCTGGAGTGAATTCAAACAGTTCTGTGTCTTTGAGGGACCTCATAGGATGTCACAGTGCCAGGAAGAAGATTTCCAGTCATCCGATTCTAGTTCCTGCACTTATGCCTTTACTGCCTGGAACTGATAAGGGAGGATTTGACCCCTTCATCTTCCATAAAGCCTTCCATAAGCCCTGTCTTTACACATAAATTGGGTAAACTCCAAAACAGAAAGTAGTTAAGCACAGGATATTCAAAAAATAAAGGCAAAAACTAAAATCTGCTACCACCTCCAACCTAAGAGCTTCAACCGTTGAAAATGATTTGTGCCATGGTAAGCTCATTTCAAGTGAAAGCTTCACATTTCAGCTTTCCCTTGAGCCCTCTGGTCTACTGTTAGACTGGTGTACATTTGGCATTATCATTTATTTTCCCATTCAGAATGAAATCTAGTATTGACCTCTCTTCTTTGATATATTATTGATTTCAGCATCCTGTTCCCATTTTGTTTCTAGAGATTCACTGTCACTTGGGTGCTTTAGAATGGAAGTGAACTTTATTAACCTACTTTGTTAGCCTACTACAATTAAGAGGCATATCTCAATGTACTCTTGGGGGTGTTTTACAACCCCCCAGAATTCAGGCATATTTATCATTCATGATCTGGCTACCAAGAAATTATATACACATTTGAGTATTTGACCACATAGGTTCCCTTTTTCATTTGTGGATTCAACTAAAATAGAAATAACAATCTCAACTACTTTCCCCTTAAACAGCAAGAGATGTATCTGTCTTAACTAAAAGAATGAGAATTTGTTACCAGCAATATTATGGCCCCAGATTACATGTCTACAGAGAGTTTTCAGTATCCTGCCTTCTGTTCCCCGGAGCATAGCCACAAAAGGAAGTTTAGGAACTGAGATTCTGTTGGTGAGAAAACATATGGATCTTTATTTAGTCCCTGACACCAGCACCTCCATCACTTTCTTTTTAAGAATCAGATTTATAGTTTTTGTGAAACAGGAATACTGCCTCTCAGAATGGCATCTGGATGCTATTCATGTATCAATTCTAAGTATGTGATAAAATTGTCCTTCTAGTTGCTGGCAAGTCATAAGGGTGAGACGGTGGTGGGTAAGCAACTGGCTCGTCCTTGAGATGCAAGGGGAGATGGGGATTGGTGGCTATCACTTTCCACATGTATTGGTTTCCCAAGTGGACAAGAGAACACATAGCACTGTCTTGAGCCATGATCTTGGTCTTTTACTGAAACATCGTTTAAACATATTTCTATGGCTAAGACCTAGCTCCTTTCCGTAGTTACAGAGCAGAATGTTTTCTTCTATTTCCACAAGTGATAGTTGCCAAGGTGAGTGTGTGTTTATGTGAATGCAGGCTAAGCACTGAGAATGAATTTGTAGACTAATACAATGGACTGTTTTTTTCATCCTTGCCCAGGATAACTCCACACCTTGAGACAGCGGAACTCTTAGTTCTGTTAAGATGGTAGAACTCGTGTGACATGCTCTACCCCCATCCTCCACCTCAGTCTCTTCCCTCCCAAACCCTTGAAGACAGTCCCTTGGCCCTGGTGTATCTGGCTTTAGCTTCCTCAACCTCTTCCCATGGTAACATTGCAAAAATATTTTCTTCGATTTTGCCCTCAGCTTGACTGTCTTTTTTCTCTTCCGAAACCCAAGTCTTCCTCCTCTAGGTGTTACTTACATCCTACTTCAGTTTGAGTTCAGAGCACTGATGGACCGATCTCTGTGGTTTGAATGGATTCAGATTAAAAATGTCCAATTAATTCCTACCACGTGATTTTACCTATAAAAATGTTGAGTATATCATAAATGGAAGGGAAGCTATTTTGAATGTGAAGTGGATAATATATATGTAAACCATGAGGGAAGTAACAATTGAAATTTGTTCCTATGGCATTTTTAGTAAGCCCAGCCCATTAGGAGGTTAGAGAATATTGGAAGAATGCTCCATAATGTTCCAACGAACTCAAGTTACTAATTTTGTGTGAATTTCACAGGGCTGTGTTTCTTTGCCTGATATTTCTATACAACTTACGTAAAAAAACGATTTCAGCTGAAGCCAATTTCTAATTTCAATTTCTCTCTTACAAAGAAACTTATTCTGCCTCTTCCCAGCATGGCCCGGCAACTGTGTTCAGGTTTCTGCCCAGATAAGGGATCAATGTGGTATTTCCATGGTGGCTTTTTAGAGAGATTCTTTGCTGTGTAATTGCCAAGACAGTTAGTTACAAGCTCCAGGTAGTATCTCTTAAAAATGAAAGCTCCTTCCCACTGTAAGAATTATGTTCCTCTTCAGTAGTGTTGACAAGATGGAGAGCCGTTTGGGATGTTATGAGTCTGAAATGGCTGTCTGTTGGTGATCCATGCTTCAAGGTGGTTATGATTCAGTTCTAATCAACTGACATTTATGGCTTTTAGGATCTAGACAGGGGCTTTCAATTCAGCTCAATCAGGGGTCCTCAAATAAGCATCTGTTATGTTTGTTTCCCGATGTCTTTCTTTCAAACCTGTTATTTCCCCTAAATCAAATGCTCAGTTCAGTAGAGCCTGAAAATAAAAAAAATAATAATAACAACAATTCCAAATGGTCCCAATGGGACACTTTACAGAAAACTGTTACAAAGAGGCACAAAGAAAGTGCACAGGGGGATTTAGAATCGAAATGGCCTAATTTCTCTCAAGCCCTCTAAGCTGTTATTCATAAAGAGGGTAATAAGCCAGCTTAGATTACATAGTATATTCATGGGTTCTCTCCTATGTCAGCTCAGTTGAAGCATTGTGATAACCAAGTTGCAGAACTTTTGGTGGTACGGCAGGAAGAGTAACACTTTGACAGCGTGGATTTGCATCCTGACCCTGAATCTACAAACTCTCTAACCTTGGAAGAGTTGCCGATCTCAGATCAGCACTGGTTTCTTCATCCATCAATTGAGAAATTGTTTTATCCATACACAAATATTTAGTGAGCCTCTACTATGTGCCTGGTACTGCACAAATGGTTGGGACTGCAGATTTTTTAAAAATCAGGCCATATCCTTTCCCTTATGAAGCTTATCCTCTAATAAGGCTTAACTGCAATTAGTATTTTTATTGTATCCCAGGCGTCTGCTGAGGCAAACTACCATTTGCTATTAAAATGAGACATAAACCTCCTATTACGCACCCCTGGAGTAATTCAGCAGCCCTCTTGGTATCTTCATGAATTCATGGAGGAAAGAGATTTACCTTGATTCTTTCCATTTCTGGTTCCAAATTCTTGCCTTTGCTATATTAGTGCAGTTTATGGGTCTTCTCACTGATAAACCATCCCGGTCTGTAAACTGGTCACTTTCCAAACCATGCATCCCCAGAATTCCACCAACACGAGGCTATGGGTCCAGCAAACTATTATGTGTGATTTGGGATGACAGAAGTAGCTTGCATCACACATTCCTTAAAATTTAAATATATTGTCTTGTTAGAAGCCCTTTGGCTGTGCCGCATCCTCCCCAGAAATTTCTAACTGGTTCCATATCTCTGCACAGTCTTCCCTCCCCGTATCACTAAGCCCTTCTCTCCATTAGTCCAAGCGCCTGAAGCCTACCTGGCCACGCAGAGCGGTCTCCTGAGCATCCACTCACATACACATACCCATCTTGTTTGCAGGGATTCTGGTACTTGTTAAAGTTACATTTTTCCCATCCCCATTATATTGCCCTTGGTGTGTGGTACCCCAAGCGTTTATCTTTTTTTTTTTTATTTCACAACTGCTGACAGCTTTCTTCACCACAGTCAACGAACTTCACAAACACAGGTCAGCAGGACTATCCCTGTGACAAAAGAAACGCAGCCACACATGTGATTTTATAGTCTCCTGGCATCATCTTCATACTTGTGCAAGAGCCTCCCAAGTGGAGACGTAGTCTGAAGGAGAGAGTGAGAGACCACGTGAGCAGACAGGTCACTTCTCAATAGCCATAGAGTTTGAATTACTTAGGTGGCCCTTAAGTAAACTAGAGTCTTCAGCAGTATGCACTCGAGGTTCTCAGTTGTGGATAGAAAAGGCTCATTATGAAATCACAGATGCTTCTTACAAAACCCGGGGAATTCTGTCACTTGCTCTTTCTTGCCTTTGGAGAGTTTTCTGATTAGGCTCTGGTTCGAGGATAAATCCTAACACCCAATGAGCAAACCTTTACCAAGCCCAGCACTTGAGATAAATGTGAAATGAGTGAGTGAGTGAGTGCCCTTCAGAAATTACAGAGATAAATACAGCCTCATATTATGCTGGGCCAGGGAGTCCATGAAGTGCTTGGACTTACACCTTCCACCCACCAGCTGAGAGTGTTTTATCAGCACTTCACTGATGTGGTTCCCAATGAAGGTCAGAAAGTTAAACGTATTGCCCAGCAGCCAGGGTTGATAGTTCATGTCTTGATCTTATCACCGGGCCTCTTTTTCCCATTCCAATTGCTCTTTGAGGACTTAGAACTGCTCACGTGGGGGAACTGTTTGCAGTGAGTAGGAACCTAAGTAAAAATAAAAATCAAGCTGTGTAAGGCAGAAACACAGCATCTGAAACACAATTTTACAGTTCGCTCCCCAAATATGGAATCTAACCCATCCGTTTCTGTCAGAATGATGTGACCCAATAGCAAAGTCGTTATTTTGTTTTTCTGTCTTTGGTTCCTCTTTCTCAGCCATCAAAGTCTAGCCTGTTTTCAAACAGGCATCTGTCGAAGGGATCCACTTTTGCTTTCCCACCTTCCCTTCAAATACAATGATGGCAGCAGCTTCACAGCAGCTGTGTAAAGGAATCCACACGTGAAATAGAGTCACTGAAAATGAACATGCACCTAGATCCTTCATCTTCGTAAGCAAGATAACACAGTATGCTCTCATATCTCCAAATTCACGAATACCATAGTATATGATTTCTTTGATTTCCTTATGTATAAAGCAGAGTATCTCAACAACAGCATTATTGATATTTTGGGCCAGGTAATTCTTTATTGTAAGGGTTATCCTGTGTGTGTAGGATGTTAGGCAGCATCCCTAGCCTCTACCCCACTAGATTCCACTAGTACAACCCCCTACCCAGTTGTGATAACCAAAGATATCTTCAGACATTGCCACCTGTCCCCTGTGGAGTCAATTACCCCCTTGTTCCGGTTGAGAACCACTGATGTAAAGTGAGGCTAACATGTCCTTCTGTAGGGTGCTAGGAGGATTAAAGGGAATTGTGTGCTAGTCGAGACCAAGAAATCTGCAAGTCGTGAAAACTGGGAGGCTGGCAGCATTCACCCACAAACGGATTGACCCGACTCAAACACCAAACTCATAACGCAGGATTAGTCTTAGCAAGAGTACGTAAGTCCATTTCACAAAGGTCCTTAAAAACAGTTGAACCAGTAGCTATTACATAGGCAAAGAGTACAGGTCTCCTAGTGTCTCAGGTACTCTGGATGTGCAGGTGTGCCTAGCATCTTACATCATTTCCTTTTTGAATGTCACAGTTGGGATTGTGAGGATTTTCTCTCTCTCTTTCTGGAATAGCATCTGGCCCTTAGTATACATGTGCTAAAAAATAATGTTTAAGAGTTGGGGAAGAGAGAAGGAGGACAGCCTCTCAAGGGGAGAGCCCCAGGACATAGGGGTCCCCTAGGCACAGGCTGAACCTCGGCAGCCTTACATTAACTCCCTGATTCTATCCCAAGCTGGGTTTGCATCTTGACTCTAAGAGCTACCCAACTGTGGACACTTGGCAGGTTGCTTTACTGTTCTGTGCCTCAGCTTCTTCATCCATAAAGTGGGGATATTAACAGTACATGTCTCATAGAATTGTAGTGAGGATTATATAAAGTAATGTATGAAAAGTGTGTACCTGCTCCATGTCACTCAATTAACCTTAGCTAATAGGATTATTGTCATCATCATTGTCATTATAATTAGAGTGTGAAATAGATTTATTTTGGATCGCAGGTGCAGAATGCTGAGTTCATCACACTGTTCAGGTCGTGGCCCGTTTCTATTATGGATCTGTACAAGGTTCTGCTCTTCAGTTTGTATTTACTTCCTTTCATTCTCGTATCCTACGTCCACCACCCTTCCCCCCACCATAGAAAATCATTCTAATGTATTTATTGAGTATCTTTTTCTGCAAGTGTTCTTACAAAATACATATTGTTTTATATGCACATATCCTTTTTTTTTTTTTTTTTTTTTTGCGGTACGCAGGCCTCCCACCACTGCGGCCTCCCCCATCGCGGAGCACAGGCTCCGGACACGCAGGCCCAGAGGCCACGGCCCACGGGCCCAGCCGCTCCACGGCATGTGGGATCCCCCCGGACCGGGGCCTGAACCCGCGTCCCCCGCATCAGCAGGCGGACTCCCAACCACTGCGCCACCAGGGAAGCCCCTATGCACGTATCTTTAATTTACACGAGCAATATTATGCTGTGTCTGATTTTTCATACTCTTTTCACTCAGCCTGTTGCTGCTTGTTGCTATAATCCTTCGCAGTTACATGATGGTCAGTGATGTACACCAAGCATTTTACTTTTGTATTCTCCCGTTGATAAGAACCCAAATGGCCTCCACCTCTCCACAAGTAACACCATAGTGAATATCGTCATACATAAACCCTTAAGGTAACATGAGAGGATTTACTTGGAGTATACACTGTTCACCCATTCCTGTCAAACAGAAACTGAAATAGGAAAGCATTCCAAATTTTCAGTCTTACCACACTGATATCACTGTTGCCTGCAGTTTCATTCAGAGCAATCACATCAATATATGAAGAGGGTCTTCCCTGGTGGCACAGTGGTTGGGGGTCCGCTGGCCAGTGCAGGGGACACGGGTTTGTGCCCCAGTCTGGGAAGATCCCATGTGCCGCGGAGCGGCTGGGCCCGTGAGCCATGGCCGCTGAGCCTGCGCGTCCGGAGCCTGTGCTCCTCAACGAGAGAGGCCACAATAGTGAGAAAAAAAAAAAAAAAAAAAAAAAAAAAAAAATATATATATATATATATATGAAGAGGATGACAGTGATAAATACATCTGTTTATTGCGTGTTTTTTATATGCTGGATGTTTTATATTTTGGGAGTGCCCCAAACCACCCTCAGGTTCAGTAAGGCTCTAAGAGAACTCCCAGGAAGGACTCAGCATATAGTCACACTCATGGCTGGAGGTTAGTTCAGAAAATGATACCAAGCACAGTCAACAAAGCCAAAATGTGCACAAGGGGAAGTCCAGAGGAAACCAGATGCAAACATCCAGAGTCCTGTCACAGTGGAGTCACACCAAATGGACTTCATTCTCCCAGCAACGAGCTGTGACAACCCTTGTGAAATGTTGCCAAACAGGGAAGCTCATTAGAGACTCAGTGTGCAGGGCTTTTAATAGGGCTGGTCACGTAGGCAGCCTGTGCCTGGGAGGCACCAGAATTCCAGAAGGAAAGCAGATGTACAGCATAAACCGTGCTGTTTATACAGTTTGGGAACAGCGAGCCATTCTTATCAGTTCTGGGAATGGTGGGAAGACCCTCAAATTGAAGTTCGCAGATGCCAGCCAAGGGCCATCCTTACAAGCAGGACTGTTAAAGGATAGCAGTCAGGCCCAGCTATGTTAACTCTTTTCTGCACACTTATTTTCATTATCTGCCAGTGCACACAATGGCAGGAAAGCAGATGATAACATTCCCTTTTTAAAATGAGGACACTGAGGCTTAGAGTAGTTAAGTAACTTGCTCCAGGTCACTGAGCTAAAGAGAAAAAGAGCCAAGATGTACCCCAGTCTTCCTTGAAAGCCATCTCGTTTTTCAGCTGCTTTCAAAAATTGACAGTTATCTCTGCAATTAATTTAGGCTTGTCCCTAGTAATTAGACACACCAGATTTGACAGTCTCTTTCTTTGCTGAAAATAGCTTGACCTGTTATTTCTTATTTTGGAAGCAGTTTCTGGGAATAACCTTAAGTAGTTAAACTGATATAAGTGCAGGGCATAGCCGTTGCTACAATCCTGACTAAGGACCACTTTTCTTAGACTACTTAGATGACGTGTATCTTGAACCACAGAGAGCAAAAGCTAAAATATTTCTAAAACAAAACATTAAAAGTTGGTTTAGGGCTTCCCCGGTGGTGCAGTGGTTGAGAGTCTGCCTGCCGATGAAGGGGACACGGGTTTGTGCCCCGGCCCTGGAGGATCCCACATGCCGTGGAGCGGCTGGGCCTGCGCATCTGGAGCCTGTGCTCCGCAACAGGAGAGGCCACAACAGTGAGAGGCCTGCGTACTGCAAAAAAAAAAAAAAAAAAAAAAAAAAAAAAGGTTTTAATTTCTGTGTTGCAGTCAATTTGGAAAATAAATGGTGTCTCTTTTCTGGTTGAGAAAGAAGAACTACTGGCCACGTGCTAAGCACTCAGCATCCACTCTCCTCATCATAGATGCGGACACCAATGCATTCAGATGTTAAACTTACCAGATGCCACCTAACTAGTAAATGATGGGACAGGAATTTGATGCAAGCAGATGCCAAAGCCATGTCTTCTTACCCATGTGCTTTACTACCCGCCCCCAAACACTATTCTCGTGGTGATCCAGGGCAAACCAGGATGGAGAAACAAATCACCATGAACTAAGCAGGAGAACAAAGGACCAAGTTGGCAATCGACCCACCTTAAAACCCAGCTCAGCACTGGCTTGGCGAGTGAGCGTTTATGCCTTGGTGCTGTTGTTTCTGAAATGAGGCTAACCTTTCCTGCGCTACCAACTGTACAGTATTGTTGTGGAGATCAAATAGGACAACACGTGTAAAAGTGATTTGAACGTTTTAGAAAGGCTTATATCAGATATGGCTCCTTTAGTTGCATGTGTCTTTGGGCACAAAGGTCTTTTATCGGCCTAAAACTGAAAAATGGGCTTCCCTGGTGGCACAGTGGTAGAGAGTCTGCCTGCCAATGCAGGGGACACGGGTTCATGCCCTGGTCCGGGAAGATCCCACATGCCGCGGAGCGGCTGGGCCCGTGAGCCATGGCCGCTGAGCCTGCACGTCCGGAGCCTGTGCTCCGCAACCGGAGAGGCCACAACAGTGAGAGGCCCACGTACCGCAAAAACAAACAAACAAACAACAACAACAAAAAAAAACCCTGAAAACTCTGGGAGTAAGTCTGTCAACGTGGGAAGCTGCGTAAAAGCGCTGAAACAATGCTGACACAAGTTCCTTTCTCCCTGGCCAGCTTTCAGGCTCCTTTTTCCTTCATGGAAGCCCCTTTCTCAAAAGCATCTCCCCTTTTGGTTACAAGGTGGGCATAGCAGTCATTGACCTTGCTGTCTCTGAGTGCCAATATTTCAGGAAAGACGGGCAGTTTCTGATAGAGCTCAAAATGGGATGCCCAGATTTAAGTCTTACTGCCTGCGATTGGCCTCGGTTGGGTAACACGCTGGGTTTTAAACCATTCACTGGTACCAGGAGATGCCTAATGCTCATTGGCTATGCCCAGGCCACAATCCCACCCTTGTAGCTGAGGGTGGAACCAACACCATCAGAACCACTTGGAAAGGCAGTGTAAAAGGGTTGGTCTCCAAGTGGTGATTACACTGATAATGAAATCCAGTGGCATCCTAGCAATGCTATATGTACATAATCTTCTTAAAACATCATAGATCTAAGAAAGCGATGAATCCCACAACCTGGCTGGTATGTAACAGGCAAAACTGAGAGGCTCATTTCCGAACATTGCATTTAGGGCAGAGGAACGGCTCCCCACAGACTCACACCGTTGATTAAACATGCAGACAAATGCATTTCAGCAGTGCAGGAACTCCCTCTTTCTCCCATCTCATTTAAGTCTTTATTTTTTCAGCTCTTGTCATATTGGCCCACTTAGGGAAGGGTAACTATATAAGGTAATTACAAAGATAGTATTTAATTAGTTTTGGTTTCGAACCAAGGTATTTGCTGCAAACCTGGCCAGCCACGCTGAGGGACAGTAATGAATGAGCCTGAGATGAAAACATCTGTCACTGTCAAGCAGGGTCGATTCAGGGTGGGGACTGGCTCATCACCGGGAACGTGATGATGGCCACAGAAAGCCAAATTAGCCAAACTTAATGTCCCCCTAATCACTAGGCGATTGAGCTGACAGTGATAGGTCGCAAACATACACCAATGAGCAGTAATGAAGTTGCTACCAGATCAGTTCAGCAGAGGTTTCTCAGGCTAATTAGCTAGACAAAAATGTTAATTTAATCAAAGAAACATGTATTCATTAAAGGTGTGTAAGAGCTGGAGGAGAAAATTGGCTCAGTCATTGAGGAGGTAAAATTATAGCTGCCAAGGCAGTCATCTCGGCTTCAAAAAATCATTCCTCAATTTACCGTATCTCTTTAGAAAACAGTCTGGTTACACTTAACGGGTGTCACGTGGTCTTTTTTCTTCAGATCTGGTTATTGTAAAGGAGAGATCATCCGCAGAGCAATGTATAATAAAAGGAAATGCTTATCTCATTTTATCCCCAGAGGATTAATTAATTCCTCTAGAAATGTTCTTTTACTTTGATTCATGGACTGTCAGAATCGAAACAGTTCTTGGGGATTATCTAATTCAGGCCATTCTCTTTTCAAGAAGAAAAGTGACACACAGAGAGGCTCTATCACTTGCTCAGAGCCACACAGCTTAGCACCTTTTAATTTGTGCCTTGGACACCACACTCCCTGTGTAATCGATGGAGTGTAACATGTGAATTTAAGTATTGCAAGAGGTATTTCCCCTCTTTGTCACTAGGCTAAGGACATCCACAGACATTTTTACAGAGAGACTTTTATCTCGAAAGATTATGGTCTAGCTGTACTTGTAATGGTGAGGAAAATGAAAAATCTATATGATGGACAGATATAATTTGACTTTACTTCTTGGCATAGGACGATACATGGGAAAGGGCTAGAATTAATGAGTGCTGTTTAGATATCAGCTCTTGCTACATCAAGTACTAAAATGATTTTCTATGTATGATCTTGAATATGTCATTGGCAAGGGATATGATGATATAGGCATTCCTTTGCAAATTCTATGTCCTGTTACCAGCATGTGTCACCAGAGTCCAATTATGCTAACATCCATGGGTTATGAACTGCTTTATAAATTAATTTATCCATTCCTCCATCCATTTATTAATCCTACAGATATTTCTGAAGATGCTTGAGGTGGGAAACATGGTTCAATTTAAGTCTTTGGAGAATTCTCTGTAGGTTGAGAGGGAGACCCTTGGCTCCCATTATTTGCCTAAGGTATTTTCTGTCCAAAAGCCTTCAATCCTCCTCCTGAGGTGTAATTCTATTCATCTTCCAGTGCTTATTTGAAGATAAGCACTGGAAGATGAATACTTAGAAGAAATAATAAGTGGCCATCCCAGGCTCCCACACCAAGTAAGAACCCCTCCCATATGTCCACCCCAGCCCCATATGCCTATATTTATCATGGCAGCTGTCACTCAGATTTAATCTGCCTGATTTCCTGCCTCTCTCACTAGAATACAGTTTCTCAAAATGTGATCCCGACACCACTCATATCCAAATCACCTGGACTGTTTGTTAAAAATTCAAATTTGTTGGCTGTTCCCCAGAGTTAGTTAGAGGGGAAGAGGTTTAAAGTGCATTTTAGCAAGTTTCTTAGATGATTCCTATACATTATAAGGTCTGAAAGCATGGTCTTATCCTCTCACAGCTCCTTTAAGAAAGGACATGCACATAAAGTACTCAATATGCATTTATGGAATGAATGAATTAATAAATAAGTGAATCCTGATCATAAGAAGTAAGGAGTGAGGTCATGTAGCAAGAACATTCCTAAAGACTTTCACTTCTAGCTTTGCTAGTATATGATCCCATTTCTTATCTCTGATGCTGCAGAAGCTTATTTAGAGGTAATAAAATTCTGAAAGTTAAAAGGTTCTTTGAAGATCCTCCAATCCACCACTGTGGCTGAGATACCAGATGGAAAGAGACTTGCCTAAGATCACAGAGCACATTAATGGCAGAGGCTGCATCAGAGCCCATGCTTTCACTGAAGTTCGTCACCTTTCCTATTACACTGCGCTCCCACTGCTGTGGTTTAACCGGTGAAGGAGAAAACTTTCTTGTTGCTGTACCTCTCAGGGAGAGATTTAAACTCTCTCCCATTTTATAAAGAATTAGAAACTTACGAAAGTTTTGATAGTTCCCAGATAACTAACATCCACCCCTCCTAGAGATTCCTCCTTTATAGCTAAGCAACGTAACCAAGTCTAGTTTATGCAGAGGTTCTTACCAAAATGTCAGGGTGCTGTTGCTTTCGAGCTGTAACAAGCAATTGGGAAGTCGAGTTTCATGGAATGGGAGCACATTATGGTTTGAACTGCCACTTATTCCACTGTGTTCCGTATCTTATTCACTCCCGTTCAGGCATCACGATTTTTGCTATAGTCAAATACCAAACATTTTCCTTTGAATGAACTTTTATAAATTAGATTCACCCTGAATGGTAGTATTTATGGAATCTCAAGTTTGATGTACTTGTTTTTTCTCATATCTATTTTAAAGTATTATTTTAAATGCCATCCTTGTATGTCATCTTACATATAATCAGTCATGCATGCATCACACTTTGGGATACAACATCCTCATTATTTTAGTTGGGTTCTCTGATCTCCCTTTACACGCCAAAGAGGACTATTCCCAAACTTTGGGAAGAAATTTTTATGGTCAAATTTAAGTGAAATTAAATGAAAGAGTCATCTTAAGTCCTTTGCAGTATTGTGTCTGGCAAGGCACATATTTGACAGTCTTCTATGTGAATATCATGCCCAGAGCTATTTGGTTATTTTTAAGAAATGACAGATGGCACAAAGGTTGCTAAGGTAGAAATGAAAGTTTCTTTATATGTCTGGCAAATTTTATAGCATATAAAGGCTGTTTCATTGCTGTGATTAAACAATGCAAACTGTTGCATTAGCGTCTAAATTTTACATCATTCTTAAGAAAACAAAGTCTTGGTAACAGATGGAAATGATTGATATTTATGTAGAAACAAAGGGAAATCCCAGTTTTACCAGTAGATGTTTAAATCTGGATCAGAGACGGAGGGGCAATTCAGGGAAATGAAGGAGGTATGTATATTCCACTTCCAAGAGTGACATTAGCTATCGTCTCTCCATACACACAGACACACACACAGACACACACACACACACACGTATACATAGAGAGATAGGTATATATAGATATATATAGACATATAGAGATGTATAGATAGATATAGCTAGAGATATATGAGTAAAAATAGGCGTGTGTGTATAAACACATCATTTTATACACACTGTATTTTTTTAACTTCTGGAAATGATAACCTAAAAGTTTTGGAATCATCTCTTTGGGCTCGTTACAAGGGGGGTGTTTGAATAAGCACTCCAAATTGTTTCTAGCTGCACATTTTCTAGGTTTGAAGCAGAGAAGCTATGAGAAACCTGGCAGCCTAAAGAAAATTACATTTAGAGGGACCGGCACCTTATGCCTAAGTGTGCTACCTAGAGGATGCATCGCATCGGGAAGGCTGGCTTTGCAACCTGCAAATGGTACCACACTCGACTGGGAGTTTAAGGATCTCCGTGAGGGTTTTGAATTAGGAGAGCATATTTGTCAGATTTAGGGACAGTAGGAAATCGAGCATTTTTGGAAAACCATAAATGAGTTAATGTAGTGTTGAGGACAAGCTGTGAATTGGCCTCTCAAAGGAGGTTTGTAGTAATAACCTGCTGTAAAAATTACCACTGCCTTTCCAGCAGTTTTCACCATATGCTTCTGCTCTGAGAGCTGGCATTCTCTGGCAGTCACTGTAGCTTCAGGATCTATTATTCTGTGAGGTGGACTTTGGCTCCGTTTTCTATGTGCTTTCAGGTGGGCAATTTGCAGCGAGGGAGGGAAGCCTGTGGGGAGTTAAGTAAAGGTTGGAAAGATCTTGTTCAAAAGATAATTTTCACGGGTAACAGCAAGGCGACCATAGCTGGAGAGGCATTGATACTTCTGAATGACAGAAAGGAAAGTTCCCCTCAATTCCTACCCCTCCCAGGAATCTTTCTTTCACTCCTCCAGCTCGCGCTGTGCTCCCCTCTTTATATAATTCTGGGGTACTGTAATCTCTACTGCGATACTTCGCAGTTAGTCCTTTTCTGCTATGTCATTTGTCTTCTCCGTTCCTCACAGGGAACCCTCACCAAATGGTGTCCCATGCTCTACATTTTTAAAAGTCTTTTGTACCCTTTATAGCACCTCGTTTAAATATGACAGCTGAATAGGCTCATAATAATAATAGCTGCCGTGGCAATCACAGTAATAATAATGGTCATAACAACTTACATTTATTGAATGCATTTTAGGTGGCAGACACTGTTTAAGCTTTCCAGGAATTGACTCCTGATTTAATCTTTCAACAACGCTAAGGGGGTTACTTTTATCTCCTTCATTGAGGACAAGAAGTGTTAAGTAAGTTGCCCAAAGGCAGAGTGAATACTCAAGCCCAGGCGATCTGCCTGCACAGGCCCCACTGCTAACCTCTGGGACCTCTTTCTGCGGGTGGTGGAAACTAAGGAACAGCAGCTGACTCTGCTTTCTAGAGAAGGTAGGCTGCTTCCGGCACCGTCCCAAGTACCTTCAAGGTATAAACCCATTTAATACAGTAACCCAATGAGATGGGCACCGTTTCCCATCCCCATTTCCACTGGAGGAAACTTAGGTTCAGAGAGGTTATTAGTGACTCAATGTCATGCAGCTAGTAAGTGGAACACCCGGGGAGCCTGTTCTCTTAACCACTGTTAAGACATTGTCTTCAAGACATACTTGAGATTTACCTGGGTGGTTTACACCTATTACTTACTTGAAGAATCCTCCTTGGGGAGGCTTGCCCCTTTCTCAAGACAAATGGATTCTTCCTGGTTTTCTTTCTTGATCTAGGGTAGTGTTTTCCAATCTTTTTTTCATTATTGTCCCCTTGCGAATCCTGCTTATGTCTTTTTTCATAATCATGCCCTCCCAACCAGGAAGTGTTACTACGATAGATATACTATATATCTCTTTATATGTAATATGTATATCTTTGCTTTATGCATGAAAAGAAGAAATTTTAGCTACCAAGAACTTATTTTCATCCCTATTTGGGGGTGATATACTTTACAGCCCCAATGATAATCCATGGGTGAGTCTTTCTGGGGTCCCATTTTAAGCTGTTTGGCAGGAGCTTTTGAAAAGCGAAGAACAGTAAAATTTTGATTAAACTAAGAGCTCACTGTGTAGGATGTTACACTTAATTAGCCAGGAATCCTTTATGTCTGCATCCTTCTTGAATACCTTGCATGGTTGTATCAGATTGCTTGGAAAGAGATAGAAATGAGCAAGATTTGCCTTCCGTGCCTTCCACTCAATCTTATGAGGCCCAGAACTCATAGGAGACCCATCCTGCAGAACGTCAGTTGCCCTTTTTGTTGACATAAAATTCACATAAACTAAAATTAACCATTTTAACGTTAATAATTCAGTGGTATTTAGTATATTCAAAATGTTGTGCAGCTGTCCTCCCCCTGTCCCAGTCTGGCTCCAAAACATGATCCTCATCCCAAAAAGGAAACCCTGCACCCAGTAAGCAGTCACTCTCTGTTCCCTCAGTCCCAGCACCCACCAATCTGCATCTGTTTCTATTCATTTACTCTTTCATATACTTCATAGAAATGGAATCATATACTAAGTAGTCTTTAGTGTCTGGTTTTCTACACCTGGCATAGTGCTTCATTCATGTTATAGCACAGATCAGTACGTCATTCCTTTTTATGGCTGGATAGTATTCCTTCTTATGACTAATGCCACATTTTGTTTATCCATTTATCAGTTGATGGACACATGGCTTGTTTCCACCTTAAGGCTATTAGGAATAATGCTGCTATGAATAATTTGTTTGCAAATTTTTGTATGGGTATGTGTTTTCAATTTTCTGCAGTATTGAGTGCAATTGATGGATCCTATGGTAACTCTAATTTTAACATTTTGAGAAACTGCCAAACTCTTTTCCATAGTTGCTGTACCATGTTTCATTCCCACCAGCAACATAAAAGGGTTCTAGTTTTCCCACATCCTCACCAACAGGCATCATTCTTTTTTTTTTTTTTTTCTTTTGCGGTACGCGGGCCTCTCACTGCTGTGGCCTCTCCTGTTGCGGAGCACAGGCTCCAGACGCGCAGGTTCAGCGGCCATGGCTCACGGGCCCAGCCGCCCCGCGGCGTGCAGGATGCGGGATGCATGATCCTCCCGGACCGGGGCACGAACCTGTGTCCCCCGCATCGGCAGGCGGACTCTCAACCACTGCGCCACCAGGGAAGCCCCGTTTTACTTTCTTGATGGTGTCTTTTGAAGCACAGTAATTTTTAATTTTGGTAAAGTACAAATCACTGACTCTTTTCTTGTGTGTGCTTTTGGTGTCATATTGAGATACATTAACATTTTTTTTTTTTTTTTTCTGTACGCGGGCCTCTCACTGCTGTGGCCTCTCCCGTTGCGGAGCACAGGCTCCGGACACACAGGCTCCGCGGCCATGGCTCGCGGGCCCAGCCGCTCCGCGGCATGTGGGATCCTCCGGGATCGGGGCACGAACCCGTGTCCCCTGCATCGGCAGGCGGACTCTCAACCACTGCGCCACCAGGGAGGCCCGAGATACATTAACATTTTAATGGGCTTTTTGCAGCTATTAAACTCTTAACCCTAAAGGATTGAAACTTTAATCCTAGGATTTCAGGCCCTGTAGTAGGAGGGGTCAAGATAGGTTTTGGTGGGAGTGGAATGTCTTTTGCAGGACATCTGCAGGAATATCTTTCAAGTCAACACATCATCAGCCACCTACTCTGAACATAGTAAAGCCACTCTGAGAATATAGGAAATGAACCTCTAACAAGTATATAGCATGCTGGTCATAGGTATAGCTTTGGAGGCAAACAGGCCTGAATTTGAATCCGTCACTTACTTGCTAGCTGTGTGTCCTTAAGCAAGTTAATAAACCTCTCTTAGTTTTCTTATCTGTAAAGTGAAGATGGTAATACTCTCCTTCATAAGGACAGTTTGTAAGTAGCTTGATACAGCATGTGGTACATAGTGCATACTTGATAAATGCAATTGTTGGGTATGTTATTAATAATTATCACTTTAGGGCTTCCGTGGTGGCACAGTGGTTGAGAGTCCGCCTGCCGATGCAGGGGACACGGGTTCGTGCCCCGATCCCGGAAGATCCCACATGCCGCGGAGCGGCTGGGCCCGCGAGCCATGGCCGCGGAGCCTGTGTGTCCGGAGCCTGTGCTCCGCAACGGGAGAGGCCACAGCAGTGAGAGGCCCGCGTACAGCAAAAAAAAAAAAATAATAAAAAAATAAAAAAATAATTATCACTTTATTAACTAGTATATATGGTACAAAACCAAAATGAACTATTATTCCCACATTCAGTGGTTCTGCATTATCTATGCAACAGTTCTTCTTTTAATGTGACTCATTGAAAGATGATCGCACAGATAAACCTGCATTTGCAATCACAATTTGCCACTGCCATGTAGCTCAGTCTTTCCCCATGGGTTGTATAATGAGAGACCTACTGGTCACCTGTATAAGTGCAGGGAAAGTTCCCCTAGAAACGTTTGTGGAATCCAGCCAAGGCGGTTTCCTCACCTCAATTCCGTGCAATTTATTACTAGGACGTCATCAGGCCTTGGGGTTAACTTCATGCACTCTCTGAGTGCTGCACATGGGTAAATTGCTCACAGTCAACCAAGTTAGAAATGGCTGATTTGGATGGAAGGAAGGACTCTTGTGACTCTGTGCACTGTCATAAGAGCACTTTCCTCACTGTGAAATTAACTCGTTATCCAAGGAGGGAGCTAGCAGGTTGTGTGTGAGAGTTGGAAGCTTCTAAATCTGGCAGTCCACTTTAGCCCCAAAGAATGGTGCACTTTCTGGGGTGGCAGGAGCAATTTAACAGGGTTCAGTAGGGCAGAACACTAGCTCAAACGGTGGCAACAGCACTGTTTCTTCAGAGGCAGGGGTGATTGAGTGTAATTCTTCTCAGAAATGGTGTATTGTGTGTCTTTATTCTCTGAGCTAATGAAATTTATGTGATCAGTGGAGTGTGTTCTGCAGGTGTGACTGTGTTAAACAGTAAGGATTCTAAAGGTGCTCTTAACCCTAGGAGTCAGGCTAATAGCATACAAAGCATTGAAATGGAATTGGAGTACCCTGTTTTAAACCTCTACCATACCCCATCTCTGGACCTTCCAAATATCTCTGCATCTCTGGAAGTCTGTTTTCGTAACTGCAATGGGAAGATTGGAGTGAAAAAATTCTTTAGGTGGTTGTTAAATTATTTCATTTTTCAACAGCAATGCATATGCACCGTAGGATAAAATTCACAGGTACGGATACAAGAGTATTTTTCAGCCTACGTTATACCTGCAGCTTTGCAGCCTTCTCCTTCCTCTTTCCATATGTTACGAGAGAGTCCCTAAGTTTTCAAGCATCTTTGTGACTCTCATTTATAATCTTGCTTAATAAGCCCTCGTTTTCTAGTTATTCATCTGGGTAAAAGCCCTTTGCCTTCTATTATAAATGCTCTGAATTGTATTTTAAGTTAATAAACGGAGTTTAGATCCTTACCTTGTACCAAGTACCATGCCATGTGTTGGGGATATGATAGAGAATAAGACAGAAAATGTTCCTAGTGGTGGTGACAGGTAGTAAACAGAAGAACAAATAAAACAATTTCAGTATGTAGTTGGCATTGCTTTTTGTGTTTATTTTAAGGACATAGACAGCTTGTGTTCAAGCAAAAGACGAAGTGGATCTACTTTAACTTTAGGGGGGGCTTCCCTGGTGGCGCAGTGGTTGGGAGTCCGCCTGCCGATGCAGGGGACACGGGTTCGTGCCCCGGTCCGGGAAGATCCCACATGCCATGGAGTGGCTGGGCCCGTGAGCCATGGCCGCTGAGCCTGCGTGTCCGGAGCCTGTGCTCTGTAACGGGAGAGGCCACAACAGTGAGAGGCCAGTGTACCGCAAAAAAAAAAAAAAAAAAAAAAAAACAACTTTAGGGGGGATTATATTTCCATGCAGGTAGCCTTCTTTCCATCTTTTGTGGCTTATTTGCTTTTAATATATGCTCAGATTTGAGATTAATCCTGTAAAGGGTAATAATAATTTCACAGACCCTTGGTAGAATGCATGGCTACATTCTTGTTGGAAACAGTTTTGCCAAAATGAGTCAGCCACAGCAATGCGTAGTTCTGCAGTGGTCTCACCCCAGGAGTTAGTAGACTGCATCTCCATCGGCATTGTCTGGAACTGTTAGTGTTAGAGGTTGGATCGGGCTGATTAGAGGCTGAGCTCTTGCCCATCTCTTGCAGTTTTGTTTTCAGGTTCATGTGTTACTAGTCACTGCTGATTGCATGTAAATAACACTCTTGTAAAGACTCCAGGACCAGGGATGGGGAACACACGATCCATTCTAGTCTCTGGCACTAACTTGCTGTGTGTCATTGCGAGAGTCACAAAACTTTTCTGGGATTCAGTTCCTCAAGCTGTAAAAAGGAGGGGGTGACTTGGCATGCCATGGCGTCTAGATTTCATCCCATGTGCCATGTGTAGTATGGAACACTGAGTGAGGGCCCAGTGAGAAAGGATGCCACAGATGATCATGTCTGCCATTGGTAAGGCAGAGGGGAAGTTGTGGCTTCCTTGACTTGCATTTGCCAACCCTGAATTAGATAATCTTTCTAGTTCCTCATCTAGCTACAGAAATCTTCTACCTTGATCAATAAGAATCTCAGCTGGTTGAGATTATCTGCCTTCTGAAGGTTACCTTTAAAAAACTGATTCTTGCTGATTTGGGATGTCCCAGCAGGTTTTCAAAACTCTGTGTGTGTGTGTGTGTGTGTGTGTGTGTGTGTGTGTGCGCGCGCGTGCTTTTCCTTCTAGCTGTCAACTAATCATCATTCAAGGGATGACGATAACTGTCAGGCTTTGTATATATCCTCAAGAGCCCGAGAACCCTGCTCAGAAAATAACATTTCTATCTTTGGGGATAGACAGGCTGCCTCTGCTGAAATGCTGAGCTTAGAGTGTAGTTAGACTACCAGATGTGTTGTGATACAAGAGACAGTTTGCACTTTCCAAACGGAGCCTCCAACGATGCCAGTTGACAGAGCACAGCTGGCCTCGTGCTCAGAGGCTTGCTTCCTTCTGAGAGATGATTTAGTTGAAAAGGTTGACTGTCCTGAGCATGGGAACCTTTCTGTGCCTCCCCCACCTCTAGCCCCTCCTCCAGAGATTCCTGCCACCCAAACAAATGTTCCCATTAGAGAATGGTCCTCCTCTTCAACTATCCTAAATCGCTTTTCCTTTTTGTAGAGATTGTGGTTAATTTCATTATAGTATATAATGGATGAAACACATTCAGCCTGAAAATGTATCTATCCACTGTAATTACATCAACATTTTTAAGCTTAAAAAATTGTTACAGAAAGAACTCATTTTGCATCTATAACTAAGAATGCTCTGTGTGTTTTTACAAGAGGGTAATAAAGACGTAAATGGGATAGATGGGGCTAAGTAGTTTTACAGATGGTGGTTGCGTATTAAAGATGAAATTGCTGTCTGTAGATAAAACCACTTTTACAGTAACTAGGTTACTGCTTTATCTCAATTTAGGTGTAATTGAGAGCATTAGCGTTCTTCATAATAGCCCAATGAGTGTTGCTGCAGACTGTAAACAGGGCTGCATGGAATGCTAACTGATGAATTTCCTTTGCCACTGATAGGCCCTAACTTAAAAGGTCACTCTAGAAACTCTGCTGGTTTCCAGTTCTTCACTTTGACTTCTCTGATCCAGAGGATTTTAGAAAGATCTTATGGGGCTCCATCAGGAGGTGGCAGATATCTCAGTTTTCATTGTCATGTGTTGTGCGAGTGTGTTTGTATAATGCACTGATGTGTTTTGGTCTCCAGGGTTGGTTTTTCCTTTTCATATTTTTATCAGAATGACTATATTTGGCCCCAACTAAAAATCTCTAGATCTTGGCCTTCCATCTTCCTTGTAAAATGAGAACCATAAAGTCAAAATGATTACAAAATAGGAATGTATCTTGAAGTGTATTCATTTGATTTGAGGATGAGAAAAAAAATTAGAAAATAAAAATATCACCTTTCACATGGGAAGGGAGAAGTAAAACTCTAACTTCCCACCTTTGTTGTACCATCACTTCCCTCAGTCTGGAGTCCATGATGGGAAAGAGGCAACACAGTAGCATGATTAGAAGTGAGGTCTAAGGAGCTAGACTGCTGGGTTTAAGTCCTCCCACTACTGTCTGCTGCCTCAGTGACCTTGGACAAGTCCCTTGATCTCTTTGTCCTTTGCTTTCCTTCTCTGCAAACTGATGTCATCATAGTATCAATCACATAGGATTCCTGTAAGGATTACGTGTACTTATTCATGTAAAACTGTGGGAGCAGTCCTTACACAGTGATAACTCCATAATGTCACATTCCCATATGCACGCACACATGCACACATGTGCGCACTCACATATTATGTTTTTACCATCACATGCTCTTGAGATACTTCTACTTATTAATTCCTTAACCAAATTTTGGGGGTTTCATAGTGTGTGCCATGTAGTATGTCAGTTGCTAGGGATGGTAAATTGTAAAAACAGTTTCCAATTCTAGTAGTTCTAAAGCAAATATAAGCTCCGAAAAAGCAGGGGCCTTGTCATTCTAGACCAGTGTCCTCAGTGCCTGGCACATGGTGCCAAGAAAGAGACTTGGTAATTGGATGAATTGGCTCAGCCGAGGTCCTGAGCTCCACCCCCAGAGGCTCAGGAAATACAGGCACAGAAGATATTGCCCCCAAAGCAAAATGGTCTTACTTTTGTCCAAAGAAGGCAGGATAGATGCTTGGCATCAAAACTCAGTGTCCTCTGCAAACACAGGAAAAGTTAGGGATGTTTGGGGGAAGCTGCCATAGGACAAAGTAAGTCACAAAGGCAGTTGCTGTGAGACAAGAGGGTAAGAGAAACTCGCTGTAGGAATGAAAATTCTGATGGACCTGAAGGTGTGGGGAGGGATTTGATTGCTGAAGACAACTGGGACAGCACTGTTATTATAAGGTGAAGAAGAAAGAAGAGCCAAGACATTTGGCCAGCTTCAGGATTGCAGAGGAAAACAAATCGTATTCAAAAGTCCCTTTCATCTTCTGGTTTTGCAGTGTATTTTGTGATTTCCGCCAACAGGTTTACTGTCCTAATCAAACGTATTCTAGGCAACCATTCAGAAATACAGTATGTAGGAGAAGGGGACAGATGGCTGGAGTTCTGTTTCCCTTCACTGGCCCAAGGAGCTGGGTCCTGGAGAAGGCCGGCTGGGTAGGAATAATTGTTGTGCAAATTAGCCCTTGGTAAAATTCTTGGAATGGAATGATTTTCTGAGGATGAGATAACGTGGGAAAGAATATGAATCCTGGGCCCCTCCCATTAGAGCCCAGCTATAGAATCATGGAATTTTAGGGTTGGAAGAGATCTAAAAGCCCTCCAGTCCAACACCTTTATTTTATAGATAGGGAAACGGAGACCTAGGCAAATTAAGCAAATATCTTAAGGTCATGCCTCAAACAGCGGCAGACCTAGTGCTTTAGCCCTGGTCTCTGCAAGAGATGATAGAGACCATAGATACTGTTCCCAGGGTGCTCAGAACACAGGAGGGTATTGAACAGATACAAACAGAACTCTAGAGATGGAATAAAGTAACTTTTAAGGAGTCCAGAGAGAATTTAACAGCATTTTATTGGGAGTCCTATAGAATTACAGAGATAAATATTTTTGTGACATGAATTTACACTACTTCTAACTACCATCAAATCTTTCCTTAAAATATAAGATGGAGAGGTATGATTTGGGTCATATTGTCCCCATATAAATAGAACCATATAAAATTGCCAGGATCTGACCATTCTGGACACACTGAAATGGAAATTTCTGTGATACTCACTCTAATGCAATATAATGCACAAATGAGTGCTTATTTGATAGTCTAAGAACCTAGCAATGTGACCAGGAATAATTTATACTTCCTGAATCCCTTAAACAAATTTTCTAGTCCTGCTATGGTCATGTTGCCTTAATCGAAATTCATCTTTCTCTGATAATCTTGGCATGCCTCATAAAATATAAATACACTAATGGGGAACCTGGATGTTATTAAAAAAAAGTAATATTACTAAAATGTTTAATAATAATCTATTTGTTACTGAATACTTACCATATGTCAGGTACCATGCTAAATGTTTTATCTACATTATCATATTTAATTTGCATTGCTGTCCTATGAGGTATAGACAGTGTTTTTTAAGACCTTATTTTTTAAAGCTGTTTAAGGTTCACAGTGAAATTGAGTGGAAGGTACAGAGATTTCCCCTTATATTCCCTGCCCCCCCAATGCATATTGTCCCCCACTATGAACATCCCCCATCAGAGTGATACATTTCTTAAAACTGATGAACCTACACTGAGACATCATAGTCACCCAAGGTTCACAGTTAACATTACAGTTCACTCTGGGTGTTGTACCATCTGTGAGTTTGAACAAGTGCACAATGACATGTATCTTTCATTTATGGTATCATACAAATATTTTCTCTGCCCTAAAAATCCTGTGCTCCTTGTATTCATGCCTCCTCTCTTCCCACCTCCAAACTCTGGCAACCACTGATCTTTTTACTGTCTCCACGGTTTTGCTTTTTCCAAAGTGCCATAGAGTTGGAATCATATGGTATGTAGCCTTTTCAGATTAGCTTCTTTCACTTAGTTATTAGTATGTAATGTTCTTCCTCCGTGTCTTTTCATGGTTTGATAGCACATTTCCTTTTAGCACTAAATAGTATTCAATTGTCTAAATGTACCACAGTTTACTTATCCATTCATCTACTGAAGAACATCTTGGTTGCTTCCAAGTTTTGGCAATTATGAATAAAGCTGCTAAAAACATCCATGAGTAGGTATTTTGTGTGTGTGTGGACATAAGTTTACAACTCCCTTAGGTAAACACCAGGAAGCAACATTGCTGTTTCCTATGGTAAGAGGATGGTTAGTTTGGCAAGAGACCACTGCACTGTCTTAAAAATTGGCTGTACCATTTTGCATTCCCACTAGCAATGAACGTTCCTCCACATCCTCACCAGCATTTGGACCTGTCAGTGTTCCAGATTTTGACCACTGTAATATGTGTGTAGTGATATCTTATTGGTGTTTTAATTTGCATTTCCCTGATGACATATGATGTGGAGCATCTTTTCATATGCTTATTTTTAATATATGTGTGTGTGTGTGTGTGTGTGTGTGTGTGTGCATGCTTTGGTGAGGTGTCTGTTAAGGTCTTTGGCCCATTTTTTAAACAGGTTGGTTGTTTTCTTTAACACTATTTTTAATATCTAGTTTATAGGAGAGGAATATGAGGGTCATTGAGATTAAGCAAGTTTGCTCAAGGTCAAACCAGTTTTCAAACTCAGAAGATAGAATTCAAACACAGGTCTGTCTGGATCTAAGTCTGTACTTTTGATGCCTGCTCTGTTTTACCTTTGTAAAATGCCATTCAACATCAGCCTCAAGGTTAGTCATCCTTTTCTCTGTGTGAAGCCCCCCAGTGACTGGAACCCAGAACTTCCTGCAGCACAAGTATCATTGAATGGTTTCAGCAGTTTAAACATGTATTCTAATTCGTCACACCCCCAGATGTGTCCCATTCACTTTCCTGCTCTGTGCACTGACTGAGCCCTGTGCTGTACTTGTTGCATAAGACATCAATTTCAGTGTGACCACCTGCCTGAGTTTTCACAAAGTAAAATGAGATCGCATTAATTAGAACACTCTATGGGGGATGGAGTATATTGATTTCGTAGTCAGAGCATGATGATGGAAAGCAGTTATTTAATTTCTTTATTAGTGTGGTCTACGGTACGGCACTGAACAGCAGCAAGCTCTCCACGGGGCATCTTTGGCAATCCTATCGTTTCACAGAGTACAGCAGCATGAGCTGGAAAGACTTAAAATATCTTAAAACATCTCACATTGCCTGGAAATTAGTTTTTGGGACATTTCTGCGGATACACAAACTCACAGTCTTGGCAGTTGCCCATTCTGTGGACAGGCAGTTGCCCGTGGTGATATATTTCAGCAGGAATAACCTCATTCACAGGAATGCTTAAAATAGGCAAGAAGGTGCCTTACTTTGCTTTTCTGTAAGGGCTTTAGCACAGCACTCAAAACGTTTGGTCCCTTTTTTACGATGGAATCTGCACTTCCTAGTGGTGTGTCCTTCAGAAGATCAGTTCAATAGGGTTGAGTAGGTTTTACTCTAAAAAGAGTTCTGCGACCAGATAAGTTTATTAGATACAATGCAGCAGGTTTTGTTACTTCTTCTCAGTGTTTGATTTATCTTCATTTGTCAGGTCATTTGGGTCATGTTTGTTTCACACTGGACCATGAGCTTGGAAGCTTTGTAAGGGGAGAACTCAGTCTGAATTTCCTCACCACTGAATCTCCAGTAGCACCAGGCATATTCAGTATATGCTGGCAAACTGAATGAATGAACGAGCGAACAAAGGAATGAAGTGAAGGTGGTTAGGCAAGTAAGGATAAGGAGGTGGCCTGAGAATCCTCCAGGAGGTGGGAAACAGGAAGACCAAAAGAATAAAAAAGAAACTAACTTCAGAATTTCTCCAAAGCTGGGCTTGCTATAAACTCTGTGTGTCCAAGGCTGGGATTGTTTAGATTTGTTAAGATGGATGGTTATATTTATTTTTAAGTTCTGAAAGCCTGAAAGTGTGTGTTCTCCAGATGGGAAGGAGGATGGGAGCATCTGGGAGCAAACTTACTGTGAGTGCCCTCTTTTCAGTACCCTTCACACCCTGGCAGCTGGTCCAGTGAGCCCTGTAAACAGTTGCTACTATATATCAACATCATGGTCTTATTCCTCTCAGAAAGCTTCAGTGGGCTGCAATTCGGTTGCGCATTTTTCCCGGAGATTGGATTTTCCACCTTTGCTGGCAGCTTGGCTGCCGTGATTGTCCAAAACAGTCCATTTTTCATGTCTGCACCATCAGTGGGAACCCAGGTGCAGTGCAGTGAGATGTGGACAGCTATTTGAACGCTGCCTGGCTCTTGTGCACTGTGCTTTGCACACTGGAGGGGAAAGACTTAAAATATCTTAAAACATCTCACATTGCTTGGAAATTAGTTTAGAGGATTAGATGAGAATTAGATGAGAATAAAGCTGCTGAAGCCAGGACTTCTGATTCAGAAAGAGAATTCTTAAAGCTGTATTAGAAAGTCACCCAAAATTCACTCTGCATCATTCCTCTAAATGTAAATAAGTCAGATAACAAGGAAGAATACAGAGCAAGCTGAGACATTTCCTGAAAGATCACTTGGATTGACTGTGAAGCCTCTTGGAAAGAATTTTTGTGTTCCAGATTAAGAGATTAGAAAAAACAGTATTCTAGTTGTTTTCTATTATTATTTGAGGGGATAGGGGGAATCTCATAGCTCACAAAGCACTGGCATTCATTTTCACATCACTTAATTTAAATATCAGGTAGAATTTCAATTACTTTTAAAATGAAAACTAATTAAGAGGAGTGTGTAAAATAGATAGCTAGTGGGAAGCAGCTGCATAGCACGGGGAGATCACCTTGATGCTTTGTGACCACCTAGAGGGGTGGGATAGGGAGGGTGGGGGTGCATGTGGGGAGTGGATATGGGTATGTGTGTGTGCATGTAGCTGATTCACTTTGTTGTGCAGCAGAGGCTAACACAGCATTGTGCAGCAGCTGTACTCCAGTAGAGATGTTAAAAAAAGAAAAAGAAAAAAAAATGCACCACAACAGTGGGAGCTATGAAGGTGAGAGCTTCAAGCTTAATAATAGCTGACCTTGTTTTTTTAGCATCTTTATTGGAGTATAATCGGTTTACAATGGTGTGTTAGTTTCTGCTTTATAACAAAGTGAATCAGTTATACATATACATATATCCCCATATCTCTTCCCTCTTGCGTCTCCCTCCCACCCTCCCTATCCCACCCTTCTAGCTGGTCACAAAGCACCGAGCTGATATCCCTGTGCTATGCGGCTGCTTCCCACTAGCTATCTGTTTTACATTTGGTAGTGTATATATGTCCATGCCACTCTCTCGCTTTGTCCCATCTTACCCTTCCCCATCCCATGTCGTCAAGTCCATTCTCTATTAGCTCTGCGTCTTTATTCCCCTCTTGCCCCTAGGTTCTTCATGAATTTTTTTTTTTTAGAGTCCATATATATGTGTTAGCATACGGTATTTGTTTTTCTCTTTCTGACTTACTTCATTCTGTATGACAGACTCTAGGTCCATCCACCTCACTACAAATAAGTCAATTTTGTTTCCCTTTATGGCTGACTAATATTCCATTGTATATATGTGTCACATCTTCTTTATCCATTCATATGTTGTTGGACGCTTAGGTTGCTTCCATGTCCTGGCTATTGTAAATAGAGCTGCAGTAACATGGTGGTACATGACTCTTTTTGAATTATGGTTTTCTCAGGGTGTATGCCCAGTAGTGGGATTGCTGGGTGGTATGGTAGTTCTATTTTTAGTTTTTTAAGGAACCTCTATACTATTCTCCATAGTGGCTGCATCAATTTACATTCCCAACAACAGTGCAAGAGGGTTCCCTTTTCTCCACACCCTCTCCAGCATTTATTGTTTGTAGATGTTTTTCATCATGGCCATTCTGACCAGTGTGAGATGATATCTCATTGTAGTTTTGATTTGTATTTCTCTAATGATTAATGATGTTGAGCATTCTTTCATTTGTTTGTTGGCAATCTGTATATCTTCTTTGGAGAAATGTCTATTGAGGTCTTCTGCCCATTTTTGGATTAGGTTGTTTGTTTTTTTTGATATTGAGCTGCATGAGCTGCTTGTAAATTTTGGAGATTAATCCTTTGTCAGTTGCTTCATTTGCAAATATTTTCTCCCATTCTGAGGGTTGACTTTTTATCTTGTTTATGGTTTCCTTCGTGGTGAAAAAGCTTTTAAGTTTCATTAGGTCCCATTTGTTTATTTTTGCTTTTATTTCCATTTCTCTAGAGGTGGGTCAAAAAGGATCTTGCTGTGATTTATGTCATGGAGTGTTCTGCCTGTGTTTTCCTCTAAGACTTTAATAGTGTCTGGCCTTATATTTAGGTCTTTAATCCATTGAGTTTATTTTTGTGTATGGTGTTAGTGAGTGTTATGATTCCATTCTTTTACATGTAGCTGTCCAGTTTTCCCAGCAACACTTATTGAAGAGGCTGTCTTTTCTCCATTGTATATTCTTGCCTCCTTTATCAAAGATAAGGTGACCATAGGTGCATGGGTTTATCTCTGGGCTTTCTATCCTGTTCCATTGATCTATATTTCTGTTTTTGTGCCAGTACCATACTATCTTGATTACTGTAGCTTTGTAATATAGTCTGAAGTCAGGGAGCCTGATTCCTCCAGCTCCGTATTTCTTTCTCAAGATTGTTTTGGCTATTCGGGGTCTTTTTTGTTTCCATACGAATTGTGAGATTTTTTGTTCTAGTTCTGTGAAAAATGCCAGTGCTAGTTAGATAGGGATTTCATTGAATCTGTAGATTGCTTTGGGTAGTATAATCATTTTCATAATTTTGATTCTTTTAATCCAAGGACATGCTGTATCTCTCCATCTGTTTGTATCATCTTTAATTTCTTTCATCAGTGTCTTATAGTTTTCTGCATACACATCTTTTGTCTCCATAGGTAGGTTTATTCCTAGGTATTTTATTCTTTTTGTTGCAGTGGTAAATGGGAGTGTTTCCTTAATTTCTCTTTCAGATTTTCATCATTAGTGTATAGGAATGCAAGAGATTTCTGTGCATTAATTTTGTCTCCTGCTACTTTACCAAATTCCTTGATTATCTCTAGTAGTTTTCTGGTAGCATCTTTAGGATTCTCTATGTATAGCATCATGTCATCTGCAAACAGTGACAGTTTTACTTCTTTTCCAATTTGGATTCCTTTTATTTCTTTTTCTTTTCTGAATGCTGTGGCTAAAACTTCCAAAACTATGTTGAATAATAGTGGTGAGAGTGGGCAACCTTATCTTGTTCCTGATCTTAGAGGAAATGGTTTCAGTTTTTCACCATTGAGGACGATGTTGGCTGTGTGTGTTGTCGAATATGGCCTTTATTATGTTGAGGTAAGTTCCCTCTATGCCTACTTTCTGAAGGGTTTTTATCATAAATGGGTGTTGAATTGTGTCCAAAGCTTTTTCTGCATCTATTGAGATGATCATATGGTTTTTCTCCTTCAATTTGTTAATGTGGTTTATCACATTGATTGATTTGTGTATACTGAAGAATGCTTGCATTCCTGGGGTAAACTCCACTTGATCATTGTGTATGATCCTTTTAATGTGTTATTGGATTCTGTTTGCTAGTATTTTGTTGAGGATTTTTGCATCTATGTTCATCAGTGATATTGGCCTGTAGTTTTCTTTTTCTGTGGTATCTTTGTCTGGTTTTGGTATCAGGGTGATTGTGGCCTCGTAGAATAAGTTTAGGAGTGTTTCCTCCCTCTACTATATTTTGGAAGAGTTTGAGAAGGATAGCTGTTAGCTCTTCTCTAAATGTTTGATAGAATTCACCTGTGAAACCGGCTAGTCCTAGGCTTTTGTTTGTTGGAAGATTTTTAAACACAGTCTCAGTTTCAGTGCTAGTGATTGGTCTGTTTATATTTTCTATTTCTTCCTGGTTCAGTCTCAGAAGGTTGTGCTTTTCTAAGAATTTGTCCATTTCTGCCAGGGTTTCCATTTTATTGGCATATAGTTGCTTGTAGTAATCTCTCATGATCCTTTGTATTTCTGCAGTGTCAGTTGTTACTTCTCCTTTTTCATTTGTAATTTTATTGATTTGAGTCTTCTCCCTTTTTTTCTTGATGAGTCTGGCTAATGGTTTATCAACTCAAAGAACCAGCTTTTAGTTTTATTGATGTTTGCTATCATTTCCTTCATTTCTTTTTCATTTATTTCTGATCTGATTTTCATGATTTCTTTCCTGCTTTTAACTATGGGTTTTTTTTTTTTCTTCTTTCTCTAATTGCTTTAGGTGTAAGGTTAGGTTGTTTATTTGAGGTGTTTCTTGAGGTAGGATTGTATTGCTATAAACTTCCCTTTTAGAACTGCTTTAGCTGTATCCCATAGGTTTTGGATCGTTGTGTTTTCATTGTCATTTGTTTCTAGGTAATTTTTTATTTCCTCTTTGATTTCTTCAGTGATCTCTTGGTTATTTAGTAGCATATTGTTTAGCATCCATGTGTTTGTATTTTTTACAGTTTTTTTCTTGTAATTGATATTTAGTCTCATAGGTTTGAGGTCAGAAGAGAAACTTAATATGATTTCAGTCTTTTTTAATTTACCAAGGCTTGATTTGTAACCCAAGATATGATCTATCCTGGAGAATGTTCCATGAGCACTTGAGAAGAGAGTATTGTGTTGTTTTTCGATGGAATGTCTTATAAATATCATTTAAGTCCATCGTGTTTAATGTGTCTTTTGAAGCTTATGTTTCCTTATTTATTTTCATTGTAGATGATCTGTCCATTGGTGAAAGTGGGTTGTTGAAGTCCCCTACTATGATTGTGTTACTGTCGATTTCCCCTTTTATGGCTGTTAACATTTTCCTTATGTATTGAGGTGCTCCTGTGTTGGGTGCAGAAATATTTACAATTGTTATATCTTCTTCTTGGATTTATCCCTTAATCATTATATAGTATCCTTCTTTGTCTCTTGTCATAGTCTTTATTTTAAAGTCTATTTTGTCTGATATGAGAATTGCTACTCCAGCTTACTTTCAATTTCCATTTGCATGGAATATCTTTTTCCATCCCCTCACTTTCAGTCTGTATGTGTCCCTAGGTCTGAAGTGGGTCTCTTGTAGACAGCATATATACAGGTCTTGTTTTTATATCCATTCAGCCAGTCTGTGTCTTTTGGTGGGAGCATTTAATCCATTTACATTTAAGGTAATTATCGATATGCTCCTGTTACTATTTTTTAAATTGTTTTGGGTTTGTTTTTGTAAGTCTTTTCCTTCTCTTGTGTTTTCTGCCTAGAGAAGTTCCTTTGTGGTAAAGCTTTACCTTTCTCTCTCCCTCCTGTCTTCCTGTTCTCCCTTTCTCCTGCCCACCATTTTATATGTATATAATTGTTTACACATTATATGTCTCACACTATTCTGAATGCTTGAACATACAGACAGAAGACAAGTTTCCTGCGCCCAAGTGTTCTATTTTCTAGAAGAAAGCTTACTAATTGGAGAGTTTATAGTCTGTTTTACTCTCGTCATCATTCTAATTCCTTAAAGTAATGCTCTCAAACCTCAATGTGCATGAGAATCACTTGGAGAGTTTGTTTAAAAATGTAGTCTCTTAATTTAAGAAACATTGAACTAAGTGAGAGTCAAGAGAAGTGGCAGCTCTTTCCCATTTAGCCTGTGTGTCCTTGGAGGGATTGTTTGGCTTCCCTGAGTCTCAGAAACCCCTAGCTCCATGGTTCCATTTTGCAGAAAAAGAAACTAAGAGCCCTTTGTGTTTCTATAAAGATCTTATATTTTTCATGTCTTCTCCTAGCAATGTCTGTTCTAAAGAACTGTTGGTTAATATTAATTAACAAGGTGATAAGTACTTAGAGACTTAAAAAAGTAGATATAATGCATTTAATGCTCTATCAGTACACTGAGAATTAGAAAAGGCCGGTTAACATCTTGACAGCTTTTATTTTTTAGTGAGGCAGTTTTCCAGGATTAAGTAAACTGATTTGGAAAGGCCTAGGTCCAATTGTAGACATTTAGCTACTTCTGTTTCCCTCACAAGTTAGCTTGGATTCCTTTTCTATGTTCCCTGGAGATCTGAACTCAAGTAAGAAATAAGTGTTGACCTGAAAGTTTCCCTGCTCATTTACATGGAAACCTTTTTTAGAGATGCTGAACTGACCCCCACCACCCAGACTATCGAAATATGTTTCTTTATTGCATATGGCACCATTATAATGAAACCAAAGGCACCACTAATGGATTGATACCATCAGTAAAGCCTCTTATTTTACTGAGGTCTTTCTTTTCAAGCCTAAGCTGAAGGTCAATTAGGACAATGATGGAAGGCAGTTAATTTCCTGTTTATAAATACGGACTAGGAAATGCAGTATTGATTGCTGCATTTCAAGGAGGGGACAACTTCTCTCATCTGCGGGCAGTCCGGGATGATGTAATTTATAAGAGAGTACAGTGTTGCTGCATATGTCAAGTGAACAATGATTTATTGGACCAAGACCACATTAGGGCTATGAATCTGGAATATAGGAAATAAAATCCCTGCCTTGTAAGAGCTTAAAAAATTTAGGCATCAAATCAAGACCCAGACATATTAAAATATTTAGAAATCATTTTCATAATTGTAGAGATCCTAAATGTTTATGGAGTTCAAAGAAGGGAAAGATCCATTAGATCATAGGCATTGCAATAGAATTCACAGAAGAAATGGGATATGACCAGGACTCTGAAGAATGGGAAAGGTAAGGGATACAGTCTCAATAATACATGCCACAGACAGATCAGAAGGGTATGGTGTGGAGAGTCTTAACCAGAATGTGTGGGGACAGTATTACTAAATGAGTGAATAGCTATTCTGGGGATTATTATCTCTAAGTCTGTTCATTCCATAGTTTGAAATGATTAAGCCAAAGGATTGCTCAGTCAAGGACACCACAGCCCCAGATTTCAAATTAAGAAATAGTTCATGATAGCACTTCCTGCAGTGTGCTCTATAGGATGTTAAAAGATGGCTTATGAAAAGGAGATCCCTAGCCAAATAAGTTTTCAAAAACACTGGGATAAATAAAATTAAACTGATTACTTTTTGATTACAGGCTTCTCAGAATCTTGAACAAAGCTACCATAACTTTGTCATTCTCTAAGAAGTTAATAGAGTATATAGCGTTTCCCAAGATGATCTGGCCACAGAAAGAAGGAAATTAATTAAATGTGTTGGATATTTACACACAAATATATAAACAGATAGATAGGTAGGAGGATGAGTAATAGGTAGGTAGGTAGGTGGGTAGATATATAGAGATACAGATTTTATTTTTCCAGAGCATCTCATAGAGGAAGTGTTTCCAGAGCATAGTTTGGGAAGGACTCACAAAAACAGGTGGGTTTTTTTGTTTGTCTGTTTGTTTTTTAATTAGGCTTTTACCTTTCAATGTGAGGTTTTGCCAATGTCCAGATTATTCATTTCTTATGACAGCTATTCCCCTTCATAATGTCAATTCTAAGAAGCATATGAAAATGTCAGAATAAATAGCATAAGATGTGCATTGCATTCACAAAAACATATTTTTAATAGTAAAGAAAAATTACATATTCTTAGGTAATTTGATGTATCTTGTCTTTCTTTTCTAGTTAACCCAACAAATGTCAAAGTGAACATCCAATTCTCATAGGAGTTTCTGTAACAGGATAACATTACTAGAAATTCTGGAAGAAAGAAAATAAGAGCTTTCTATTACTATTAAATGAGAGTAAACTTTAATAGGACAACCAACCAGCTAAAATAAAACAATTTTGATTTTTGACCAAGACAGCTATAATGAAATCCAATCCAATTTTCTTAGGAAAGAAAGCCTCCATCCTACAAGTTATTTTTCATATATGAGATATTGTTAGGAATTTATTTTTGTCATATGTTTTCACTCTTTTTTTCTTGGTCCTTTGCCCTCTGATGCCCCAGGAAAGACAAGGACTCTACTCTGAAATTAATTTTCACAATCTCATTTCAAACAATTAAATCTCAAGACCTTTATGGCAATATTACTCAAGGGGCAATAAACCTTTGGGAGGGAGTCATGGAGTGGGAATCCTACACTTACTCGTTTGACTTTCTTCTCTTGAAAATATCCTTTGTGATTGACCAAGTGCACTTTTTATCTCCTTCATTCCTGGATAAATCAATTTTGCATTGTCCTTAGAGCTCTATATTAAATCAAGAAAGTTTAAACCCTAATCATACCTTGAGACCTAGAGCTTCCTATCTATATAGATTTTACAGATATTACAGATGTAGGCTATGGGTAGACTATGGGTGAAGGACGAAATATGTGAAAAGCTGCATATAATAGAATAGCATCATGCATGAATTTTATATAGCCATGTTCAATTATATGACACAGAGGGAGAGAGACAGGGTTGTGAGAGGAGGGGGTGAGAAGAGGGAAATGACCAGATGTTCCATATTCTTCCCCGTGTTCAAATGAGACCTTGGCCTTTGTAGTCCCATGGATACAGCCAGAATGCAGATAGAAATAAAACAAGCCAATTCTGAACTTTTATATTTCTAAGAGTCCAGCTCCTGGCTTTAAGGGACAATTAAGAAAAAAATTTCAGAGTTAACTTAGACTGTGTATGTGTATATTTTATATTTTCCCTTTATCTGCTCTCTTCCCTACCCTACTTAAGATGCTGAAATTCATAGGATTACCTAACTTTAGAACTGAAAGAAACCACGGAGATTATTTAGCTTAACCATCCTTATTTGCTGTTAGGAAAATTAAGACCCAAAGAGAGGAAATGAATTAAGTTTACTGAATTTGAGAAGGGCAGATAAAATTTTGGTCCCTTTAATTCTAATGTAGTATCTTTTCCACTGTGTTTAGAAATCAGATAACTATGCTTGTTAGAATTTTGCATAAAGGGAGATTAAGTGGACTTTGAGTGGCTGGGTGTAGGGGTGGCATCAGAGACAGTAGTGAGGAATGTTTTATGAATAAAACACAAGTGTTTAGAATATAGACCCTTTTCTTTATTTTTACAGTAATATTCTCAAAGGAAAGAAGGCTATAATGTAATTTTAGGCTATGAGCTTATGCAGAATTGTTCAGAATAGACAATTTTGATTAATATGAATTGTGATTAATTATATCCTGATTCATCAAGAGTTTATTATTTTTGAGAAAAATTAGCCTTGAAGTAAGCCCATTCTCTCTTCTTTCAAATGCTTCCATATACTTGGAAAGATTCACACTTTGGAAAAATGTGACCATCCCTGGGAATCATCAGAGTAAAACATGATTAACAGCAGCAAAGAAAAGGTGTTAACTTTTCCCAAAGAATTTCTCTTGAGGGGCCGATATACAGTTCTTGGTTCTCTAGCAAATGACCAATTTGTAATAAGGGTCAATGGCCATTAGACTTTGAGGTATAATTTTTCACCTGAACTGTATATTTCTTGGGATGAATTTACATGGAGATGGTGTGGTTTGCATTGAGGTCAGTGCAGTGTTTACTAGAGGAAACAACAAGGAAGAAATGAGATCTTTGTTTTCCACATCCCAAAAGCACATGACCTTAAGATGAGTCACTCAACTTGTCTGTGTTTCACTTCCTCCACCCAAAATGAGTGTAATAAAAACTGCTTAGCAGATGATGATGATGATGGTAGGTAAATTTTAGCTACCCTTATTATGTGCTAGGTACTGTGCTAAACACTTTATATGTACTGTCTTATTTAAAATTCACATCAGGTGTACGAAATAGCTACTACTATGATACTCATTTTAGAGATAAGGAAACTAAGACTAAGAAAATTTGTATAGTTTTCCCCCAGATCATACCACTGGTAAGTGGAAGAACCAGATTTGAATCTATGTTCCCAACCACCATTTTATACACAAAGGCATTTTGAGAATAGACATATACAGAAATATAGGGAATTTTTTCTTGGTTGCATTCTTAAATACTCTTGTAGAAATCAAAGCAGTGGCAGGAAAGAGTACTTGATTAACCAGATCCCTTTTTTTAGAAGCAAACTGGGAATAATGCTTTAATTCCTCCCCCAGCTATCTTTTCCCACTGAGCAAATATGGCTTGTACAACACATCACAGTTCATGAATGTTCCATGTTATATTTGTCAAATAATGTAATGACATTTAGGAGTAGGCAGAATGTAGCAGAGGTGTTTTGGCCCCCAAATAATTAAAGTCTTCTGTATTGCTATTGATTTTTTTTAAAGTCAGAGTTCCAACAATTCCCTGGCTCTAACATTAATTATAGCACTTTTCTGCAGTTGAACTGAAATGCTATGTGGGATAAGGTCATTCTGCACATTTCACATTTGTTGAGCTGTATTTAAAGCAGAGTCTCCAGTATCTTAGCTGCAACTTGAGAATAAATTGGATGTTACTGGGTGCTCACCCACAGTGCTGTGACCAGGAAGCGATATGTTTATCAGAAGGGGTCAGGATTACTACCTGTAGGATCCTCTCTAGGAAATCACCCACCTACCTTTTAACAGGTCAGTGCTTCAAGTGTGTCCTTAGACAGTGCTTCCCAAACTGTAATGTGTATGACAGTCACTGGAGAGCCAGTGAAAATGCAGATGCTAATTCAGTAGGTCTGGAGTGGAGCCAGGTGATGCTGATACTGCTGGTCTACCTAACGTATTTTGAGAATGGAGACAGTAAAGGATACTTCTGTATCCTAGTGGAAGGAATTGATGCAGCATGTCAACTTAGGAAAAAATTGGGAGGCAACTTGCTACAATTAGTTATGGTAACTTTCATAGGAACATTGTGAAATTGGGAAAATTTATGTCTAGACATTTCCTTAAATACAAACATACACTACGTTGCCATCTTTCCTTCTGTAACTCTTATGCCCTGAGTCATGAAGTATTCAAGCTATTTTCCCCCAGAGGCCTCCATGAGCATCTCTTCACCTTTCCCATTTGTCCCATATCTCTAAGACTTCTCCCTCTTCTTTCTCTCTATAACCCACATCAAAAATTAACTGTGACCTGCCCCATACTCTCACAACCTTACCCTCAAGCTGGCACCAATATAATCAGTTCAAAGCCTTGATCCAAAAACAAATAATTCACAGAAGTTGGATGGAGAGGGATTTTGGGGAGAGGACATTCCTGGGATCCTTGAGATGATGGCACTCAGATACTGGTTACTGTTTGCAGTGACGAGACTGGCTGAGCCCTAGCACTTTCTACAGCAGGTGGTCAGTCCCTTGTACTTGCCCCTCTAGATGCTCAGGCTTCCATGCTAAGCAACATTTTCTTTTTGTTTCAGAAGCTCTTAGTTTGTGTGTGTTTGTAAAGAAAAAGAAAGTAATATACTTACTCCTTTCACTTTGGGACAATGTCTTTCCAATCTCTCATTTCTGTGCAGCCTCCCGAGCTTTTTCTGCAGCCAGCAATGTCCTACACAAGTTGTAGATAACACAGGAAGGCAGCTTAAATTATTTTTCAATATTTTCTGAGAGTGAAAACGCCAAGTCATATATTTTAGTGAACAGATACAACTAAAAAAATTCAGTGTTTCCTTAACTGGGTGGGGAACTACAAGAGAGGACTAAATGACAGAGTCAGTCATTTCATCTAGACTCTTGGTAAAGACTCTAGGGAGAGAAAACATTCCAAGAAATAAATATATTTTACCCTTGTCCACAACTAGTTATTTTCAGAACACTTGACAAACACTAATTAAACTGCCTACTAGCTTTAAGAATAATGAGGACCATAAGGCAGTCAGTTAGCCTGAGTGCTTTAATGGAAAAGCTTTTCGTTCACTTCTGGTGGTTCTGGAGTCATTTACCTAACTCTTCCCACAGTCACTTCAGGACGAGGCAAGGCAGAGAAAATGTATGGCTGATTAAGAGTTAACCTTCCTGGGCCAGGCAGGACCTGCATCTGGGATCTCACTAGCTGTGTGGTCTTACATGAAGAACTTCAGGTGCCCTAAGATTTGATTTCCTCCTATTTGGAAGAGGGGCTGCTGAGGAGTATAAATCTTATGATGTAGGCATCGCTGATTTCCTTCCAGTCGGTGTGATGCCCATGATACTTTTGGAGCGCCATAAGAATATTTTAATTTCTTTTAAAATGAGAAGAAAAAATGAAATTTAAAGCCAGAGAAGATATTTTAATATGTAATATGTTTATGTTCATAACAATGCAGTCATCAAATATAATTTTGAATGCTTTTTATGAAAAAAGGGGCAACAAAGGCAAAAATGCCTAGGACGCCACAAAGTCACAATGGGCCCTAGTGTATATAAACCACTTAGCACAGTGACTGACACTGGGAAGCATGTTGGGGGTTGGCACACATTTTCTGCCTAGAGCCAGATAATAAATGTTTTAAGTTCTGCAGACCAAGGTGGTCCTTTTTTTTTTTGTTACTACTTGAATCTGCTACTATAGTGTGAAAGCACTCATAGATAACATATATACCAATGGGCATGGCTATACTCCAATAAAACTTTTTTTACAACAGGCAGCAGGCTGGATTTGGTTCCTAGGCCTTAGTTTACTGACTCCTGACTTAAACTAATAATTATTGCTATTATTGAAATGAATTTTAATTTTATGCATTGACTTTTCCATAAACCATCCCTTAGAGAATGTGAACAAGAGGGAGAAGAGATAAGTGATAGCCTTTAGGGTATTCCAGATAGCCAAATAGAAGAACCCCTTAAAGTCTCAGTTATTCAGGAGTCATCTCATGAGAACAAGTCCTCACATTTTTCTGCACTGTACAAAAGAAATAAGTCAAGCATGAGATAACAGAATGCTGTGGTCACACCTCGTTGTTCTCAGAGACCCCCTTGTATGGAAAAATGAAACACTAATAAAGCAAACAATCTCTATTGAGGATCAACATGTATACTTATACAAATCCATAAACAGAAACTGCACATGGCAACGTACCTAGTTATGCTCTGCAACTCTCCACTGAAATTTGAAGCTGTAGAAGGTCTCTCCCTGTGATTCCTGGGCCCAATCAGGCAGTTGCCTAAAGACAGATGATATTTAATAATTATGTCGGGGGAGCAAAAAGCTCTTCCCAAAGACTAAGCCTCAGCTCAGTACAAAGAACCGTGAGCCCCTGAAGAGGTGGGCATGACCCCATGCATTAACGGTCTGTACATGACTGGAGAGGAAAGCCCTCTTCAGTCTCCTGAAGCCAGAACTTTAGTTCTCATTACCTTTGGCCTAGGAAACAAATAGCTAAATTGGTTGGCTGTGTATATAAAATAGTGGCTCCTAGAAGTAAGAGGAAAGAGAAAGACATAGCCTGTAGTGTTACCGAATGCAAGTTCCTGTGCCCAACGCACAATGAGGCCAAACAAACTGAAACGTCAGAGTTTGGAGCAGAGAAAGGTTTATTGCAGGGCCATGCAAGGAGACGGGTGGCTTCTGCCCCCAAAACCCCGAAATCTCCAAAGGGTTTCAGCAAAGCACTTTTACAGGAGGCTTTTTTTTTTTTTTTTTTTTTTTTTGCGGTATGCGGGCCTCTCACTGTTGTAGCCTCTCCCGTTGCGGAGCACAGGCTCCGGACACGCAGGCTCAGCAGCCATGACTCACGGGCCCAGCCACTCTGCGGCACGTGGGATCTTCCCGGACCGGGGCACGAACCCGTGTCCCCTGCATCGGCAGGCGGACTCTCAACCACTGCGCCACCAGGGAGGCCCTAAATAGGTATTTTTAACCCTACTTTGATCATCACAAAAACTGAGACTTAAATGAAAACAACCTTCCTAACACCATAGAGAAAATAAGTAGCAGACTCTGGATTTGAGTCTAAATTTACTCCTACTAATAGGGAAGAACAAATCTGATTCCATATTAGATCTGTTCCTTTTGCTTTAACCTTTGCGCTTTGCTGCCTGTGCTTAGTCATGCTGGCTCCGCACCTTCTGTAAAAGAATGTTGCCTATAGCCTGAAATATACAGGAGAGCCTATTCTCGCGCTCTGACCTTTACCAGTACGAGCCCATTCATATAGAGATAAAAAGTTGCAGAACAGAGAATAACACTTGTCTTGTTGGAGGTTTAAAGGAACATCATGACCTAACCTATGTGGACAGCTGTAAGAACAAAGGATTCCTATGCCAAAAAGTCCCGCGTACAGCAAAAAAAAAAAAAAAAAAAAAAAAAAAAACCTATTTATACAGTGTGCATGGCAACTGAGAGGATTAGCTGAGATTTTACATGTAAAGACCCTGTATCACTGATAGACATGAAATAGGTGCTCAATGAATGCTTACATTTTAATTCCTGTTAGAAGTAGGAATAATCACTCCTGGGAATAATGGCAGCAGAGAAGGGAGGGCCTGGAAAGCATAGGCGCTAAAACTTTGGGCTCTAGAATTTAAAACTTCCCTCTGTTCAATCGTTAGCTGTATTGTATTGCACATTTTTCTCATCTTGAGTTTCCTCATCTGAAAAATGGGCATAAATAGAATATACTTCCTAAGGCTGTTGGGAATATTAAATATGGTAATGCATATGAAGCTTGGCATACTGCCTAGCATAGGGCAAAATGCTGACATATTGTAGAGGTTTATCCCCTTCCTCCTTATCACCATCATTATTGCTTAGTATGAGGCATGTGTTTTGGGGGTCCTCTTAGACATATGGTGAGCTATAAGAGCACATGAATCTTCTTAAAATTGTGTGTACCAGAGCTTGTTTCTTCATTTTTATTTTTTGTCCATATGTGCATTTTTCTGGAGTAAAGGTTCATAGCTTTTATTCACTTCTCAGAGGGATCCACAACCCAAATGGCTTTACAGGCCACGTCGTTAGACAAACAGTCCATATGCTTTGAGGACATCTTTTGTAGCCTGAATTATAATTGCTTATGATGATAATCCAAGTTATCAAGAACTTGTCCCCTTAAATTAGTGTACCATATTTAAGGAGATAGCCAAAACTGTATGGTAATATATTTTAGTGAGATTTCCAGATACTAAAGAATTGATTTTCACATGAAAGGATGAAATTAAAGATGTGAGTTTCAAAATCAATATATGTGAAATAACTTATTCCTTAATGATTCTGGGTAGTGATCACCCAGTTATGGTAAAAAAAGAACATGCAGTAGCTAATATGTATTTACCATTTTGCAGGTAATTTTCTAAAGAGTAGCTTATGTGTATTATGCCATTTAGTCCTCTCCATAACCCCAGGATAATTCATAATTATTCCTGATTTCTTAATTGGTTCAGTCCTTTCACGGGTTGGTATCAAGTGACACCTAGACATCCTTTTGGTGGGGACTGAAAGCAGCTGCAAAAACAGAAATGATTCTATTAGCTATTGCTAGTAATGAGCACTTGACTCACTTGCTGTAAGGAGAGATGCTGTGAGTACCAGCTCTGTAGAAAAACACATTCAGAGAAGTATGGACATGGCAGTTCAAGTGGAGGTCTCTAATGCCACTAGTTCTGGAGTCTTCCAAGTTCATATTGGTTTAATAAATTCAGAAAGTATGCTGGTTATAAAGAGAGGCATATTTTCTGAAGTAATCAGCTTTTACCAGGGAGTTACTTATAAATTACATACAGTACTTCCAAGCCAGGCTAGGGAGCTGAGAGCCTATGGAAAAGAAATTGGTGTATATGGGGAAATAGCCTCTTACTGGATGTGAACGAGCTCTCTCCAAATTCAAATTCATTTATTTCTTGAGCACCTTGTAAGAAATAGAAAATACGAAAATACTTGTATGCTCACCATGAACTTCTCAGCTCACTTCTGGGATATTATTTGAAAAGAATATTAAAATAGAAGATTTATTCCACAGGCTATGTCTCTAATTAACTGAATGATTACTATACAACTCATAAAGTGACTGATATTTTGAGGTTTTTTTCTATCATTTCTGACATTTTTGCCAAGTTACAAATTTGTATTGTATCAAAACATTTGAACATGAACCAACATAGAGTATCTCAAAACAATCATAATAAGGATTAATTTGATTCAAATTGTGTTCATCTGTGGCAATGTTAAATGTTTCATTAGAGTTTTTTACTCTAGTGTAAGAAGCAACAGTTTGCCTTACTTAAGGAAATGTTTGAAGGATATTGGGTAAATTACTAAATTAAAAGAAAAGCTTAACAACTTAAGTCTAGAGAAATGCAGGAGCTAGATTATTTCTGGGGAGCTCAGTAAAAAACCCTAAACCTTATTTTCTGGATACTGAATCTGAAGAGCTCAGCTCTTCAAATTTAAATTCCTCAAACAGGGAATTAATTGGGTGATATTAAGTGGGTGACTTCTTGCCCATTGTTAAGGTATGAGTATCAGTATGATAGACAAACACAGTAGGACCTGCATGGGATGAAAGAGAGACTACTCTTTAGAAGAGAGAGATTTTAAAGACATAATTAAATAGAGATATACCATATTCATGGACTGGAAAACTCAATATTATTGTAATGCCATTTCTCCATTTCTCCTCAAGTTGATCTGTGGTTTAAATGCAATCATAATCAGAATGACAGAGGCTTTTTTTGTATTTGTTTATAGAAACTGACACATTTTTGAAATTTATATGAAAATGCATAGGAGTAAGAATAGCCAAGACAATCTTGAAAAAGAAAAAAGTTGAAGAGCTCATTTTACCTAATTTAAAATAAAACTATAGAATCAAGACAGTATAATGTTAGCAAAACAATTGACAAATTGAATGATAGTACAGAATAGAAAATCCCAAAATTGACTCAATCGTATATAGTCAACACATAAACAGTCAATTGATTTTTGACAAGGGTGTCAAGGCAATTTGATTGGAGAAAAGAAGGTTTTTTCTACACATGGTACTGAAAAAACAACTTTTTTTAAAAAAAAGGAACTTCAGTCCCTACCTTGTAGTACACACAAAATTAATTTGAAATGGATCATAGACTAAAAATTAAAAGCTACAACTGTTAAACTTCTAGAAGAAAACATACAAGATTATCTTCATGAGTTGGGGATAGGTAAAGATTTCTTAGGATATAAATAGTACCCAACATACAAGAGTAAATGATTAATTGGACTTTATCAAAATAAAAACTTGCACCTATCAGAAGACACCATTAAGAAAATGAAAGAGCAAGCATGAGACTTAGATAAAATATTTTCAATACATTTATTTTAGAAAGGGTTTATATCAATAATATATAAAGAATGGCTACAGTTAACAATAAAAGACAACTCAATAAAAAATAGGTAAAAGACTTAAATAAATGTTGCACAAAAGAAAGTTTATGAATAGCCAATAAACACATGGAAAGGTCCTTAACATCATTAGTCACTAGGGATATCCAAATTAAAACACCCATGAGATAGTATTCCACACATCCTAGATGGCTAAAATTAAAAGATTGATTATACCATTTGTTAAGGGTATGCAGTAAGTAGAACTATCACATGGTGCTGAGAATGTAAATATCAAACCACATAGCAGAATTGTTTTGTATTTTCCTATAAAGTTAAATATATACTTACTCTATACCCAGAAATTCTGCTTCTAAGTAGCTAAGAGAAATTAAAATACATGTTCACAAGGTGCTTTTAAAATAATATTTATAGCAGCTTTTTCATAATAACTGAAAAGCAGAAGTAATCAAATATTCATCAACAAAAGAATGGATTTATTGTTGTATATCTATATACTCAATAATTAAAAAAAAAATACCGAACTTCTGACAAACATAACAATGCAGATGACTCTAAAAAAATATTAAGTTGAGTGTAAGAAACCAGACACAAAATAGTATATAATGGATGATTCCATTTATAAGAATTTTAAGAACAGGCAAAACTAATCTATGTGATAGAAATCAGAACATTGTTTATCTGTAGGATGTAGGAATTGAGTGAAAGTTAAACCTGGGGACTTTGGGAGTGAGAGTTTTCACTGAGATGGTAGCTTCATGAGTCTGTATGTTTGTCAAAATGTGTTAAATTACAAATTTATAATTTCTTCATTTCACTGTATATAAGTGTTCTTGTAATAAAAAAGGAAAAGAAAATGGTTGGTAGGATTCAAATAAAGTCATCTAATATCATGAACTTCGCTTACTCAGTGCTTAAATTGGATAATTCAAACTAGGAAGACCCAACTAAGATCTCATTGAAGATGTGAGTGACTGTTTCTGCCATTTCCTCCCCTTAGCAGAAACTTTGCAGCACTTATTAGCACCTTTACTTAAAGTTTTTTTTTTTTTTAAGGTTTTTACAGTTTTTTCTGTCCAAATAATGGTAAATTCCTTGGGAGTATCATCTACATCGGTGCTTCTCAAACTTTAATATGCACAAGAATTACTCAGGGACTCTATTAAGTTACAGATTTTCAGGTGTTATCTTGCAGATACTCATTAGAATTGGCCTTGAGCTGAGGAATCTGTATTTTTAAGTAGCATTCCAGGTGACGGTCTGCTGACCACCTTGTAAGAAACACTGATCTATATCACATTTGAACTATTTCTGTCATATCCACAAGGCTTTGAGTGCTATGTGCTAAGAAATAAGCTGTTTAATAAATAAACTAGATGAGTTTGAATCTCTCGGACACCAGTTTTCAACTGTGGGTAGATAGTTTTTGTTGTTTTTCGTATTAGAAACTTCATGCACATTCTAGGAACAACCCCAGATTTTTCCCAGCTTCTTCAGTTTTCTGATGTGAAAACTGAGGCCCAGAGAGCAACAGTGACTTTCCCAAGGTCTTTTAGCTAGCAAGAGCTACATGGAGGCTGGAACTCACATCTCCCGACTTAATCTAATTCAGTTCTCCCTATCACACCACGGTTTTGTCAAGATCAGAAAGTGCACTGGTTCTCACATGGGGGTCATTTTGTCCCCCAAGGGATACTTGGCAATGTCCAAATATAGTTTTGGTCATCTCAATTAGGGGAGGGATGGGGGAGCGGTATGTGGTAGCTATTTAGTGGGTTGAGGCCAGGGATGCTGCCAGACACCCTACAGAGTGCAGGACACAAGCACAGCCCCTGCCACCAAGAACTGTCAGCCCCCAAATGTCCATAGTACAAGGTGGAAAAACTGTGTGCTAGTCACTGTGGAATTCAGTGCTCCCAGATAACTCTTCTTGGAAATGTTTCAGCCTCGTGCAAGCACCATGTGTCGGGATCTCCCTCAAACACTCTGGAGGCTGCCCTGTGTGCTTTTGTGCTCATCCTGGCTCTAAACCTGAGGCCTGGCTGCAGACACTCCTTTCCTCTAGGCATCTTGGATGGACTCAGCGCTGCCGTGGCAGCCTGTGTCATTTCTTTGACACAGCATTTGCCAGCAGCCAGCCAGGGAGTCCTGAACATGGGCCACCCCAGCCCTGCCAGCAGCTCTCTGGTGGGGCGGGAGCTGCTCCAACTGGTCACAGAAAGAGCAGCCAGCTGGGTTTGAAAGGAAACATTTAACTTGGGTCCTGATTGAAGCAGAAACCAGTTTAGAGATGTGCCCTCTCTAATTTGAGATTTTTTAAAGGAAAATTGGGGTAACAGGTAGGAAGAGAACCTCATAACTCAGGATATAAGGAAGGAGGGATGCTCAGTGTGTGCCCAGAGTCCATTTGGCCTAGGTTTGCTGTGCTGTTAGGGTAGCATTAACTTGATATACACACACTAGGTCTCAGGGTTTTAGTACTTCCAAACTATTTGACTTCAGGACTTTACTAAACTGCTCCAAGTCTTAGTTTCCCCGACTACAAAATACTGATAATAATAGTGCTGATACTAGAGAGTTGTTATAAAGATGAAACAAACTAATGCATGTAGAGAAAGACTGTAGTGTAGTGATTGGTATGCAGTAAGTGCTAAATAAATGATAGCTATTAGCTATGATTTTCCCGCACCATTAACTTGTAAAATGTGCCAGGTTCCACCTGCCTCTGAGAATACAACAAGCCCCCTTCTTCCTTTTTACACCAATAATATATTGGGCACAGTTTCTCTATGCCTTAATTACTGCAAGCTAGCCTCTCTTCACAGTATCCCCATCAGTTAACCATCCACAAACAGTTCCCTCCCTTGTCCCCACAAATCAGCCTTTCAGCTGCAGCCACTGTTGCCCCGACTGTATTCCTCCTTGACTGAGCTGACTTCCCTGGCCCACAACCCCATTCGGAGGTGTCCCTCCTGTGTCATGGCATGTCTTCAGCATGATGGTGGGGTATGAGCTCTCCCAAGGCTGATGGTATCGGAAGAGGTCAGAGCACATCTGGGATCCACATGGAAGAGGAAGAAAAATCTCTTTGCTGCTCTGTGCCTTCTTTTTTTTTTTCTTATGGGCCACAAAGCAGCCCATATCTTATTTAGAAATCTGTTCTGACTAGTTCTATCACCTTATTCCTCTAGCCCGTCTCTTCAAAAGGACTTCAATCCATCCAAAAAATAGGAGGAGACAAGATACTCTGACTCCCATTTTCTTCCAGTCCCTCCCCCAAGCCAACACTTTTAGCAAGTCCTGCTGTAACAAAGCAAACAGTCCCCAAAATAGCAGAGCTGCAAACAACTCCTGAAGGCCTCTGCAAGAGTGTATATTTCTTTGGCAGCTTCAGGCACCTGACTCAGTATGTCAGTTATGAGGAAACCTGTTTGAATCCTAGAGGATTGGGTTGGGGGCGTAGAAAGAGGAGCAGTGAAGCACTTGGTGGAGAAAGTGGCCAAACATGAGAAAGGCAGAAAGAAGGAGAAAAGAAAGATGTGCAGAAGGGGTAGCACATTTCTTGGAGTAGGATGCACTGGGGCTTGAAGGTGAAAATCCCCAGGGATCTGAGTGAGCGTGAGAAAGCAGAGAGGCAATCCATTTGCTTTGTTGTGATTTGCCCTGCCTGAAGGCAGCAGTCAGCTGTGGCCTCTTCCTCATCACTAAATGCCAGAGAAGGCTTGGCTGGCCCAGGTGTCCATGTGATTTATCAGCAAACCAGTCCAGGAACTGGATCACTTCCAAGTAGTCCCCTGTGTGGCTGGTTCCTGAACTTGGGGTACAGGAAGGCGGCGCAGGATTTGCAGGGATATGCAGGTCTGCCTATCTGTTGGAACCTTCCAGTTACATTTCTGTGGTTTGCTTTTTTTTTTTTTTTTTTTTTTGCGGTACGCGGGCCTCTCACTGTTGTGGCCTCTCCCATTGCGGAGCACAGGCTCTGGACGTGCAGGCTCAGCGGCCATGGCTCACGGGCCCAGCCGCTCTGTGGTATGTGGGATCTTCCCGGACCGGGGCACGAACCCATGTCCCCTGCATCAGCAGGCGGACTCTCAACCACTGTGCCACCAGGGAAGCCCCTGTGGTTTGCATTTTAACACAGTAAAAATGGTTTTGAGTTAGTCTTTGAAAAATTCATAAAATCCATACGATAGTGAAAAGAAAGCATTCCAGATATGAACTAGGTGTGCATAGCCAAAGTGGAAGCAGAATAAAGGTGATAGAAGAGCTGAGAAAGGGAGTGATGAGAAGAGATAAACAATGCAGTAATCATTATTTCTTACCCCTAACATCCAGAAAAACTAAATTCTGGTGTAATCATTATACTCAAACATGGCCATAAGGGGAGTTAAAGTTTATAACTTTTAAAGAGAGGCGGTTGGAATTAATTTTGAGATCAGGGCATAAAAGAACCATATCTTAAGCTGGAAAAAAAAAAGAAAAATGCCTTCAAAAAAATAGGGCATATTGTAATGCTTCTGTGGCTAAATGTTGTACATGGGGGAATTGGAGTGCAGTGAATAGGAAATCCCCAACTTTTTCAGCAGGATTGTTGTAGGGGAAAATTGTTACCCTAGGGAGAAACCCATCCTGGCAGCTTCATAGAATGATGACTCTGGGAATCCCAATCAAGTACTGTCTGATAGGTAAACTAAATCCTTTTGTTTTAAATATATACATCCAGGCCAGTTGGTGTCACCAATCTAAGTAACAGCTTTGTCCCAAAATAGAACTTAGTACTATGATCTCAGCAGGGATCTTTAGAGAAAGATATTTTAAGGGCCTACAAGAAGGTTTTTTGGAACTTCCAATATCCTTGAACTGCAAGCAACAGCAATTTTAGACATAGAGTGTTAATTCAGTGAACTTAAGAAGAAAAAAAATAGAAAATAAAGAAAGGAAACCCATACAATTGTCAGTGCTAAATGAGCTGAAAAGTAGTTTGAGAGAGTGTGTTGGACTCAATTCTTTCTATATTCTGTTTTTACTTTTAAGGAATCCTTCAGTACTGTTGAGCCCCATTGAGTAGAACAGAACCAACAGAATATGGCATTTGTTTAATATGTATATGTTTTTGTGTTATACTATGGTGGAGCCAGTACATTGAACAAAGCAAGTGAGACTCATAAGATGCTATCAAACAGCAAGGTTATTCTCCCAAATGCAATATAACCCATTAGAACCCACTCAGTATACCCAGTGTTTCCCCTGACCTTGGATGAATGTAGGGCAGGCTCCATGGCTTTTCTTGTCACTTTCAGATAATGAGTCATCTGGACAGATCAAATCACAAAAACAATCTCATTTCAGTAATTCCAGGGAAAAGAGGGAAAAGGAGAGAAGAGTCTTCCTTGACCATTACTATTTTTGTTGGTGCCAGTGTTCTCTGCACTTGGCCTGTGTTATGGGGACTTTATCTCAGGAGGACTTTGTAGGGATCTCTCACTAGCTGTTGCCTTGATACTGACACCTGCCTCTTCCAGGCTGATGGCCATGATTTTCTAAATGTGTGTTTTTTGATTTTTGTATTTCTTTGGCAACCACTTATCACAGAACCAATGATATTAACTATAGTTTCTTATTTTCTCTATTCTTGGTGGTCTGGCATTTGGGGGCCTTACAGACCCAGGAAGAGACTGTCCCTCCCAAGGCTATTTACAGACCCTTGAACAACACCAAAGTTAGGGGCACCAACCCCTGTACAGTTGAACATCTGCATATAACTCTGGTCGGCCCTCCCTACCCATGGTTCTGCCTCTGCAGACTCAACAATGGTGACTCATGTAGTACTGTAGTATGTATTTATTGAAAAAAAGCCACATATAAGTGGACCAGTGCAGTTGCAGTTCAAACCCATGTTGTTCAAGGATCAACTGTAATTTATAATGATAACAACAACTTGCCTAGGAGCACAACTTTCACATGCAATCCCAAGTCTATAGTCCGTACCACCTCCTTATCTGACTCTTACACACCAGTTCAATATTTCCCCTGCCCAAAAGCATCCCAGAGCCAGGTATCAGACAAACTGAGGCCACCCCTATAACCCAAAGCCCACTGGAATTATGCAAATAGCCAATCCTAAACTGTTTACTCTGCTTTACTTTGCCTTTCCTGGGGAAAACCCAATAAAGGCTCTGGCCTAGGCTACCCCCTCACTCCTGCTTTTTTCCCTGACCAAACCTGGTGCTTCTCCATATTGCCTTGCATGGTGTGGCCGGCCCCCTTCTCTCAGGAAATAAAAGGAAAAGTTTCTCCTTTCAGTGGCATTGGCCTTTGGTGTCATCACTCAGTCACCTCCAAAGGTTAAGCAACTTTGCAGCAATTTGGGTACACATTTTAGAGCACATAGTATTTCACAATTTGAAAAAGCTTTTTTTGGAAAGTGGTTCTGATTACATAATACCTGGACTCAGGATTTCATAGGACACAGTTTAAAAATATTTAAGAGCAACCAAAAAATGTGGATATGTAGCCATAGACACTTCATCTAAATTTTCTTTTAATGAACGGAACTAATAGTAATGGAGGTAAAATGGGAAGTGAAAATTTACCTTTAAATCACATATTTTCTATGTCATTAGCTGCATAATGCAGTATTTCTCAAAGACTGTTCTCTGGAATAATCATTTCTGTAGACAGTTAACAGATAGTAGAGAAAAAAATAGTATTTTAATCAAATGCTCTTGGAATCTCTGGATCAAACTGCCACCACCATCTAGAGAGTGTAGAAAATAATAAAGAATAGGAAAAAGGGGGAACTACAGGGAATGCTGGGAGAGGCAGCATGGATCAGTGGAGACTTGAGACTGGAGTCTAGGGTTCAATTGTAAATGTTGCCCTTTACTAGCTCTGTGAACTTTGAGTGTTGAATAGCAATTTTAATCCTCACCTCAACCATCAAGTGGAAATAACGGTTTCTATAGTAACAGCTATGACTACTCCATGGCATATCAGATTTACTTTTGTTATACATCTTTCTTTAATTTCTGAGTGGACCCTCACTGAGATTGATGAGCAATGTATGTATATTGGGAATATGAGTGGGCTCCCTTCCTCAAGCTAGGAGGTGGCTTCAGCCACGGGTCCTAAGGATGGTCACTGGTGATGTCAACCCTCTTCCAGTGAGGTCCTTATGAAATCAGGTCACTGTGCAGGCAGCTCCGCTCCCTCACTGCTACTCTCAGCCACAGAAATTTTGTGGAAGCTCCCAAGACTACTGAGGTGAGCTTCAGTCCTGACAGGGATCTATGTAGCCACCCATTGGAAACCTGTCCCCTGAGGTATCTGTGTTCAAGCCATTCACAGAAACTGCAGTCCTCCAACCACCCTTCCGCATCTTGCTCAGTCGCTCTCCACTTGCCATCCTTGGGAACTGAGAGCTGCCACCTGTTAGTCCTTTCTGGTAATCCAGCCAGCTCCTCAATGATCTTTAGCCTGAGAGTCAAATCCCCCCCCACTCAAGTGTTTTATTTGATCTTCTCAGTGTGGAGAGAGAGAGAAAAAAAAATTTAATAAAATTTTACATTAAAAAAACAAATTTAAAGATTCTTCTTAAAAAATGCATGATGGAGCTAAGCAGCTATGTCCCTGTCAGGATCTGCACTCTCTCCAGGCCTCCACCTGTGGGTCCATTTCATTCATTAAATTCACCCACCAGCCTCTCTGGGCATTTGATTTGGGGACCCCTGCCTTTGACTTTAAAGCACTAAGACCTGAGGAGGATGCACTCCTTTTGCTTACATCCACTGTAGTATCTTACTCAAGCTCACAACTCCAAGAACCCCTACAGCTCCCTTTTCACCCCAACACAATGGCAGAAAAATAGGCAAGACAGAAAAGACACTCAGAACCAGTCAGCCCTAGCTTTTCCAAAAGTCTTGGCATGGCTTCACTCCTCTTCCTTTGTCTAATTGTGTTCTTCTAGAGAAGGTGGAAGGCACAGTTCATTCAAACCACCCACTCGTAGGTCACTGACTGATATTATATTAAGTGCCAGAATCTGGTCCCTTGGTTTTCCCAGTGCTCTCCATGAAGTAGTAACCTACTCTGACCCAAATATATGAAGTTGCCATAACTTTAAACCAAAGCAGACACCACCAGCTGCTGTTTTGATGAGTGTAGTGGCCTAGCAGAAGCCCCTGTGGGTGGAAGGGCCAGCCTTCCAGCTATCTTACCTTATACTTCTTCTCTATCCCCACTGGGATGGCTGAAGCAACAGCAAGACAAGTTGCTGACACAAATACTCTTGGCAGTCAGTAGGGAAGCACCATAAGAGTGCTTTCAACTGTACACAACACTCTGCCGGAATTAGAGAGAATGTACTTGACTGATAGGTAGTAGAAAAATCCAGAGAAGGTAAGGCTTTGCTTAAAATTTTGATTCCGTTCTTCTGGGATTCCCTCAGTTTTGTGGTTTTCTTTAGTTGCCATCTCCTCAAATGGTTTCACACATGATAGCAAAATGGAAGCAGCTGCTCCAGGCGTCACATTTGCATAACACGCATTTACAGCATAAAAGAGCTTCTCTCCCCTCCTCCACTTTGCTTAAAAACCCTGAGCTTCACTCTGATTGGACCAACTTATTTCTCAAGCCCTATATGAGCCAATCACTGTGCAAGGGGAATCAGATGACCCTGACCAGTTTGAGTCAGTCAGAATCTTCCCTTGGAACTGAGAGAGGAATCGGTTCTACCCAAACTGCACGGCTTCTACCAGCTAAGGTAGGTGGATCATTACCATAACTTCTCTACTAGCTTATTTAGTTAACTAGATTGGAGGGGAGAGAGAACGAAATCAACATTTTCTGAAACTGTACTTTCTCCCAGGAATAATGCTGGGTGCTTTACTCTCCTCGCAATTTCCACTACTGAAAATCAGTTGTGCTTTTTAGGAAATGCCGAAAGCTAAATCTGAGAAGGTTAAGGAACTTGCTCAAGGTTTAAGAGGCCCATTAGGTATTAACACTCAGATTTTATTGCTTTGAAAGGCCATACTTGCAAAACTTTATGTATGTAAAATGTCACAATATTCCCTGAGAATTGGGTGAGAGGAATACTATCAAGTAATAGAAAGATAGCTTTAGGAGCTAATTCTAGCCCTTCCACTAATAGTGTTATATGAGCCTGTTTTTTGTTTGTTTGTTTGTTTGTTTTTTGCGGTACGCAGGCCTCTCACTGTTGTGGCCTCTCCCGTTGCGGAGCACAGGCTCCGGACGCGCAGGCTCAGCGGCCATGGCTCACGGGCCCAGCCGTTCCGCAGCATGTGGGATCTTCCCGGACCGGGGCACGAACCTGTGTCCCCTGCATCGGCAGGCGGACTCTCAGCCACTGCGCCACTAGGGAAGCCCCTATGAGCCTGGTTTTGAACATATCTCTAAATCTCTCTCAGCATTGGTTCTGTCATTTGACAAATCGAATACATCTTAATAGAATGGATTCCATAATGCTGGGGAGAAGATTAGGATAATGGATATAGTATTGAAGTAAAGGGAAGATCCATAACAAAAATAAGTATTTTTCTCTCACCTAGAATATTGGTGTTTGAAATTTCACTGTGAGGCCCTTTTTCCTATAGCCTAAAGTTTCCTCCACTTAAAAAAATGTATGCACTCTTAAATTCTGATGCATTAAGCTAAAGCCTCAATCTTTAAAACCTATAAGGACCGGCCAGTAACAAATGGATAAAGAGACACAGGGGTAGACTGTTAGTGGTCAGGGAACTGTGATTATCTGAGCCTGGAGCCTCTTGACCACGTGAAAAGGAAAATGACTACTCAGCTTTAGCCAATTGTAATCATTTAGGAATTTGAGCCTTTTTGCTAAATCTTAACGAGTTTTCAAGAGAAACCCACAATCTGAATGGCTTGGTTTTTGTTTTGTTTTATGTTTTATTTAAAACACTGCCTGCATCCAGAAAACTACATCTGCTGTCACCTAGTTTGAAACTTCTGCTATTATGTGTCTCTTGATCTACATGAGCCTGAGGTTTTCTTATCTACATCTGTCAAGAGAGGGAGATAATAATAGTACCTGCCCTCACGGGGAATTTAGAGAAGAAGAATGGAAATGTTTCTACAGTGAAGTTCAGATCCCTTCCAAAGGCACGTTATTTAAAAAGACTGCTAAAGAGGTGTATTTCCTAAAAGCACCTGGGGGGAAGTGGCAAACCTGGGTGCAGAACCCAGGGTGGGGATCCAAGTTCAGCTTTTTCTAATCCCCTTGGTCTCTACTAGCAAGTCTGTGAAGAGGCCCAATGCTTCCTTTTGCCTCTTTAATCCCGACTTATCCCGCATACCACCTGCTTGGGCCCCCTGCTGGGGCCACTGTGCCTGGTGACTCGGGAGCCACACAGCCCACAGAGCAGGTCATCTGGTCCCAGGCCCCTGAAGGTAGAAACTTCCTCCTTTCCCACTGCCATGCCTAGCCTTCTGACCATTGAGGTTTTAATGAGATGCTGAATTGGGGAAATCATGGCTTCTGTGGCTCCTGAAATATCAGTCTCTGAACCAAGACCCAATCCAAGGGATGGAAGTATTAGATTCCAGTACTGTGAGGTGAAAGAGGTTGTGCAGGTCACCGCAGCCCGAATGATCACAGTGACTGGGGTTCTTGTTGGAAGTTTTCAGAAATTAAAATTCTGAAAGAAATGCCAAAGGTAGAAAAGGCTTAAATCTGCACTTGTTTGATACAGTAAATATGATAACCATGGGCCACATGTAAAGCTATGGAGAGTTTGAAATGTAGCTTATCTACATCAAGATGTGCTATAAACATAAAATATACACCAGATTTTGAAGTCTTAGCACCAAAGGAAAAAAAAATGTAGGTTACATGATGAAATGATAGTATTTCAGATATAGTCGATTAAATAAAATATTCTTAAATTTAATATCCCATGTTTCTTTTCAATTTGTAATGTGGCTATTCAAAAATTCCAGATTACATATATGACTTAGACCTGTCTATACAGAGAAATTATTTCAAATGTACTTTTAAATCACGCCACTTCCACTTTGCAGACTCTCTTGTAATTAAGAATAATGTGCTCAATGATACCTAAATAAATAAATTAAAAGAATATTCTAAAAAGTAATGTTCTCAATACTTTCTTATGTAATCTTTATAATATACATTATTATAAGCATCATAAAATTTTATGCAGATATGTATGGCGTCCTATATAAATGCTGTGTATTCCATATTTTATGGGCAATTTAAGAGATTTTTCAAGGGTATTTTTACTTTTTGGACTTAATTCTCTTTATGCATTGACTTCAGGGATTAACTTCACTCTTGTCCATTTGAAAGAGCACTCTGCTAGGTATCAAGAGGCTGTGCTAGAAAGTCTATGAATAATATTTTAAAAATAATGTTACCTGACCCTACAGGCCCACCTTCCAAAATCATGCTCTTGAGCTGTTTTATCCAGTGTTGGTGATGAATTTGAAGTGAGACGTACATACACTCTCATACATGGCCTCCTCAGGGCCAAAAGCACGTGTCACAATGCAGCTACCCTGCATTAATCTCTATTATCATCAACACAAATCATTTTTTCTAAAACACATGACCTATATATTACATTACTTAATTATCCTTACATGAAGAATCATGCAGCAACATTCTTGTGTGATTGTGTGCCCCTCACCAAAGGAAAACAAAGGATGTCTCGTAACTAGTGATTGTGTGCCCCTCACCAAAGGAAAACAAAGGATGTCTCGTAACTAATTCTAGCCTTCCCTTTTTTCAAAAGATGACAATGATAATACCTAATAGCATTTCCCTTTTTGCCGTGGCTGCCAGGAAACTTGGAGGAAAATCCAGTCTTCAGTTATAGTAAACCCTCTTGTTAAATTTAACATAAAATCACCTTCTGCTAAAAGGAGCTGGACCTCTCTTTTGACCTTCATATTAACTGTCATGTCTCGGGGCCTCCATGATGTTCAGACCCCCTGCTTTGCCTAATGCTGTTTATATCCCACCTACAAATGTATTTTGTAGGTGAGGTATAACACACAGGTCGAAAAAACCTAGAAAAATGAAATAATTTTCATTTTATATGCCATCACCTCCATTAAGGCCTGGAACAGAGGGTTGAGAAGGACTCTGAGGCTTTCCCCAACAACACAGGAATCAGTGCCATGGCCTATTTATGGCACTTGCTCTGCATTTCAGAGGAGGGGTGGCATCAATCACAACCAAATTTGCCATCCTTGGTTGAATCTATGGCCATGGATTGTGGCAAAAGAAACTTATCCACGGATGAGGTGACCCAGAGGCTCTGGTCTTATCATCACAGTGCTCTAATCAGTATAGACTGACCTGTCAGAGTTGAGAGCAGTTCTATAAGTACTCAAAATAGTCAAGCATTGTTTTCCACTTGAGGAACCCACTTTGCCTGGGCACCTCCTTTCCATTGCTTTATTTTCTCCCTAGTTCTGATTTCAATACTTTGAATGCACATGCCTTACGCTCTAAGTTTTAGAATCCCATTCTGGATTCTAAAATTGGTCCATCTTTGACACTTACATCTGTCTCCCTTCATGTTCAGGTCTCATCTCCTCTAGGAGACAGCTAGCTAATGAGGGCAGCCTTTGTGGCTGATTTGCCTTTTTGTTTTTCTACTCCCAACCCCTAGAACATGCATTCAGTGTCAAGCACAGTATGGCATAGTGTTTAATAAGAGTCCAGCCATTAGACTTGGACACACTTGATTTTAAATTTCAGCTTCATCATTTGCCAGTTATTTGTCCTTGGGCAAATAACTTGTTTCTGAGACTTAGTTTTATCATCTACATGTGTGGATAATAATGGGAACTGCCTCAGGGGTTGTTACAAGCAGTCAGTGTATATTGAATATTTAGCTCATTGTCTGGTATATTGTAAGGGATTGGTAATATTTTTTCATTGTGTTTTATACATATTGTCATCAAATAATGATTGTCGAATCAGTGAACAAAGTGACTATATCTCTCATTGTTTTTTTTTTGATGGAAGTGTCAGATGTTCCTTCCGCCAATTATTTTATCTCAAAACAGGGACAGTAATGCTTGCTCACTAGACTTTGGTAAATAAGAAACTCTGTGTTCTCTTTAGAATAAATATCCTCTCTAAAGTCAAATACAAAGATAATATTGTAAATGAGTGAGATTATAAGTGCTTTTAATCCTCTTTGTATAATTTGAAGAGGTATCAAGAGATAAAAAGAAAAGTAAATTTATAAAATACTTTTCAAAACACTTACATGCATGTTACCAATCTGTCTTCCCTATAAGATAGTGAGTTAGGCAGAGAAGGTAGTATTATCCCTTTAGTCAGTTGGAAAATGGAGACCTGCAACGTTTGAATGGTCTAGGACAGAGTTTCTCAACCTCAGCACTTTGAACCAAATAATTCTTTATTGTAGGAGGTTGTCCTGTGCATCATAGTATGTTTAGCAGCAACCCTGGCCTCTGCCCACTAAGTGCTTTTAGCTCCCCGTCTCTCCAATTGTGACAATCAAAACTGTTTCCAGACATTTCCAAGTGCCCACTTAGGGAGCAAAATCACCCCTGGTTGAGAACCATTGGTTGAGGGCCATAAAACAGTAAGCAGAAGACCTTGTCGTAGAAGCCTGCTGTTGTTCCTTCAGTGCTCACAGGAGTAAAATAGGGTGGGGACAAGAAGGCAGAAAGGGTACTGGCATTTGGGCCTGGCGAGCTAGCAGAAGGGATGTGCAGGTGAATAGGAGGAGCATTTCCCAGGAAAAGAGGATGGGTGGGGAAGGGTTGACTTCATGCAGATGCCACTGAGCAAAAGGATAAATGCATTTCTGTTAAAAACTTGGGCTGGAGGTGTTCGTATCTCGAGTAGTGTTTTACAGACCTTCAGTGACAGCTAGATGGATATAAGAGGCAGGAGTTTGGGCCTGGAGTTTTATTAACATTTGTACCCACGTATGATGTGAGTGGCCTCTAGAATTTGATGGGAACCGACTCTTAGAGGATTGTCTCAGTCAGTCTAAGTATCCACTCCTGACATCACCATCTAGTTGACCTACTCTGAACCTTCTGGCCCATCCACAGTAGTTTACACCACAACTGCTTTTTGCTCCAGTCTTAGTTTGATGGCTACCAGGTATATTCAAATAGCACAAAAGTTGGGACAGGATTGCTTATTTATCCAGAACTCTATAGCCAGAGACCAGTTAAAGTGATTTCAGAAAGCCTGGTCTAAAGTGTGACTTTTGCAGTCTATTCATTCCCTAAGAAGGATGGTTAGATTACCCCAGCAAGATTTTCATTTGTTCCCTTTTCCCCCCAAGCCCTTCACACCCACCATATAAATTTTTATTAATTTAGAAACCTTATTTCTTTATTTGAACCATTGATTCAACTTGAACCCCTGGCTTGGAGGCACTCTTGAAGGTGCCTAGCTTGGGGTCTTTGGGTGCTGGTCTGTTGTCATGTCCAGTGTTTGTTTTAACTCTCAGCTTCATGAATCAAAGCTATACACTTGGCCCTTCCATAGGCCTTGTATTTACTCCGTTCATTCACTTATCCATCTGTCCACCCAACAAGAATTTATTAGGTTGTCTACTCTAGGTCAGGCTATAGGCAAGTCCCCGCAGTGCTTTGAACCCCATATTAAGCACTGGTTTGGAGAACTGCATTTGACCTAGGTATATTTCACTTGTTGGATGAAAAATAGAATTGTTTTTCAGTTGTTATAGAGTGACATCACCTCTAGAGTTCTTTTTCTGGATGCTAGGTGTCCTTGGCTTCCTCTGTACTGTGTTCTGCTAGCAAGTCCATTTGGTTTGATTAGAATGATAAGGAGTTTCTTCAAAGCATTCCTGGAACACATATTCTCAGACAGTTGCAACCACTTGTACAGAATAGTATAAAAATTATTTTATTAAATCATTGGGTCTTCATTTTGACCAGCTGTGTGATACTGGGAAAGTAACCTTTCTGTGATGTATTTCATCATCTGTATTATTAGAGAATTATGGTTAATGATTGCCAAGGCCTTCTGGCTCTAAAATAAATTCTAAATAATTGAAAGAATATTGAGATTTTTAAAATATCTGGGACGTTCTTTCTGATGACCTAAATCTTTAGGATTCTGCAAACACAACTCTGGAGTGAGGTAAGGTCCCTGTTTTAATTCATTGCTTGACATTTTGTATTGTTCTGTTCCGCGCTAACTTTCAGAAGGTCTGCCTGATTTGGGTATTGTTCAGTACTAACAGAAAGGTAAAGTGGAAAGAGCACTGGGTGAGGGGTCAGGAGACTAAATCATGCTGTAGTCCTGCCACTAACTACTTGTGCGACTGTGGGCAAGTCACACTAGAGCCTTAGGCTCCATTTCTTTTTCTGTTAAAATGGCTAAGTTAGCTTACATGGTCTCTAATGTTCCTTTAGCTCTAAAGTTCTTTAGTTTTATATGTAGATATGTTATCACACCAAAACTTGGGTCCGCTCGCCTGTGCACAGTAAAGCCAATCTACTGACACCGGGTTGTGGTGAAAGAAAATGCAGCGTTTATTGTAAAGCACAGTACAAGGAGTCCAGGACAGCTAATGCTCAAAAAGCCCAAACTCCCTGATGGGTTTCAGCAGAGCATTTTTAAAGGCAAGATGAGGGAGAGGAGTCCTAGGGTTTGTGATCAGCTCATGCACAATGACTTGGTTTTAGTGATTTGTCAAAGATAATGCATTTATTTAAAAAAATTTGACTGACCTCCTATTATATGTCAGGCATTGTTCCAACAATAAACAAAGCATTGTCCCTCTCTCCATGGAGCTACAATCTAGCTGGGGCACCAGTCATACACAAGTAAATAAAAGTGGAATGTCAGATATTGAGCAGTGCATGGGCATAGATGAAGCGAGGGGTACTCTTTTGCATGGCATGGTCAGGAAAGGCCTCATGAAGGATGTCATGTGTGAGAAAGACCTGAATTAAGTGAAGAAGCCAGCTGTGTCAAGAGTTTGGGGGAGATCATTCCAGGCAGGGGGAACAACAAATACAAAGGTCTTGAGGTTGGACCTGTTTGATGTGTTCAGAGCACAAGCAAGAAGGCCAGTGTGGCTGCTGTGAAGTTGTGTTCTTCTGACTTTGCCTCCAAGCCCTTGGACTAGCCTTCAACAGAATTCTTCCTTTTCTTATATACGTGCTTGATATTTAACAGGAATCATCCTGGTGACATTTTAGAAGACAACAAATCTTAGATGTCTGACTGTGAGGGAAAAGGGATCACCCTGAGATTGAGGAAGGAGAATTGTTACAAATTGCAGTTGACACAGTACGCCCATCTTAAATGCTTACAGACTCCTGATGCTCACAAAGGTGGTTCATGTTACCTCTCTTCTTTTGTCTTTGCCCACCAACAGCTGAAAGGAGGGGCAAGTATAGGAATCTTGCAGCTTCATTTCTATGTGTGGTCAACCCCAGAGGGAAGTTCAGGTTCCTCCTTTTCTTCTGTATTTCTTAACCTCTCTCCTGAGAGCAGTAGCCTCTGTAAAACCCAGTACTTCAGACATGATGTCTGGCAAGTAAAGTATGTTGTTGTGACCCTCAAAATAAGAGCTGAAGGCCACTTCATCCATTTAAACTGAGATGCGCTCTTCTCTACCTGCCACGCTAGCCAGGTTGTTTAAATGTCTGGTTTTGATCTTACTTTAAAAAAAAAATAATGGATACAGCAAGCACATTTCTAGGTATTGAATTTCAGTAAAATCCTGTTACTCATTATAGTGTTTCTCTATTTCAAGTTTTCAAAGTGGACATCATCCAGGAGATTAGAACCAGCTTTGGGGCATCTCCACTAACATTTTTACCCACATCAGACAGAGCTTAGAGTACTATAACCCAGACTTTGGAGCTAAATCCAGGTGAGAGAGGGAGTAACCTGATTCCAGTTAGAATGGCTTTCTCTGCCAGGATGTTATTTTGCAGGATTTGAAAGCTTAAATCTATGATAACAGAAAGAAACTTTGTGAATACTTCCACTAGTCTGAAATTGACATCCCAGAAACCAGGATTTTCCAACATACAGAAACTAAGTCAGGGGAGTCCCACACGTCAGGTCTGGACCTAATGGAAATAAGTCCATGAGCTTTAGTCTGGATCCACTAAAGAACTCATTCCCTAGCCCTTGACATTATTATGAAAGAAGGGGAAAATCTGAAATAATCCTAGCCTTGAGAATCTCTACCCATAAAGAAGGATTTTTTTTTCCTAAAAAGACGGAGCATGTTAAGGCTAAACCCTCTTTCTACTTTCAACTAAAAGAGGGGAAGTAACATAGATAAAACACCTACAGCTTGCCACGTTCTATGCCAGGTGACTTAAATATTTGTTAAATACTCACTACCATCCACCATGGTAGCTTTTTGATTTTTTATACAAGAGCAAACTGAGGTGCAAAATTTTAAGCGATTTGCTTAGGTCACATAGGTGATAAAGAGTAGAACTGGCATATGAGAATGAGTCTTTTTGATACTAAAGTTGTTACTGCCCTGCTCCATAAAAACAGACATTTTAAAATCAAGTTAACCTGATGGTGGAGCTGCCTGAACATATATGCAGGAACTGAGCATCCGCATGCTCAGGGAGGTGGAAAGTCAAGCCCAGTTTTAAGACACAAAATGATACAAGCAAGAAGGAAATAGCTGTCCCTGGGAGAAGGAGGATCAACAACCCATGGGCACCTCCAAACCATATTCACAGGAGTCTGGATTGGGAAGGAAAAGGACAATGTAAAATGTTACCTTCCTTTCTCAACCGAGCAATGCATAGATCTTGGAGAGCTGACCCTGCATCAGTTACTTTGGATAAATGCCCACCTCTACACTGAGTGACTCTGGTAGACTGCCAACCACCAAACCCACAAGAGGCCAAAAGGCTTAGAACAGTAACTGGCACAGAGCAAGCAGCATACTCAAGTATCAAGCAGATTCTTATTGGGAAGTACCAGCAAGATATTAGAAGCCAAGGTATCTCCATGATCCTTTTCTATATCAGAGCAGCCATATGACACTGTGAAAAGAGCCTAAGCATTGGATGGACAGCAAGCGGCCTGCCACGTGACTGACAGGGCAAAACCCACCAAACCAAACAAATGAAGAGGAAATAGGCAGTCTACCCGAAAAAGACATCAGAGTAATGATAGTAAAGATGATCCAAAATCTTCGAAATAGAATGGAGAAAATACAAGAAGCATTTACCTAGGACCTAGAAGAACTAAAGAGCAAACAAACAATGATGAACAACACAATATATGAAATCAAAAATTCTATAGAAGGAATCAATAGCAGAATAACTGAGGCAGATGAACGGATAAGTGACCTGGAAGATAAAATAGTGGAAATAACTACTGCAGAGCACAATAAAGAAAAAAGAATGAAATGAATTGAGGGAAATCTCAGAGACCTCTGGGACAACATTAAATGCACCAACATTTGAACTCTAGGGGTTCCAGAAGAAGAATAGAAAAAAAAAACAGACTGAGAAAATATTTGCAGAGATTATAGTTGAAAAGTTCCCTAATATGGGTAAGGAGCTAGTCAACCATTTGATCATCTTAATAGATGCAGAAAAAACATTTGACAAAATTCAATACCCATTTATGAGAAAAACCCTCCAAAGAGTAGGCATAGAGGAAACTTACCTCAACATAGTAAAGGCCATATATGACAAACCCACAGCCAACATCATTCTCAATGGTGAAAAACTGAAACCATTTCCTCTAAGATCAGGAACAAGACAAGGTTGCCCACTCTCACCACTCTTATTCAACATAGTCTTGGAAGTCCTAGCCACGAGTATCAGAGAAGAAAAACAAATAAAAGGAATCCAAATTGGAAAAGAAGAAGTAAAACTGTCACTGTTTGCAGATGACATGATACTATACATAGAGAATCCTAAAGATGCTACCAGAAAACTACTAGAGATAATCAAGGAATTTGGTAAAGTAGCAGGAGACAAAATTAATGCACAGAAATCTCTTGCATTCCTATATACTAATGATGAAGAATCTGAAAGAGAAATTAAGGAAACACTCCCATTTACCACTGCAACAAAAAGAATAAAATACCTAGGAATAAACCTACCTATGGAGACAAAAGATGTGTACGCAGAAAACTATAAGACACTGATGAAAGAAATAAAAGATGATACAAACAGATGGAGAGATACAGCATGTCCTTGGATTAGAAGAATCAACATTATGAAAATGACTATACTACCCAAAGCAATCTACAGATTCAATGAAATCCCTATCGAACTAACACTGGCATTTTTCACAGAACTAAAACAAAAAATCTCACAATTCGTATGGAAACAAAAAAGACCCCGAATAGCCAAAACAATCTTGAGAAAGAAAAACGGAGCTGGAGGAATCAGGCTCCCTGACTTCAGACTATATTACAAAGCTACAGTAATCAAGACAGTATGGTACCAGCACAAAAACAGAAATATAGATCAATGGAACAAGATAGAAAGCCCAGAGATAAACCCATGCACCTATGGTCACCTTATCTTTGATAAAGGAGGCAAGAATATACAATGCAGAAAAGACAGCCTCTTCAATAAGTGGTGCTGGGAAAACTGGACAGCTACATGAAATGGGGACACTCCCTAACATCATACACAAAAATAAACTCAGAATGGATTAAAGACCTAAATGTAAGGCCAGACACTATAAAACTCTTAGAGGAAAACATAGGCAGAATGCTCTATGACACAAATCACAGCAAGATCCTTTTTGACCCATCTCCTAGAGAAATGGAAATAAAAACAAAAATAAACAAATGGGACCTAATGAAACTTCAAAGCTTTTGCACAGCAAAGGAAACCATAAACAAGACGAAAAGACAAACCTCATAATGGGAGAAAATATTTGCAAATGAAACAACTGACAAAGGGTTAATATCCAAAATATACAAGCAGCTCATGCAGCTCAATATCAAAAAAAACAAGTAACCCAATCCAAAAATGGGCAGAAGACCTCAATAGACATTTGTCCAAAGAAGATATACAGATTGCCAACAAACACATGCAGGGATGCTCAGCATCACTAATCATTAGAGAAATGCAAATCAAAAGTACAGTGAGTTATCACCTCATACCAGTCAGAATGGCCATCATCAAAAAATGTATAAACAGGGCTTCCCTGGTGGCGCAGTGGTTGGGAATCTGCCTGCCGGTGCTGGGGGTATGGGTTCCAGCCCTGATCTGGGAGGATCCCATATGCTGCGGAGCAGCTGGGCCTGTGGGCCACAGTTGCTGAGCCTGTGCATCTGGAACGTGTGCTCTGCAACAGGAGAGGCCACGATAGTGGGGGACCCATGCACCGCGATGAAGAGTGGCCCCCGCTTTCCGCAGCTAGAGAAAGCCCTCACGTGGAAACGAAGACCCAACACAGCCATAAATAAATAAATAAATAAATAAAATCTATCTATCTATCTATCTACAAACAGTAAATGCTGGAGAGGTTGTGGAGTAAAGGGAACCCTCTTACACTGTTGGTGGGAATGTAAATTGATACAGCCACTATGGAGAACAGTATGGAGGTTCCTTAAAAAACTAAAAATAGAACTACCATATGACCCAGCAATCCCACTACTGGGCATATACCCTGAGAAAACCATAATTCAAAAAGACACATGCACCCCAATGTTCATTGCAGCTCTATTTACAGTAGCCGGGACATGGAATCAACTTAAGTGTCCATCGACAGATGGATGGTTAAAGATGTGGCACATATATATAATGGAATATTACTCAGCCATAAAAAAAACAAAATTGAGTTATTTGTAGTGAGGTGGATGGGCCTAGAGTCTGTGATACAGAGTGAAGTAAGTCAGAAAGAGAAAAACAAATACCATATGCTA